>NC_090023.1:223770005-224380838 GCF_037176765.1 Anolis sagrei | reverse complement strand
GGTAGGTGAGGGGGGATTCCTCCTCCAAGCCCCTCCTCCCCATTGTATCTTTCAGGAAGGAGGAACAGAGGCAATGGCTGCCAGTCTGCATAGAAGGCTTCATCCTGTAAGTTGATGGGAAAATGGGGGGCAGGAGGGATCCCGGACAGAAGGAAGGGAAGGGAATACATAGGCATGGAAAATGTGTTTCTCAGGAAGAACTGAGTTTAAAGGGCAACTTTTAAACATGTCTTTTGCAGCCCTTAACCCAATTCCTCCTGCATTTGAGCTAAAATTCGTTTAGCCACCCACCCCTTTTAACCTGGGTTATAATGCATATGTGAAAGGGCCCTCAATTTCCTTTCTTCCTATGTCATATAATCCTTGTATCAGCTAATCCAATTGCAGGGCTCTGTAAAATGGTTCCTATCTGCTGAAGGACATTCCTAGGATAAAGCCTGAAGGAGACTAAATCCAATATCTGATAGCAATAAAATAATCTATAACCATGGTTCTCAACCTTCCTAATGCCGCAACCCCTTAATACAATTCCTCATGTTTTGGTGACCTCCCAACCATAAAATTATTTTTGTTTCTATTTCATAATTGTAATTTTACTATGGTTATGAATCATAATGTAAATATCTGATAGGCAGGATGTATTTTCATTCACTGGACTAAATTTGGCACAAATACCTGATACGCCCAAATTTGAATACTGGTGGGGTTGGGGGGTGATTGATTTTGTCATTTAGGAGTTGTAGTTGCTGGGATTAACCTACAATCAAGGAGCATTTTGAACTCTACCAACGATGGAATTGAACTAAACTTGGCACAGATAAATCCCATGACCAACAGAAAATACTGGAAGGGTTTGATGGGCATTGAGTTTTGGAGTTATAGTTCACCTACATCCAGAGAGCACTGTGGACTCAAACAATGATGGATCTGGACCAAACTTGGCACAAATACTCAATTTGCCCAAATGTAAAGACTGGTGGAGTTTGAGGGAAAATAGACATTGACATTTGGGAGTTGTAGTTGCTGGGATTTATGGTTCACCTACAATCAAAGTGGATTATGAACCCCACCGATAGAACTGGGTGAAACTTCCCACACAGAACCTCTATAACCAACAAAAACACTGTGTTTTCTGATGGTCTTTGGTGGCCCCTCTGACATCTCCTGGCAATCCCCCCCCCCCAGGGGTCCCAACTCCCAAGTTGAGAAACATTGATCTATAAAGTCATATGACACAGTCACTGAAAATCAATGAAAGAGATACAAAGTAAAACAACCTTTATTCTGTAATTACCACCAACCCAGCTTGTATCAGTGAATAATGCATGCAGGTCTGAGTTGGGTAGTCTTTTGCAGCTGACAGATGGTAATTTTGTCAGCACTGATTGTTTTTAAGTGCAGGCCATGGTCTTTAGGCATTGCACCCATTGTACCGATCACTATTGGGACCACCTTTACTGGCTTGGACCAGAGTCTTTGCAGTTGTATCATTGAATCCTCATATCCTGTAAGCTTTTCCAGTTGCTTTTCATTAATTCTGCTGTCACCTGGGATTGCAACATCGACGATCCATACTTGGTTTTTTCCATGATCAGGAGGTCAGACATATTGCGCTCCAAAACTCTGTCAGCCTGAATTCGGAAGTCCCAGCATAGTTTGACGTGTTCATGTTGTGTAACATTATTATTATTATTATTATTATTATTATTATTATTAATAATAATACCCTGCTTTATCTCCCCTGCAGGAAACTCAATGCAGCTTAACATAAAAGCATCAGCATATAATTTAAAATATACAAATACGCAAACATTAAAACAGGATTAAATATAAACAGTATTAAAAATTCCCAGTTAAAAACCATTAAAAAATTCACATTTAAAAACCTCAGCACCCCCTGACAATCTTAAAAACCTTCATTTTTAAAAGCCTTCTTGAATAAAGAAAGATACATTTTCCCCAAGTTCTCCATGTAAGAGAATGTCAGGGTGGTAACAAGAGTTTTGTGCTTGACAGCAATGGCGTACAACTAGGCCTACACCTATTTATGGAAAAAAGTTTTAATATATGCATTTTACGGAGTAATTTAAAATGATCATGTGTTTGTTTATGTTTTAGTAATGTTGCAACCTATCTCAAGCCATTATTATTATGATTAGAGTACTTTTACCAGCCCTTTCCTTTTTACATACCAGGACAGTATAACAGCATCTTGTGACTTCTTACATCTCATTTTTTTCACCATGTTTTGTGGATAACACAGGAGGAAACAGAAGCTCTGTCAGAACAAGTGGATGTTTAGTAGAGAGCCAGCACTAACTGGGAGATACATGTCGTATCTAACTATCTATCATTTACCCTTTACTTCCTGGGACAAGGAAGGACAGGGCACTTGCTCTTCCTGCTTAAGGATGTGCCAGTTAGTGGTTTCCATGTTGTTAGAAAATCCACTGTGTGTTCTTACTTTGAACTGTAAAAAAGCTATCTAAAGTTCTGAACCTATTTAGGGAATAAGGTCCAGAACTTTAGAGAACTCTTTAAGATTTGAACTAAACTCCCACTCTATTCCTCCTCTTTCTTGAGCTAAACTAGAATCACTTCCCCACTAATTTGGAGCTCAATAGTGTGACTGAAATAAGATGGTTAAAGTGTTACCTACCTACCAACACCTAGTACATGACAGGCACCCAGAGTGGTGCTGGGCAGGGCAGAGAACTGTTTTTCTCATCTTTGCTTCCTTTTCTCTACTGAATAATGTCATGCCAAGAGATGAGCTAATATTCTTGCTCTGAAACAGAAAGTGAGAAGGACACTTATTTTCTGATTGAAAGAATATAGAGGGAAATATGTCTGGGTGGTTGCATAAGCAAGTAGGGATTCTCATCACACACTATTATGTGTGTGTTCCTACCACATACCACACAACAAAACAAATTCAGCATACAAAAAGGAGAAATGCAATCACATTTTAAAACACTCCACATGTTGTATGTTCCCCTGTAATGATACCATGTTACATCAGATCTATGCTACTCACTTGAAAGAGAAAAATAGGAAAATTCCATCTATTCAATCCAGAAGCAATGGACAACTCTAATGTGCCTTACCCCCATCACACTTCAGGTCACATTCTGCACCACTACCATGCATTGTTGAAACCATGATTTTTGTTTGTTGGAAAAATAAGGTATTTAGAGAGTATGTGTCGTCGCACCTGGGGGCTATAACTCTTAGTGAAAGAGGCATGGATGTGACATCTTTCCCCAGAGGATTGCTTCTTGCCCTCCTTAGGGAAACTGGAACTCCCAAGGACCAAATCACTGTAGATAACTCAAAATAGGTTTTATTGTTCACAAAGAGTTATCCCTTTAAGGCAATAAGCTGGAAGTTTCAAAAGGGTAAAGGAAAATATACATTACAGTTTCTGGTTGTCTTGGGTCCAAGGAGTTTTGCAGCTGAGAAGGTTTTCCAGGTCCCTCTTTCTCAATGGCTGTGAATGCCGGAGCAATCCACAACCCCAGTCCAAATGGCCTATGTTTGAAGACATAAAGTCTTCCTCTGGTGCCAAAGAACTGGTTTGAAGGCACTTGAGACTTCTCAATGTCGTCCAGGTCAGTCTGAACATGAAGCATAAGTCTCAAGGGTAAGAACCTCAGAATTGGTGCTGAGAGGTAGCTTAATCAAGTGCTTCAGAGCCAAGTCTCTCTCTCACATCCATCTGATAGACCAGGGGTCCTCAAACTTTTTAAACAGAGGGCCAGGTCACAGTCTTCCAAACTGTTGGAGGGCCGGATTATAATTTGAAAAGAAAACAAACCACATGAATTCCTCTGCACACTGCACATATCTTATTTGTAGTGCAAAAACACTTTAAAGAATACAGTAATTAAAATGAAAAACAATTTTAACAAATATAAAGTTATTAGTATTTCAATGGGGAGTGTGGACCTGCTTTTAGCTGATGAGATAGGGTTGTTGTTGTGTGCTTTCAAGTCATTTCAGACTTAGGTTGACCCTGTGTGAGGGCCGAGTAAATGACCTTGGGGGGCCGCATCCGGCCCCCGGGCCTTAGTTTGAGGACCCCTGTGATAGACAGTGTGATGGTGGAATGGAAAAAGGAAACACTGTCCTGCTCCAGGAAGAGGTGGAGCCAAACAATTGAGCTGAGGAAGCAATATAACTGGTGCAAACAACATTGATTGACAGCTATCAATCCAACTATACATTTACAGGGTAAAAAGGTAAAATCAGGCATGATACAACAATTCAAATCTAGCAACTTACAGTGGTGCCACTCGCGCCATCACAGAGTAGATTTACAGTAGAATTCTGTTTCCTGGCGCCTTCAGGGAATACAGTCCTATTATAAATAAGCCACTCACAAAAATCTCATTTTGGTGAAAAAAACATGACTTATTTGGGCAGCATGCCATTTGATGGAAAAGACAGTGTAGTATAGTTTCAGAAACAAACTACAACTCTGCAGAACAGAGTTCATATCCCCACTTGGGCATGAAAACCTACTATATGACTTTAAGTAGTCTTACTCTCTTAATATCATATGACAGCAAGCACCTCTGAATAAGACCACATTATCATTTTCCCTATGATAAATGTGCTTTAGGGTAACTATATCTTTAAAAAGGGCCAGTGCATGTTCTCCATACTGTCTTCAAGTTTCCACATTCTTGGTATAAACTCAATGGAAAGCATCTGTCTCCCTTAAACAGCATGTGCAATCCCATTACTGTGTAATTCCTGCATCTATTATTTCAAATTGTGGTAGGTTTTCAAAACCTTAAATCAATACAAACATTTGGTGGAGGGGGAGAGGGAGAAAAGTTATGGAGTAAGTATCAAAATATGTATAACATCAGATGTTTTCATATAAACTCTCCCTAATCTACTGATGTATGTGCATAGAGGAAGTAAAAACTTCCCTCCAAAGCATTAAAACACTCCTTCCACTAAATTCAGTATATCTCTCCCCCCCCCCCCCCCAGATTATTCACAAGATATGTCAATAACATTTTCACATAAATTCAAAATGTATCTTCAGTTCACATCCTAAATCCTAAATGACCTTTGCCACCTCTTCCCATATCGGGATTAGGGAATTTTTAAGATTTGGGCGGTTTACTTCCTTGTACAAGTCACTGATGGTGGAAATAAGATTTCATATTTAAACCATTGTCATATTGGAGTAGCCATAGTGAAGGGAATGCAAGAAACTGCCTCTTTCAAGTGAGATACAAAAGATGAACACGTGGAGCAATATTTCAGAAAAGGCACAATGCTGCTGAATAGAGCTTAGCTATATGTTTCATGGGCACAGCATGAGCTTATAAAGCCACAGGACTCGATACGAGCTGATGTTCCCTGGAATTTACTTCCTACGAAGTAAGTTATTAGTTCACAATTAAAAACAGATCTATCTGGTTTCACAAGATTGATTGTGCACTTAATCAGCTCCTGCCTGCCTATACAGTATAACTGAAATGAAAAGATAATAAAGCCACGGTTCTTTTAAGAGAGCAACTGCATTGCAGATCAATTCTTTCAAAATCTTCATGTGTGCAGAAATCCAGTGGGATGAATATTTCATAAGGGGAACAATGCTGTTAAAATTAAAAGAAGAAGAAGAAGACCCAGTCTGCCTAGTTATGAGCTACAATGATTACTGAAGAAAATAATCCTGCTCATATTTTGTACCACCAAAGTCAGGCCCTGAAGGCATTGAAGGAGAAAGCTTTTGAAGTGAGGTGTCACCAAGAGTAATAAGAGTTTCTGAGACACAGAGTCCAGGGAGAGGAGCATGTGACAACTGTGGGAGAGCAGACTCTTGTTCTTGCCTGGGGAAGATTGAGAAATTGAAGTTAATTAATTGTTACACAGTTCCCTCTGTGCCTAACCACTCATAAGCTTTCTTTGCTGAAAATACGAAGATGGAGAAGCATCATTTAGGGTCACTCTATATCAATTTCTGCAAAATGACAGGCTGTTCCGTCAAAATCCTACTGGCATCCTATAGATAACAATAGATATATTTTGTCTTGGAAAACAGTTCAATTTCCTAGGGATGGATCCACAATCAAAATAACATTTTTACAACTACCTACACTATTTCCTATCTGATATGTTATGATCTCATTTTGTTGCCATTCTACTTGATAGCAATAGTCAGCTGCATCCATAAGGTTCATTGGAGCTCCATCCATTTTCAAGCATACAGGCTAATTCAGGGGCGGGCAATGTTTTGTTCCTAGATCTCACTTTTATGCCCCCCAAAGTTCCTCATGAATGTCCCAAATATACACACACACCCCATTTTTTTAAATGGCACAATTTAGGACATTCGATGTTCCTTCAAATATATAGAAACATGTGATACACCCCTACAAGCACTCTAGGATGCTGTAGTGTTTCTAACCACCTCTTCACATGGGGCATTGCCCCATTTTGCTGCTTTGTTGCACAGCAAGGATGGGGACTGCCATGTGCCATCACACGATGCACTTCAGGCCATGCCCATGTTCCTCCCAAAGTGGGGTGGAAGTGATTGCTGGTACAATGGCATGGCCCAAAAGGGCCATTTAAAGAGGTCCTTTATCTGTATAAATCTAGAAATTTTGTCAAAGATCAACCCTGGAAATAAGGGTCAACTTATCCATGGGTCAATGTGAGTCCTGTACCTTAATTGTATTTTAAAAAGGAGGAACAATCTCCCTCTGTGAGTGGAGTGGCAAAAGATGAGTGCTTAATCCATTCTGGAAGAACCCAAAAGAAGCACCGCCCTCCTCTAATTTCTCAGCTGTGGTGCAGCTTTCAGTATTTTTTAATGCCTGAATGGGAAAATGGTAGCGGCATTCAGGTGTAGCTGAAGCCATGAAATGGCATTGGTGTTTTTCCCTTTCTGCAAAATGACTCTCCACTTATTTACAGGTCATCTTGAAATCCTTAATTTTGGCCCCAAAATTTGCCCTCGACTTATACGTGAAATCAATTAATATATGAGTATATACAATACTTCCATTTTTTCTGTGCAGTGATTCAAAAAACAGTAAGAAAGGATGAAGATAATAACAAAGGTATTTAGGCTTTCCTATAGGAGTTCACAGAATCATAGACTCATAGAATCATAGAGTTGGAAGAGACCTCCTGGGCCATCCTTTCCTGTAGTTTGAAGCCATTGTTCCATGTCCTAGTATCCAGGGAAGCGGAAAACAAACTTGCTCCTTCCTCCCTATAACTTCCCCTCATATGTTTATACATGGCCATCATGTCTCCTCTCAACCTTCTCTTCTGAAGGCTAAACGTGTCCAGCTCATTAAGCCACTCCTCACAGGGCTTGTTCTCCAGATCCTTGATCGTTTTAGTCGCCCTCCTCTGGACACATTCCAACTTGTCAACTTCTCCCTTCAATTGTGGTGCCCAGAATTGGACACAGTATTCCAGATGTGGTCTGACCAAGGCAGAATAGAGGGGTAGCATGACTTCCCTGGATCTAGACACTAGACTCCTATTTATGCTGGCCAAAATACCATTGGAGTTCTGGGTTACTGTTTCATTTATGGGAAAACTGGTCCTCGGACCCCATTCACTTGCCCATTCCTGGGCTAAATAATAGTTCCCTCAAGAAATAATTGGTGCCTCATTCCCAAACTATTGGTAGAAATACCTGGACTGCACCAATGGAATAATGCCTTTTGATGTCACATTCTCAGTGGCATGAAAAATGCAGAAATACATATACGGCTGAGTTTACATTCACTGTAATGCTTCTGATGACATGGATAATCTTTTCAAAAATATTTCCTCAACCATCCACTAAAAAGTTAATAAACAGATGCTTAAAGCACAAAAACAAACCAAAAAACCAAGCAAACAAACAAACAAAACGGAAGTGTCCTATTTGGAAATACCAGATTGCTCTTTTCATAACAACCCCACCTCACCCCTTGAAAGCAGCAACATATAGTAAGAGTACAAACCTGTGTTTACAGGTCTCAGATGTAGCTGTCATTTGGCATTGTGTTTTGTACTGAGAAATGAATGGGTAAGAGGTGACAGAGGACTAAGGAGGTTATGGACGTAGGATGAATAAGTACGAATGTAAAATGAGGTGTTTTGATTTTTTTTAAAGAAAAAATGTTAACTAGATAATGTATTCATAATCGTCTCTGCTTATGACATGCACACAAAAAATGAGTGCTTGCCTTTTGAAGCCCTCATCTGGCAGTCAGAGATAGCAGATTTCTAAGAGCATTTTTTATGCTGCTTTGATGAGTGAGAGAAAAATATACAGAGAAGCAAAATGACATTTTTCTATAAATTTCACACTGCTCAGCAGGCATGCGGGTATGGCAGCAGTCATTAAGATTAGTTAGAATTACTTAAGCACCGTGAATTTTCTCCATCAAGCTAGTAACTGGGACACTGCGGATTAGTTATTGATCAGTCACTGTTAATACGCAGTGCTCTTTCCATGCCTCTTGTTGTGGGGAGATGCTGTCTTGCGAAGCTGAATCTGTGAAATTCACAAATTAAACAGACTTTCTTCAGTCTCTCCTTTGTTTCTACAATGAGGGGGAAGCAGGGAGGGAGAAAGAGAATAATGCAAAAAGAATGGTTTCAAATCTTTTGTCAACTTTTCAGGCTCGGCAACTTTTTTCCTTTTCTCCTAGAGGACTTGTGCATTCTCGGGACTCCAGAATGATATCCAATTTGCTTACAAGGGAGAGGAGACTAACACTGGCTGAAGAGTATTCCTTAGCTTAAGAGTATTAGAAACTTCATATTTGCAATAATTAAGGAGTTTCTCCTAGAAAGATAACTTGAGCTACAATGCTAAACAAGTATTCACAGTGTTTCGTATTATCTCATGGTTTTGACTATTGTGATGTCTCATCTTTTGACCCTCTAAAAGCTAAGATTAGAAGAACAGGCAAGTCCACAGTGGGACATAGGGCCTCATCACACTTAAGCATTTTCCCACTTCTATCCACTTTAAATGCTGTGACTGCCTCCTGCAGAATCTTGGAGTTTGTAGTTTAGGGAGGGGCCTTTAAACTGCTCATTCAGAGAAGCCATGGGCCTCTCTAAATTACATCCCCCAGAATTCTGCTGGAGGTAGTCACAGCATTTTAAATGGAATAAAGTGGAAAAATGCTTAAGTGTGGTAAGGCCCTAAGTGTCCACATGGATAAAGTTCTTGTTGTTTCCTGTTAGCAAGTCTGAGAAAGACTTCTGCCTGAAACCCACCAAGAAGAAATAGGTAACAAGGGGATATAGGGATATAATGGTTATTGTTGTTTACTTTGGCTTATGGAGGCTTCATGAATGAGAAGACTAGGTTGCATATCCTGTATAGAACTGTTCAGTAGTCATGTGCATGAAATTTGTTTCTCCCGTTTCATTCATTTATTTTATTTATTTACTTATTTCATTTGGAGGCACAGAATGGGAAGGTATGAAAATAAACCTGACACAAAAGCAGGTGGGAACGGGTACCGGCTCCAAGTCTGCTTTTTGACATCACAGGAGAGAAAGGGGATTACACTCAAGGTGAAAACTAGAAAGCTCTGCCACCATTTCTCCCTGCGATTTCCTCCTTCACTCCAAGGAGAGTGTATGTGTGGTGTGCAGAACCAAAACCCCTGCACCTGCATGGGCCTGCAGCTGAGCGCCTCTTGCTCGTCTGCAGGCCCTGGCAGGCACTGGCACTTTGGCCCTGCATGCCCAAAGTGCATGTGTGGTGTGCAAACCAAGAAAGCAACCACGCCTGCAAGTGCCTTTCTGGGCCTGCATGGTTGCGAGGCAAGGACACCAGCAAACACGATGGGAGGGCAAGCCCCGGCAAGCCACCAGTGAATGCAACATGTCCCATCCCCATGCCAAGGACCCCACCATGGGTCCACCCTAGCTCTGATGAAGAGACCTCAGCAGTGATGCAAGATAGGTTTCCTGATTGAAGGGGAAAATGACAGAGAGAAATGGTGGTGAAACTGGCTAGTTTTTCACTAGCCAGTGCAATCCCTCTTCTCTCCTCTATCTCAGTCCCGGACATCTGTTCAGCCCCAGACAGGGAGCCCTTTGACTCCCCAGATGAAGGTGAGGCAAACCCCAATAAAAAGCCTCCATAAAATGTGCTGGGAAGGAGAGCCTGGGTGGGACCCCCTACCCCATAATAATGGGCTGAAAGAAAATGGATATTACAGCACCAAAAAAGCAAAACCGGATATCTGCTCTCCCAATTTTGAGAGGCTCCATAAAAAGCGGATTGGGACCCCACCGAAAGCTGGGACACAAAATGGATCAAGATTTATGCCGAATGCGCAAAACTACTGTTCAGGTCTTACAGAATCCTGGCTGTGAGATGTGGTCTTCTTTTTCCTTACTGTCCTTCACCTTGCCAAGAATTATAGTAATTTTTAGAGACTATTTCTTAACATCTCTTAACATGATACATCCAGAGTAGAACAGCCTGAACCTGGTCATCTTGACTTCTAGAAAGAGTTAAGCCATTATTTGCTTAAAGACCCAAGTGTTTCCTTTTCAACAGTCCACAGTGTCCCCTGAACTCTTTTCCAGCAAGTAAGTGCCATTGCCAAAAGGACTGGTGGTTGATGGAGAGGGAATAATCTAGACCAGAGGTTCTCAAACTTTTTCAGCCACGAAGCTCTTTTTGAAGGAATAGTTTCTTGTGGAATCCCAAGAAATGTTTACATATTATATTATATATTATATAGAATGTATATATAGCAGGCATGGGCAAACGCTTGGACACGGAGGCCGCATTGTGTTTTAAAATGTGACAGATGGGCTGGGCCAGAGGCAGATGGATGAAGTGTGTGTGTGTGTATACTAATTGGGAAAAAAGCTTTAACAAATTCCAATGCACACTGGATATATCTTGTCTGTAGTGCAAAAAAGGGAGAGAATAATACAATATTTAAAATTATGAACAACTTTAAGCAACCTAAACTTAACAGTATTCCAGTGGAAAAACCCAGGGACCATCAAGTCCAACCCCATTCTGCCATGCAGGAAAAGCACAAATCAAAGCACTCCCAACAGATGGTCACCCAACCTTTGTGATAATAATAATAATAATAATAATAATAATAATAATAATAGGAGCAACTCCAGGGCCCATCCAGTCTAACCCCAGTCAGCCATGCAGGAAAAGCACAATCAAAGCATACCCAACAGATGACCACCCAGCCATAATAATAATAATAATAATAATAATAATAATAATAATAATAATAGGAGGAGGAGGAACCCCAGGGGCCATCCAGTCCTACACTATTCTGCCATGCAGGAAAAGAAAGACTGGTGGTTCCGTTCCCAGGAGGAGGAGGAGGAGGAGGAGGAGCAATGTCCCTTGACAATCCAGGCCATAATTTGCGAAATGCTCCCAGTGACCAGATCCAGAAATGTCATGGCCTGCTCCTCCTTCTCCTTCTTCTCCTCCTCTTCCTCTTCCTCAGTGGGATCTGGTTGGTTGGGTGAGAGAGCAGAGCAAGGGAGGAAAGCAGGAAGGAATGCAGGCAGGCAGGCGGGTGGGCCCACAGGATGTGCTCCTCGTTCATGATGAAGGATCCTTCTGCATGGTGATGGCAGGAGCAGGACAACTCACAGTGATCTCACCTCTGGTCCCCCACCATGCGCTGAGCCTCGGTGAGTGCCTAAACCTCAAGGAAGGAGCAGGAGAAGGAGGGCAGCATGACTGTGGTGCTGCATGCCCTTAGAGCAGGAAGAGGTGGAGGAGGAAAGAAGAGGACGACAGTACAGAGCCCCTCAATATGCCTCATAGAGCTCCAAAGGCTCCACTGAGCACACTTAAAGAACCACTGATCTAGACCCCCAAGTGCTTTGATTATGTATTCCTGTACAGTAGGATGGGGTCAAACTGAATGGTCCTTGAGGTCTCTTCCAGCTCTATGACTCTAGAATTCTATGTGTCACTTCCCTATCATATAGCACAGATGACCCTTAGCACAATAAATGGGGGGGGGGGTATTAGTCCTCTCAGGCATTCTTTTAAATTCTTACATTCTATCTTACTTTCTTCTGGACTTTATTAGATCTATTCTTGGTCACCAAGTATAACTTTCAAAGGATGATTGAAATGGCTGGATGAGAACGCTGCATTCAATCCATCTTTCTTCCTGCCCCCAGCCCACACATGTCTCCATCTCCTGGAAGATCCTAAGTGAATTGCTGATATGATAATGCAGTAAAGCTTCTAAGGTATATCAAATAGTATTATCATTCTCTTGCTAAAATGCTTTATATCCTTAATGTACCTTTATTTTCATGAAGGTCAACTGAGCCATTACAGAAATGAATGGGGGCACTGTAGGCTTCTCTTGGCTAAACAAGAATGCCTTGCCCTTAGCTCCATGAACGAGGAACCATCATGCTGAAGGTTTCTATTTCCTTAAGGGCATGTGAGCTGATACATCATTAACTAAACACAGAGGCCAGAGGTCTCCACTTATAGTTTTCTCATTTTAAATGACCATTTAAGGTAGAAATTGCAAAGGGAAATGATGTGTCTGAGAAAAATGAAACAATTCAGCTGTTAGCTATGAGGTTGAAGAGCAACTGTGACATTCTCCGTAGATTAATTAAAACATGATCAAATAAAAAATTCCACAGCATCCCATTTTGTGGCTGGCAGGTGGAGATGGGGGAGACAGTTGTTTGGTTCACATTTTAATGCAAACGTATTTGCTTCATACTCCCTGAATCAGTAGAGTTATCCTGCAATATTCAAGCATTTCTACATTTCGTGATCTAGATCTCAGTTAAAAAAAACTGTAAACAGAATGTATCTCGGGGGGGGGGGGGACATAACATTTGTATATTTCTGTAAATAATATGCAAATTCAAGAGCTCTGAGGAAACTGCTCTTAAAATGGATATATTTGCCAACTCTGTGTAGAACAGAGACTAGAGCAGGAGATATATAGATATAGATATAGATATATAGTTATATGCATCTACATTGTAGAATTAATGCAGTGAGATCCCACTTTAACTGCTATGGCTCAATGCTGTGAGTTCACAGGAGTTGTAGTTTTATAAAATATTTAGCCTTCTTTGCCTCACCAAACTACAAATCCCAGGATTCCATACGACTGACCCACAGGAGCTAAAGTAGTCAAATTGCATCAGTTCTACAATGTATATGCACCCTATGTCAAGATAAAATAAGCTTGATTGGGGGAAAATGAGAAAGTGGGGAAAAGTGACGGCTTTTTCCTTCTCTTGAAATAGAATTTCAAACATTTTCAGACTAGAGCTCCCTGATCCTGCCACTGGAATGCTGGCAGAAGGATATGGGATATGCAGTCTGACAAAGCTTGAAAACATAAGGTTGGAGAAGACTGTTTTATAGCCAAGTAGAACAAGTGTTGGTGTGTGCTGTTGTCTTAACACTCCAGTTGTAAAAAATATTGGCAATTTTTCTTGTTTTGAAAGGGTGTTTCAATATCAGAGACATACCACTGAAATAAAGAATTTCTGTTTTTGTATTGGCATCTTATTTGTGGTTATTTTGATAGTATTCTCTGTGTTTATGGCTCAACAGTCCAGTCCGATACATGTGTATTATTCAGAAGTAATGCCTACTGAGTTTCAATGTAATTTTTTCATTCTGCTGCAGCCTTAGATGTGATTTCATTTTGCTTTTGTTCAACAGTGAAATATCTTATTCATAAATACATGTGTTCAAAAACAGAGAAGTGATTTTCAATGCATGCTAGAAAATGTTACAGTATTACACTTAGTCTACCGAGGAATAAAAATCAAGTTAACAGAGACTACCTGTGTTTGGCTTTCATTATTTATGAAATCTGCAAGCCAGCAAACTCTGCCTATTATGATGGTTCCCCATCTTCTATTGTGCAAGGCATTGAATCTTTGCACTGCTTTTACTTCTCTCTTTGGCCTTGAATAGGGGAATTAACTTAATACAGACTCTTATATAAAGACGTATACTGGTTCTCATATGAGGATTTTGCTCCAAAACTCCAAAGAGCTAAATGGAATGATGCTTGTCAAATGCATGTTCCACTGCCCATGGATGTCACTGATGCATAGATTTCATAAATATCTTATTGTGATCAGCAGTTCCCTTGGGCATCTTTTGCAAAATAGAATTACCAGTTTTGTCCAAATGTTACATAGTCTTCTAATTCATAAGTTTGATAAATATTGTGTATCCTGTTATCAGTAATAGATTGGATAGGGGAAAGAGAGGAAACTTAATCCAGACACGACAGAGATGCTTCTGGCCATTCAAAAGACAGATCAAAAAACAGAGATTCAATCTGTTTTAGATGGGATTAACATTTCCCTTGAAGACATAGACCCTCATCACATGAGGTCCTTAAGCAAGGGGACCGTGGGGGCATCCATGGGACAATGAGATGAATCCATTAGGCAGTGGGGTGAATCATCAAGCAACACCCCACATCACCCCCTTAACATCCCACATGGAAACCCATCTGTTTCCAGCTTGATCCTGCACTGTTCCAGCTTACTCAATGAAAACACACAGTCACCCATGTTCTCAGAACTGCCACTGCCACAGAGTTCCTAAATGCACAATTATGGTTTTTTGCATATGCCCAGTATATGACTAATTGATTAAAATATTTCTGTCAGACCCTTATACCTGAGGCTTTCAGGGCAGCAGAGAATAAAAAACTAATTAGAACAGTTCAAAACAATAACAATACTTTTAAAGGTAAAAGGCATATTAAACCCTTTATCACTTTAAACAAGACAATTTAAAGCTGGTTGAAACAATTACAAATGATGTAAGCCATAGCACATGTGCAAATTGGATAAAACCAATGTGGCCCCAAGGTTTTAATAAAATACCATGTTTTGACTTGGCACAAGAATAATGCCAAAGGTTGCAGATGTATCTATGGTGTGTACCCTCTCATCCAGGAGCATTCCGGGATACACATTTAAATGCCTATGTGCATTAGTTAAAAAGAAAAGATTTCTAGGGCAACTAAGAAATGAAAATACAAAATGAGGGCAACTAAGAAATGAAAATACAAAATGAGTGAGAAGAACCAATAAGGGCAAAGTTGTAATGAAAAAAATCTACTAAAAAAAAACAAAACAAAACAGACTTTGAGACAGTAAAGGAAAAATAAGTGTGTAGAAATTGGTATGACAAGTTGCCCATCCATGCTGGGAGAGGTTATCCGGAGTTTTGGAGCTAGGTGCCACCTCTATGCAGATGACACACAGCTCTACTACTCCTTTCCACCTAATTCCAAGGAGGCCTCTCGGGTGCTGGACGAGTGCCTGGCCGCTGTGTCTATCTGGATGAGGAGGAACAAGCTGAAGATCAATCCTGACAAGACAGAGGTCCTTCTGGTCGATCGTAAACCTGACCGGGGTATAGGGTGGCAACCTGTGCTGGACGGGGTTACACTCCCCCTGACGTCACAGGTCCGTAGTTTGGGAGTCCTCTTGGATTCAACGCTTACGCTTGAGGCTCAGGCGTCGGCGGTGTCTGGGAGGGCTTTCGCACAACTGAGACTCGTGCGCCAACTGCGACCGTACCTCGCGAAGGCGGATCTGGTCGGAGTGGTCCATGCCTTGGTCACCTCCAGATTGGATTACTGCAATGCACTCTACGTGGGGCTACCCTTGAAGACGGCTCGGAAGCTCCAACTGGTCCAACAATCAGCAGCCAGGATGCTAACTGGGGCCCCTTACAGAGAGAGGTCAACCCTCCTGTTTAAGGAGCTCCACTGGCTGCCATTTATTTTCCGAGCCCAATTCAAGGTGCAGGTGCTTACCTACAAAGCCCTGAACGGTTTGGGACCAGCCTACCTGCGTGACCGCATCTCCATGTACGAACCCACATGTTCTCTTCGGTTATCTGGAGAGGCCCTGCTCGTGATCCCACTGGCGTCGCAAGCGTGCTTGGTGGGGACGCGGGACAGGGCCTTTTCCGTGGTGGCCCCCCGACTCTGGAACACCCTCCCCAAAGACCTTAGACAGGCCCCTACATTGGCTGCCTTCAGAAAGAACTTGAAGACCTGGCTTTTCTTATGCGCCTTCCCAGATTAGGAAATCTCCACCACCAAGTCCCATAAGCACTTTATCAGAACCAATGATTGCTGCACATCGCACATCGCACTTGCCCTGGAAGCCCTATATACACCTCCTATCACATCAGCACTTTTAATCTTGTACCCATTGCTCTGGCCCGGCCCAGTTTTATTGTGTTTACTGTATTGTGCCTGTTGTTTATTTTGCTTTATTCTGTTTTTAATTGTTTGATTTGCTTAGATTGTATTGTTGTGTTGTGTGTTGAGGCCTCGGCCTGTGTAAGCCACATCGAATCCTTCGGGAGATGCTAGCGGGGTACAAATAAAGTTTAATAATAATAATAATAATAATAATAATCCATAATCTGTCCGTTCAGTTTTAACGCTGAGATCTCTTGATATAGGGCAGGATATAATTTGAATAATAACAAAATAAATATGGTAACTTGTTTGAAATTCAGAATTTTGATAGGCAGGAAGCAGTGGAAACTGCCAGGAGATTTTCACTTAATAGTTATGTTTTTTTTTTTTTATGCCTTATGTGACTCCAACTTAGAGGTTTGGGGCAAGTTTTACCATACATACTCATCTAGAAGTCAGTTTCATATATACATCGAGGGAAGGTTTTGAGGCAAAATTATGGATATTGATATAGCTTTTGGATGAGTCATGGGTCTTTCTACTGAAAGGGGAAAGCATCAATATTGCCGCAAGAGGGGAAACCATCCCTGGCTGTCACCTTTTCTTCATAAAGATGTTCAAAAAGACCAGAAGCAGCACCATGGCAAAAAGTGTAGAGGGGGGTCAGTGCTTCTTTTAGGTTCTCCCAGAATGGACTATCCTATTGTGTTTTCTCCATTCTACTGGGAGAAGGGGATGGTTCCTTCTGTTATATGAGGTTGATAATGAATACATTTCTGGACTTTAGTAAAAAGTCTAGATATTTTTGACTAAAATTCCTGGACTTATACATTAGTATAAAGGCTATTCAGAGTAGATTTGTGACTGCCTTCTTCTAGCACTGAAAATATGACTTGTGTTGCATGGCTGAATAGGCAATGAAACCCTGTTCCTTGGGAATCCAACACTACAACACACTTTTTCCTTAGCCTTCAACAAACCAAACTATCAACTAACAGTGCTGCAACCAAGCTTCTCCTTTTTATTTCCCACATCAGCCTCCTTTCTCACCTGCTGAATAGGCTTTCTGCTCTGTTGTCCATCATATCTGTCAATCCTTCTGGGCCATGCAGTCATGTTGCCAAAGAGTACATTTTAAGAAATGTTTTAAGATTTTGATATGTTTTTAATGTCTATTTTAACATATTTGTTTATTTGTTTTTATGAATGTATATTAACATGACATTGAATCATTGGCATATATGTATGCCACCTTGAGTCCCCTATGGGGTTGAGAAAGGCAGGGTATAAATAGGATAAATAAATAAATAAATTTCAGAACAAACTTTCAGAATCAGGTATGGACTTTCTCAAAGTAGGCCATTTTTCCCCCAAACCTGCATATGGGGGATAACGGTCTGTGTCCAAATTATACATAACCATCCAGTCCAAGAGGTTGAGTTTCCAATTGCAGTTCATGAAAATAGCAACAATGCAATAGACTATAGCGACCCTGCTATCTGTACCATCCCTTGAATCATTGATCCTGAGAACACCTAGCTTAATTCCATAATATTGTAACATAATAAGTTAAGTTTCACTTATGGCAACCTATCCTAGTGTTTTCTGGGCAAAATTTAGACAAAGACAATTTGCCATTGCTTCCTATCAAAGCTGAGAGACTGTGTGACTTGTCCAGAGTCACAGTGGGTTTTTAAGGTTAAACAGAGATTTGATCCCTGGTTTTCCAGATTCCTAGTCCAACATTCAAACCACTACCCCATGCTGGCTCATAGATATATTATACTGCCAATAAAGACAACTATTTTATTAGTCTAAGATTTTGAGTTTTGTTCTGATATAGACTAGGACATTTGCATGCCTTCTTCCAGGAAATTATGAAAAATATGGGGATAAATTCTGAAAGTAGGGCAGAAAACAGTGAAATGAAGCCTATTCCAGTGTTAACAGAGATTGTGCTTTCAGTTGCCACCCATTAGGCAAGAATGCTGGAAAAGATGTTGTGTATCAAATCCCTCTTCCACTATCTGCATTATATAAGAACTACATTCAATATACGCTAGGGTCTGTATTTCAAAACATCATTCTCCAGTCAAATGGTCACTTCTGACAAATAACACCCCCCCCCCCCAGCCTTACCATATGTGACCAAAGGTGTTTGGAAAACAGACATATGAATTGTGGCAGACAGGTGCTTTGGAGTAAAACTATGGGAGGAAACTGTCAATCCAAACATTTGCAGCACAATAAAATGAGGGGAAGGAAACCTGTACCAAGCTGTTTCATGGGTGGATATTAAATGGCAGGGGAGTTGCAGTGCAGATTGTACTGAATATTTTTACAATAAACAATAAAATCAATTCTGATTTAGCCTTAGAAAAAGGAGCATCAGAGAATGCACAGACCTCCTAAGCTGTCAAAGCCAAGTACAGTGTAAGTGCAGATGGGATTGTCTGTGACACAGTTGTCTCCAGTTTGTTCATGACCTTTTCAGTAGAACGCTCTACTTTGGATATTTTTGTGGTTACCTCTGACCTCTCCGGATGTATTCGCTAAATGAGTTTCATATAAGACCCAATGCAATCTTTTTCTCCATTTATATTCCACACACATACCGACACATTCTGATAAGCTCCATGCCCTCACACAGTTTCATTTGTATGTGCTTAATCTGGCTTTATCCTATTTGATGGAGCATCTTCTTTAAATTGATTCAGGCATCAGCGTAGTAGGAGCTTTGCATAGATTTTGCACGCATGACATTTCTGCACAGTTGGGTCCTATTATACACCTAACCGAGCATATTCTACACATTCAAAAGAAAACTGAGTAGAATCAAACAAATGAAGGTGGAAGAAACTGTGATAATGCTGTTGTTGCTTGCTTCTTAAGTACACTTTTACTACTGAGTAGTATTCAAAGTTTCTATAGTCACAATGTGACATTCTTTGAACCATTTCTACTCCAAATAGTTGACCTAGGCCATTATTCTCTGTCCTGGATGGTATTTGACTGCTGTTTGCAGTCTTGGGGACAACCCATGTATATTGAGGGTGCATGCAGACAGCAAGAAATGATGCACCAAGAGAGGGGACAAGAGGAAAATTACTCCTGCCCCCACTCCTGTCACGTCATTTCTATGTACCAGAAGGTCTCCAGCAGGACCTTAATTGCATCTGGGTAAGATAGTTTATATTTTAAAGCCGTTTGGAGGGGAGTTGGGAAGGTGGTTGGTGCCCTTGGGTTTTCTGGGCTCATTCAGCCCCCAAAAAATTAGAAGGCTGTGTGGATTCAGCCCATAATTCATATGACACGGGCCCACACCTGGTAAGGCCCAGATCTTACCAAAGATTTGGGTCTTACCAGGTATCAAATTAATTAATTCTGTTTTACTGGAGACATTTGGGTATGTCCAGTAAAACTGCAAGAGCTCCCATGTTATGGGCTCTGTGTGGATGGGCCCATAGAGTAATGCTTCTAAATCCACATTGTGGATGTGTCTACACTGTTGAATTAATGCCTTAATGCAGTTTGATATTACTTTAACTGCCATAGCTCAATTGTATAGAATTGTGGGAATTGCAGTTTTGCAAGGCCTTTAGTTTTTTTCTGTCAAAGATCGCTGATGCATCACCAAAATACAAATCCCAGGATTTTGTAGCCTTGAGCCATGGCAGCTACAGTGTTGTCAAACTGCATTAATTTTACAGCATAGACACATCTTATTTTATGCCTTTGCTGTGATATGATTTGACCACTAGAGAAAGTTTCTAATTCCAACAATGACACACTTTTGAGAAGAAGTCAATCTGCAAGATTCCCTATAATGTTCTGCGCACTTATCTGCTAGAAAGCAAACATGATGTAGTGATTTGAGCATTCATCTACAACTCTGGAGACCAGGTTTCAAATTCCTATTCAGTCATGGAAACCCATTTGTAGATCTTCACTCAGACCCACATTCCCTCAACCTTAAAGGAAAGGAGAGGCAAACTCTCTCTGGACAAATCCTGCTAAGAAAACCTCGTAATAAGTTCATCTTATTAATATCAAACTGCATTAAGGCATTAAAAAAGCCCACTATATGGTTCATATATCTGGATGACACTTTCACCATTTTGAGCCATGGAGAAGAAGAACTAAACAGGTTCCTGGACCATCTTAACAGCATTCACCCAAACATCCAATTCACCATGGAAAAAGAAAATGAAGGAAGACTGCCTTTTCTAGATGTCCTAGTCATCCGTAAACCAGATCAACAATTGGGCTGCACCATTTAAGAAAACCTACACACATAGATAGATATCTGTCAAGACAAAGACCCACCCAGAGGAAAAGTGTTCTTGCCATAGATAAAGTGAACCACTGACCGCATAGGGAAGCTGATGAGGAAACACAACATATAAACTATCTACAGACCCACCAAGAAAATCCAACAATTGCTACGTTCAGCAAAGGACAAGAGGGATCCTCTCACAAGTCTAAATAGGGACCACCAAATGCAGCATTGCCCAAACACGAATCAAGGAACACGAAAGGCACTGCAGACTACTTCAACCAGAGAAGTCAGCCATAACAGATCACCTGATGAACAGGCCGGACACAGCATATTATTTGAGAACACAGAAATGCTGGACCATTCTCACAACCACCATGTCAGACTACACAGAGAAGCCATTGAAATCCACAAGCATGTGGACAAATTCAACAGAAAGGAGAAAACCATGAAAATGAAAAGAAATCTGGCTACCAGTATTAAAAAACTCTAAAATTACAACAGCAAAATAACAGAGAGGAAACAATCTGGGACATCTAATCACCTCTCAACTAAAGATTGCCCCAGGCACTGCCAGACCATCAAATGCTAATCGAGGTGGTCAGTTGAAATCATAGAATCATAGAATCATAGAATCAAAGAGTTGGAAGAGACCTCATGGGCCATCCAGTCCAACCCCCTGCCAAGAAGCAGGAATATTGCATTCAAATCACCCCTGACAAATGGCCATCCACCTAGCTCCTTTGTCCCACCCTGGTCATTCCACAGATATATAAATCCTTTTTCCTAGTTCCAACAGACCTCACTACCTCTGAGGATGCTTCCCATAGATGCAGGAAAAACATCAGGAGAGAATGCCTCTAGAACATGGCCATATAGCCCGAAAAAACCTACAACAACCCAGTTCATCTTAGATTTGTCATGAATTGGAAATTAGTTCAAAGCATATAGCAACAACTTATCTGGTCTGGGAAAACATCCTTTTGAACTATGTACAACTTATGTCAAAGTAATCATGTATAAGATGATCTTGCAGGGCTACAATCCTATGTACACATAAAAATAAACTACTTTAAACTCTACAAGACATGAAGCCAAACTGTTGTACTGGTGAGGCAGCTTATTAAAAGTCCAATTACATGCTAAAGTATGTGTGCATTCTTCCCAGACACATACAACTGGATTTTCTCACTTTAAGTGCTATTCCAAATAGACTTGCAATGTAACCCTGTCACTTTACAATGCCCAATTACAAAAGAAAGCTCAAAATATATGGATATACAGCTGAGGAAAAACATATTTAATGCCAAACAGACATCTTTCATCAATTGATGGAAGACCTCTGAAAAAAAAGTATTTGGCCAATTTGCCATCTTGGGGTGCTGGCAGTCTTTTCTGTAGCAATAAATTTCCAGCCTTACCTATATTGTCTGAGAGGTGACCATGTGTTTTAGTCAATACCATGTAACCAGAAGACACTGACTGGATAACTATCTCTTGTATGAACTATTGGCACTGTAGGGTCAAATATTCAATCAATGTCTATGCACTTGCTTAATGTTATTTTGAGAAGCTCAAAAGTTACAGTTACACTTTCTAAAAGGGAACTTAATGAAAGTATACATTATTTATTTATTTACTTACTTACTTACTTACTGTATTTGTATACAGCCTTTCTCAGCCAATTGGCAACTCAAAGTGGTTTCCAACAAATCAGTATACATAAAACATAATAGATAAAAAACATTAAACAGTGTAAGAACATCACAAAAACAATAAAATCAACATCACCAGTGTCTCATTATTCTCAAGCATTGTCCAATTCCATTGTCAGGTAATTCGATTTCCTATATTAGCTACTCTGTATTTGTAAACGCTTGCTCAAATAGCCATGTTTTCCATGTTTTCACTTGCCTCCAAAACATCAAGAGGGAGGGAGCAGATCTGATTTCCCTAGGAGCCACCACTGAGAATGTCCTGTCTCTCGTCCCCGCCAAACATGCTTGTGACGAAGGCGGGACCAAGAGCAGGGCCTCCCCAGATGATCTTAACGTCCTCAGTGGTTCATAAGGGGAGATACGTTTGGACAGGTAAGTTGGGCCAGAACCGTTTAGGGCTTTATAGGCCAAAGCCAGCACTTTGAATTGGGCCCGGTAGCAAACTGGCAACCAGTGGAGCTGGCGCAACAAGGGGGTTGTATGCTCCCTGAGCGCCACTCCTGTTAACAATCTGGCTTCCGTTCGTTGGACTAGTTGAAGCTTCTGGACCATCTTCAAAGGCAACCCCACGTAGAGAGCGTTGCAGTAGTCTATACGGGATGTAACTAGAGCATGGACTACCGTGGCCAAGTCAGACTTCCCAAGGTACGGGTGCAGCTGGCACACAAGTTTTAACTGTGCAAATGCTCCCCTGGTCACCGCCGAGACCTGGGGTTCCAGGCTCAGCGATGAGTCCAGGATTACACCTAAGTTGCGAACCTGTGTCTTCAGGGGGAGTGTAACCCCATCCAACACAGGCTGTAACCCTATGCCCTGTTCGGCCTTGCGACTGACCAGGAGTACCTCTATCTTGTCTGGATTCAATTTCAATTTGTTCGCCTTCATCCAGACCATCACAGCAGCCGAGCACCGGTTCAGGACCTGGACAGTCTCTTTAGTAGTGGGTGGGAAGGAGTGACAGAGTTGGACATCATCTGCATACAGATGACAGCGAACCCCGAAACTCTGGATGATCTCCCCCAGCGGCTTCATGTATATGTTGAACAACATGGGAGACAGTATTGATCCCTGAGGAACCCCACAAGACAAAGGATGTGGGGTTGAACAGGTGTCTCCCAATAACATCTTCTGGATGCGCCCCTCTAGAAAGGACCGGAGCCACTGTAAAACAGTGCCCCCCAGGCCCATTCTGGCGAGGCGTCCCAGAAGGATACCGTGGTCGATGGTATCAAAGGCCACTGAGAGCTCCAGCAGAACCAACAGGGACACACTCCCCCTGTTTAGCTCCCGGCGTAGATCATCAACTAAGGCGACCAAGGCTGTCTCGGGTCCATGTCCTGGTCTAAAGCCAGACTGTGCCGGATCCAGATAATCCGTGTCTTCCAAGGGCCAAATAAAACAGATTTGTCTTGAAGCTGCTGTGAGGTGTCCACACAACATATGGATGGATTTACAGCAGAAATATTTCTTTTAATCATTAATCCAACACAAAAGAAACCTCAATTTACTTGAAGATTCTCAAAGCTCTGTGTTTTTGAGGTGTGAACAGCTGATCTGGCTGAATCTGGCTAATTGAAGAGACCGACAGCTATGTTATCAGACAGAAGCAGCTTCCCAGCAGAGACTTGCTAGTGTCTTTGCTTTTGCTGATCACATGATTGGGCACCCTTTGTGATTTCATTAGAAGTGACATTGCCAACAGGGTTTTGCCAGGGATCTGCTTTTGCTGGCAAAACAACTGTGGCCCCAATGTGATGTTAGCTTTCTCAGTAGTCTGGACCTGAAAAGGACTCCAGGGCATTTTCATGCTGTATCTGAGGCAACTCCAGAGCACAGTACCACAGATGATTTCAGTATGTGTAGATGCAGCCTCAGTTTGAGGAGACAGTGGAATACAAATAAACAATTACATGAGGAATAAACATCCTTTGCATAGTTTCAATCATAATTTAACTTAGTTATATCTTCATTATTGGGGAAAATAAGTAATAGCAAGTAATTTGTAAATGGTTGCTTCAAAACTCTGGGAGTACACCATTCTCACCTACAGTTATAATTCTCTTTAGGTAAATATACATCAGATTGGGCTCCCATCTGAGTGAATCCAGACACTTTAGATTTAACTGGCATGTGGGTCAGGCTGCTAATTACCGTCTGTTGCTTTACAGGTCTGCTTTTTAATAGCCCAGCAGTAGTACCTGAGGCAGTTCCAATTATAAATGAAGGAAATGAAAGAATAGAAATAGATGACTCCCTGGGCAGGTTGGAGAAGAATAATTAATACGAAGGTGCTAGAGAACTGCAGTAGTACCTGCCTATCACAGAGGCATTGGTAGCAAGGCAAAGCAAGTACACGTTGTGTGGATTCTACCATGAAACATGAGCTTTTAATGTACTCTGAAGGTGAAGAAGAGCCAGACCCGGAAGATGAAGGGTGAACATGTAGCCTGAACACTTATGGACTGGCGATACTATATATCAAAGTAAATTCCAAGCAGCAGCTCCTTTGATGAGCTGAGGAATGCTAATTTGTGGGGCATCAAGAAAATGTATTGATCAATATTTTATAAGCAGGGATGAATATTTCCTAAAAGGGAACTTAATGATTAACAATGTTATGGTTGTGTCAGGGACAGAAGAAAATTAGAAGCAGAAGACTTATGCTATTATCCGATCATACTAAAAAAACCTCCACTCCATCTTTAATGCAAGCAGCAAGTTAATCAAATACAACACAGGTTGCAGAGTTGAAATGAAAAACAAAAGTCTGCTATGTATGTGTTTATCACTTCATTTGTTTAGGACAGGCATTTATAAATAACACAGCCAATATTCTGAGAAATACTGAAAGGAGTTGGCCAAAATTTCTAGAGCGTTAAACATCGCTCGCCCCAATTTAGGATACTACTCCAGCGATACCAAGGGATGGAGTTCTGTGTTGCTAGAGATTGGGGTGCTTAGGATGATATGTCCAGCTCACTTCCATCAGTAAACCATGATAAATACAAGGAGTTGCAAGAGGACCCCATCTTTCTTCTAAAACCAGCATGGGCAAACTTGGACCCTCCCGATGTTTTGGGCTTCAACTCTCACAATTCCTAACAGACTACCAACAAAACACCTAGAGGGCCAAAGTTTTCAGTGCCTGTTCTAACATGGCTCACTGCAGCCAATCAATTATTCAGTGCTTGTTGAATAAAAAAGGACTTTATCTGCCACTTAAAAATAGTACAGAGGGGGCCACCTTAGCTTCTCATAGAAGCAAATTCCACAGCCTGAGAGCAGCTCTCCCCATGTCCTCACCAGACATGAGCTGAGGATAATATTCAAAACATCCAAGAAGTTGTACTCCAGATTTTTTCCCAGACTTTGCTAGTTCCTATCTCATTGCATAGCCACCCATTTAAAAATAAATTCAAAGCCCTTGCTTAGGCCCAGAAACATCCTAGCTCCACCTTATTTAAGAATTAAGCTCTTAAAAATTCTGAAAGTTTGCTTGTGAGAACATGCTCAAAGCAATCAAACGGCATTTGAATAGATAAATACTCAAAGATGTGGCAAATATATGTATTTTTGCAGAGATTAATTTCCCTACTGAAGTTCTTTCATTTATCTCATAAGAATTTTCAAAGATCCTTCTATCAGAATAGAAGCCAAAGATGAAAGTCATTCCTTATCCGATCAGTAACTGATAACACATTTCAGATGCAGAGGGAGAAGTAATAGTTTGAGTTTTATTTTAATGTTAGGGTTTGTTTTAATGTTTTCTTCCATTTATGTCCACTGATGAATTCAAGGAACATCCTACAATTATCTTTTGAGAAGCCTCAAAGCTTTTCTCACATGCAAAATTTACGGAAGTAATTAGATCTTCTGGTGATCACCCAAGCCAGCTGTGATCTTACAAGACTTAAGCAAACATGTTTTCTATTTAATTATTCTGCAGAATGTGCAAGACACCAACTTTTTCTACATAACACAGTGTTGCAATAGCATGATTTCTCTTACTAGGTTGCCATATGCATGAATACAATCCATGTACTGTTGTCAAGGGAAAATACTGATACAAACAAACACAATCCCTCTCACTTGACAAGAAATTCAATTAGTGTCATTGAAATCCTTTCAACTTCTCCCATAATTTGACACCGGTTGTACCAATGCCAGGACTAGAAGTACCATGATTAGTTTGCTTCCTATAGAATTTCTTCCAGGACTTTGTCTGACAAGAATCTCCAGATTCATCTGAAATTTCAGTGGTAATTTCAGTATGTGTTTAAAGACAAAACTGTGCTACTTTGGAATAAAAGCTTGCAAATAAAGTGGACTTATTGCTCAGCTGTTGTGGGGAGTTCACATGAAGCATGGCTGGATTTACATCACAACCTCTGCATTCAAACATTAATCACATCTGTGGAATATGGGATTTCCAGAGTGATCTTGCAGTTTTGGAGGCTGGACAGCTGAATGTGGCTCAAGCCACTGTCCAGACCATCAGTGGAACTACCACTTTCTTGCCTCCAACAAGCAGCTGCCTGGTTATATCATATTTCTGGTGATGTTATTTTGGGCACTGATTTATGTTACAATAAATACTATATAACTAGCAAGCCCCTGGGAAGGAGCTGCTTGCTGGAGGCAACCTAGTGGTTACCTCCAGCAAGCAGCATCCCCAATGCACATTTGGACCAGCCAACTGTGTGAGTAGTCAAAGGAGTCAGACAATGCTCTTGGGATACATCCAGTTCAATTGCATTGAACTGGATTATATGAGACTACACGAACCATATACTGTAGTTAAATCTGAATTATAATGGCAGTGCAGATGGGAAGAAATTTGGCACCAGATATTTTGTACTTTGTATTTGGTATTTCTTAGATCTCTGACTATTGACCATAGTGACTGACGCTGCTGGGTGTTGACATCCAAAATATCGAAAGGATGAGAAATAGGATACGAGATTAGAACTCTCTAGCAGATAATTCTACCTACTTCACTAACTTACAAATCCCAGAAAATGGGACCATGGCAGTTGAAAGTGTAGTGAAAGGGCCACAACAGTAATAGAGTATGGATACTGCAAACATTTCCCTTCCAAGTAAGGCTGAACGTGCAAATAAAATCTATTTGAGCCAATCGCAGGTTGGGATGGCTATCTATGCATCACCAAAAAGATGAAATGCATCAAAGAAAATGTAGTTCTGTATAAAAATTGCATGTGCCCTTTTATGTGCCTAAATGCAGATTTAGAAGTAATTGCTGGAACTTAAATAGAAATTGATCTCTTCAGGGAGAGGAAGCCCAAGGCTCAATGGTGTATATGCCTGGTTGTGAGTGGGCAAAATCAAGGGCTCTGCTACCCCTTCTGGGATTTCTTATGAGCCCACCTACTTTAGAGAGAACAGATTTCTCTTTTAAGTTATCCTCTATTTGACGAGTGGTTACATCATATTACATCCTTGTAGAGATACTGGATTACTCAGCATGGGGCTGCTTTTGAAGGGGTTCGAAAACTTCAGCTGGTCCAAAGAGCAGACAACTCCCAGTTGCAGCAGCTTCAGTGGCTGCCAGTCTTTTTTCTCCATAAGAATTCTCAAAGCAGCTAACATTAAAAGCAGTACAATACAATTTAAAATATACAATATTAAAACAGCATTATAACCTTTAAAGCCCTATACGGCTCACGTTCAGGCTATTTGGCTGACTGTATCTCCTTGTATAAGCCTATCCAGGCCCTGCAGTCTTCAGGAGAGGTCATTCTCTTGGTCCTACCTCCATTGCAAGCTCGTTCGGTGGGAACGAGACAGTGGGCTTTCCTTCTCAGTGGCTGTTCCTCAACTCTGGAACTCCCTGCCCAGAGATGCCAGAAACCTTTTTATTCAGGCAAGCTTTTAAAGGAGGAGGTTTTTTTAAAGTCAGGGAGTGTCAGGGTGTGTTGTAGTGTAGCTTTGAATATTTTAACTGTGGTTTTTATACCATTGCTATTTAATTCTGTTTTAATTTTTGTAGATTTTAAATTGTATTGAAATGCTTTTAATGTAATTTGCTTTGAGTCTCCTTGTGGAGAGAAAAAGCAGGGTATAAGTAAACATAGTAATAATAGTAATAATAATAATAATAATAATAATAATAATAATAATAATAGAAAATGAACATGTCAAACTACTCTGGGACTTTCGAAGTCAGACTGACAGAGTTTTGGAGCACAATACTCTTGATCTCACAATGATAGAAAAAAATAAAGTATGGATCATTGACGTTGCAATCCCAGGTGACAACAGGATTGAAGAGAAACAACTGGAGAAGCTGGCATGATCTGAGGATTTAAAGATTGAACTGCAAAGATTCTGGCACAAGGCAGTCAAGGTGGTCCCAGTGGTGATCAGCACACTGGGCGCTGTGCCTAAAGTGTGACCTTGGCCTGCACTTAAACACATTCGGTGCTGACAAAATTACCATCTGCCAACTGGAAAGGCCTCCTTACTGTGATCTGCACGCATTATTCACTGGTACATCACACAGTCCTAGACACTTGGGAAATGTCTGACTAGTGATGCACTACAACAGCCAGCAGAGTGATTTTGTTTGCTGTTGACTCATCTTGTTGTGTTTCAATTAATAATAATAATACCTCATAGAGAGAGTGCCTTAAAATATGGGACTGTTCTCTCAAAAATGGGAAAGCTAATTGCCCCTAAACCAAGATGTAAATTATGTGGTTCTGAAACAGAACTTATGACATTTACTATCCAGTGACCATCTAATGGGTGAGTGGGGGGTTCTGGTAGTTCCAGTCTAAGGGCCCTTCCACACAGCCTATATCCCAGAATATTAAGACAGAAAATCCCAGAATATCTGCTTTGAACTGGGTTATCTGACTCCACACTCAGATAATGTGGGATTTCCTGCCTTGATATTCTGGGATATAAGGCTGTATGGAAGGGCCCTGAAAAATAAATCTTTCCCGGCTCTGGTATGGCATCTGGACAGTATTTGACAACAAAATCTAGTTTTAATGAATTATTTCTAATCTGGACTCAGGCCCCTTCCACACACCTGAATAAAATCCCACATTATCTGCTTTGAACCTGAATATAGGACAGTGTGGACTCAGCTAACCCAGTTCAAAACAGATATTGTGGGATTTTCTGCCTTGATATTCTGGCGTATAGGGCTGTGTGGAAGGGCCCTGAGAAAAGTTCAATTGTTGCTAAGTGGGCTGACTTACCGTGTCATCATCTTCCTTTTTTGTCCAAAAAAGGGTTTAGAGACCCGAGAAGAAAAAAATGACTGCTAGAGATTAATTCTGGGATAAAGCATGCTTTCTCTTTGCTATCATTAATAGTTTAAACTACTAACCTCAGAAGACTCTGGATCCAACATGGGAATTTACATTTCTGCAAATGTCCTGCATTTATATCCTAATAATATGCTGCAGAATGGGCAACAGGCTTCAAAATGAAAACAATCTTCTGTGTCCTTTAAAAAAATAAAAGGGGAATTTCCATACCTCCGGTAGGTATCACCCATGAGTGACTGAACCTGCTTGTAAAATATATGAATGCTTATAACTCTCCCTGGATGGCTGCCAGTTGTTAGGATGGTGGCAATGTTTGTTCAGTAGTACTGTTACAAGAGTCTGTCAAGCTCATTATTATCTTAGGATTTCAGCACAAATCCTTTCTCTTTGTAAAATTAACAATTATAATAATTGCCCCTTAATTCACATTTACTTTATTTTTATTAGCTTACCTCCTAGCTCTGGTAATAAATAGAATGCAGTTGTCAGATGCTGCCTCCGACTATCTTTAAAAATGTCAATTTCCACCAAAATACAAGGAACAGATTATATCGACAAGAAAAGGAATCAATGACTCAGCACTCCAGAGACCCATCCCTGTTTGTTATTTCTGCTAAATCATCTGTTTCCTTCCCTGACAGGCAATGCTTGCCAGGGTATGCAGATATACCTAAGGTGATGGCAATTCAGATTGGCTAGAGGAGGAAATGTGAGGTTAAAGTTAATTTGATACTGCTGATTTACAGAAACGGAAGCTTTGACGGGATGGGGGGAATAGCTTGCTGCATAATCAACTTATTTCCTGTCCTTTTGTAGTGACATGTGCTGAAGCTTGATGTGAAATCAGTAGAATCCAGGCACATGGTGTGGATTTTGAAGTCTGAGATTAAAGTGGATAATTTGCTTGCACCAGCTGCAGTCTCCAGAAGCAAAACAGGAATAAAAAACTTCTACCCCAGGAAGAAGAAAAATAATAACTAGCAAGATCTAAGTAATGTTCCTATGTGCCAATTCCCGCCCCCCAAACACACACACCACAGACACACACTTTGTGCGAGAAGCTGTTTTAATTTTTAAAAATGTTTTACATATTTAATACAACCAAGGCTGTTTCATTTACATCCAGTGACTGGTTTCAGGATAGAGGATTAGTGATATTTTCAACAGATGTAGCTAATAAACTTCCAGAATATGATTTTGTCCCCAATAGGGATTAGCGGGACACAGAACAGACAGAGTTGTGAAATGGATTTGTCTGGATTACCATGTTTTGTTGTATTTCTTTTTATTTCATTTTTGAAAGCAGCTATTTTACACTAGTCTAGGTATGGAATTCAATTTTATGTTCAAATGGAATTTATATTGCTTGTGGATTTGCAAAAACAGCCAAAAATGACTAGAATGAATTTTCAATCTGTTTCTGTCTGTGACATTTTAATATTCATTTCCTCTAAATTTCTATCAAAAAGACTAAAAACAGCATTTTAAATGGGATTTGATTGGATGCTATACTTTCCTGCACTTTCATCCTTACATAAGGATTCAAGGCCAAATGATTTCAAAATTCTTACATATAGCAAATGGCAATACCTGAAAGCAAAAACCAGGGACAGTCAGCCCTTCAAATACACAAATGCAGTTAAGAAAATATTTCTTAAAAATCTAAAAAGCAAACCTTGATTTTGCCATTTTGTATAAGCGACACGAGTTTACTATACCATTGTATATAATGGGACTTGTGCATCCACATATTTTGGTATTCACAGGGCTTCCTGGAAGCAAACCACAACAGATGCCAAGAGTCCACTGAATTACCAAATTTGATGGTGTGTTGATATCCATGACCAAATACAATGTTGGATCCAGCAACTATACAAAAGAATCATGCTCTGCAACTATCCAAATCTGTCAGGAAATATCCTGTTTAATTCTCTATGGTCTTATGTTTGCAGCTGCTTTATAAAATGTCCCAGTTTCTCCCTCTGCATCCTATTTGCAAAAGTAATTTGCACTCAATTAACTCAGCAGCCGGGAAGAAAGAGGAAAAAGCAAAACACTGCAGTCTATTTTTGTTGTTGTTTATTTGTTCAGTCACTTCCAACTCTTTGTGACCTCATGGACCAGCCCAGACCCGAGCTCCCTGTTGGCTATGGCCACCCTCAGTTCCTTCAAAGTCAAGCTAACAGCTTCTTTTAACTTCCCCATTTTTAATTTTTGCCATCTTGACCACATTCTAATGTTGCTTGGTCAAACGTGTCCCAATACCCAGGCACAAATGTTGGAAGTGTGAAAAACCCTTTATCCCAGAATGAGGTACCAAGGGCTTGCAAACTTCCTGCTGTCCTCTTTTTGTTTCTGAGTGTGACCATTGGGACCACCTATATTGTGAAATGAAATGAATCACAACCTTCCAGATAGAAATACTTGCTGGAAATGCAGCTGTCTCCTGAGAAGTTTCACTCAATCCTGACAGGCTGGGAATGTAGCCATATTGCACATGGCTACAAAGAAGCACTAGAGAAGGAGAAGGAGAAATGTATACGCGCGAAGAAGGCAGCCAAGTTCACCCTAGCTGAGTGATTGAGAGATAGGAGGAGGAGGATTATCAGGTCAGCAGCATAATATTATCAGAGATATCAGAGTGAAAACCTGAGATAGAATGGGTTTTCTGATGTCATGAGAGTGGGGCTTATGATGTCATAGGGTGGGCCCTTGTGATATCACAGAGAAGAGACAAGGAAGAGTTGAAAGGTTGCTGGAACTGATAGTATTATGGGAATGAGGATATTAAGGGTAAAAACACTTGCAACGTGGATAAGACCCAGAACTCATGGAAGAACATTTTTATGAGACAGGGTAGGTAACAAAATGTAACCAGTAGTTGAAAGAATTGCCATGATTTCTGCTAGGCCAAGGGTGAACAACTATGTAAATCTAAAGTGGTGTACTAGCCCCCCAGGAGATCTTAGACAGCCACATCCTTCCACTGCAACTATTCTTGGAAATATTCACCATGTTTTTGGACTTTCTGGACCATATTAGATCTAAGAGAGGCCTTTCTAACAATATGAAATGAGCAGAAGTCACTTCTTGTTGACTTATCTTTTTTTTTTTAAAAAAAAAAGGCCTTCTCTTGTGCTTTAATTGGCTAAGTTCTGTACAAAAATAAATTCTGTTTATTTGCTTTATTTTTATCCCGTCTTTCTCTTAATTTAGGGACTCAAGTCAGCATGACCACAGACACCAAACAGTGACTCTAGCCAAGGAATTTACCAATCCTCATCACTGGTTTCAGTCCAACTTGCAGACAAAGTTGGCTAAGATGGAGAAAGTTTATTTCAAACATCAGAATTTTATAGAACTTCAGAGTTGCACAAATTAAGACCAAGGTTGCATGAGCATACACGATAATCCTTGTCTGAGGTCTATATGAACAGCACAAAATGTACCCAAAGATTGTTTGTCGTGTTGGTCCTGAGAGCACAATATTGCAGTTACAGCATTTCTAGCAGTGCATAAATGCCAGAGCTCAAAATAACAATACAAGTGATAGGAAAATGTCTGTTATTGTCAAAATTGAGTTATTCAGGCACAGTAAAAAAATATCAATTTAAGCTGCATCTTTAATTCCTATTACACTCCAACACCTGGATAGTCAGACAGAGCAACAGTCAGAAGCAGGAAGTCTATACCTATTTTTCCTCACACCAAATATTGCTTGTCGGAGAGGAATGGAAACATCAGTCAATTGCACTACAACTGACAGAAGGACAGACCCAAGGGGGTTTGTGAATGTCTAGCCATAGTATAGTTACTCTGCAGAGCTCCTATGTGATCCAAACCCATACAGTATTGCAGCCCATACAGGTTTTTAGCTTATTGTAAACATTGTTCTTCAATCTCACACCTATCTTGTAATATTCTTACAAATTCAATTCCTTTCATTTCTGAAAATGGAAGTTGGCAAGGGAAGGCCTTGAAATGTTCAAATACTACAATACTGATAAAATGAGGTGTGTGTGTGTGTATATATTCTTTGATATTTTCTTCTGCTTCTTTTCACTTAGCCAACTTTCAGTTTGAGACTTTCTTCGATAACAATGAATGTGAAATATTTATGATGTTGCTTCCTTTCTAGTCCCATATCATTCAAGCTTGGAAATTTTATAAAGAACCAAAATGCAGTCCAAATGAACCAATACTGGAAAGCAAGAGGAAAGGTTTTGGAAACCTTATAAGTCATATTTCCTCATTTTGTTCTCCAAGATGAAAATGTAATATTTCTAAAGGGAAGAAACGTGCAAATTCATACAATAGATCATAACAACCCTCCTGTCTCTAAAATATTCATGAAGCAAACTGAATAGTTGCTTAGCAAAAGTGAGAAACGTATTCTGCAATGTTTCTTTTCATCCCTTTCTAAAACATCTTACTACTTTTTTTATACTTTATTTTTTGTCCTTTTCCTATAACCTTATAGCTTTTTATGTGAAGGGCAGAGATGACAATAATTATTCACATTTTCTCTGAGGAAAAAAATGGCAAAACTGGATTGTTCTGTTCATGCATGTTTGGGTTCTGCCATCATTCATGAAATCCACCTTGGGGCCTGGCATTTCACGATGACCAATGATGTAAACATCTCTGCAAACTCTGAAGGCCTCATTGCAGTTGCCCATCCATCCACTAAGTGGTTAATCATACACTGACCTCCCCCTCCCCCTCTCCTTTCCCCAGGCCATTTGGGTATTTTGCTGATATCAACAAAGATGCACAGAGATGGCCACAAACAACATGAAAGGTAAGGGGCGACCATTCAGCATTGGGACTTCACTTCTGCCATTGCCATGATTCTGGAGCAGTGTGAAACCTCTGTGAAACTGGAGCCAGTCTGAAGCAGCAATAATCTGACCTGAACCCAACTTTAACTGTTGGTGTAGATTGGCCCTAAGTCTCCAGAATGAGACTTAAGGCCAATCTACACCAGAAAAAAGCTGGATACATCTTCAATATGACATCCTTTCAAATATTTAACTGAGAAGTTGTGATACATTTAATTAATTAATGTATTTGGATTTATTATTATTATTATTATTATTATTATTATTATTATTATCTGCCTCTCCTAGAAGGTACAACACAGTTAAAAACACAGTATAAAACATTATGTAAAATTCATAGAAATAAAATGTATTTCTATGAAATATATATATTAAAATACACAGAAAAAAGAATAAAAACAGTAAACAGAAGACATGAGTTTAAAATTCATAGTTATTAGTGATATATTAGTTTGAGCATTGGTCTAGAACTCCAGGAAACAAGAATTCAAACCCCTACTCAGTTATGCAAACTCATAGAGTGGCCTTGAAAAGTCAGGCTTTTCATCTTTAGAGGAAGACATTGACAAACATTCTCCAAATACATTATGCAAACAAAACTCTAGATTGGGTTGCCATAGGTATTTTACAACAACATATGGAGTTAAACCAACTGAGCTCTATGTTTATATCATGCTTTCATTCTCTGAGAGTTAACAAGATTTCCAAAGGGCATTATTCAGAGACAGAACTATGTACTGTGACATCACTGACCAGTAGGGCTGGGCGGTTTTGTTTCGTAATTTCGTAATTCGTTAAAAATTTGTTATTTTTTTTATAACGAAGCAATAACGAACCATTCAGGAGCAACTAAAAAACGAAACGAATTTTTAAATTCGTTTCGTAATTGTTTCGAATTCGTTTTGTATTCGTTTCGTTATCGTTTTGAAATCGTTTCGTTATTATTTCCGCATGTCTGGGGCAAGTTTTATAGTTGTTGTTTGTTTAATCAGTGAAAAAAAATATAAATATCACACCAACAGTCAACAACAGAGGGAGAGGGAAGCTTCAGAAGTTCCCCCTGTCCCATTTGGAGGTTTTTTAGCGTATTGCGCGGTCGCGTCTGCCATTAACGAATCGATTCGTAATTGTTTTGTAATTGTTTTGTAATTTACGAAATTTCGTAAATATCGAACTTTTTCAAAGAAAAATTTCGGAATTCTTTTAAAAATCGAAACGCAAAAATCCCCCAAAAACGAATCGATTTTAGAAACAAACATTGTGAACCATCAGTGGTACTGAGGATTGGATCCCCAAGAGCTACATACTGATGGTCTGTAGTCGATACCTGGTTCAGGTGAGTTTAGAATGCCATCACCATCCATCATTTCCATGTTACATATGATAAAAGCAAATCAAGAGTTCAGTGTTCTGGAACTGGAGATGGTGAATCTATGGCAGAGAAACATCGCTTCACCATCAAACTTGGGCTGCCATAGAGTGAAGTGTGTGTGCAGGGGAGGCTTTTTCCTCTCAATTTCATACTTTTTTAACCTCATTGAGCTGTTTTCTTTATCATTCCTTCCTTCTGTTACTTCCAAGGGAAGATGAAATAACAATGCCAGGCCCAAGGCTGTAAATAATGAGACAATTAATTTAGTAGGCTCACATTTTCAAAAGGTTGTCTTTTTTGGAAGATATTGTGAAAGGTTTTCTTCACATTTCCTTTTGCAAAATGTTGTGAAGGATTTTGGGATGTGTTTGTTTGTTTGTTTTCTGTACTGCATCATAACTCTTTTCAAAAATAGAATCATCCTCTTCTTTGATTAAAGTGTCAAAATATAAGGAACTCTCCCCTAAACCCTCTCAGTCATGGGACCACTTCTGTCCTTTGTTAATGTTTAAGTGAGGAAATGGCAATGGCCAGGGGCAGTTGGCCCCCTGAGGTGGCATTGGTCCTTTCCCCCCATCTGTGGGATGACCCTTGAATTAACCACAGACATATCAAAATCCATAATTTTGCCCCCCAAACCAGCCCTCAGTTTATACATGAGCTTGAAGAGCAAAAGTAGTTTGCACTGACATAACTCAACAAGGGGAGAAGAAAAGAAGTCATGAATCTTGCCCTCCCCAGTAGGTTCTGTCCAAAGCTAACTGCTGAATCCCCTCCTCATTTTTATGTTCCTCCTGCCAGTTTGACCACATCCAGAAGTTGCTTGGTCACCCATGTCCCAATTTTCATCTATAAAATATGGAGTGTATGTTGCCTGTTCAAATCGTATTTGGTCTGTGACAAACTCACTGGAACAGATCTACATGTTTTGAATTTTCTTTAAGATGAAAGCATTATGGAGTGCAAATACAAATTTGGAGCAGCAAAAAGGAAAAAAAACAGAAAATATAAATGAAAGCAGGAGGAGAAAAATATGGTCAGAAAAGTTAATATATCCTAAGCATTGTCTCAAAATCTTTATGTGATTGTAAGGAAGGTAGTGGAGAGTCTTTGAATATCCAGGCATCTGAAAATAAAGCTCATGAGAATTCTGAAATAGCACTAAGAAAAAGGAGACATTGGTTTCATACCTCATCACTTACTACTTCAATGTGAATTAATATCTTGTACACCTACTATACCAGAATAATTTTTATAATTCCTTGCACTTTTGTATCCCAAATACCAAGCATGTGAAGCTGTAGAGGATGTAGATGCAAAATTTGAATTTCTGTTGAAATAAAAAAAAACAAGTAAAAACAATTTATATTTTACCATCTTCTGATGACTGTAGTAACATTCATTCTAGGATCAATTGTGTTGAAAACACATCATAGATTTGAAACCCTTGGCACACTGCATCAAAACTTGGAGGCAAATTATATTTCAAGCACATAACTGAAACATTTTCTAAGAGAAAAACCAACGAGATATTGTTACTATATTAGGGACACATAGATTGATGATTACTCATAAACAACTTGTTTTTACTCAAATACATTAACATTACTAATTAAGTTGCTTAGTGACATAGTGATACTAAACATGTTGAGTTTATTTATTTTCAATTGCATTTGTCAACAGTGTTATTTTTAATAAACATATTATCTATCCTATTACTATTAATGGTATTTTTCATTTATTTTTTAGTGTTTTTCACTCTCAGTTAACCCTATTCCACTTAAAAACATGTTTTAAATAAAAGTAACATTTGGTTTCTAAGAACATTTAGGGAAGGGAACCTGATAATACATCTTACTCTGGACCATATGTCCTCTCTTAGTGCACTTTCCAATACATTTATAAAGTATACTATAATTAAAATAGGAGGAATAGTTAGAAAGGTTACTGATTTGGACTAAAAGGGTAGGTTCTGTGAGCTTGTCAAAGATTGGGTTGCTTTTAGACCCAGTGTTGGACTACTGTAATGCAATCTATGTGGGGTTGTCCTTGGAAAGTGTTTGGTAGCTACAGAAGTACCCTAAAGGCAACAACAGATCCTGTCTGATTTGGAAGCCAAGAACCATTAGTACTTAAGTGGAAGACTGCCAAGGAATACCAGGTGTTGTAGGCAATAACTATAGGATTACTGTCTCCTATACAACCCACCCCAGACACTGAGATCCTGGGGGAGGGGGATCTGCTCCAGCTTGCCAAAACCCAACTGGTGACAATCACTCTGAGGACCGTTTCATCAGCTGCCCACGACTCTGGAACAACCTGTCAAAAGAGCTATTCGGAATTTAAAACACAATTGAAAACCTATCTCTTCTGACAAACCTACTTAGTTAATTTTAACTTGTTATTTTTTACCTGCAGGGTGAATTTTAATCTGTATTTTTCCTGTGCGTATTATATGTATTTTAATAGTATTTTGTTTTATTGTGCTGTTTCAACAATGTTGAATCCCGCTTCAAGCCACAAGAAGAGGCAGATAAATTATTATTATTATTATTATTATTATTATTATTATTATTAGTCATAGCAGTAGCTATTATTATTATTATTATTATTATTATTATTATTATTATTATTATTATTTGAAACACAACAAGATGAGTCCACAGCAGACAAGATCACTCTGCTGGATGTTGTATTGGATCACACGTCGGACACTTCCCACATGTCTAGGACTGTGTTATGTATCGGTGAATAATGTGTGCAGATCCCAGTAAGGTGGCCTTCTGCAGCTGGCAGATAGTCATCTTGTCAGCGCCGATTGTGTTTAAGTGCAGGCCAACGTCTTTAGGCACTGCACCCAGTGTGTCGATCACCACTGGAACCACCTTTACTGGCTTGCGCCAGAGTCCATCAGTTCGATCTTTAAATCCTCATATCGTGTCAGCTTTTCCAGTTGTTTCTCTTCAATCCTGCTGTCACCTGGGATTGCAACATCAACAACCCATACTTTGTTTTTTAACACAATTCTGAGGTTATTATTATTATTATTATTATTAGAGGAAGGAATTGGCAGAACTAATTTTTTTCACCTAATAAAACCCCATGAAATTCATGAAGTCATCATAAATTGACAGCTCTGCATGCCTCGTACCTTACAAGATTAGGTTGGTGTATACACATGATAGGGCTTTCTCTGCACCAGCAGCTGGACTGTGAAAATTTTTTCCAAGCAAAGTGAGGCTGGGTCTGCGCAGTTCTACACTGACCACTTATCCCAGGGTCAGTCTGGCATAGTGAACACCAGATCAGCCCTGGAATGGTAGACTGCCACATACACCCGAGCTGCTGAGGAGTCAGGAGGGAGTCCTATGGTGTCAAGCCCAGTTTAGCGCTGCCAGATGGATATTCTTACAGTCACTTCCCATTCTCCTTGTCATGATGGCCAGTGGACATGGGTTGTGTTGGTCATTTGTTGCCTGGAGTGAAGTTGGCTGGATGCCAGAGTAACAAGGGAGGGGGGAAGGGGAAGAGGAAGAATAGCCCTCTCCTGTCTCTGACTGCTTTGTTGCTCCGATCAGCATCTCTTCAGGCAACTAGTCCATGTTGTGCTTGTTGGCCACAGCTACGAGGAGACTGAGAGGAGAATGGTGAGTGACATCTTGTTTTCCTGGGTCTGGCCTAGTTTTCAGTATTATAGTCCAACACTCAAACCATTATATCACACTGGCTCTCATAACAGCTGTGTGTTGTTTTAAAGATTCTTATCTATACAACATGTCTAATTTTATTTTTCTAAAAAGACAAAAAATGATATTTCCAAATTCTAGGAATAAGCCATGGAATTTGATGTCTCTGGTGAATGTCTACTTTACTTATATATTAATTTGTTGGAATAAATTTCCTATAGCACTATATTAAGAATGGATCATTATAACCTTTATCCTCCCCCTTCCACTTGGATTCTGTCATGGTTTAAACTTTAATTTTATTTCATCTCTTTTAATTAAGATTACAAACACACTGTTGTTCTGGTAACCTAGGTCTAATTATGATAATTAGGATAACAAATGATAGAGGATAACATAATTTTTTAAAAAAAAAAGAAGTAGCATGATTGAAAAAATTTTATAACACAAGCCATATCTAGAATAACGTGTGTATGCATGCTATTCAAGTTCCATTCTTGATAAACCAATAGGTTTATGAATTTATTTTCAAATCAGAATTTTAAATAGTTGCAATGATTAACAGTAACAATGTTGGTTCAATTTACCCTGCTCACAACAGGAAAATGTTGAAAATCTGCCTTGCAAATTACAACTCTATGTAGCGTATCAATAATTATGCATATGAAAACATCTGCTGTGATGCTGATAAACATTATTATTATTTTTATTACCTGATAATAATAAAAATCTTGATATTGATCTTTCAGAATATTTATATGAGAATGATAGCATTGAAAATAGTTACTATCTTTGGGTAAATTGTTTTGAGAGGGCTTTTTGCAGTAAAAGGTTATAAGTTTTAAAGCTTTTGAGTTGGATCATAGAAAAATGATGCAAATTACTAGGGGGTAATGGAATTTGGCCAAGAGAGATGTATCCCATGCACCAGCTTCTATTAAACAGAGCAAGATTATTTTTCTTGAAAGCTGAAATCACTGCTTATTCTCCTTTTTTGCCCTGGGAAGTGCTTCTGTGAGGAGAAAATTGTTAATACGGATGAGCGACTTTGATGTGGAGCTCTGGAGATATAACTGCTGCCCTTTATATAGCACAGGTCAAACCTAAATCTAGTTCAAGCAGGCATTAGTCACAGACAAGGGATATAGCTTTCAAAGTTTAGCAACTAGAACTTGCATGATGGCCAAACAGGAACACTGCCATGACTTTTTAAAGGGCGCTTCCACACAAACCAAAAACCCGTGACAGATTTCAGGTTAGCCTGAGGTGTCCAAACGATGCCTCAGGTTAATCTGGATTTCCCAGTTTACTCTGGATTTAAAAAATACTCAACAGATCCGGACCTTATGGCAAAGTCTGGATCTATTGCAGTGTTGGGCCTTTGGGAATTTTAAAAAACATACTATCCAACATTTCACAAATGAAACCCATGACTCCACAATTTATGACAGTTGGGGGAGATATGTATCACTCTCCTTCTACCCAATTGATCTGAGTCTGAACTATTTTTGAAATTTGAACTCAGGTTGTAGCAACTGAAATAAAATGAGGCCATAGGGGACAAATGCAATCTGGAGAAACTGGGACATTTTTAATGTAGCTGGAAAAAGTGGGATGACCAAGGTTTAATCAAGGCTATCCCTGACAAATTGGGACAGTTGGGCAGGGGGTGTAAGAATGACATTTCAGTTAGATTTTGTTATATAAGAATGGAATATAAAATGAATTCAATGGGTGGAGAGTGAAATTATTTCTGTTATTTCTCTCAAAACCTTTCTTAAGCATGTAAAGGGCAGAGACCTGGTAGCTGTTTTTTAGATTTTATATGATTAAGGACCTCCTCACACAGGGCATTTTTTGTCCTGTTTTGCTGCTTTTATGCGCAGCTTGGACAGGGCCTGTCATGCTCCATCACACAATGCACGGCATGTCCCAGCCCACATTCCTCCCAAAGTGGAGTGGAAGTGCTGAAAGGACCTTCCTGCACCACTACTTAGAAGAAAGTGTTGTTTGGGTAGCTCAGATGGAGCTACTCACACTTTCCTCCCCTTTTTGCCAAGTGATAGCAGGAAGGCTGGTGGGGCAATATGCACTGCTTCGTGTTTCTACCCTTTCTGCCATCTGATGGAGGAAGGGAAAGGGTGCCAACACGTCCTATCCCATCTGCATCATGTGATGAGAAGAGGAGGGAGAGTGTGCAGGGCCCATGAGCTGCCCCATGCGTTTTCCTTTTAGCAGCACAATGGAACAGCCCAAAAGAGCCTTGTGAAGAGTTTGTAAATGTACATGAAGGGAAACAATGTAAATTAAGGTTTGAATAATGTGGATGGCAGTACTTAAGCACAAGTTGTATGAATGTGCATATATTTCGTTCCAACAGTCAACTAAACCTATGGATGTGAGGGGTGGGATAAGTTGTCTAAGCCCCTGTTTATCCTTCCATGGATTCATACTACCTATGTTTTCTAAAAATACTCTTTTTGTATTATTTAATAGGCTTTTTGTACATTTTATTACACTGTCATGCCACCTCAACACATTTTGGTTTGTAGGTATCATCTTCCTCTGGTATGGAAACATACACATATTTTTAAAGATACAGTTCAGAATTTTTCATGTAAGTGTTAACTGAATTCTAACAAGGCTTTGTCAACATTTTTTCAGTATCTTCCTAACGACCTAAAAATGCACAGACTGCATTATTTTCCCCAATTCATTCTAATTTCACTTTTGGACACATTCATTGCATCAACCCTGCTTAGTTTTGTTGACCTTGCAATCATCTCATTAACTTATAGCCAGAATTCATATTTAGCGAACAGCAACACAGCCGTTTTCCTTAATGTGGTATAAGATAATTATCATTATGCTGGTTAATTAAATGAACTTTATGCATAGATTTTCTGAATCCAACTTTTTATGTACAATTCTTAGCCATCTGTTGAAACCTATTTCATTGATTTACAAAATCAAGGCTCTAGCAATTTTATACTAAAGAAAAGTTTTAGAAAAGGTAATCGAAAGATCCAGCTATTTACTGCCAACACAGCCATCTTGCTCATGAGTGGATATGGCCTCATTACTCTAGAATAGCAATGGTTGGTTTTTATTGAACATCTACATTTCATAATCATCAAATAATTGGAACAAGTTATGAAAATAGTATGCTTGAGTATATTGTCCCTTCCAGCCCCATGTGTTCACAAATATGGAAAAATGAGGATGTACACATTCAGAAGACTCTACACTATCTAGAATGTGCTATAGTGGAAGAGCATTGGTTAGATCAGGCATGGGCAAACCCAGGCCCGTGGCCTCTTGAGCTCTTGCCTCTGGTCTGAATTCTGGAGGCATCACATGTAGGCCTGTTTGATCAAGAAAAAATTTGTTTCTAAAATCGATTTGTAATTGGGGTGTTTTTTTGTTTCGATATTTAAAATATTTACAAAACTTTCCCAAAAAAAGTTTCGGTATTTACGAAATTTCGTAAATATTTACAAAACATTTTGTAAAGATGGCGCCCTTTTTTTTTCAATATTTTTTCAATATTTTTTAAATTTAAGTTTTCCTGAGTTGCAGTTGCAGCTATGCGCCTGTAGGTGTCAGCAGAGAATTTTCTCTCTTCTCTTTGCTGCTTTACGGAATCCATGAAGCCTCAAAGCCCGGGAAACTGGAGCAGTGGGGGAGTGGGTAGAGAATGCTAGAACTCCCTCCTCCTTTCCCCCCCTCCCTTTTGTTTTTGAGAAGGGACAGGATAGTGGCATAAATTATGCTGGGGGTGTTGAGTGATGTTGAGCCTGGCGGGGCAGGGCTTCAGAGAGAAATGAGAGATAGAGTGCACGTATGTGTGTTCCTGTGTTTTTTCCTCTCTTCCCTTGCACTCGCTGTCTCTGCTGGAGTTCCCTCTCCTCAGGAGGCATAGAGAGTGAGAGAGCGACGTCAGCATCGCGCCTGGCATTGGGAGAAGGGCAGGCAGGGGGGAATAGCCATCATCAATCCAGCAGATGCAGCGAGCGAGCGAGCGAGGGGGAAGAGAGCGAGCCGCTTGGGCTGGTAGCACAGGAACACACACGCGCGCGCACACAGGTTCTCTCTCCTCAGGAGAGAGAGAGACTTTGGAGAGAAGCCATCAGAGGGAGATAGCCAATCCATCCAGCAGAGGCAGCGAGCACGGGGTAGGAGAGCAAGCCGCTCAGGCAGGTTGGTTGGTTAATGGCATTGGAGGAGCCCAGCAGCAGCTGCTACTGCTTCGGGCGCCCTGCTCCAGCGCAGGGCAGCTGCTCGCCTCCCTCGCCTTGACCCAAAACAGGAAGCTCGCTCGCCCCTCTCGCTCGCCGCTCGCTCGCCCCTCTCAGCAAGCATCGGCAGGCGGCCATCTTAGTATTTCCGAAATGGATGGAAATACAAAAAATTTTGGTGCCTGCCGTTTTGATATTTAAAAACACTTCCAGGTTAAAAAAAATGTTTTGTAATCGTTTCGTAATTCAAAAATTAACGAATTTTTTAACGAATCACGAATTAACGAAACGAATTGCACAGCCCTAATCACATGGATAGTAAAATAAATAATAGTCCCCCATGATTTTAGAAGTGTGTTCATTTAGTAGGAATGCACTTAGATCTGTCATGCTATTATTTCAAAAACAAAAATCTCTTATACTGAAATATTCATGAGTGTGAAATATGTCTTGGTTATCACAATGATTTCTGTACATAAATTTATACAGCTCCTACCTTAATCAAATTCATGTTCAGCCATGGGTCCAACCTATGTAATCAAAATTCACATTTTGGTCACTGCAGAAGTCAGAGATTTGTTCCAATTACAGTGGCCAACCCACCACTCCAGAACAAACATTTTAGTTGTTGCAGTCCCCTCCACCTCCCCCCCCCCCCCATTTCAGTGTTGGAGGAAAACACGAGCAACAGTGATGCGGCCATCAAAAACAACATCAACATTTGAAGGACCTCTAAGCATTCCAGAAGGCATATGTCCCAGTGTATCCTACCAGAGGGAAATAGCTGCACGGACCTTTGTTGTTTCCTCTGCTCTTCATTGATGTGAGTGGCTACCATAAAACATCTGAGTAAAAACATGGCCAGAATCACTGGATTGCTGTGAGTTTTCCAGGCTTTCATGGTCAGAATCACTGGGTTGCTTTGAGTTTTCCAGGCTGAATGGCCATGTTCCAGAAGTACACTCTCCTGACATTTCACCCACATCTATGGCAGGCATCCTCAGAGGTTGTAAGGCCTGTTGCTTCAAATAGACAAAAGTTCTTTCTCCCACCCTGGACATTCCACAGATATATATAAACCCCACTTGCTTAGTTTCCAACAGACCTCACAACCTCTGAGGATGCCTGCCATAGATGTGGGTGAAATGTCAGGAGTGAATGCTTTTGGAACATGGTCCAGAAAACTCACAGCAACCCATTAAGAGAGTTAGTATTTAGCAGCAATAAGTAGAGACTGCTCACTTGCTATGCCTGTAGTAAACATATCAATACAGCTGTAACTCAGGGATTGCATTATCCAAGCTGAAATCCTGAGTCATTTCAAGCCCAGTCACTTCAGTAACTACTCAGTTGTTCTGAATAAATAATGCATACCAAGTGAAATTTGATATACATCCCATTTATTTGATATTTATGAGTAACTAGGCAGGAAAAAGATATTGTTCTACTAACCAAAATTGTTATAAATAATCATATATTACAATAACTTGTATCTCTCTCTTGAAATAAATTATTGAATGAGGACAAAAATGAAAAATCGACATGAGCATCCAACATGCACCCTGCAAGTCACATGTCCCAGCTCCTATTGCTGCTGGAATTCACGAAGCTGGTAGCAGCACAACATCCACATTTACCTTTAGGAAGATGACGTACTTGGAGCATGCAACATGTTCTAAAACACAGTCACAGTACTGGAAGACAAACAAACATCCCTTGCATTATCATCATCAACATGTATCACCCACTTCTCCTAGTGGTTCGAGGCAGGGTAAAACACAGTTAAAACAGCATGCTTTCTGCTTGTCACTTTTTCACCATCAAATTATAGCTTCAGATTTTGTAATGTAAAAGTAGCAATCAGAGACCATGGGTGCATCTAGATTGTATAATTAATGCACTTTGGAACCTCTTTAATTGCTATGGCTCAATGTTGTGGAATCATGGATGTTATAGCCTTCTCTGTCAAAGTGTACTGGTCCCCCACCAAACTACAGATCCCAGGATTCCATAGTCCCACCCCAAAAGCTATTTTACATGAATGCAAATAGAAGGCTATTTTGTTGCTCCAGGAACAAAACATTATTCCAAAAGATTAATCTAGACTATTTGTATTTAAATTTGAGATTTGGAAGCATAGCTTACAGAGATAGAGAATCACTTTACTGAAATTGCTTGTGTTTATCTCACTCCCTGCTTGTTTATACATAATAGAATAGAGCTTCATGGTTTGGGCAACAACCTAGGGAGAGGTGGATCAATTGCTCTGGTGTCAACTCAAAATTACACTAATAACACTCTACTTTGAGCAATGTGGACTCAATGCAGAAGAGATTAAACGACAGCCCAATGAATCCCATCTGGATGGCTGCTATGACCAGATCCCTTTTATTTCACAAGCCATTGGCTGTGATTGTAATTATAGCACAGTAATGCCTGCCATTACTTTGTGACTCACATCCCTTGAAGCTCTGACACAGGCTATCAGAATGGATGTCCAGCCATTTTGCCAAGACAAAAAAAAACCCCACAAATGAACACACCCCAAAGCTTTACAGTCAGTTTTCAACATTTTCTGCCCCATGGGTCATCTCATTCCCAAGTCCTTCAGTTGCATTTGTCTGCCAGGCTGCTAATAGAAAACATGCACCATTGCTAAATACTATTGCAGACAGTCCAAAGCTTGGTTCAGCTTAATTGGGTTTTCTTCACATCACATTATTCATTTGATTGATTGAATATTTTTAGAGAGAAAAATCCTCGTCTAGCCATGTATATTGCCTTTAAGAGTATATTTCAGGTTAACTGAAACAAGCTTGTGACTCTTATGTGCTCAGATTATTATTTGGATGCTAATTTTAATTTTTAAGAAAGAACTGTTTTTAGGAAAATATCTTTTGTCTGCATTAGAAAACGGTACTGCAGCTTTGAACACTGCTTGCTCCAGGCCTTTGCTGTGAAGTTCTACTGCCTGAATCATTGGATGGTGGCTCTATTAACTGATAAAATTTGAAAATTTCAGACAAATTGGCTGTGAACTTATCATTACATATTTACTATTTATGAGTGAAGTTGTTTTGGTGAATGTGTTTTATTAATTTACATCTCTGTTTGTTCTTTTGTCTAAAGCCTCAGTTTGTAAAAATAATGTAGAGACAGCCACCTTCTTAAAAACCCAAACTCATACTTCCTGAAGCTTCCCACTCAAAAAAAAAAAAATCAAAGACACAAAGTATAGAAATGATCTTCTGAAATTAGAAGATCCAATAGTTCTATTTTCCCTTAATATATCATTCACAGTTTTCTTTACTCAAATTTTCCAAGTTGTTTTCTACATGCAGATTTCACTCACATACTTATACAATTCATGGATTGTATTTGTTTGTTTTTTGGTGTTGTTGATATTGATGTTAATGTTGATTTCAATTAAAGATCCTAGGAATGTAAACAAAATGTCCCAACAAATGCCTGTAGAATTAAATACGGGCACAAAAGTGGTCCAGGTCTTAAGAGACATTTAATTACACTTTTAATCTCATCTCATAGTTCAAGTCGGGTATTACTGAAAATCATAAGTACAATATGAAAAGTACAATCTCTACAATCATTATCATTATTATTGTATCACCATAATTGCCATCATCATATGTGATATTCTAGAATTTTACATTCCATTGCTATAATCATACCTAGGACATTAGGCCTCATCTACACTGCCATATAATCCAGTTCAATCCTGCATGTGGACAGAGCCTTAGATGCGCATTTTGAGAGGATGCTGGGTGAAGACTAGCCTGATTGCTATCAGGAAGTACATGAAAAGGGTATTGACAATTACAGTCCCTCAGAGATAAGATGTGCAATGTGAAATGCCCAAAAATGTTAATACTCATCCCAACCATGTTTGATATGTAGCAAAAAATCTCCCTGGATTGACATATATGAGCTCTCTGTACATAGTTCCATGTGCACCTCCACAAGCAGAAATACGTTAGATTCCAATTAACATATTGCACAGAATGTGAAAGACACTCTTCCCTCATCCCCAGCTCCTATGAAATATCTGAAATTGTCCTAACCATTTCAAATATTTGTAAATGTCCATCTTATAAATGATGCTTATCTCAGTACTAGTATCAGAGTGAAGATTCATAATCCCCAGGCTTGTAACATGTGAGGAGCGTAATCTAGTTGCATCAGGGACAAAATGTCTTGGGAAAGGCTACTGGAGTGCAAGCAGGAAATTGCTAATCAATAAAAGAGGTGATTATTGTAAGAGCTATGGCCATAACATAGAAATTAACCTTAAGTGAGAGTATTTTTCATGAATAAAACAAATGGACTCTTCTGCTGTAACTTAGCTGCCTTTCAAGTGGGATATTAGTTTCATCATAGTGCACATTATCATGTGTCAGGTCGGAAGGAAATCAGTCCAGTGGTTCAAAAGGTATGGGCACTGAAAGAGTCAATTTCATGGATGTGTAGCAGATGAAATCTGCTTTGTTGTTTTTTTATTGTGCTATCACAGAAGGCCAGACATTGCATTAAGGGTTAAATGGGATGGCCACAACTTCCATACAAATACACTGACTACATCAATATTAGTGGTTATATATCACCAATATTAATATATAGCTCTTATACACAAAGATTTAAATGATGAGGAACAAATGGGAGTCTGTCTCCAAAATGTGCTTTGGAGGTGTCTAATTTTTAAATAACTTTTTTGTATGTCCTCCTCGAATATTTCTTTATTTAATTTAATTTTCACTTTAATTTGGGCCTGAGGTTTAGCACAGCTGATAAATCACCAGCAACTAGAAGATCTGTCAACCGAAAGGTTGCAAGTTCAAAGCCCCAGGTCGGCGTGAGTGGTTGACTATCAGCCCTGATCATTGTTTACCTAAGCAGTTTGAAAACAGCTTAGCTGTAATTAGAGAAATTAGGTACCGCTAAAAAGTGGGGAAGGTGTTTTACAATGCCATAAAGAAAGAAGATCAGAAAATGCCCAGCGACCAAAAGGAAGTCCTGATGGCTTTTCCTCATAGAAAATGGAGCAACAGCACCCCCTGTGGCTGGACTGACCTTCCTTGGCACAAAAAAAAAAACAGCTGGACAATGAGTTAACAACGCCTCCGTTCTGTTCTGTCTGTCTGTGTATTGTCTATACAAAAGTGACATGGAATGTTTGCTGTGTATGTGTGCTGTGATCCACCCTGAGTCTCCTTTGGGGTGAGAAAAGTGGAATATAAATAAATTATTGTTGTTGTTGTTATTATTATTATTATTATTATTATTATTCTCTGTGATATTAGGATTTTTTTAAAAAAAATTCATTTTTTCCCAAATAATGCAATATATCTTCTTTCTTGAGCTGGTTTCTAGCATATAGTTTTTTAAAAATAAAATTTACTGAATTGATCTGTGATAGCCGGACCTTTAATGTATTCTTTATCATGTATACAAATTCTTGTAATATGTTGGGATTGTCTTTTTTCCCCTTATCTTTTTTGTCAGCCAGCTTCTTGGTTTGTTTGCATTTTTAAGTACTATTGCTTAATAAACTTTAAACTCTTAGCTAATTGTTCTATTTCTAAAAGATTTCTTTGTTTTTCTAATAATTCAAATTCTTGTTTGGTTTTGCAGTCTTTGGGGATTCTTTTTAAATTTTCTTCAATTTTGCCAATTTTGAAAGTTTTAAAGTGAAACTTTTCACTTTAAATTGGAATATCTAAAACTGAAGATCTATGATCCACACACATTTTTAGAAACTACACAAATTTAATCTGATTCCTAGTATTCCAAAATACTTTTTAGTTCAGGAGAAGTCAAAGTATAAACTTTTAAAGGAAGCACAAACTATCATAGCTGTTATTTCCCTGAAAACATTGTAAATTGTATTTAAAGTTTTTCTTATGGAGTCTGATTCTTATGTTAGTTTCAATGGATTATGTCATCTTCACATCGAAAATGTAGATTAAACATCCTCAAAACTTGGTGTCTTCCTCTGTGTCGGCTATTGCAATGTAAATTGATGGAATGATGGGTAATAACAGTGTGAATAAATTATCAAAATTTGTTTTGGATAGTGCTTTCAGTTCTGGAGGAACTCTAATTTTGGCTTCTCATAAAGGGATTTGGTTAAATTTGAGGGCTGGGGAGGGGTTCCGAGATAAAAGCTTATGTGTCCTTGTTTTTATCATCTTATACTGTCTGCCAGATGGTAGTAATATTTTAAAAAGAATATCCAGGGTGAGACAGATCCTTAAGAATATTGTGAGCTTTCTTAAGGCAGTGGGAATTATAAAGTTCTCCCAAAGAGGGGAATGGGCAACCAGTAATTCTCTGAGCAGCAGTGGTAACCCTCTGAAGCACCTTCCTATGTGCCACAGTGCAATTAGTAAACCATACTCAGATGCAATGGGTTAGAACACTCTCTATAGCACAGTGGTGGAAAGTCACCAGCAGTTTTACATTCACTTGTTGGTTCCTTAAAAGTCTCAGATAATACATGCTTCTGGGCTCTCTTAACCAACACCCCAGTATGAATGTCCCAGGTCAGGTCCTTCTTAACAACTGTACCCAGGAACTTAAACCTGGTCACTCGCTCCACTTGATCTCCATCTATAAGAGTGGTTCTCAACCTTCCTAATGCTGTGACTCCTTAATACAGTTCCTTATGTTATGGTGACCCCCAACCATAACATTATTTTCTTTGCTACTTCACAACTGTAATTTTGCTGCTGTTATGAATCATCTTGTAAATATCCGATATGCAGGATGTATTTTCATTTGTTTGGAAGAAATACTCGCTACACCCAAATTTGAATACTGATGGGGTTGAGGGGAGGATTGATTTTGTCATTTGAGAGTTGTAGTTGCTGGGATTTCTAGTTCACCTACAGTATCAAAGGGGATTCTGAACTCCACCAAGGATGGAACTGAACCAAACTTGGGACACAGAGCTCCTGTGACCAACAGAAAATACTAGAAGGGTATTTAGAAAATACCTTGGGTTTTGGAGTTGTAGTTCACCTACATGCAGAGAGCACATACTGGACTAAACTTGGCACGAATACTCAATATGCCCAAATGTGGACACTGGTGGGGTTTGGGGAAGATAGACCTTGACATTCAGGAGTTGTAGTTGCTGGGATTTATAGTTCAATTAAAATCAAAGAGCATTCTGAACTCCACCAATGACGGAATTGGGCCGAACCTCCCACACGGAACCCCCGCGGCCATCAGAAAATACTGTGTTTTCTAATTGTCTTTGGCAACCCTTCTGACACCCCCTCACGACCCCTCCCAGGGGTCCCGACCCTCAGGTTGAGAAACACTGATCTATAACCAAAGGCTGAACTTCTGATCTTCTGATCTATTTCTGATCTATTCAGAGATTAAAGAAAGGACAGATTAAGAATAAGAAATGAAAGAAAAGAAGCAGCAAGAAAGAAGAGAACAAAGAGGGAGAGAAAGGAAAACTCCCAATCCTACTCATTTCTAGCACTTTATCCATACTCTGTGGCATAGAGATTGATATAATTCATTCAAACTTAATATGTTGGTTCTAATTTCATTGGATTTTGAACAAAGGTTTCTATTTTTTGCTATTGTAATGTAACCATTACAATAGCAAAAAGTAACATTCATTTTTGAACAATTATAACATGTTTTGTTAATTTATTTCATTGTTTTGGTGGAGTAATGGTGGGTGACCATTTTGAGCAGTTTAGTCATTTGAATTGATTTTCAGACTTAAAATTAATGCATGAAAATATATTAATAGCTATTTGTATAATAAGTTTTTTGATTTTCTGACACTAATAAGTTTTGTAAAAAGATTTATATTTCTGTGTTAATAAAAATTCTCACATTTTAAAGCCCTGGTCTGGCTCAAGCTATAATTGCAGCCGCAGGAAACATTTTTCCTCTGTATTTTTTGAGGAGTTTTCATTGGATAGATTTTAGGTTGCTTCTTTCTCTTATTCAGTTCCACAAATCTATAGCATGGGTATGTGCCATTAGTTTACCTTAGTGTAGCAGGAATACACATTTAATGCCTTATTGTGAGTGGGGAAACAACTGAGAAAGAACAATTTAAAAGCTTAGCAAGCATGGTTCATGAAATTGATGTGTATAATGGGCAAAATTCTAAGACAGATAGATAGATATACAAATAGAAATATAGATAAACCCAGTACTCTCACTGCTGCTCTGTTGATTTGACATGGCTGTAAAAAATTTCTTGCGAGCCACAGACACTAGAATAGCTATTAAATATACTAGTAAGATTTTTAAAGGACCAAGTCTAGAAAACATTAAATATTTATGTCCTTAATATGTCTTTCACCAGCAGTAATTCAACAGGGAAAAGTCATCATGGTACTAATAATGAAAGGAAGACCTTCTGAATTTATATTTGTCACAAAAAGGCTGCAGCATTAATGGAAACGGCTGAAATTTCAACCTACTTCAGTGCCTTTGAAACTGATTGACAATTCAAAGTGAACTCACTTGACATTTTGCTGTGGCTGAGTGGGAAGTTCTGGTTCCAAGTATTACTCTCCCACACACCACTGCCATCTGAGATCATGGAGTGAAATCAGAAAACATAAAGGGGTGGGTGAATGGGTATAAGGAATTCTCCTTTTCCCAGGCATTGATCTGTTTCTGTAGGCTGTTGCTATATATAGTTGTGCCTGGAGACTAAATTTACATACATTGTGCATATGTACTTGCATGCAGATGCACACACATCATTGAGAACATAAACCGATTGTTCTATTTGTGCTGAACTTTGATTAATTCAGAGTTGTATTGTTTCCTACTATTGTAAAATATTTTGCCTCGAAATGATTTCAGCCATAGGTAGAGGATACACTTTATGCAAGTGTTATTTATTCATGTTTTGCTGCAGCCAGCCATTATTTGCACATCTAAAGACACCTAGTATTGATTTAATTGGTTCAACTATTGCAGATTCAATCCACTAACCAGCATAGCTAATACAGGTAAATCAGATGTTTTTGTGAATGTATTAAGGAGTTAAGAGCACTCGATTGCTCTGAGTTTATGAAAGGGGTCAAGGGACACACATGAATCCCAGCTTAATGAGCCTTTATTATTCTTTCTGAATTGGGTGTGCTCCTGTTGAGCTTGATCAAATGTGCCAATTCATGCTAACCATGAAAGCAAACTACATTGTTATAAAGGGGATTTTTTATTCGTTGTTTTTTTTAAAAAGAGGAAGCGTAAAGGTAGAAAAAATCAATAGCTCATTGTAGTTTTTATTTCAGTCCTGGTAAAAGCCTGAGATATTTACCTAGGGTCTCTGGAGTTCATAAACACCTTTATTTGCTGCTTCCAATTTGACTTTGTTCAAACCTGAGATTGCAAATGTGTTTTTGTTTGCTAACTGCTGATACTGCTACTTTCCTACAAAGCAATGAACTGCCTTTTTTCATGAGTGCCTCATAAAACAGAGATTAAGGGTGTTTTTGTGAATGTATTTTTGTAATAGCACAATCCAAGCCCTTTCAATCAGCAAACTTCAGTGCAACTTGACAGGGTAAACTGCCACTCTGTAACCCACAGGACAAGAAGCACCATTTGCACATGGTGGGTCAGCGGGCAAAGAAGATTCATGCTGCCTGCTAATTGCCTTTGGCAACTCTGCATGCCCAGAATGCATCAGCCAGCCCCATTTTGTTCCTTCTGATCCTATCTTTTCAAATGGATTCCTTCTGCTTTTTAATGACTCAGGAAAGAATAAAGCCAGAAGACGTTTACATAGGTGAGTGAAAAAACTGAGTAGCAAAATATTTAAGTCAGTTCTTGTGGGTTTTTTCGGGCTATATGGCCATGTTCTAGAGGCATTTCTCCTGACGTTTCGCCTGCATCTATGGCAAGCGTCCTCAGCTTTCCATAGATGCAGGCGAAACGTCAGGAGAAAAGACACTAGAACATGGCCATATAGCCCGAAAAAACCCACAAGAACTGAGTGATTCCGGCCATGAAAGCCTTCGACAATACATAAAATATTTAAGAATAACACAGATAGGCCGAGCTAATGAACTCTATTCAAATCAATATGGTATGGACCTAAATATCCTAAATACACTAGATCCTGTCTGATGTTGCAAGGCCATTCCTGTTGAGTATTTGGATAGAAGACCACCAATGAATACAGGACCATGGAGGAACTAAAAGGTGAGGCCAATATAAGTTTTGTGTGGATGATTCATGGGGAACTTTTGCTAGGGAAATATGCTGTTCTTTTTCATGGCCTATTTAAAACTACTGAATATGGATGGTGAGGGAGCAGTACTATGTTTGTGTTTTTGCCTGAAGATGTGGGTAGCTACACCAGCAGCAAATGCATGTTAACTGTCACTGGTGGAAGAGAAGGTCCAGGAACTTTTGGCTTATGTAACTATTCTTCAGCACAATTTGGGAGCATCAAGTTTTCTTGGAAAAAGTAGAGTAAACTGTCCTGGATGATGAAGATATCAATTTTCAAACATGGGAGGTAGATATTTGGAGGAATGTGACACATAAAAGTAGAAGAACAAGGGCCCATTCTATGAATTTGGAGCCACACATTTGATTAGAAGCCCTCTCCATTACGAGTGGATAAGATAAGAGCAACAATGTCAGCCTTCAGAAAATGTGCAAGTGACTTTGGAACATTTAAAACATGAAATGTGCATGTGACTTTGGAAGATTTTACACAATTCTCAGAGGAGACATATAGTGATGGTATGAGACTCCTTGCTGAGGGAAGAGAAACAGTGGTTTGAAGCTGTTTCCAGAGGTATGTTGTCCCCCCAGGGCAGAAATCTGTAATATAACAGAAAGTCTGACAAGGTTTGTCATGCTCAGTGACTATTACCCTCGCTTTTTGTCAATGTCAAAGTCATTTACACTTGTGAAGAGATCCATGGCTTAAATCCTGGAAGCCATGTTGAGAGCATTTGGGTTAAAAATTACTGCCATTTTAATGGTGGTGGAGCGTCTACTACAAATCCTTCATCCAGTCTGAGAACTTGGATGATTTCTTCCTGGAGCAGATTCAAAGAGGAGGGATTGAGTAATAATTAGGGTTTTCAGCTATCCTGATGTTTGCTGGAAGTCAAACTCTGTCAAGACTATATGGTCTAATAAATTCCTCACTTGGTTTGCAGACAATTACCTTATCTAGAAGGTGCAAGGCACAACAAGGGAAACAGTTATTTTCAATCTGAACCTAACCATCTATGATGACTTGGTTAATGTGGTTCAAGTGATGCGATGCTTAGAAGGGGAATCCACCAAAGAAGTATTCAAATGAATAGCCAACATGTGTAGGAAGGAAGTCAGAAAAGCTAAAGTATAAAATGATCTTTGGCCTGCTAAAAGAAGAAAAATAAAAGATTAAAAGAACAATGAAATGGTAGTGCTACTTCATGAAGAAGATGGCAAAATGCTAACAAGGAACCAAAACAAAGCAGAATTACTCAACACTTTATTTGCCCTTGCCACAGGAAAAGAGTGCTCAACCATGGAAAAATGGAGCAGATGACACAGTACGGGAAAGGTAGCACAGGTAAAGAGGTAGTCTAAGTATACCTGGGTACTCTAAATGAATTCAAGTATCCAGGGATAGTTGAAATACCTCAAAAGGTATTAAAAGAACTGGCAGGGAAAAAAATCTCAGAACCACTAACAATAACTTTTTTTTAGAATTCCCAAAGAACAGTCAGTTCCAGCAGTCTGAAGGAGGGCAAACATTCCCCCCATCTTCAAAAAAAAAAAAAAGGGGGGGGGGGAGAACCCAAACAATTACTGCCCAGTCAGTCTGAAATCAATACCAGGGAAGATTATAGAGCAGATCATTAAACAGATTGTCAGTGAACACTTAAAAAGAAATGCAGTGAAATGCAGTGATTACTAAAAGTCAGTTTGTGTGTTTCTCAAAAACAAGTTATACAAGACTAATTTTAACTCTCTTTTTTATAGAGTCACCAGTTTGCTAGATCTAGGAAATGCTGTGGATGTAGCTTATGTTGACTTCAGTAAGGCCTTTGACAAGATTTCTTATGATATTCTTGAAACAAGCTAGTAAAATGTGGGCTAGACAATGCTAGCGTTAGATGGATTAATAATTAATTGCCCAAAGGTGCTGCCCAATAGTTCCTCCTCATCCTGGAGAGAAGAGACCAGTGAAGCACCACAGGGTTCTGTCCTTGACACAGTGTTGTTCAATATCTTTATCAATAACTTGGATGATGAAATAGAGGGCATTCTTTTCAAATTTACAGATGACACCAAATTGGAAGGGATACCAAATACTCCAAAGGACAGGATCAGAAGTCAAAATGATCTTAACAAATTGGAGAACTGGGACAAAATTAACACAATGAATTTCCACCAGCCTCCGTCAATTTTTTATCATTATTCACATACCACACATGTATAACCATTGCTTAACCTTGGCACCTTCTCAGCCGTTGTAGAGGTAGAATTGAACCAGTTGACTGCATTCTCAAAGGAGTGTAATATGTGCTTTTGGCCCTGAAGACATTTTGAACTTCAGCTCTCAGTACATCTCATCACTGGGCGAGCCTGGTGGCGCAGTGGGTTAAACCCCTGTGCCGGCAGGACTGAAGACCAACAGGTCACAGGTTCGAATCCAGGGAGAGGGGGATGAGCTCCCTCTATCAGCTCCAGCTCCTCATGCAGGGACATGAGAGAAGCCTCCCACAAGGATGATAAAAAACATCAATTCATCTAGGCGTCCCTTGGGCAACGTCCTTGCAGACGGCCAATTCTCTCACACCAGAAGTGACTTGCAGTTTCTCAAGTCGCTCCTGACACGACAAAAAAAATCACGGGGAGTTTTTGAAATCCAAAATACCTGGAGAACTAAGGTATGATAATGACTGCTTTACTTTACACATTTGCTACTCATCAGTCAAAATTGCCTGTTGTACGATGGTCCCACTTCACTATTTCCATGGAGCCTGCCAATTCCCTTCCAATGATGTAGATCTACTTCCAGAGGGGCTCTGTGGCAAAAGTAAAGAGGGATTATCATACACTGCTGCTGCTGTAACACAGGAGGCTTCCCATTTTGCATTGGCAACAACAGGGGGAAACCAGACAGTGGATACTCCCCCCCCCCCCATGAGATGGGGTTGGCTGATGTGTGCCCCACACTTAATATGATGAGATTCACAGTGTACCATTAGCATTCCACCTGCATTATCCCAAAGAAAGAGCTGTGCACTTAAATAGCAAATAAACTTGAAACAAATGCCTTATTTTGAGAACCATTTTCCCCTCACCCTCCAATATCATTCTGGTCTAAGTTTTTTTCAGAACTATATTCATAAAAGAAAACTTGTATATTTGATTTTCAGAAGGAAAAACAATCTGTAACATAAAGGTAGTTGCTATTAAAAACCGAAACGAGAGTTTTAAATGGTAAGAATCTTGCCCTTAGCCATGAACCCTTTCTATGTAGCAATGTTTGTTCAAAGTAACTCTTTCCTCTGACAAATCCATGCTACATCGCTTTATCTTCCACATCCTGAATCCCTATCACTAATGCTGACATTTTCATTTATCCCTTTAAATGTCAGGCAAAAACAAACAAGCCAAAATACCCAGTAAAATAAATTATCGGAAAAGTGACTTTTTTGGTGCGCTGCTTCCAGATTTTATTCAGGCAATTTGATTAGAAGGGCCATAGGATTTAGAGTTGAATAAAGTAACATTTTCAAGTTCTGCACTTATGTGCTGCAAGTTGTGATAGCGCTGTGATCCAAAGTTTCGTGGGATTTTTCATACTGTTATGTTAGATATTAGGGGCTCTTCTATGTATCTAACCAATTTGCCTATGTGAGATGTTGTGTGACACTGAAGAGAAAGAGGCATCCCTAGTTTATATTAAGATCCAAACACATGTATCAAAGACAGTGGATTGACTCATCTGAGCTCTAGGATTTTCCATGGTGAGTATAAAATGCAAGACACCTTGAATTTGGAGTTTCATTGTATTTTCATATTCTTAGTAATGCTAAGTGTATTCTTGTGAAAATAATTACCTTTAAAAGATCTGGAGCAAATATTAAAATGCCAGGAGTATTGGACTCAAGCAATAATTCCAAAGGAATCAATAGAAATGAGTAACAATTAGAAAACAGAATTACCATAATAATGAAAACTGGTTTCTCATTTTGTGCATTTTGGCTAAACCTCAATTCGTTTCTGCTTGCCAAATTTCAGGAGACCTCCATACTCATTTTTGTGTGCCTCCTGAAAACAGGCAGGTAACCGAATAGCTATTTTCAGTCCGCAGCCAAAAAATGTAGCTAGATATGGCCCATTAGTGGCAATGGAGAAGGGCTTCCTGAGCTCCCCTTCCCATCATTTTTAGGGCTAACAGGATGAAAAAGACCACACTTGGAGGACACATCTACCACTGTTAGCTCACCAAATTTCATAACATTTGAGTCATTCCCTGATTTTTAGGAATTTCTTTTCTTTTTAGAAATAAAAAATAAAACCTCCTTTAAAAATTCCCCAAAAGGTATCCCCCTGCTGGCCCTGCCCTGTAACTTCTCCAGGAGCAGAAGCAGGGCATCATTCACAATGTCAAAGATGCACTTCCACATCACCATCACACAGCCCAATTCCCCACTATTACATTTTCTTCCTTACTAAAAGAACAACAACAAGCAACTTCTTTCAAAGCTTTTGTATTTCTTGTTCTCACAAAACATACTGGAAGAGGCCAGGAACAGCAAGCATTGTCCCCTTATTAGAAAAACACTCATGTGTGCTCCACTGGGTAAAAAACATTTTCAAAATGAATTGTGGGAAATCTAGTCATGTTTGAGCATATTTCTTTAAGTCTTAGTGGTTCAGAGCAGGTCATCAGCTTCACTGATTCTGAAAGGTAAGGCCGAGGCAGCACCCCCAAAAAAGGGCAATAGGGGGGGCTCAGGTACAAGGGGAGAAGGATAACTTCAGGTCAGGGATAGAGTGGTTGGCTCCACAAAGAGCCAATCTGTCCCTCAATGAAGGAAAGGGGAAGAGGTGGAAGGAGGAGACACCCAGGATGGCCGTGGGTCAGGGGCAGAGTGGTTGGTTGGCCATCACACCCTTTCTAAGTTTAGCAGCTGGCCAAACAAGGGGAAAGGAGCTGGTGGCCTGTGTGGGGCAGGTGATGCGGAATCGACACAATACTCCCATCATGAAGAAGGTAAGCATGCAAAATAATCTTTGGACAGCAAGGGAGTTGGGGAGGTGGAAATGCTTGCAGTGGTTAGGAGGACAATAAGGTTTTTAGGTACACTTCGAGAACCTCTCCTCTGCTCTATTGATGACCCATTAAATAGACACAGCTTGCATAAGACAGGTCATGGTGTTTTTGTATTCCAATTGGCCTAACAGGCAGGGCTCACAGGGAAACTCTGTGCTAGCTCCAGCAGCCTCTTTGCATGTCACGTGATGCCACATAGGAGAGGAGGAGCTGTGACCGGCTGATACATGGCCTGTTTCAACTGGGAAAAAAATGACAGCTGAGTTCTTACCGTTACGGCCAAACGAACAAGCTGGATTGGCTGAAAGAAACCGACTAAACCAAATCCATGCACAAGCCCAGTGAACAACATGACTGAAGAGTGGCTGTAAAAGATAAAACTTTTAAGAAAGAGCAGGACCTCCTGGTGTCAGGATGCATGTAACAGCCGTCAGAAGTGGCTGCTCCATTCACCCTGCCATGTTGATGAAGCAAGGAGGTTGGGAAGAATCATAGAATCATAGAATCATAGAATCATAGATAAGAGCAGCTGGCAGTATATTGAGAATTGAAACCGTAGATTGTGTTTTGATAATTGAAAGTAGAACCTGTGAGAATGACTTCTGACCAGAAATAAACCAGGGAGTGAGGAGGGGGAGATTTAGAACTGGCAAGAATAGAAAATAAAGATCTTGTTTCCAGTGAACATCATTGTGAACTTGTCTTAATGCCAAAGAACTTCCAGGTTCTGACATCTGGGGTAGCAGAAGGTACTGAGGAGCTGGAAATAGGCAGCTTTTTCTTTCTGGCCCTCCAGCCTCTAAGTTTCACAGCTGTATGTAAAGCAACCGTCTGTAGATCATAACCAACACTATGAATTGTGCCTATAAACAAACTGATAGTTTATGAAGTTGTCAAATTTCTGGCCTCTCTGTAACTACTCTGATCAGCAATCTGATCTCCACATTACAGACCCACTAAAGTTTGAAATTACTTTCCAAAGGCAGCTCTTTAATACAGTGCCTTATGGTAATGCCAAAGGGATGATATATTCAAGGCATGTTTCACAATTGTCAGATCAGAATGACTGCAGACTGCAACTGGCAAACTAGTTTTAACCGCATCAATGTACTCTCTACTCAGTGAAACTAGGATATTCAGACTGAGCACTGAGTCTAGACGTATACCCAAGCTATGAACCTGATCTTTCATGAGGAATGAAGCTACATACATCAAAGTTTAAATCCCTGTTCCCTGATCTGCCTTTCAACAGACCTCTGCTAGGGCACCTCTAGCTTGTTTTGGTTAAGGTTCATTTTGTTCAGTTTCAACAGATCCACATCACCGATTTAGCAGCAAAACAGCTTGCTTGGAATTTAATTGAAATGAATATTCTAAGTTCCCTGAATTACAAATACCAGGATTCCATGAAATGTTGGCATTGCAATTAAAGTGAAATAGAACACTATAGTTGTGTAGTATGAATGGGACTACAATGAGTGATTTTTGAACCACTGTAGGAAATGATTGAAACTTTATTTTTGAAAAGTAACTTCCTAAAATCTGCAATGCACCCATCTCTTACTGTATTACATCACAACAACCGTGTGACTTAGATTAAGCCATGAATTTTGCCCAAGGCAGCACATCAACTGATGGCTGCTGAGCAAGATTTTTTTTGAAGTTGTATTTCTCATTTCCATATCAAACTTGTTATCCTTTGTTTTTATGCCGTCCTTAAGAAATGTTCTGCATAGGTAAGAAATATCTTACTGCTAACAAGCTGCTGACAGCTGCTGCTTTGTGGAATTGTGTTCTGGGCTTGTCTTTCGTTTGTTTATTTGTGTTTTTTGTTTTGTAAGACTTCAGCGCTTGCATTTAGAACTCACATGTAGAACAAGGTTTGACTATATTAGCGTTCACCTTGAATACATTATCCTGAATTGTGCAAAGTGTCCTGAAACTACATTAGAGTCCAAATCACTAAAGACTTTGGTGAAATATTCCTTACTAAGAATTAAATTTATTGGATGCTAATACATCAATTAATCAGATATCATTTATCCTTAGTATACAATGCCCACAACGTCAGCAATATAATTCATTTCTGGAAACTGCTTGGGCCTTTTGGAAAATATCTTAACCAATATCTTGTAATACTAGAATTTCTTTCCAGGGATCCAGAAAAGCAGCAGTGATTACATCATGTACTTTTGCCAACTGCATGAAATATTTCACTTCCTTTACGGTCAAATATTCTGAATGTTCAGTCCTGATTATTTTTGTAGTCAATGTACAATGTGGCCACCCTCCTCCCACCAAAATCTCAGGGTTTAGGGCCTCTGTTTGGCCACAAACCCAAGAAAAACCAGCATTTTAAATCAGAAAACAAACATAATGGTAGGTTACATACCTGTGACCATCTTTCTTCGAGTGGTGCTCTGCGAATTCACACTTGTGGAGAGACTGCGCCTGCGCGGGCTCCAACGGAAACTTCTACATTTTTAAAACTTTCAAGTTTTGGCGGTAACCCCGCCCAGCCCCGGTAGGGGATAAAAGGGCGCCCCGCGCACACCGATCCAATTCCTACGCCGCCACGGTAGCGAGAAATTGGAGGTTTGCATAGAGGGGAGGCCGGGCGGGTTAGTGTGAATTCGCAGAGCACCACTCGAAGAAAGATGGTCACAGGTATGTAACCTACCATTTTTCTTCGTGGTCTCTGCGAATGCACACTTGTGGAGACTAGCAAGCTCAGGTCCCGGAGGCGGGAAGGATGCAAACCGACTAGTCAAGTCAAGGGCCAAACAATTTTATTAAGTGCAAACAATTACCAAACAAGAGATTGTAATCACTTCCGAAGAAGGGCACAGTGCATAAAACTTATGGGAGTATGTGATCCTCCCGGCCACATGAGGGTGACCAATTAACAGTGAAAAAACACTCAATGAGTGAGGCATTCTTGAACAATAAAAACATTTTTCATGACCCTTGAAATAAACCACATGGTGATTGCTGAAGACACTCATTACAATGAGGGCACATTAAGTAGTTACACAAAAACAGTTTGTTAACAAGTGCAAAACACATTAGCAAGGCAAAAGGTGTCGATATCGACACAAACACCACCCGTGAAGAGCCCCATTAGGCTATAGTGCAAGGTTGCCTGCGCCTCAGGCAGTAAGGCATCAAGTGTAAAGGTGCAATTACATTCACTGGCACCGGTAAACAGCAGGATTCAAGTAAAACATGGAAAACAATCTTCACAACAATGTCCGGTACCGAAGAGCTCTCGGTATCGATCAGCACCAGGAAAGAACTTTGCAAGTTTTAGGAAGGACAGGATCCCAAAATCGCCCTCCCAAAGGCCATGTCAGGTGTGCACCTGGTATTCAGTCTATAATGTGAGACAAATGTCTGAGGATTCTTCCAAATGGCCACTTTACAAATAGCGTCCAAGGGAATCCCCTTAAGGAAGGCCGTCGATGCCGCCATCGCCCTGGTTGACCGAGCCCGGACAACCAGCGGGGTTTGCTGTCGAGCAAGCTGGTAACAAAGCTCGATTGCCGAAGTGATCCAATGGGACAGGCGTTGTGCCGTGATTGGCAGGCCCAATTTTTCCCGGGCATACGCCACAAACAGTCTCTGAGTCCTTCGAGACTGAGCAGTTCTGTCTCGATAACATAGTAAGGCCCTCCGCACATCAAGCATATGAAGTCTTTTTTCCCTCGGGGTAGAGGGGGACTGACACAACGAGGGAAAGGACAATGTCTTCGTTCACATGAAAAGGGGATACAACTTTGGGGAGGAATGACACGTCCGTGCGGAGGACTGCCCTGTCCTCGTGGACAACAAAGTATGGTTCGTCCACACGTAGTGCTGTAAGCTCCGAAGGCCTACGGGCCGAGGTGATGGCAACAAGAAACGCCACTTTCCACGACAAAAGTCGAAGGTCAATCGATGCTATCGGTTCAAAAGGCTCCTGTGTGAGCCGAGCCAGCACCAGGTCGAGATCCCAACCCGGAGTCGGGGAGCGAACTGGGGGGTGCAGGTTGTTGAAGCCCCGCAGGAAGGACTTCACAGAGTTCTCCTTGAACAAGGAGGCCTCTCCTGTCCGTTGAAACCGCCAAGAGATAGCTGCTAGGTGGGATTTGAGCGACGACAGCGACAAGCCCCGCTCGGTAAGGTGCAGCAAGAAAGAGAGGACTGACGGTATCGACAGCTGATGGTCGTCTAGGCCCTTCTCGGAGAGGAAGGCCTGGAAACGGTTAAGGCATGCTGAGTAGCACCTTTTGGTCACTGGCTTAAGGGCTGCTTCCAGGATCGGGAGAACTCCTGGGCACAGGGACCTCAGCACTGGATCCTCCACGCCGAAAGATGCAGAGAAGCGAGGTCGGGGTGGAGAAGCTGGCCGTCTTCCCGGGAAAGCAGATCTTGCCGAAGTGGAAGGCGTCTCATCCGTCCCTCCGACAGCTGGAGAAGGACCGAGAACCACGGTTGTCGTGGCCATTCCGGCGCAATCAAGATGCAGTTCGCTTGCGCCGACTGGATTCTCTCGATCACCCTCGAGATGAGCGGGAATGGAGGGAAGAGGTAGAGCAGATGCCGGGACCAGTCTAGGAGGAACGCGTCCCCGAGACATCCCGGTACCGTGTCCGGAGCAAGCCGGGCACCGAACTGAGGAAGCTGAGCGTTTTGCGGCGACGCGAAAAGGTCTGCGGTCGGGAGGTCCCAGTCCCTGAAGATCTTGGTCAGTTCGTCGGGGTTCAACTTCCACTCGTGAGAGGTCGCTCTGGTTCTGCTGAGTGCGTCGGCCTCGACGTTGACCTCTCCCGGGAGGTGCAAAGCTGTTATCGACACCGACCTGGCCACACACCAGTTCCAAAGTTCCATCGACAGCTTGAGAAGTTTTCTCGAGCCCGTTCCTCCCTGCTTGTTCACATAGAACATTGCTACCATATTGTCCGTTAGGATCTGGACTGACTTCCCTGTGACCAGGAGAGCAAATGCCCTTAAGGCTTTGGAGATTGCCAGCAGTTCCAGGTAGTTTATATGGCACTGCCTCTCCTGTGGAGACCAGAGGTCGTGGACTGAGAGCTCTCCTGTATGGCATCCCCATGCGAACATCGAGGCGTCTGTCGTTATCGTGACAGTCGGGGGTTCTGGGTGAAACGGGACGCCCCTGCAGACGTGCTGGCGGCTCATCCACCAGTTCAGGGAGTCCTTTACCGACTTCGGTATCAGCATGCATTTCGTAGCACTGTCCCGCATGGGATTGAAGTGGTCCAAGAACCATCTCTGGAGGGGTCGGAAACGGAGCCTTGCCAATGGTGTCACCATCACCGTGGAGGCCATGTGCCCGAGGAGGACTTGTATCTGTTTCGCCGTGGCCACTCGGGATCGGCGTGCCTTGAGCGCTTCGGCTCGAAGAGCTCTGAACCTCTCCTCCGGAAGGAAGACTGTCTGGGAGAGAGAATCGAACATGGCGCCGATGAACTTTATGCAGGTGGTGGGTTCGAGGTGGGATTTCTCCTCGTTCAGCTGGAGGCCCAGGTCTTCGAGGAGGGAAAGCGTCCTTGCCACTTGGAGACGCAGGAGGTCTGGGGAGCGTGCTGCCAACAACCAGTCGTCTAGGTACGGGAAAATGCGGATTTTTTCCCTCCTGAGGGCTGCCGCGACCACTGACATGCATTTGGTGAAGGTTCTCGGTGCGGTCACGAGACCGAACGGGAGGACTTTGAAGATGTACGTTTGTCCCGCTACCCTGAAGGCCAGGAAGCGCCTGTGGCGCTTTCTAATTGAGAGGTGAAAATAAGCGTCTCGAAGATCGACGGACGCGAAGAAGTCCCCATGCCTGAGGAGTGGAAGGATGGACGATACCGTCACCATCCGAAACTTTTGAGGTTCGATGAAGATGTTTAAGTCTCTGAGGTCGAGGATGGGGCGGAGGGAGCCGTCCGGCTTTGGGACAGTAAAGTATCTGGAGAAGAAGGCTTGATGGTTCTGAGAGTCTGGGAGCGGGGAAATCGCCCCCTTTACAAGCAAGGTTTCGACTTCCGCCAGGATAGCCGAGGATGGTTCGGTGTCGACAATCTGTCCTGTCGGTGGAAGTTCTACGAACTCCAATGCATAGCCTTCGTCGACAATCTTTAAAACCCATGCATCTGAGGTGATATTTTCCCATGCAGGGAGAAAGTTTGTCAGGCGATCTCCGAACGGTGTCGAGCCGGATGGAAGGAAGAGGGCGGGTACCATTGGGAGGGACATGGGAACAACATCTGTAATGAAAGAGCAAACGGTATCGTCCATTAGGGCGTCAAACGCGGCGCCTAGCTTGGTTGCCCCCAGAGGCCTGACGGGACCGCGAGCGTTGCTGCTGCTGGTGCTGCCTCCTTTGCTGCTAGGGTTGCTGAGGGTGGGTTTGCTGGGAGGTGTGCAGAGGGCGGGCTGGCTGACGGTACTGTATGGTGCGGTACGGGACCATGTGTCGGCGTTTGTATTGGAACCATCTGGTCCTCTGCGCCTGGCTCTGATTCTCGATTCCACACTTGGAAGCCAAGGTCTTGAAGTCGTGATTTGACTTCAGTTTGTCGTCCGTTCCCGCATTGAAGAGCCCCAGGGCGTCGAATGGGAGGTCTTCGATCACTTGCCTCGAAGATGTAGAGAGGCCCGAAGATCTGAGCCAGGCATGCCTTCTGATTGCCACAGCGTGAGCAATCATCTTGCCCGCGGTGTCTCCCGTATGTTTGGCCATTTGCATCTGGTGGTGCGCCAGAGAGTTCGCCTCCTGAGCCAAAGTGGAGAGGGCAGAACGGTCCTCCTCAGACATTCTTTGGAAGAGTGGTGTTGCCTTCTCCCAAAGAATCTGTTGGTATGCGCCCATACAAGCGCCATAATTGGCCATGCGGGCTAGCAGGAGGGCACCGGAGTACAGTTTTCTGCCCACCGCATCAAACCTTTTGCCCTCACGGTCGGACGGCGCCGACGACTGCCTTCCGAATCCCTGAGCCGCCTTCACGACCACCGAGTTAGGGTCGGGATGGTGTTTCAGCCACTCCAATCCCTCATCGTCCGTCCTGTACCATGATTCAATTTTCTTGGAGGTTGGAGGGATGGAGGAAGGGGTCTTCCAGGAGCCCTGGATCACCTCGAGGAGATATGGAAGGAAGGGTAGAAGAGGAGCGGGTGGGGATTCCGCTTGCACCCTTTTAAACACCGGGTCTTGCACAGCCTTGGAAGTCTGCTTGACCTCAAGGCCTAAGGCATCAGCCATACGAGCCATTTGATCTGCAAAGGCTCTGACATTGTCAGTGGGAGATGGAGGGTCAGCCTCATAGGCGTCGTGGGTGGGTGATCTCTCGATCCCGAGAGACAACACAGATCCCGAGTGTACCGATCCCGGCAACTCGCCATCTTCTTCTTCATCATCTGCCACCAGGGATTGAGGAGGAGGGGATGAGGAGACATCTCGACTCGGACGCTGGACCAGGATTGTTGGAGGGGCTTTTGAGGCCGAAGCCTGAGTGGCACGGGCCAAGGCCAGTCTCATAGTCTATCTGCCCCTTTCCGGAGTCTCCATTACTGGAGAAGTCTCCTGTCTTGCCGTCACAGTTGTCAAAGTCGTGACCGACGGGAAAAGCTCCTGTCTGGCTGTCACATGTCGAGTTGGTGCCTCGATCACCGTGTCCACCGAGATCACCGGGGACTCAGGCTGTTGTGACGGCAGTTCTGAAAGCGGCTGCGGCTCCTGGGTAGGCTGAGGGATCGGTTGGGAAACAACCGGTCGCACGGGCGACGATCTCGCCGACGAGGTGGCCGAGGAGGCGGTGGTCTGTTTCCGGGGAGAAGAAGAAGATGAGGATGGAGGCGGCATCGTCTTCTTCTTCTTGGCCGGTGGTTGAGCTGTCTTCGACACCGACTTGCCCGGAGTGGGCGGGACGGAGGAGGAAGAGGAAGCATGCCGAGACTCCTCTTGAGATCGGCGAAAGGCAATGCGAACCGCCGTGGAGGATGGCGGGGTCGCTGATGTCGACCTCGTGGACCTGATCGATCTCACTGACGCCACAGAGCTGGCCGAAGAGTGCCGGATGCGTACAGTCTCGGTCGTGACTGTGCATGGAGCCTTCTGTTTTGTAGGCTTTGCAGCCTTACTAGCTGTTGACACCGAGGCCTTGGAGGCTGTCGACATAGCTGCTCTCGGCCTCTTCTGTGCAGCCTTCTTCGCCCTGGTCTGGCGGGGCTCGGCGTCCGCCGAGGGATCGACAGATTTTGATGTCGATGCTGCCTTCGACGTCGAAGTTGAAGTCGAAGTTGAAGGCCTGGATACCGCAGCTGACGTCGACGCCGATGTCGATGTCGAAGGTGCCGGAGCCAACGTCTGCTGGTAGATTTTTACGGGATTTTACGTAGATTTTTACGGGACTGTGCCATCAAAGATTGACAATGACGACACGAAGAAGTAATATGTGCCTCGCCGAGACACAAAAGACAAAGAGCGTGCTTGTCCGAATCAGGAATCTTCTTCGGGCAATTCGCGCATCTTTTAAAGCGAGTTGTTGACATAATATAGTCAAACAACTCGAAGAAAGTCTGAGAATCTCAATCCAACGAAGTTCCGAAGCGAGCCGTGCGGCGGAAAAACAGGAATTGGATCGGTGTGCGCGCGGGGCGCCCTTTTATCCCCTACCGGGGCTGGTCGGGGTTACCGCCAAAACTTGAAAGTTTTAAAAATGTAGAAGTTTCCGTTGGAGCCCGCGCAGGCGCAGTCTCTCCACAAGTGTGAATTCGCAGAGACCACGAAGAAAAATGTGAAATTACCGAGCAGTCATGATATGTGATGTAACATCATGGGCACAAATGTTTTGATTCTCATGTGTATTAATCCATTAACTGGCCAGAAGCACATAACCTTTTTGAAAAGCATTGGAGAACCCATGCACATGCATGTGTTAATGTTTCATCAACAGGCATATCTTATCCACATTGTATGTAAAAATGATCAAATTAACTTAGTAGATGGTAAACTCAATATTAGTAAGTTGTGTGATGTGACAACTAAAGGGGTGATAGAATTTCAAGCTGTTCTATGTTATGCATGCTATCAAAGTTATGGGAAATAATAGTTATGCTCTATCCTGCATTAGTCCAGCTGTATATGCTTGTAATGTTGTTTTTGTCCGGTTCACATTTATACAGAGAAGAGCCACCAGCATAAGGAAAATGATTGGAAAACATGGATTTACCTTATTTTTGGCTGTAGAAAGTCTATCGTGCAAAATGTGGAGCAGATATCTTTTCATTTATCCCATAAATATGAATGTACCAAGAGGTGAAATTTGCAGAGAAGCAGGTTTTGCATAAACATAAATCTTTTTTCAGTTGATTTGAGATGCTCTTTCTCAATGAGTGTGGGTGCATCTACACTGTATAAGGAATAAGTTTGACACCATTTGATCTGTCATGGTTCAGTGCTATGGAATCATTGGCATTGCTTTACATGGACTTTAGCCTTCTCTGCCAATGAGTGATAGTGCCCCACCAAACTGCAGCTCTCACAATTTCATAGTATTGAGCCGTGGCAGTTCAAGATAAACTGCATTCATTCTACTGTGTAGATTCACTCTATATGAAACTCTTTTCTTCCGGTAGGAAGCTGGAATAGGTGAACTCCATGATACCTGCCAGCTCTTTGATTCTGTGAATCTATGACAGGACAACTGGACATGCATCAGTTAGTTGCACTATTTGACTATGCACAATAACTCAAAACGATCCTGAAGAACATATAAAAATCATCGCAGCAAAGCGCATTCTTGATTTAAAAATCCATCTTTCCTTACAACTATTGTAAATATTTCTGTTTGTATCTTAAAATCGAACAGATTTTTTGGCAGGGATGTGTATGTGTCTTTTAAACGGATGCTGTCATCATCTTATCTCACGTACTGCCTCTCATTCAGACAGATTTCTCATTCACCTATTACTAGTTTGTGGTGTATGCTCTCTTAACCTAACATGCCTTCAATTACTTTTTATAGGGCACATGGGGAGCATTTGCACAGCTTAGGCTCGTGCGCCAGCTGCGCCCGTATCTTGGGAAGTCTGACTTGGCCACGGTGGTACACGCTTTGGTCACATCCCGCCTCGACTACTGCAACGCTCTCTACGTGGGGCTGCCCTTGAAGACGGCCCGGAAGCTTCAGCTAGTCCAACGCGCGGCAGCCATGGTGTTAACGGGAGCAGGACGCAGAGAGCATACAACGCCCCTGCTGTCCCAGCTCCACTGGCTGCCGATTCGCTACCGGGCCCAATTTAAGGTGCTGGTATTATCCTACAAAGCCCTAAACGGTTCCGGCCCAAAATACCTTGCAGACCGCATCTCGGCCTATGAGCCCACGAGGGCCTTGAGATCATCCGGGGAGGCCCTTCTCTCGGTCCCGCCTGCCTCACAGGCACGTCTGGCGGGGACGAGAGAGCGGGCCTTCTCTGTGGTGGCCCCCCGGCTGTGGAACACCCTCCCTGTTGAAGTTAGACAGGCGCCCTCCTTGATGGCCTTTCGTAAGGGCCTGAAAACATGGCTCTTCGAGCAGGCCTTCAACTGAGAGTATCTTGAACGACACTGGAATGGACTAGGATTATGAATTTTGGCTATGACCCCAGGACTTGACGAAGCGGATTTTTAGTATAAGTATATGTCATGTTGTATTGTCTGGTTTGTATTGTCTTGATTTATTGTACACGGTCCTTTTTTGTTGCTGTTCACCGCCCCGAGTCGCCCTCGGGCTGAGAGGGGCGGTCAATAAATGCAATAAATAAATAAATAAAATAAATAAATAGTTGTTATGCTGATCTTGGGCATTTTGTGGTCTGGCCATCCCATTAAAATGCCTATTATTGCTTCCTGTCCTTAATGTCTTGTTCCCTAAGCTGTTTGCAATGATAACTGCAAGGCAGTTGCTGATGGAGGGGCTATTCGGTCACCTTCTCTGGCTTTGGCCTAAGCAACAGCGTAACTTAATTTGCTATTCACTGCTTCAAACCTATTAATTAACTGGGTCTGCCTTACTTGGCAATACTTTGCTTTGCCTCCCACAATATTGACTGGAATCAAGTGCACCCTTATTATACCATCAAGAAATATAACTGGTTTTAAGATGAACACACATTTCCTTACATGAACATTCCTATTTCCAAAAATGAAGACAACACTGTGTAGGCTTTATACTTGGTTAACAAAGAACAAGTCTTCAAAATTGATCAGAATGTCATAATATTAAGGAACTTTTGCATGGTATTTCAGACAGAAAAGACAGGAGTAAATCATTGCACAAATAGACAGAATCCCTCAGTGTGCCCACAACAAATGCACATACAAACATACTATGATTACATAGGGCTTTTATTCAGCCATCAGTGGCTGTAGAATGCTTCTCGAATATTAGATCCTCAGATCTAGTTATATAACATCTTATAAAATATAAGATTAATTTATGCTGGCTATGAAGGCCATTTTTGTTCTTTTAAAGTTCATGTATCTCTCCCCACAAATTGGTGGAAGGCAGAGGAAAGGAAATGTTTGAATATATATATATATATATATATATATATATAGTTATTGTTGTTGCAGCTTTTAATCACAAGCAACACTTAACATGTTGTCTTATTCTTGGCATATTGTCCAAAAGGTAGATGCTATGTGATTAAATATTTTATATTTCTTAATTATAACAAACAGATTTTTGACAAATGGGTAAACAAATCAATAAAATACATAGAATTAGTTGTACCAGGTATGAAATAGCTGGCTGCTCCTACTAGGGCAGTGAATCTATTTTAGATTTTAGTCTAAACATTAAAGGAGCTACCTAGGTTTTTGAACCATACTGTTAAAACATAAAAAAAAAAGATTCAGCACCCTGAATAGCTCCCTTAAATATCTGCTGTAATTTTCTTAAACTTCAGAGTGGATTCATTACTCATTGAGATAGAAGTCACCTATAGCTACTAGTTCTACCTTAAAGCACCCCTATTGAAATCAATGGAACAAATTAACCATGACTATTACTGATTGCAATGTATATACTCTTAGTATAATGGTAGTTAAACCATAGCTTTTTCCTAGAAAGACTTTAGCGTAATAACCCATTACTTCTCATTATCATTAGGAATTAAACTTAAGTCTAGAGTTTGGTCAGATTTAGTACTTGATATTCAAACTATTCCTACTATTTTCTTTCTCTTTGTTATGTCTTGTGCTCTCAATATTCATATTCTCTAGGGCTGGGCAGTTTCATTTCGTTAATTCGTAATTCGTTAATAATTCGTTAATTTTTTCAATTACAAAACGATAACGAATCATTCTGGAGCAATTATTAAAAAAAACGAATTTTCAAAAACGTTTTGTAAATGCTTCGTATTTCGTTATTGTATTTGTTTCGTTATTGTTTTGAGGTCATTTCATTATTATTTCCGCATGTCTGGGCCAGTTTTATGGTTTAATTAGTGAAAAAAAATTATAATATCACACCAACAGTCAACAACAGAGGGAGAGGGAAGCTTCAGAAGGTTTTGGAGGTTTTTTAGCGTATTTCGCGGTCGCGTCCGCCATTAACGAATCGATTCGTTATTGTTTCGGAAATCGATTCGTTAATTTTTTACCATTTACGAAATTTCGTAAATATCGAACTTTTTAAAAGGAAAATTTTGTAATTATTTTAAATATCGAAACAAAAAAAAACCCCAAATACAAATCGATTTTAGAAACAAATTTTTCCGTTGTTACCCAGGCCTAATATTCTCCTAGGAATGGAGAGGAACGAGCTACAGGCAAGACAACTGGAATGAGGAGGAAGCAAAACTAAACACTTTGATTGTGCTTTTCCTACATGGCAGGGGTTGGACTAGATGACCCGTGAGGCCTCTTCCAACTCTATTATTCTATGATCATGACTCATCTGCCCCCTGTTAATATATGTGGGAGCAGCATCCAGTTCTGGGGAGGAAGTAGCAGAAGAACAGATCTTATAGGTTTAAATGTAAAAAGGAAAGATAAGAAGGCAGAACAGACAGAACTACTAGAGTAATGACAGTGAAGGTTCATCAACAGATTCATCCTGAGCAGTTGCTAAGGGCCCTTCCACACATGCATTGTAACCCAGGTTAAACCAGGTTAAAGAAGAGGGAGTGGTAAATAACGTTTAGCTAAAATGCGGGAGGAATTGGGTTAAAGGCTGCAAAATATGTGTTGCCCTTTAAACCTGGTTCTTCCTGAGAAACACACATTTTTCCATGCCTGCGTATCCCTTCAAGCATGGAAAAAGGTGTTTTCCTTCCCTCCCTTCTGCCCCCCATTTGCCTCAACTTACAGGACGAATCCTTTCATGCAGGCCAGCAGCCATTGCCTCTGTTCCTCCTCCCTGGAAGATCCAACAGGAGATCTTGGAGGAAGAATCCCCAAGCCCTCCTTTGGCTCTTCCAAAAGAGATAGGAGGAGGGAGGGAGGTTTCAGGCCTTGTCCAGTCTTTTCCCAGTAAGTGCAGGGGAAAATGGAGGGCAAAGAGAGGTAGCTTGACAGGGCCAAAGCCCACGCCTGCTGATTTCAGATCAGCCAAAGTATTTGGACACATACTCCCTTGCAAAATCCCAGAGTTTAGGCCAGCTGTGTGGCCTCCATCCCAAGAGGAAGTGGGGTTTAAAATCCCAAATCTACTTGCATTTTTTGCCTTTCTGGAAGGACCCTTAGAGATGAGCATGAGGCTAGTCTAGGATGGAGCTCTGTCCAGGCACTACCAGGAAGAGTCAATTGACTGCATTAGGCAGGAACATGCTAGCTTGTCTTCCCTGTTCTTTTTACATATCTAAAGACACCACATGTAGAGGACAGACCCTGCTACATGTGGAATCTCTTTATATACATTTGGAGTCTCTGAAAACTCAGGGTTTCCCAAAATATGGAATGAGTCTACACACAGGGAGCTGTGATGCTTTAACATCAACATAGCAGCACTTCAGGAGAGGGACAGCTAAAGGAAGAAAAAGGAGGCTACACCTTCTTCTGGAAGGGGCTGCTTGAAGAAGACGGAAGAATGCACAAAGTTGGCTTTGCTATCAGAAATGAAACATCTGAGCGAAGCACCCACTGGCATCAATGAAAGACTCTCAACCCTCCGAATTGAACTTGCCATAAACCAACAGGCAACCTTCATAAGTGCCTATGCACCAACACTAGATGCTGATGAAGACATCAAGGAAAAAATTTACTGTCAGTTGGACACCGTCCTATCGGAGATACCTAAGGAGGTATCATCCTCCAGCAGGACTTTAATGCAAGAGTCGGATGAGACTTCGACCTGTGGCCAGGGACCATAGGAAAAGACGGGGTTGGAAACAGCAACTCGAATGGCATCCTGCTTCTCACCAAATGTGCAGAACATAACCTTGCCATCACCTACATGCTCTTCCACCAGAAAAACACGTTCAAGACATCATGGAAGTACCCCAGGTAAACATTGGAACCTCTTAGACTATGTAATCACATGTTCCAGAAACCGCCGTGACATGCTTCTCACAAGAGCCATGACAGGTGCTGACGACTGCTGGACAGACCACAGGCTAATCCGATCCACGATGGCTATCAAGATCGCCACAAAGCGCAGACTCCAAGGAAGAAAGACAAGGCGCAAAATGAACACCCAAGCCCTTCAGGAGCCCTCCATGATGACATGATGGCAATAGTCTTGGACAGCAATGGCTCCCAAAGTGACCCATTTGAGGTGAAATCAGGTGTCAAACAGGGATGTGTTATTGCCCCAACTTTATTTTCCATCTTCATCGCTATGATACTTCATCTTGTTGACGGGAAGCTTCCCACCGGAGTGGAAATCATCTATTGGACAGATGGCAAGGTATTTAACCTCAGCAGACTGAAAGCCAAAACCAAGGTTACAACAACATCTGTTGTAGAACTCCAATATGCTGATGACAATGTCATCTGTGCACATTCAGAAGCCCTACAAGCCACTCTAAACTCCTTCACAAAAGCATTCGAGAAGCTTGGCCTGTCATTGAATATCGAGAAAACCAAAGTGCTCTTCTAGCAGTCACCAGCCAATCCCTCTCCAAGGCATGAAATACAGCTTAATGGTGTAACATTAGAAAATGTTAACCATTTCTGCTACCTTGGCAGCCACCTCTCCACCAAAGTCAACATTGACACCGAAATACAACATCACTTCAGCTCTGCAAGTGCAGCATTTTTTAAAGGACGCAGAGAGAGTTTGAGGACCGGGACATACATAGGGAGACCAAGGTGCTTGTTTATAAAGCTATTGTCCTCCCAACCCTGCTATATGCCTGCAAAATGTGGATTGTCTACAGATGTCACATGCAACTTTTGGAATGATTCCATCAGTGTTGGGAAGACAAGCAGACAAATGTCAGTGTGCTGGAAGAAGCAAAGACCACCAGCATTGAAGCGATGGTCCTCCGCCATCAACTCCGCTGGACCAGTCACGTTGTCCGGATGCCCGACCACCATCTCCCTAAACAGTTGCTCTACTCCAAACTCAAGAATGGAAAATGGAATGTTGGTGGGCAGGGAAAGAGATTTAAAGATGGGCTCAAAGCCAATCTTAAAAACTCTGGCATAGACACTGAGAACTGGGAAGCCCTGGCCCTTGAACGCTCCAGCTGCAGGTCAGCTGTGATTAGCAGTGCTGAAGAATTTGAAGAGGCACGAATGGAGAGCGAAAGAGAGAAATGTGCCAAGAGAAAAACGCATCAAGCCAACCCCGACCGGGACCACCTTCTGTCTGGAAACTGATGCCCTCACTGCAGGAGAAGATGCAGATCAAGAACAGGGCTCCACAGTCACCTATGGACCCATCGCCAGTACACTGATCTTGGAAGACTATCCTACTCAGAGAACGAGGGATCACCTAACAATCCCAAATTATGTGGATTATTTGATGTGAAAGTAGCTGTTGAGGATATCAAATAAATTCCTGCCACTGACAGTTTCCTTTTGTAGTTTCAAGAGATATTTGATGCCCTCAAACTTTTGTTGCAGAGATGAATTCTGATAGAAAGACATATTAGGGAGTGACAACATATTGTTACAGTGTATGGAAAATCTAAGTACAGGGTTGTAGATAGCTGGCCATACTCTTTCCCAGGACACTCCAGCTTAATGGTGTTACATTTTACTTCACCTGTTTCAGTCACAGATCATTCTTAGTTCTCATTGGACTGTTTTAGTACCCCCCTGTTAGATGCCCCCATCATAATATTGCTTGTACATCAATAAACATTGGCCTTCAAATACTTCTGTTTTGTGTTTGGATAGGGCCATGTTGATTATATTGGGGCTCAAAGAATGAAGTCACTATCAGCATATGGGTCTTTTTGAGGCATGCACAAATCTTTGCTCTATGTATGGGAGGGAGTAGCTGTAAATTGTTATGCCACCTGTGACTGAGCAGTTATGGTGTCCTTTCTGTCCCTGTTTATTGGCAATGTATTAACCTCCACATAAAATGAAAGGCCTGAACAGTGCCGCAGTGGCCTTTCTCCCATCTACAGTGATTGCTAAGAATTACAGTGGATAATGTTATTTATTCAGTGCATTTCTAATGTCAGATTACAATGGGCCCCCCATCTGAGAAAGGAAGGGCCCCTCTGCATGAGGCTGGTATGAGTTCATTATGAATCAGTGCTGCTTGGATAAAGTATACCCACTGAGACTATCTAAGCAGTGACCTTCATACAAAATGTATCACATCACATTTTCCATGAAAATAATAATAAACACAGTAAGCAGTAAACAAAACAATCAGAATGTGTCTTGGAAATAAATGAAGAGAGTGGGTGATAGATGGCGAGCTATTAAATGTACATTATGGGATTGGATGCATGCAACCAAGGACAATTTTTTTCTTCTTCCAAATGATGTTTATAAAATCAGTAACAGAAAAATCAGAAACAGGAAAGACTAATGCAGTAATATGCCTCCAAAAACCCAGTTTGTGATAAATTCACATGTTAACTTTGTTGCTCTTATTGCTGTAAGAAAAATGTTACAGTTATACAACATAATGTAACAGGAGCTTCTTTTGTGTCATTGAAAAATACAGGGGCATGTTAGGTTATACAAAAGCAAGGTTCATGTGGGGAAGAATGAGTAAACTTAGAGGTAGTGAGGTAGTGAGGATGCTTGCCATAGATGCAGGCAAAACGTCAGGAGAGAATGCCTCTAGAACATGGCCATATAGCCTGAAAAAACCTACAACAACCCAGTGATTCCGGCCATGAAAGCCTTTGACAATAAAGAAAAAGGACAATTTTTTGATATAGTAGAGTCTCGCTTATCCAACATAAATGGGCCGGCAGAATGTTGAATAAGCGAAAATGTTGAATAATAAGAAGGGATTAAGGAAAAGCCTATTAAATGTCAAATTACATTAAGATTTTACAAATTAAGCACCAAAACATCATGTTTTACAACAAATTGACAGAAAAAGCAGTTCAATACATGGTAACATTATGTAGTAATTACTGTATTTATAAATTTAGCACCAAAACATCACAATGTATTGAAAGAGCTGTGGATCCAGGCAGGAGGCAGATTGCGTTGAATTATACCGAATGAGGGCTGAGTGAAGGTTGGATAAGCGAGACTCTACTGTACAAGATACGTAATTAGAATTACTGCAGTTTGACACCACTTTAATTGCCATGGCTCAATGCTCTGGTATCTCTGAAGCTGTAGTTTGATGAGGCACTAGCACTCTTTAGTGGAGAAAACTAAAGACTATGTAAAACTATAACTCCCTTAATCAGGCTCCACTCATCTATTGGGTCAACAACAACTAGCCACAAGCTGTGCACAGGTCCCATGGCACTTGAGTGCAATCTCTCTATTTGCCATTCATCTGTAAAATATGCCTCTGATCACACCAAAAAGTTATAATCTTATCCACCTGATTATCCTTTTCAAATGGGACTAAGCTGCCCTGTTTAATAACCCCAATGCCTCAATTAGCAATGAGATCAAATAGAGCCAAGGTGTCAGCATTCAATAAGTGAAAAAACAGGGGATCATTTCCCCCAATTTTCAGAAACATTCATGCATCTACTGGTTTTAGGGATTTTTTTTTTTTAAAAAAAAGGTTTTGACAAAAACATGTTTTAAAAGCCACCACAGCTATCTCATTGAATGATTCTCACATTAACCAATAGAAACTGGTATTAACCGATTCAACATTTTCATAGAATCCTAGGGCTGGAAGGGACTCCCAAGAGCCATCTAATCCAACCCCCTTCTTCCAGGCAGAAGAGCACCATCAAAACTCAGGTGGCCATCCAGTCTCTAAACTAATTAAACTAATTAATATGCTTCCCCTATAGTATGGGGGGCATCCATTTAAGGATTTCTTCCCAGCCCAGCACAGAAATTTACTTACTAGAAGTATCAGTCCTTTTTGCAGATTCAACCATTCATTGGAACTCTTACTGGCTGCTGTTAAGGAGGGGAAAATCTCTCTCTCTGCTACCCTGATTGGTGCTTTCTGATGCTGATGCATTCTCAGAAATGTAGTTTAGGGCAGGGCCTCTTGCATTCTCTGGTATAAGGCTCCTCCCTTCCCAAACTACATTTTTCAGAGTCCTGTGCTGTTCCTGGGAAACACTGCTCCCTCTTTTTGCTGCTCTTAATGCTGAGACTCCATCAATTTAGAGAAAAGACAAGGCAAGGCACTTTTTTGCTTTGCTTTGTTTCCCTGCACTGAAAAGGAAACTGACTTTGGGAGCCTTCCAAGATTTACAAAACTAAAACTCTGCTTGCCCTTATATATTTTCTCATGGGAAAAAACTGTTGGCTGATCTAAAAATGGTGAGTTATTTCAATTTTCACTGATTTTTTTTTAAGTTAACACTCGGGAAAACTGATTAAGAACAGGTAAGAATTTTGTGCAATTTCTGTGTTACCCATACTATTAGGAAATTATTCTGTCCAGAATTACAAATGTGTGTTTTTTAAAATGACAATTACAGAAATTTTGTATGTGTAAAACTATGTTTTTATACAAAATCCTGCTATTGTTCTCAGATAGCCATTAGGCTTGGTTGATCAAGAAAAAAATGGTTCTAAACTCATTTCATATGTAGGGGGCGCAGGAGGTTCGATTTTTAAATTATTTCCAAAAATTTCTTTTAAAAAAGATAAAAAATACCAGGAAATACGAATCGTTTCCTTTGTTTCATTAATGGGAGGTGCCCTTCCCTCCCTCCAGAACCATTAAAATCTCGCAGTTTCCCTTCCTTCCCTTGCGGCAAGCTTCCATGCAGAAGGAAGAGGTGGGTGTGGCCAAGCACAGCCCTCCTTGGAGGCCTTGCTCCCAGCGACCAAGCACAGCCCTCCTTGAAGATTTTAAAACTAACACTTTTAAAATCTCTCACCTTTCTTTGTCTTCCCTGGCAAGCTGTCCAAGGGAGAGGTGGGCGTGGCCAAGCACAGCGCTCTTCAGAGGCCTCGCTCCCAGCATAAATGCTGGGGGTGTGGCCTTCAGGAACAGCTGTTCTTACACACACACACCTCCTTCCTCTTTGCATCGGCGGCTTTGCGAGGTGGGTGTGGTTACGCCCAGCTCTTCCGCATCACCGCTTGTCGCCAGGGAGGTAGTCACGCCCACCTTGCAAAGCCTCCGATGCAAAGAGGAAGGAGGTGGGTATGGGTAAGAACAGCTGTTCCTGAAGGCCACACCCCCAGCATTTACGATTCACTGGCGGAAGTCATAAGGAAGATGGGGGCACGGCTTCGATATGGTAAAAACACTTCTGGGTTCCAAAACGTGTCAATATTGCTTCTAAAGGTAATTTTTAAGAATTAATAACGAGATAAGAAATTAACATCTGGATCAACCAAGCCTAATAGCCATGTGTGAATATTGATGCAAAATGCTGAATTTTGGTCAAAAAGCAGCAACTTTATACAAAAAGAACCCCTGAAAATATCTGGAGGAACAAGAAGATATATATTTTCTTTGCATGGATACATATATAGTAGGCCTGTTTGATCAAGAAAAAAATTTGTTTCTAAAATCGATTTGTAATTGGGGTGTTTTTTTGTTTCAATATTTAAAATATTTACAAAACTTTCCAAAAAAATGTTTTGTTATTTACGAAATTTCGTAAATATTTACAAAACATTTTGTAAGTGTGAATGTTGCAGTAATGGTCACCTTGATTAGCATTGAATGGCTTTCATTTCTCCCACCCTGGACATTCCATAGATAAACTCCATTTGCCTAGTTTCCAACAGACCTCTGAGGATGCCTGCCATAGATGTGGGCAAAATGTCAGGAGAGAATGCTTCTGGAACATGGTCATACACTCATACAGCCCTGAAAACTCACAGCAAAAGAGCCTGGATGGATGCAGCCTTCAATTTGTGGCAATCAGATGGTATTGTTGGTCTCATCTCAGGCGGGCCACAGAGGCAGAGCCGGCGCTGCAGGAATCCCCTCCCCGGCTCCTGCGCTCCGGCTCCTGCGCCCTCCTCTTCCTCCTCCTCCTCCCAGCTGTCTTGCAGGAAGCCGATTGGATGGCGCGCGGAGGCCGGTTGTAAGGGTGAGCGCGCGCGCGCCATCCAATCGGCTCCGGCTCCTGCGCCCTCCTCCTCCTCCTCCTCCTCCCAGCTGTGCCAGGAGGAGGAGGAGGAGGGCGCAGGAGCCGGAGCCGATTGGATGGCGCGCGCGCGCTCACCCTTACAACCGGCCTCCGCGCGCCATCCAATCGGCTCCGGCTCCTGCGCCCTCCTCCTCCTCCTCCTCCTCCTGGCACTTCCTGGCTGCAACACAGCTGGGAGGAGGAGGAGGAGGAGGAGGGCGCAGGAGCCGGAGCCGATTGGATGGCGTGCGGAGGCCGGTTGTAAGGGTGAGCGCGCGCGGGCCGGGCGCCCAACAGGCAGGGGCGGTGCTTGGCTCACTGGGTGTGCGCTCGCGCCGCCCCTTCGCCCCGCCCACCCCATTTACTGCTGGGGTGCTTGGGAGCGCCGGATTGGCTCCCAGGCACCAGCAGCACTCAGCAGCCTCCATCCCATTAACGACACGAGCTGAAGCTCGTAAAATATATGGGGCTGCTGTTTCGATATTTTTAAACCCTTCCGGGTTTAAAAATGTGTTTTGAAATCGCGTCGGATGTGGTAAAAATAACGAATTAATAACGAAATAACGAATTAACGAACGAAACCGCACAGGCCTAATATATAGATAGATAGATAGCATTTACATGTAATGCATTCTTTCGAGAGCGCTATTTCTGCAAAACTAATTTGGCAATCTGGTAACAATGGGGCTTTTCCAAGCAACATGTGAATGTTTGAACAAAATTATTTCACAACTGCTCTACATGCATTTTGGCTCAATATATTTTTCTAAAACATTTTTAGATGTGTGTAGAAATATTTGTTTTCTCTTGTAGTAGAGAGAAAACTCTATAATTAGCCATGTTCACACAGGAGGATAAAATAGTTCAATATTTACATTCTTTATTTTTGGTATTTTCCTCCTGCTTCTGTTTGCCCTTTGAGGAGCCAGGTAGGCGTTTTGATTTTTCCACGTGAGTGTATGGTTGGTTATCTCCTGTCATTGTATAGAAAATTCAAAGAGATAACTCTTGTATGGGGGCCGACCAAGGGCAAGATGGATGGATGGCATCCTTGAAGTGACTGGACTGACCTTGAAGGAGCTGGGGGTGGTGACGGCCGACAGAGAGCGCTGGCGTGGGCTGGTCCATGAGGTCACGAAGAGTCGGAGACGACTGAACGAATGAACAACAACTCTTGTAGATTTTTAAAAAGGTTGCTTATAAAAAAATTGAAAATTCCCCAAAAATCCATAGACATGCAAAACACTCTCAAATTTGGTGGATGAACAGTGGTAAATGTGTTCTACCATGGTAGCAAGTTTCACCCCAATAGCTCTAAAAATGAGGGAGAAAAAAGTCCCTGGATTTTCCCCAATTATAGTAATTTATGTGCAATCTCTATAATGAAAATTCAGTACGCTCATTATAGTAACAACTTTTTCACTATTATACTTTAGAAACACTTTAGAAATGAAATGTCAGTGCCCCCAGTTTTGTAATGACTTTTGATTGGGATCCTTTCACTATTATTATTAAAAAAAATTGGGACAACAGTTCCAAGAATCCTCTAGCCAACATGGCCAAAGGATACAATGACTGGGGCTGCTGGGGCTGGAATTTTTTCAGTTCACTACATTGAGCCACTGCACTATTCGAGAATTGGACAATGGTGGCAAGGGAAGGCCAACAAAATCTGCTGCCTCCAAAGGCATTGCTTTCTTGTGTATGGGACCACATACACATTGCCTGTGTATGTGGTCCTATTCCTCACACACAAGCTAAGTTATGAAAGCACAATGTGCTAATAAGAGTTGGGCCACAGGAACTCAAGCATCTGTGCTCTGTGCTTAATACTATTTTCTAGGGAGGGCAACATTGAGTAGGAGTCACTCCTTTAATGCCTGGTTTTATGTCAAACCAGAGACATTTCTTTTTATGAAAGAAAATGCCAGATTAGATGGACTTTTGGTCTGATAGAACAAGTCTCTCAAGCTAGCTTTGAGCTTATTCTGGGGAGGTCTTTCACAAAGACATTGCAAGTAGATTCACTCTCAGCATGTAGATTAGCTAAAACTAAGTGTTTCTTATGTGTGGCAGGACAGGTATTTACATATTCATTCATTTCATCCCTTCAACTCTTCAGGGGGTCCTAAAGAAGCTAAAATATCCAAGATTAAAAACAACTCCCAAAACCAACACCACATGAATGAATACAGAATAGCACAATAGAACAAACATATGAAGTAAAAATAGAGATGTGAAAATCTCTCAGTTTCAGTATCCTTGTGTTTCTCCAGATCCCACCTCTAGAATTCTCTCATCAATGCTTCATACCAAGTTGCAAGACGTTTTCTTCTTGCAAAGGAATATGAGCATGTTTTGAATTGAAAATGTACATATTGTGTATTCATTTTAATTTATATACTTTTCTATTGTTTTTTCCTATTTATTAGAGCATGCTTGTGAATAGTTCTCAGTTGCATGCATTTTGAACCATTTTAAAAAGTATGAATAGTTTGTGTGCATTTTTCAAGAATACATGCATGTCTTCCATGTGCAGCATGCTGTGGTCACAGTGCTGTGGACTCTGGGGAGATACTTATGAAATCGTTCCTTCCATCAAGAATTTTGAAGTTACTGTAGTTTATAGAGATCAAACAATCTGTTCATTCTCAAGTATGAGAAACTGGCCTCAACCCTAACATTGGTGAATACAGTTATATTTTGTGTGTTTTGATGATTATTCACATTTAGGAATTGTTTGTAAAATTTGAGGAAGATTTTTTGGCCAAATTATGTTTTTGCACAAAACACAGTGACTGTGAAAATACACAGGATGGAAGGAAATACAGAAAAAGAGGTGGACGTTTTGCTTTCATGCAGGACAAAACTAATTTGTTTGATCAATTGATGTGGCTTCTTGACATGTCCACACCTCAAGAAACTGTTTCTCATCAAGGATGGGAAAAATTGTAAATATCTGTTAAGTCCCTAATAACATTCTTTTCTGCTTCCAGTACTGTATATTCATATGTAGACAAAGTACAAACCAGCAAAAACCAAGCATATAAAAAGCCGGGGCAAATAAAATAGCCTTTACCTGGCTCCCCTAGCTAACAAAATCACGATACCCTCTCAGAAAGTATTCCAATGGTCAACAAAACTACCAAAAAGGACTTGCCATTTTTCTCACTTCCATAGAGAAGGATCTGAAGAAGATTCTCTCCAAGAAATCAAAACAACTGATAAGGTTCTATCTACAATGCTATCTACATTGAAGTGGCCCTAAGCCAAAAATGATTTAGTTCCACTCTTCAAGACAGACTTTCAATTGCATTATTGAAGCTTTCCCCCCACAAAATTGCTGTGCTCTTGTACTTTTACATCTGACTGCATTCAACTTACCCAATTTGCACTTGATGCCAATGCCAACCACTGATGACATGTAGTATTGATCTTGAATGTAAATATTAAGTTAAAGGGTTTCAAAATCAGATGTGGCTATACATTTCTTGTAAATAAGAAACCAGTAGCTCAGAAGAAAAAGTTGTGGTTTGCAATAGATACATGCTTCTATCCCCATGTTGGAAAATATAGCTTATAATAATGTTACCAGATCTTGAGTCTACAACTGAGAATACTTCTTGACCTAAAATGTGAAATTGGAGCTTGTGTAGAGCCCATTTTCCCTCATAAAGGAGTGAGGATTCCTAACTTGTTAGAGGAAACGAGGTGACTTCAAATGAAGTTTAGAACAAAAACAGAAAGCATTAGGTTGTTGGGTTGAGTGTAATGATCTATGAACTGTGTGATTTCTCATTAGCTCTGAATATGGCAGCCAATTTATGAACATTCAAGAACTGCTTGGATTAAAGTTACAGCCTCCTTGCCTTCCTCCTTCACATACATTTATTTCAGAATCTACATCTCCACACAGGAGAAACATATTTTGTTCAGGTTGAACTATGTAATACATATTGATAAACCACAGGGACCTTCTGACAAGCAATACTTTGCTGTCCACCTAGCAGCAGATCATCTATGTCTGAGAACAGACACCTGCCTTCAGTATGACATGCACTGTGGGAATCTGCGAAATAATCTCAATACATATATTTTGTAAACAAGTCCAAACATACTGGATGATTGAACCTGTGTGTGAACACTCACAAGCTCCTGCTCAAAGGATTAATGTGAGCATAGAGGTAGATATCCACCAGATTGTCTGAGATATAGGAATCTCTGTTTCTCACAAGAGAATCAGTATCTCGAAGTAAGACCAGAATTGTTTTTTCTGACTGGAAGTGGCAGTCCCTGAAACTCAATGCCAGTGAAAACAAGGTCACCAAAGATAGCTGGAGTTACATTTAAAATGTACATCTTCCAACTTACATACAAATTCAACTTAAGAACAAACCTACAGAACCTACCTTGCTCATAACTTGGGGGTGGTCTGTAATTGGTCTTCTTAGGTGGGCTAGAAAGAGGTGCTCATTTTTTAAGATTTTGTAAAAGCTTTAATTCTGCCGATTACTTCTGGTTGTACTTGAGTAGTGGGAGAAAGATATGGCGACTTGCACTGCATGCAATAATTACATTAAGCAACTGTTGAGAAATGACACACATCCATATCTTCACCATAAATGTTCCCTAGCCAAGGAGGAAACTAAGCCTTTAGCTCAGGGGAGATCTCTTGGCTTTCCTCAAGTCCAGTCTCCATCAGCTGGGAAAGACTATGTTTTGAATCCCTGAAGATCCACAAGGACCTACAAAATCAACAGCACTGGAAAAATAAATCAATGTTCTGATCCTCTAGATGACCTGTTCTTCATTTCCAATATGTTTTTGTTAATTGGGATGGGTTTTGTCAATGGATGGTTGGTACAAGAAGGGTCTCAAGCTTGAATGTTCATGACCCAGCAGGAAAAAAACAGAACGCAAAATGCTTACTTTTTTTGGCAGGGTAACTTCAAATGGTTGTTTTGTGCCCTCACTGCAGTAAGTTACTCCTTGTAAATGGCTGCCTATTTTCACCTTGTGTTGTGCACTTTTCTTATTTCAATAAGCCTTCCAAACAATGGCAAAGGCCCTCTGGGCATTTCTGCATTGCACACTATTCGGTGATTATAATGATCTGATCACACATTCAGGTTGTTCAGTGAATGAGGACGTTGTTCATTATTTATTTTTAGCCTTGCTGCTCAGTCATTCAGTGCTTTGCTTCATTCATTGCAATCCAACCAACTTGCGAAATGGATTTTTATATTGAATATTATCAGGCTGTAACCATATGTGATTTTCCTTTTCTTAATGCTAATGAATCTAATAGTGTGCTATTATCAGGATTCCTTTATAATGTACATTTTATGGATTGGCTGGTGGGCAAATCTTTGTTAATGAAAACGAGAAGATAGGTGTGATAGATATGCCAAGTGATGATCTAGCTTAATGTAGCCTTTAATTGTTGGTCAGTAATTAGATAGGTATAATGAAATTAGATGGTTAGGCAGAATTGAACTAGATAGATAAGAAAGGAGAAAGTCTCATGTTTCTAACAGAGCCTGTGAAACAAGGTGAAGGTTTATAAAAAAAATCCTGCCTGTGCATAACCTTTTGGAGATGAACACAGTGGGAGCAGTGAATACAGTAAAATCATACTAAATTTTAAGCACACATAATCAACATCAGATTTAATCTTGAAATTCACTGCAGGAGCGTGGGGTGCATCTACACTATAGGATGCAGTTGGATGCCACTTTCACTTGCCATGACTCACAGCTATGGAATTGTGGAAGCTGTAGATTTTCAATGACTTTAACATTCTCTGCCAAAGATGCAAGTGCCTTATCAAACTATAACTTCCAGGGTTCCATAGCATGGAACCATAGCAGTTAAGGTAGTATCAAGTGTAGAATTAATGCAGGAGTCGTTGGGGCTTCTGACTTTTCTCATTCTGCTCTAATCCATCATCTGTTGGCTATGATGATTGCCTCACTCTACTTCATCATGTGGGTAGGTCCCATCAAACAGTGATATTTAACTCCACACAAATATGCATAGCCCCCCACCTCCATTATTGTTTAATTCCACTACACACTGAAGCTGTGCATCACAACCATGTTTGGTTTGCAACTGGAATTGTGTGTATATTGTACTATTTGTCCCACAACTGAAACATTTGTTAAAATTCACTCCTGGTTTCCTGTCTATTATTCTCAGAGCTGTAATCAATTCTGGGAATTGTCAGTCTGTTTGGCAAAAGAGATGGGCCCTGAAATCTAAATATCTCCAACTGGGAGTCCCTGGAACTTTGGAAACACATCAAGTTTGTCTCGACAGCAGTCAAACGGCTCTGTACTCTCCTTTTGCTTCTTTGCACTATGACAGTGAATGTTGCTATTGCTTCAGCATAATGTGAGTATATGTTTAGAGGTTGAAACTGCTGGAATGAGAGACCCTGATGCCCCCTACAAATGAGCAGTCACTGCCCTCTTCTCTTTCGCTCCCCACCCTCCCTATCTCACTTGCTGCTCAAAGCTCAACAGCAGACTTGGATTGTAGAGGTAAAAAAGTGCAAGAAACAACCCTTTCCCCAAATTTAATCAGTAAGGGTCACCGAAGTGACAAACCAAAAATAACAATGACAGGCAATCAGACTGTTAACAAATTGTAATGGAGCAATGCTGCCACCTAGAGATAGTCAAAAATAGACTACACTTTCCTTCTGCCATCACATTCTCCACAAAACTCTACAGAAAAAAACACCAATATCCACAAAAGCAGGCCATCAAAAACAAAAGGATCTTGGTATTTTTTTTGCCAATGTGAATAGTCTTTTAAAAATCATTTCTATGCATTTTTACAAGCCATTTTGGGACTGATTCTAACAGGGTATAGAGAGAGATTCTATATTTCTTTCCTTATTCTATTCCCTTATGCAATTTCAGTAAGTATTATGTTACCTCAAATTTAGTCACTTTATGTGATTGCTCATGAGTCAGCTCTCATATGGGTTTCTATACTAATCTTGTGATTTCTGTGGAAGAAAGACTCTCCATGTTTTGAGTAGTTCTGCTTCTTGAAAATTTTAATACTTCTGTAAAAGAAAACTATACTTTAGAATTCTCTTGGGGTTTTTTCATGTCAGGAGTGACTTGAGAAACTGTAAGTCACTTCTGGTGTGAGAGAATTGGCCATCTGCAAGGACGTTGCCCAGGGGATGCCTGGATGTTTTGATGTTTTACCATCCTTGTGGGAGGCTTCTCTCATGTCCCCACATGGGGAGCTGGAGCTGACAGAGGGAGTTCATCTGCACTCTCACTGGATTCAAACATCTGATCTGTCAGTCTTCAGTCCTGCTGGCACAAAGGTTTAACCCATTGGACCACCGGGGGCTCCTATCCTCCTGGGTGCCTAGTGGAAGCATTCACTTTGCATAGGTTTACTTGATTGTTTAAAAAATATTTCTGTGTATATCTATTTAATTCATGTCTATTATGTGCACCTTAAAACCACATACTCAAATGGTTTTTAATACCTATTTCTGGGTCTGTAACACCTTTCTCCCTCTTAAGGCAGGGATATAGGAACAGAAGATGCTAGAGGGCCAGTTCTTCACCAGAGCCACTGAGGTTTTTCACATCTTTAAAAAAATGCACTTCAGATTTGATTTTTGCAAAAGCAAGTGTTTTTCTTCAAAGTTCTTTTGTGTGAAGAAACTGTGTTTTATGTGAAAAAACGTTGTTTTGCACAACTTAATTTCTGTCTTTAAAACCACCAATTTCTGCACAGATTTTTTTAACAAACACAATCTCAAGAGAGTGATGTGTCTTGACATGCCACTCAAAGATGAGAAAATATGAGGTTATGTTTTACAGCTAAAGATCAGCACTTAGATTTTTTTAAATGGGTTGTTTTGTGCAAATCACTCCACCCTGCTGCTGATGTCAATGCTGATATAAATCTTGATTCAATGTATGTTTTCTACCTGGTAGTAACAATTGAGTCTATGCTAATGGATTCACAACATCATTGCAAAAAAATATATTCTAAAATGTAAAAAAAGAAATGTTGGGAGAGAAAAAACTAACCCTTTATTGAATGTGAGAATTAAATAAGCCAATATTAACATTATTACTGGTAGAAATGTGTGTGAGAGAGTCCCTATCCTTATTATCTAAGGCTTTCTCAAGGAGCCAGGTGAAGTAGTGGCCATCTTTCTCTCTCCTCAATTTCTACTAGAAGTTAATTTTGTTGACAATTTGAGGAACATGGTGCAGAGTGTTGGTCTGAGAAGTGTTGACTTGTTAAGGACTACCTGCTGGGCTTCTTCACAGGAGAATAAGAAACATTTTATTCACTTTCTCACATCAACTTAATTCAAACCCTTTGGCTTTAACTATGGTTGTCTTTTTATCTCTTTTTCCTCTGACCCTCCAGCTATTAACAAGTCCTGAAACTGATTAAAATTTTAGATTTTATCATATGCTTTTGCAATCAAATTAGTGCTGAGGGTCTAGCTGGAGAAAGGTCATTTTCATCATGGAACCTAATCCCAAAGCTGAATTTGTCCAAAAACACAAATGCCACCTTTCTGCTTAAAGCTCATACTTGGTTATGGACAGTTTTATCAAATAACAGAACTGGCTAAAGACAGAGTGAAGCCTTCAACAACCAAACCTTTAACATCTTCCCATATCAGATACTTATTTCTACTTCAGTCACACCAAGTGAACGGGTTGATTCAAAGGACCATCCTGTTCCCAACTAACCTTCTAAAACCCTTCCTGCTCTCTTATTCGGCATTATTAATTTTGGAGAGCAGATTGTCTTCCATCCTTCCTTCCTTGGCCTTCAGTGGCTGCATCTGTAACATTTTCTGACTTTCAGCTTACAGAACTCAACTTCTTCCATCCACACTACTTATATGGCACTCTCTTAAAACAACATTTGGCTTTTCTGCACCATTTCAAGTTTAAGACTTGAATCTTAGATCTGGACCTGAATCCCTCTACTTCTTGTCATTTGGTGATTAATTGAAAACCTCTGGAACTATATCTCATTAATTTTGTAAGGACAGTATATGATTCTTCCCCAACCTCTTTCAGGTTCACAGCCATTTGTGAGGTAGGCTGGTCTGAGAGACAATGATTCATTCATATCCATTAGGTGAATTTTGGGGCTGAGGCCCCATCTACACAGCCATATATAATCCAGATTATCTGCTTTGAACTGGATTATATGACAGTGTAAATTCATATAATCCAGTTCAAAGCAGATACACCGAATTATATCTGCTTTGATATCTGAATTATATGGCAGTGTAGATACAGCATGAGTGGAAATCTGAAATCTTGTCTTCCTGGTTTTTCTTTGAGATAATTATAGCTATTCAATAAATATTAACTAAAATATGGATAATTAATAACTATTTTACATGTTGTATAAATTTTCAGCCTCTATGCTATTTGTTTTGTTGTTTCACATTTTGGAAAAGAAACTTTGGCTGTAATGTTTTGTCCCAAGTTTTCCTTGCATTGTTAGCTCCAAAGAAGGAATATTGACACTGAAATAGGTCAAATTCCTTAAAGATAAACAGACATCTTTTAATTTTTATCCAGTACCAGACTCTTCATCCTTCTTTCTTTTCTTACAATAACCACTAAACCACACTGTTTTCAGCTTGCTTCCAATTACCAATTGGAAATGCAAATCATTTTATGAAGCATTCCTATCAGGCTTTGTTGTACCTTTGGCCAACACAGTGAAGCTTATATTGGTCCTGCTAATTTTAGTTCTATGGGGGAAAAAACACCTTTTTGCTCATTTTGCATCCACAGTGGTATTGCTCAGCACCAATCTGACAATGAGTGACAAATTGGTTTTATAACAAAATCCAGTCAAAACTGGTTTGCATTGCCAAATTCCTCCTTTACCGTGGACAATTGATGTTTATATATTACTTTATTTATGGCCTGCAACATTGCTATCTTTCCTTTGCAAAACTTATTCGGAGTGTGAAATTTGCACTGTTAAATTATTAAAATGTTATCAAGGCCAGGCAGACATCCTCATTTTTTCCTCTATTCCTGTTGCTGAATAAACTGTAATATAATTCAGTTTTTGTTCCACTTTCTTCTCTAACAGTGAATAATGTCCAAAAAGTTCACCCTCACATATTTGGAGTTTGTATTTTATTTTATTTTTAGAGAAATAATGGTTCTCTGTTTCTCTATATTTAGCATAGCAAATTGGTTTTCTTAAATAGGATATAACAATAAAGGATAATAGACTCTTCTTTTGAAAATATTGCATGTTAGCAAATTATAAAGAGCAAACAAACATGCAATCCAGATTGTTTGTCATCTATATATGGATGCATAGTGTTGATCAGTAATACTTTGAACTGATAAAGACATTTATTTATTTATTTATGACATTTATATGCCGCCCTTCTAACCCCGAAGGGGACTCAGAGCAGCTTACAAGTTATATGTACATATAATATATTCTATTATTAGTATAGCACAATATTAGTATTATATATTACTATATTGTACTATACCACTACACTGTAATATTATTAGTAATGTTACATTTAATATGAAATATAAAATTATTATATTGTATTAGTATTATATTGTATTACATTATAATATTATCAGTATTATATGTGTATACAATATATTATTAGCACAGCACAATTTTAGTATTATATTATATTATTTATTTATTTATTTACTACGCTTATATACCGCAATTCTCAGCCTAATGGCGACTCATTGCGGTGTACAACATAGAAAAACAGGTGCAAAATACAAACATAGTGACAAATAATCCGCAGTACATCATTAGCAAAACATCTCATCAAAAACATCAACATTATTACAAAACCATTCCGAGTCGTCTCATTGTCAAGTTCACAATCCAATACCATTTCCGTTGTTCCATTCCATGGTCAAGTTACCAGTCATTGCACTTCTATTCAAATGCCTTCTTAAACAGCCAGGTCTTTAGCTTCCTGCGGAATATCAACAGGGAGGGGGCTAGCCTGATATCTATGGGAAGGGTGTTCCACAGCCTTAGATACTATGGGCATTGTGAGTTCTTAACAAAAATGTGTGTGTTTTTAAAAAAATTCCAGTTGTGTTTTGGAACAAACCAATGTTTTTTGATGCAGTCAAACATGAGTTGGTCAAAACTAAGTTAAAACAAACCAGAAACAATGTGACCTGTTAACAACCACAACTGGATTATATGGTAGTGTGGACCCAGATAACCCAGATCAAAGCAGATATTGTGGGTTATCCACCTTGATATCCTGGGTTATATGGCTGTGTGGAAGGCCCTAAGAGAGCACTGAGCTTTGTTCTAAGCCAGAAGTGAAAGTTTTATAGTATATAATCAAAGGCTCATTCTAACATATTATCATGAAAATACACCATGTTTACCCATTGTGGCTGAATAACAATTTGAACTTGGCATTCAGAAATAATACTCTGAAATAGCAATTATAGTAGTATTTATTGATATATCAGTTAAAACATTTATACCTCACATTTCCTATTGTTTAACACAGCTTGTGAAATGTAAAATAAAAACAGCAGACTATTTCTGTTTTGTTGGAGTATCTCTGTGACCTTCAACAACTCTGCAGACAAGAGCTAAACAGTGGAGGCTAATGACTTCTATGCCAATGAATCAGCTAATTTTTCCAGGTTTCATCCTGAATTTTAAAGAAACTATCTAGGGCAGTGGTTCTCAACCCATAGGTCTCCAGGTGTTTTGACCTACAACTCCTAGAAATCCTAGCCAGTTTGTCAGCTGTTAGGATTTCTGGGAGTTGAAGGCCAAAACATCTGGGGATGCTCAGGTTGAGAACCACTTATCTAGGGTGATATCTCAAATCTAATCAGAACCTTGGATAGTTCCTTTGGCATTTCTCAATAAAACCTGGAGCAGATTGACTGTTCCACGGACTGGGGTCCACCAGCCACCACTATGGCAGAATGGTTTTCAATTTGTAGTAATTCAGATAGAAGACTACCTTGGTGTTTCAGGCTCATGGATTTGCTGGGAAGAATACTCCTTTTGGGGTTTAAGTTTTTCCTTTGACAGGACGACAGACTGCCTCTAACTATAAGAAAAGCAAGCAATGTCTTGAACACATCTTTTAGAAGGTATGGTATTGGATTTAGCCTTTACTGATTCCTCTGATGCCATCCAGAATGCCTCACAATTATGGTTTTGCTTTCCATGTTCAATGTCATGGTAACATCCTATGGAAACCTGAGGTTTGCAATTTAGAAAGAGAAATTTGTAATTCTCTGGCAAAGAGCATTAGAGCCTCATGAAACTACAAAGCCCAGGATTTCACAGGACAAAGCTATAGAAGTTAAAGTGGAATTAAGTTCTATAATTATGAAAGATGAAAGGGCCCTATCTGAATAATGGCCTTCGATTTCCCAAAGCTTTAATTTTTTTCCTATGAGAGATGTTTGTGGTTCTCATCATCATGGTGTTTTAGAATTTCTTCTGAATTATTTTGGTGTTTTTTAAAAGCTTGTCTAATTAATGAGAGTTGGAAATGGGTGATAATAGCAATTGGATGCTAATTTTAAATGAAAATGACAATATTTTAAGCACTCACTTTAAGTAGGCACATAACAAATTGTCTCACAATTCCTGGTGCAAGTGACAGCCAGGGATTAGTGGCAAAAAAGGAATTTTAATATCAATATTAATATTTTGTAGTTTTTAAAATTGCATAGTTTTTAAGGTTGTGGGCCACTTTGGGTCTCAATCTAGAGATAAATGTGGGGTATATTCCATTAATATCCCATTGTTTTTGTTTGTTTGTTTTTGGTTTGTCCCACTTTAGATAAAGTCAGGTGATTCTCTGTTGTTTTCTGGAAATGTAGAATACTTCAGCATTTCCATAAAAATTCAAAGCATCCTATGACTTTTTTGCAGTCTGGGCAATTGTATCAGAACCATTTTGGTTGACATTGGTACTAGGCCTGTTTGATCAAGAAAAAAATTGTTTCTAAAATCGATTTGTAATTGGGGTGTTTTTTTGTTTCGATATTTAAAATATTTACAAAACTTTCCAAAAAAATGTTTTGTTATTTACGAAATTTCGTAAATATTTACAAAACATTTTGTAAGTGTGAATGTTGCAGTAATGGTCACCTTGATTAGCATTGAATGGCTTTCATTTCTCCCACCCTGGACATTCCATAGATAAACTCCATTTGCCTAGTTTCCAACAGACCTCTGAGGATGCCTGCCATAGATGTGGGCAAAATGTCAGGAGAGAATGCTTCTGGAACATGGTCATACACTCATACAGCCCTGAAAACTCACAGCAAAAGAGCCTGGATGGATGCAGCCTTCAATTTGTGGCAATCAGATGGTATTGGTCTCATCTCAGGCGGGCCACGGAGGCAGAGCCGGCGCTGCAGGAATCCCCTCCCCGGCTCCTGCGCTCCGGCTCCGGCGCCCTCCTCCTCCTCCTCCTCCTCCCAGCTGTGTTGCAGGAAGTGCCAGGAGGAGGAGGAGGAGGGCGCAGGAGCCGGAGCCGATTGGATGGCGCGCGGAGGCCGGTTGTAAGGGTGAGCGCGCGCGCGCCATCCAATCGGCTCCGGCTCCTGTGCCCTCCTCCTCCTCCTCCTCCCAGCTGTGTTGCAGGAAGTGCCAGGAGGAGGAGGAGGAGGAGGAGAGCGCAGGAGCCGGAGCCGATTGGATGGCGCGCGGAGGCCAGTTGTAAGGGTGAGCGCGCGCGCGCCATCCAATCGGCTCCGGCTCCTGCACCCTCCTCCTCCTCCTCCTCCTCCCAGCTGTGTTGCAGGAAGTGCCAGGAGGAGGAGGAGGAGGAGGAGGGCGCAGGAGCCGGAGCCGATTGGATGGCGCGCGGAGGCCGGTTGTAAGGGTGAGCGCGCGCGGGTCGGGCGCCCAACAGGCAGGGGCGGTGCTTGGCTCACTGGGTGTGCGCTCGCGCCGCCCCTTCGCCCCGCCCACCCCATTTACAAAATGGGCGAAAGCTCGTAAATACTGTGGGAGTTGCCGTTTCGATATTTAAAAACCCTTCCGGGTTTGAAAATATGTTTTGTTATCGTACCATAAATGCAAAAATTAACGAATGTTTTACGAATTACGAAATTAACGAACGAAACCACACAGGCCTAATTGGTACCATCACTGATCATGCCTTTGTAACTGCTGCTCTTCACTGGCCACAGAGCATAATCCGAGTTCTTGGTCATTATGGGCAGATCTGCTGATGTTGGGAAGGGACACTTCTACAATCAACAAAATGGAGGCAAATGTGTAAACAGTAACAAAAATAGGGAAAAAAATGACAAACTCAAAATGTCCATAGAGGAGCAGTGCTGAGATGGCAATCTGAGTCCCACACTTGCTCAGTTACAATTGGCTTCTAGCTGTCATTCATTCTTCTTCCTGTTGATCATTGATTCAGTGGTAGGATCAGGAAGACATGTCAAGCATTGTTTCAGAGGTTTGTGGAATACACCCCAGAGGAAGTCTCCTCTGCTTTACTAAGCAGCCTTTCTGTTAGGAACAAAGCTGTTACATTGAAGCCTGTCATTCTGTTTGCTGATCAGACAAATGCTGATTTATTGCTGTGGACTCCCTTGCTTGTAAATCATCATTTTGTTTACTGTGATAGCTGGTTTCCAGATAAATAGATGAATTGGATAAATGGAGGGTTCTTCTGTATGCAGAGACAGCCTTGTCAGTAAACATGCATTATTGCTGCGATTAACTGTAGGGATCATATACATTTTTCATGCTTTCCTGCTCCAACAGCTCCCCTTGTTCAATTCTAAAAGCCCATCTTTCTAAAACACACTCACAACATCTGTGGATCAATAGTTCTTTATTCCAAGGCTACTGGGAAGGTTTGATTCAGTAACATGAAGCTGATAGAGAAAAGGAGAGATGGAGTGCTGATATTTGGAAGACTGAAAATCTGATCTATGGAGAGGCTGTGGCTTGTTGGTGAAGGCATCTCATCCATGAAAATAAATAGGCTGACCTGGGAAGAGAGATGGCATCATGTTCTGCAATGCAAAGTAAGATGCTAAAAGGCTGTGCAAAGCAGACTCTAAAAAGATGTTATGGTGATGGTGGTCCTTTAAGGACTCGAAAGATGTCTATCTTCATTTAACAGTTTGTTCGGCATAGCACAGTCTTATCACAGCTGAATATTGTGGGAAAACTTATTCAGGAAGACTTATTATGTTCATGTATCATCAAGCCAGGAGAGAAGGTGAGAGAGCTTCTGTTAAAACCCAATAGAAAGAGACAGAGCCAACTCTGGAAGCTCTCTGTTTTCTTTTCTAAGTATGGTGCTTGGTGCAAGAGACACTCAGTAATAAGTACAGCCATAACAGGAAAAGGGGTTGTTTAAAAATCAAGCTCCATTTTAAAGATTGCAAGCTATCAGCAATTTCAGGAAAAGAAAATTTTGTTCTCCATCAGTCATATCTTTCTGATTCCAGATGTTCATTTTTCCCTGTATTTTAGGAGTGAGTTCTGTTTGGAGGCCTGTTGTTGTTTGAGTCTTACCTGAATTGTTACTACAGAAATTGGATTGCATTTTTGCTGGTGTATGAGGATGTGCTTTGAATTTTTTATTTTTCTCAGGGTGGCTGTCATCTTAATAGCAGCTCATGGCATCTCATCCATTTCCTCTCTGGTAGAAAACATAAAAACATTTTTTTGTCTTTGCAGCTGTTTCACTTGCAAGTTTCTCAGTTTGGAAGAAATGTTAATTTGGGAGCTGTTTTACTCTTTTTTAAAACAAGCTAAGCACCTGACCCTGCAGAACTGATGTATGGATCAGACTATACAAGACTCACATGCACACCCAATCTCTCTCAAATTCTTGTCATTTAAATGAGAGCACTAAACTGAATTTTGTACCCTAGAGGGTTGAGGATTGTCGAAGCAATTCACAACTTCAGAGGCATGTGAATGACCAAAAGTCAGTCTGAAGAGGCAAGAATTGATCTAATGTAACTGCATTTGTAATAAAAAGAATTCAGTCTGGGATTCAAATAATGTGATATTCAGAAAATTACAATTAAATGTCTCTGTAGATAATATTATTGCGCAAGGAAAACTTTTTTGTAAATCTTGACAGGATGCTTAGTTAAGAGGATGTAACAGAGGCCCCTTCTACACTGCCATATAGAATCCAGATTATCTACTTTGATAACCTGGATTATATGGCAATGTAAAAGGCCTGAATAATACTGAGTGTGCATCCAGGCAGCCCCTTTAATGCAAGAGTTCCCACAATTAAAAGGGGGTTATCCAGATGATGTCCAGGAGAAACACAAATTCATTTGCCACAAACATGTTTTGTCATGAATTTAATTGTTAGTGGGTTTATTCCATGCCTACTTCCGATGTCTGAACTGCTCCCTCAAAAGTTCTGGGCTTTTGAAGGGCACTCCAGACAGTAGTCCCACAGTTTTCTGGGCTAAATTAGCCCAAAAAACCACAAGGACACCAGCCCCCTCCCCCAAAACCCCCTTTAAAAATAAAAGAATTTACCCAGGCTCCATTAGCATGGTGCTGGATCTCTTCTGAAGCATAGGAATGATGCGCCAGGAGAAGGGGAGGGAGAGGAAAATCATCCCTGCCCCTCCTTTCTCCTGGTGCACCATTCCTATATGCCAGAAGAGCTCCAGTACCATGCTAATGGAGGCCAGGTAAGTTATTTTATATTTAAAAGGGGTTGGGGGGGAGGTCGGGAAGGGGTTTGGGTATCCAGGTGTTCTCCCAGAAGGTTCCGGGAGCACATCTGGACACCCGCCACAGAAAGCACCAGCTTTCTGAGGTGTTTGTAGATTAGGACCTGGGAACATTTGTGTTTTTAAAATGCAAATGTTCCTGGATTAAAGGGCTGTCTAGATGCTTCCTGACTCTAAAGGTTGACTGTAACTATGTAAAATTTGCAATATAGAGCAGTTATGGAACCATAACCCTAAATTAAAATTCATACCTTCAATATTGTATGGCATTCAGACTTTACTTGAATTTATTTATTTATTTATTTATTTATTTATTTATTTATTATATTTGTATATTGCCCTTCTCAGCCCTTAGGCAGCTCAGGGTGGTTTACAATGGCAATGATTCAATGCCCCAAAACCCCATAAAACATTTAAAAAACATTAACATGTTTTTAAAACCATAACAAGAATACTAAAAAGCATACATCATTTGCATCTCCTAATAAAAACATTGTCCCATCTCGTCGTCCAGTCATTCCAATTCCTATGTCTTTTATCTTGCATTTTCAAATGCTTGCTCAAACAACCAAGTCTTGACTGTCTTCCAAAATGTTAAGAGGGAGGGGGCTATCTAATATCTCCAGGAAGGGCATTCCATAGCTGAGAGACCACCACTGAGAAGGCCCTGTCTCTCGTCCCCATCTAATATGTTTGTGACACAGGCGGGATTGAGAGCAGGGCCTCCCCAGATGATCTTAAAGTCCTAAGGGAATTATGCAAACTTTAAAAAAAAACCCTTTGGTGTTTGAGAAAAAAATACATGTGTAGTTAGTGATTTGACATTATGTTTGGCTTTTTTTAAAAAAATGTCTAGGTCATCTCTGAAGATATTTATCTTTTATACATGAGTTCACTTATCTTTGTTAAACTATGTAGACTGTATTAGTGTGTGTCCATATATATCTTATTTATTCATATATTCACAAATCCAACTCTCATCTTTTCTTAAGAATTAAGGAGTTTATGTGGCCCTTCAAATAACCTTCTCTTTTTCTTTTCAGTTTTTTAAAATGATTCTGTACTGCAACCACAACAGTTTATTATGGTCTAAAGACCCTTATTGCATAGTAGGTGTACAAGGAATGCAGGTTAAAGAGATTAACAACATCTGGTTGATTAAACACAGAAATGGGTTGATTAAACACACCTCACAACCTCTGAGGATGCCTACCATAGATACAGGAAAAACGTCAGGAGAGAATGCTTCTGGAACATGGTCATACAGCCCGGAAAACACACAACAACCCAGTATCTATTCACTGTTCCTCCTATCTGCCTTCCAGACCTAAACCTTTTCCCAAAAGATGTGCTATTCAATTCAATTGCAGTGGAAAAGCCTATGGAATGTGATAGAAGAAAGACAAAAGTGAGGGAGGAAAGGGGAGGAAGTGTTTAGAACACTTTGAAGGTGGAGAAAACTGGAGAAGAGTGTGGTTTGTGAATGAAAGGAGGAGGAACAAATTGTGAAAAAGTAAAGAATCAGCACTCAAGAGTGCCCCATCTCAAACTGTGTAATGCAGAAAGGCTAAATATGCCGCCAGCTTGAAAATAATAGTTGAGGGAAGAAGAGAAGGCGATGGTAAAGTTCTATCAACAATACTTCATAGAAGGAGTATGGAATCAGCATTGTCTCCCTTCCAACAAAGCAGGCACCATTCACTACTTTGTTAGGCACCATTTCTTACAGGAAATCTGGGATTTTGCAGCTGTGCATTAGTTAAAGGAAGTCCACAATTTTAGCTGTCTATTGTTTGTTATTACATGAAACCTTGCCAACCCCTTATACATTTTAGCACTTGCAGAAGTTGTTGAAAATAATGAGTCAGCTTCTCGCTTTCATTATCAGTTGACACCAGGCCTACCAACTGGGGAAGGATTTCCAGAGTCAGATTAACTCCACAGCAAATTTATGTCACCATGACTAAATTGTGGGATGAAATGGGCTTCCCTCATAGATATAAGAATAATTGACAGGTCACAGTAGGTAGAGGCAGTCCTTTAGCTACAAGAACCAGAAGTTATGGAGGACTTTCAAGGTCAATACCAGGCCCTTATGTTTGATTTGGAAATGGCTACTCTAGCAGGCTTCTGCTCACTGACCCTTCATTTTCACATGACTGTACTACCTTTACTCTGATCCCATTCTCTGATTTTTTTTAAAATACATAGAAAGAGCAAATAAGTTCTTGCTTAGTCCCATGGGGACAGAAAGTCTCTTTTGCCATCTCATTAGAAATCAAAATGTCCTCTCATCTGCAGACTTTTTCCAAGGTAGCCCACTGGAAACAGGTGAAGTGAGAACTCATACTAGTAGAATAATCAATTTTGTGAGATCATTCTGAAGGTGACGGTACATTTTCATAACAGTTCCCTGCATCTTTCTTTCCATAAAGTTTTGTTTGTTTCTTTGTTTTTGCATTAGGTTTGCTGATTTTGTTTGTCTCATCCTTCTTGGCTTTGATCATAGTGATAGTTCTCCTATGCGGCCCCAGCATTGTACTTGCTGTAATTGCTACTGAATCCACAGAGATTGTATAATGGGGTATTGATGTTCTCTGTGTTCTAATTCTGTCTCTACAGTCTTTACATTTCCTATCATCCATCGACAGGTAATCCTCAAGTGACCTTTTGGAGAAGTGCATCCATAGAACTACTTTATATGCAGAAGCTCCAAAAGTGCACCTAGAATTAGCAACTACTCCAGGTTGTTCTGATCACTTTGTAATATGCCACTTCACATCCCTTAAAGAGTCTGATTTGGGAGCTAAATGGGGTTCAGTGCAGGTGAAACATTAAGTAATTACAAATTATTGGGACACTTCATGGTTTAAGAACTCTTCAAATAATTTTAAATTGCTCTACACTAATTGTGATCAGTGTTGAATTCACTTCCAGAGGCTCTTAAGATTGACAGCAATGTTACATTTTAGTACCTGTCGTACAGTCAACTCTGTTAAAGAAATCAGATTCCTATCCACATTTCAAAAGTTAACTACTTCTCTGCAAAATTATTTCAAAGTCCTACAACATGGAGTGTTCAGTTTTTTCTGCAGGGTACGAATGTTCAAGAAAAGTTCACATTAGGTGAATTACTATAGAGGGAACTTGGTATCCATCCATTGGGATTTCGTTCCTGGTACCCCCATGGATAACAAAATGCATGGATGCTCAAGCCCCATTTTATATAAAATGGCAAAATCATAGTTTGTACTTTTTGATTTTTTTTTTCTTTTGTAATATTTTCAAGCAATGGATAACACCATGTAACAAAAATTGTAAAAAAAAAATGTTGCTGGTTTGAAAGTGTTGTTTCTTGTTTAATTGTGTGATATTTCTTTGAAAGTAGTTGTTCATTTCTGTGTTTGCTTCTAACTATGTTAAATTGGTTGAGGCTGTGTAAGATATTTATTGAAAAACTATAGCAAAATATGATGCAGTATGTCCTGCAAAAACAAAGATCTTGCAGTTTAGGAAACTTTTTCCACGTTTTTATGATAGAACCAATTAGGAACAAAAATAATGTTACATAGTGTAATTGAATATGGATATGGAGGGCAGACTGTACAACCAATGACTAAGGGATAATTTATTAGTTAATCCTGTGTTTCTCAAACTGCTCCTCCAGGTTTTTTGGGCTTCAGCTCTCAAAAATCCCAGCCAGTATAGCTTCTGTTAGGAATTGTGGGACCTGAAATCCAAAACATCCGGAGGAACACAGGTTGAGAAATTCTGAGCAAATCTATAAAACAATGTGGAAGATCTAACTATTAATGATATCATGACATGTTCTGAGAGGTGCTATCTCCAATACAACTGAAAATGCATGAAAAAGAGGCATGGTAAAAGCCACTTTTCCTCACTCTGCAGTCTCTGCATGCATGCAGTGAATTTCAAATTGGTTAACTATATGCAGTTTCACTCCTTAGTTATTTTCTTTTTTTTACAGGCTGGTGTATCCTTATTTTAGGTGATGTTGGAAAAGAACACTAAACACATCAACTAGGAAATAAGTTTCATTGAATGCAGTGGGATTTTCAGTTCCTTCCATACATGCATTCATCATGGGTGGGCAACCTGTGACTGAACATAGGTGCATACATGGGTTGGATAGGGTGGAGTTAAACCCCCGTGTCATCACTTCCTAGTGGCAGGTATAGAAAAAGGAAGAAGACTGAATAAGGAACACCGCAGTAGCAGCATATCAAAAGACAAGGGCTTTTTTGGGGGGGGGGGGCAAAGGGGTTACAAGTATCTTCTACTTTTAAAACTCTACTGTTAACCTTTGTAAGGAATTCACTTGGGTTAAATTCTAATCAGATTGTGCATAAGAGTAATTTCAAGGATACTTGAAGATACAGGGAGTTCTGGCAGAATAATTAAACAGTCTTCTTTGTAAAAACATTTCAAAGTACTGTAATTTTATTTACCAATTCTTGTATATAATCAAATAGATGCTATTAATGGAGGAAGGAGAGGGCAAAAGAAAAAGGCTGGAGTGAGAATGATACAGGAAGAAAGTGGGTGCAGAAAAACAAACAGGAAATAAGCAAGCATGCAAACTAACAATTACCATATTTACTCAAGTCTAATGCTCACCATTTTTGGCTAAATTACATTGCCAAAATTGAGATGCACATTAGATTTGATGGCACGCTAGAATTGTGCACCTAAATCTACTTGCATGAAAAGGCCAGAAGGGACCCAGAATCCTGGAGGCTGAAAAAAGGAGGCAAGGGTGCGCAAAGCAGTTGTTCCTGGTAATGAAGGTAGCCGGAGGAGGAGGAGGAGGAGGAGGAGGAGGAGGAGGAAGAAGACCTTCCTTTGTTTTCCTTCCTATAAAGGAACACAATTCCAAAAGGAGGCATTATCGTATTGAGCACAATAATGTTAAAGCTTCCCCAGTCTTCCAAGTGACCCAGAGAATGTTTTTGACTCTTTGAGCACAACATAATATTGCACTTTTGTTTAATGATCTGTTTGTTTCCCAGTTCTTTCCCTAATATGCAGGGGCTTTAGCTAGCTGCCCTCTATTTTATCCAAGGCTGCTGTTTAACCTCCTACTTTAATTGCAATCTGGTATCTCTAATTTATTGAGATCAATTGAATTTTTAGCTACCTGTCGCACCACTGTGCAGTCTATCGATTCATTCTTGAAACCCTGTTGGTTCGAAAGTTAAATCAGAATATTTTATGCTTAGATCCAATCTCAGGCAAACTATAGCAAATTAGAACTAGGAAGGAAAAGAGAAACTAACACAGAAACAAGTGGCAGATGATTAGCTTACATAGTATGTAGTATTACAAGCCAAGAAGAGCCTTGCTAGATTAGGAGAAAGGTTTAGCATGCAGTTCTGCAGTAACCAACTGGACACTTCTGGAAAACCCACAAAAATGATATGAAAGTCACAACATTTCTAGCCATTACATTTAATACTATATACCCTGTTCTTGAAATTTTACTTTTGGACTACAACTCCCAGAATTACACCTGAATTGACCTTCTAATAAATTATGACCAAGGTCTCTGCATCACAGGCTGAAATGTATAACTTCTCAACATTGGAGCTAAATTAGAATGTCCATGCTGTTTTCTTACCTTGTACAATGGCCCAACAACATAGTCATGACAATGCTCCCTTCCGTGGAATACAAGCAATTGTTGTACAATGCTGTAATTCTAAACTTTGCAGATGTAAACCAGTTTACAACAGTGCAATTTTCAACTTGTTTCTAGTTAATGTCACTGAATTTTGTAGAATGGATATCCTTTACTGATAATTTTAGGCTTTGCTTATAAAATAAAAATAATATCCATTTTTGGACACAATCTGTGGTGGGGGGAGGGTTTTATTGGGTGGAGTACTGTAATATATGTTTACATGGAATATGCATTTCCCAGTTCTGTACTCTAGGTCTTCACCACCATTTCATCTATGTGACTGTCATAATTTTTTATGAATTACTGATCATATTTTAGAAGAAAACCAATCCGGCAGAGTAGACTTCCTTTCACTAGGTCCATTTAAAGCAGAACTGTTAAATTTAGTGCCAATATTTGCTTTCCTTCCTTCCTTTTTAAGATTAATATTGCTCACTCTGTTTTTCCATCACTGTCATTTTTGAAAATATAAAATTGCATGTGTGATCCCTGTTGGGTCCATATGTTTGACTTCGAGATACTGACAGCCCATAAGGTCAATAGACAGATGGTCGACGTGCTAAGAAATTGACAGAGCAGAAATTTACCAGCATTATCCATCATTCAAGCTGACAGGCAAGATAATTATTAACCTTAAAAATCCAAGTAATATCATGCTGTGTTTTTAATGCTGGCTATATTATTCTCTCCCAATAATACACAAAACGAAGATAGAAACACATTCAATGGCAAAAAGCCAGAAGAAGAAGTTGTTGATGGTGACATTGTTGTTGTTGTTGATGGCTCTGAAGTGGAGGTTGTAAGAACCTACAAGTCCTGTTTTCTTAGAACTTCATTCAAGCACAGTTGCTCTTTATTCCCACAAGAAGCACACCATAGGAAAGTAGGATTCGACTCAGAATACTTAACATTAATGATTAACCTTTTGTCAGTTTCAGCCAGAAGCCATGTATGTTGCTTGTCTACTTTGTTCTCTCCCCTCCACCCCAGCCTTTAACCCAGTGGTTCTCAACCTGTGGGTCCCCAGATATTTTGGCCTAAAACTCCTGGAAATCATAACAGATAGTAAACTGGCTGGGATTTCTGGAAGTTTAGGCCAAAACACCTGGGGACCCACAGGTTGAGAGCCACTGATTTAGCCCTATTCGTGGCCTCGTTTATTCCCAGCTCTTTAGCTGTTAACTTCCCTTTCTGATATATACCTCAGAGTACCTGGTAATAAATGGTTTTCATTTTAGGGGAAACATATTGATGAAGGTTTGGTTTTCCAGTTGTGTTGTCACCAGATGTCAAATCCAAGCTGAAAGCTTTTTTTAAAAAAAAAATCTACATTTGCTCTTCAAGACTTGCCATGATTTGTGTTATATTCTATAATTTACTTACTAACAGGCCAAATGTACATTGTTCAAAGAGACTCATTCCATCAGCATTATTGTCCATTTGAGCCTTCTAGTTGTCTTGGCCTATGTTTTGTAGGCAGAGGACAGCAACTTGAAATGCAACATTAGATGGCAGAGAGATATGACATGACCTCTGGTGATATTGGAGCTGGACATCTCCTCCAAGCTCTATATTTAAATTATTTTTAAAAGGAGAAGGACAACCTGCAAAGAACAATCTGGGAAGGAGAAGTGGAAGTGTGCTGCAGGGTGTGGCAGTTATATTTATTTATAACCTGCATTTGTCCCAACATTGGGACTCTTAAGTGGCTTTGATTTTTTAAAAAAAAGCTAAAATAGACCAAGATGTGGACATTAAAATTGAATTAAACTATTGAGACTATTTAATAGATTTAAAACTACACTAAAAAAGACAAAATAACATTATACACTTTAAAAACCATTAAAAGTGTTTGGTTTGAAATAGTACAGGGGTGCTGTTTCTGTGCTTTCTTATGACTATTGAATATGGATGGTGAGGGAGCTGCTGTAACCACCTGCAACAACTGTGGTATATTTGTGCTCTTGCCAAAGGAAAAAGGAAGTTGATGGCCCTGTTCGAAAAGACTTTCCAACAACCTGAAGTTTAGGTATCTAATTCTTCAGCATATAAGGGAGTATAAAGTTTTCTTGGATAGAGTAGAGAGGACTGAATGAGGAACATACACTTCCATGACAAATTCTAATCAATGATGGCTGTTGCACTCTATATTACTGTATCAGTAGATATATTCGATGTTTTACAAGTTTCAAAGGGACTATCCAAATTGTTGATACAAATTATAAAAATAGCTTCGACATATTGGATAGTTCTTGTAAAGGTTAGACTAAAACCAAGAGTGTATCCATTGCCCCACTGACATGGGAAGTCACTGAAACCAAATAATAACATGAGCTTCAAAACTAAAAGGGGCAGGGATTTGAAACTAGGTCTGCCCAATCATAGTTGGATGATTCAACTACTACATTATTATTCTGATGAAATGAGAAAGATTTTTACTTTTGCCTTTTCATCGAAGTTGAATTCTATTCATGCATTACTTTCAAATAGATATAGGTATATAAATACTTCCAATATTATGAAAAATGTATGTAGGAATATACTGGAACTTTTAGAAATGTAAGGGCAGTCCCTTATGGTGAACTAGTCCAATGATTAAAATTAAACTGAAAGTTTTTCAATGGATTGAGTTTAGGAGGAGCATGTGCATCACATCAGATTCACATTGAGTTGGTAATTAAGCCTCCTGCCACCTGTTATTCTTTCAAGAGCAATCTAATAAGGTAACCATACAATGAAATACCCTTGTGATTTGCAAAGCAATATGAAAATCATGCATGCGCATATTCAATGTATTCTGCAAACTGGTAAATATGTTCGTTCGTATGCATGCAGAGTAGTCAAAGAAATAAACAATTTGATATTCTTAATGTGAAAGAAATATTGAAAACACAACGTAATTCTCAGGTTGAACCTAGAGTAATTCTAATTTGCAATGATAAAATGTTCAACATTATTTGAGTATAAAAAAAATAAAATTACACGATACATTGTGCAATTCCTGTATTTACATTAGGGATGTAAATCTTTCTTAATTTTGTTCTCACAGGGAAGAATGAATACATTTAAAATATTTATCCTCGCCACAAGGAAAAAATGGTCCAGTTTTCAAACACTATTTTCAGATCAAGATTTATTCTGTGGGGGAAAACTGCACTGGGGTTTTGGACACAGAAAGCAAGTTTCCTGTGCAGGAAATATTAATCCTTTCATATATACTTCTGCACAGAACACAAATTTCGTGGAATGATGTGATATTTTCTGCACAGAAAATGTTATTTTCTCAGCCAGAAACTTTTCTCTGAAGGAATATTATTTTCTGTGTAGAAAATGCTGTTTTCTACACACACACACACACACACACACACAAATCCATGTATTTTTTTTTACAAACAGGGAAAATGCAAAGTTTCTTACACATGGAAGATTACTCTTATTAGGGTTCCTTGGCACTTTGGAAAGTTTTTTTTTATCATTTTAAGAATGTTACAAAATATTCTATCCGTTCATAGTCTGGATTGGTATTGTGACATCTTTGGCCTTTGAAACAAGGAGCAGAACCAATTAGGAACATATTATTTGAGCTGTCCAAAGTCAGTCTTTTGGACTAAATTCCCAGACTCCACCAGATGTGGCCATACTAAGTAGGGAATTCTTATACTTCTAGTGCAAAAAGTAATTTTGAAAAACTATGCTTTCCATCCTACTGCATACATCTTTGCTTCAACAACCAACCAGCCCAGACATCTTCAGTGGTAAGAAAATGAAGGAAGCACAGTCTGTGTTTTACCCACAAAGAAGTTAGAATTGGCATGTCCCTCCTTGAATTATTCTTTCCAGCAATCTGGAAAATCTACATTTTGGAATAGATTCAGACTTTCACCTTTAATACCTCTCTAGTGGCAGCTGGTAGCTTCCATGTCAGTGAGGTGCTGAATCTGCTCTGGGCTTTACTCTGAACTTTAAAACAGACATCCAACTTCCTGAACCCTATCCCCATAAAAAGTTCAGTGATATAAATGCCTATTTTAAAGTTTAGATTGAAACCAGGAGGAGATTCACTATTCAACTGACTTGGAAGTTCGCATCCACGTTGTCCATTTTTGTTTTCATCAGTCTACTTTCTTTGCTCTCACACATGCCTTCAGAAGTCTTGAAGACAAAAAGAAAGCCTTAAAAACTTCATAACAAGTTTTGGATCTTATCATTTTGTATCCAAGCAAGCCTCTTGCCCAATGAACTCAGAACCAAGAATCCAGATCATGCTGAGACAGTTTAAAGGATACAGCTTTATTACCCTACTAGCTGTACCCCGCCACATGCTGCTGTGGCTCAGTCTGGTGATCTGGAAAATAAAGTGATAAGAAAGTGTTGGTTTCTAATATATGTAATTTCTTTGTTCTTTTGGGTAAACAGTATTTCTTTTATTTTTGTCAGTGCTGAGGTAAAGATTATCTGGTTTGCCCTCTCTGGAACACGCAACATAATTGTCCTTCTTTAGGGGTCCTTTTCAAATCTATGATATTATATCTGTCATATACATGTATGTGTGTGTGAATCATATATATCTATGGCTGGATGGCTCTTTGTCAGGAGGGCTTTGATTATGTTTTCTTGCCCTGCTGAGGGGGTGTTGGACTGGATGGCCTTAAGGCAGCATTTCTTAACCTGGGGGTCAGGATACCTGGGGGGGGGGGGGGTCATGAAGGGCTGTCAGAAGGGTCACCAAAGACCACCAGAAAACACAGTATTTTCTGTTGGTCATGGAGGTTCGGTGTGGGAAGTTTGGCCCAATTCTATAGTTGGTGGGGTTTAGAATGCTCTTTGATTGAAGGTGAACTATAAATCCCAGCAACTATAACTCCCAAATGTCAAGGTCTATTTCTCCCAAACTCCATCGGTTTTGGGCATATGGAGTATTTGTGCCAAGTTTCATCCAGATCCATCATTGTTTGAGTCCACAGTGTTCTATGGATATAGGTGAACTACATCTCCAAAACGCAAGGTCAGTGCCCACCAAACTCTTCTAGTGTGTTCTGTTGGTCATGGGAGTCCAAGTTTGGTTCAATTCCATCATTGGTGGAGTTCAAAATGCTCTTTGATTCTAGATTAACTCTAAATCCCAGAAACTACAACTCCCAAATGACAAAATCAATTTTTTTTAGTGATGGTCACTCCTTGGGTTAGTAGGTGTCTTGTGGCCAAATTTGGTGGCAATTAGTCCAGCAGTTTTTGAGTTATGCTGTCACTCAAAATGAACAGAGCATTTATATATATAGTGAGAGAGATATAAATATAAGGACGTCTAGCATACATAAGCAAACATTAAGGGCCTTGTCAAGTGGAGGTCAACATGCAGGCAACAGTGAGGAAATTCGCCAAGCAGCGTGGCAAATCCCTGGAGAAACCATCACCCCATGCCCTGCATTTCCAGCATTGCCTATCACGTGGAGGAAAGTCTCACTGCCCTGTTTTCCCCTGCATTGGCCCCATTCTAACTAATGAGAACACGGGAAGCCTCCTGTGTTCTCTGGTCTCCATCCTAGGATGCTTCCAGGACAGAGTCCTGCTGGAATCAACCCTGTATCATGTGATTGGCCATGGTAGGCTCCATTCCCACAGCATCCTGGCAGCATCCTAGGACACTGCAAAAAGTAAATGTGGTGAGGTCCTAAGTCAGCTAGCTAACCCTGCAGCACAACCAAGTGGACCACTGCAGGATGGCCTACCACTAGTTATATTAATCACTGGTGGAAGGAGACTGGTTACAGCATCTGAGAGCACCCTGCCCACCAGCATGACAGAACTGTGTCAGTTGATGCAGTTGACTGGCTTTCAAGAAGCATTAAGGGAACATTTACTACTGAGGCCATAGTAGACAACTGTGAATATAAATGGGAAACAATTCCATGGTTGTAAGTCAAGTTAGGCGGCATTGTAGCTACCTAACACAACACAAACCATTGACCTTGAAGTGATTCCTCAATCAATATGGATGCAAATTGTGGAGCAAAAGATTCCTACACAGCTCTGTTCATCTAGTTTCTTACTAGAATTGGATCCGGTGCTCAGTCTGACCTCCAGAATCTCTTTCTATTGGTTGTCTAGTTTTATAATGATTTGCATAGCCTGTTAGACAATATTTGTACTCATTCCCTTGCAGAGAGATATTAATCTTCACTTATTTGGCTTTACTTGCAAGAATGATTAATTTCTGAAGTATTCTTCCTGTTTTCTGAAAGTATATGAGTTTTGGCTTTTTTTTCCTTGATTGCTTACAATATTTTATATTTATACATTTGACTGTTGTTTGGTCCTGTATTGTATTATTAATAGAACATGTTGAAATCCGCTTTGGGTCTCCCATTGTGGGAGAAAAGTGACATATAAATAAAGATTTATTGTTATTATTATATCACTACAGCTTGCAAAAAAAAAAGCAGAGAGTCTGATTTTTGTTCCATCTAATCATATGGCAGCTTTTCAGTCTGCTCAAGATTGCATCACAGCTGTTCCTTTGCCAGAAAGATTGTTTGAGGCTCTTTTCATGGAGCTTTTAACACACATTCGTGAGATTTTCAAGACATTTTAGTTGATCTATATGTTTTTGCAATGGATTTTTTACTACTAGTTAACATTGAGATATTTCAGTTATTGTTTCAAAATGAAATAAAGATTTTGTCATTATTGTTGCATTGCTAATGTTGCCCAAGGTTTATAGCTTTGTTTTATAGACTTGCTAACTTGCATAGAATTTATCGTTAGGCATGGGAAAAGTTTATATAAGGAAAATATATATCATATCCCAAGAGCAGCATAATGAAACATCAGTAATTGCCTTGAGGGAAGTTTATTTTATTGCAGCTCTGTAGCTACAGCCTCTTTGGATGTGTGACATCTAGAATACTTAAAGACAGACAATTTGGAAAGGCTGTTACTTAAAAAAATATAGAACTTACTTCAATTAAATTTGATCTGGCTTTGGCCATGATGACAATGAGGAAATAGCTATAATTTTGGTACCTTCCTAACATTTGTGATACTCATTAAACTGTTGTCATCAGGCCCGTAGCCAGGATTTCGTTTCGGGGGGGGGGGGGGGTCTGAATTTTTTTTCGGGGGGGGGGGGGGTTGGGGGGGCTGAGTTTCGGGGGGGGCTGAGTCTGAGTGAAAGAGGGTCTAGCCTAGCAAACCTTTTGTATCATTACCCCAATACCCCCATGCATATGGGATATATTGAGTATGGTGATCAGATCATGATATGAATAAACATAACAGTTTAAATAATGCACCAGTAAGGCCTTTTCGCGAACCATCATGAGAATTTCGGGGGGGCTGAAGCCCCCCGAGCGCCCCCCCCCCCCCCCCCGGCTACATGCCTGGTTGTCATCCAAGGTAGCTTGTTTCCTACTCAGAGCTTGGAAAAGCAACTTTTGAACTACAGCTTTAAGACTCCCCCACTCTCAACCAGAGGGTCAGTGGCTATGCCGTCTTGCAGATTTTGTGAGCTATTCTACCTCAAGCTTTATCTCTGCTGCCACTAAAAACCTTGGAGAGAGAACTGGATTAATTTAACTTTCCCAACCAGGTCTTGATCACATCAACTAAATGGCATGCCCAAACAGAATCAAGTTTTGTATTATGGAAGCCTTCTCATTTGTTCACGTAGTGTTTATTTATTTATTATTTATTATTTATTGCAGTTACTTATACCCCGCCCTTCTCACCCCCGAGGGGGGACTCAGGGCGGCTTACAAACAAAGGCACAAATTCGATGCCTGTCATATATAAAACAGTATATATAAAACAGTATAAACATTTAGCAGCATTAAAACATATCACTACATAATATAATAAAAACAATTTCATGCACAGTGAAATTCAGAGTTCCGAAATGTCCATTCATTCCAACAATTCCTGCTCATCAATGGGTCCTTATTTTAGCTGCCAGAATGTCCAAAAGCTTGGTCCCAGATCCAGGTCTTCAGTTTTTTTCTGAACGACAGAAGGGAGGTCGCTGATCTGATCTCCCCGGGGAGTGAGTTCCATAGGTGAGGGGCCACCACCGAGAAGGCCCTGCTCCTCGGCCCCGCCAGCCTCGCTTGAGATAGAGGCTGGGTCGAGAGCAGGGCCTCCCCAGATGATCTTAAACTCCGAGGTGGGACGTAGAGGGAGATCCGTTCGGACTTATTCCACAAGTCATGGTTTATTTTTGACCTCTGAATATTTAATAGGGATACAGATCCTTGTTTCTCTTTTTCTTGTGTGCAAAAATGAGAAACAGCAAACTAGTTCTTGTCTCTTTGACCTAAATTCCTCGTGTTTGCAAAAATGTTTGGGGGTAAATTGTGCAAATGCACCACACTACAATAGCTGTGATAGTTAATTGCACAAAATTACAATCTTTTTCATCAGTCTTTCCTATCAATCAGCCTTTTCCAAGTCTTTTTCATCAATCAAGTCTTTTTTTATTAATCAGCCAGTCCTCCCCTAATGTGTGTGTGTTCCCTCACAAAAGAAAAAGCCAGTAGTTTTATACTGATACTGATGTTTGTTTTTTGCATAAATTATGGAAACCTCATCAAAACGCAAAGTGCTCCTTGTCTTCTGCTGGAGGCAAGATGTCTTGCAGAGGCTGGCAATTTCTCAGGAGGCTGCATCAGCATGTACAGATAGCCTCTTTCACCAAGAATAAGAATTTTTGTGAATGTCCTTTACATTCCTAGTTTTTAATGACTTAACCTATTAGAATCCTGAATACTTCTCTCTGCTCTTTCTCTGGCATAGAAGAGTTAATCAATGCTATACTATTAGTTTAGATTGGAGGTGGGGGAGTGGATCAAACTCCCTTTCATAGATAGTCCCAATCAGAGATTTGTATGCAGAAATGTCCCATCTCCTTTTGCTGAACTCTGATCACTCTGAACATTTATTACACAGGTGACCATGCATCAAGCTCCAACATTTGTGCCACACCTATTTGGGCTTTTCTGCTATCCCATAGGTTTGTTTTACAATATTGCAGTACACATTCTGCATAAATGAAATTATCTAATGTCAGTCTGAATTGCTTTTTAGGTCACGAGGTTGCTGTTTTTGAGGCAGACTTTCCTGAAACTTTATTTATGTTGGGGAATGTGGGGAATAATAGTGTATCTCTCAAACATGGTAATTACTATTTGCATGCAGAAGTTGAGTAACCAGTCTCATGCCACCACTACACAGATAGAGAAATACTAGCACATAAATAAAGTAGGTTTTCTCTTCTTTATATGATCTAGGTTTACTTACAAATGCCAAAAGTTTCATAACAGGTTGTGGTCAGAGGCTATGCAACATATGTTGTTAAAAGATGGAGGATAGAAAGATAACTATAGTGAAGGATGGTCAAGCTCAGAATAACTCCAACCTTCTTGATGCAGAAAGAAAGAGCTTAAGGCCAACAGCAAAATACATGAATGCATGCTATGCTTCAATCCTTAAAAGGCTGAGCAAACTACTGAATATAGGCATGAGGATGTTGCTATTTCTAGCAATTTGGAAGTATTATGGCCTAGTAGAATTAGTTTTATTCCAGGTAAGATGGGGAGGGGGTTGACCCAAAAATGGAAAGGGCTCCCTGAAGGTTATGTGAATGAGTTTTCCAGATGTTACATTGGATCCTGTAATGGTCTGTATTTGGCCTGCTGGTTACATGTTTCCCACTTTGCAACTAACTGTACGGACAAGAGTAGTCCATCTTTAGTCAACTCTTTCTGCTTCTGAATTGGCACAGTAATAGTGATAGTAGCACTATAAGGAGAGTCACAGACTTCCTTTGCTGCTCAGCTGATTGGAAAGGTTGGGAGTGTATTCTACATTGCATTCAGCTCCATCTTTCCCATTTTTAAGGTTAATGAAATTTCAAAGAATGCACTGAGGACAGAGTCCTGACTCACAATAGGAGCCTCAGTATATAATGAACATTCTACAGCTGTATGGCAAACAGAGCTCATTAGTATTGAAATTGTCTCATGCATAGTTCACTTGCAATTTAGGGTCCAATAAGCTTTCTATTTAGAGCCAGCAATGCTATGAATTTATGTCTTGACTGAAAGCCGGTGTAATACTATTGCATAGACATGCAATTTCGTACAGAGATAAGATACTGATCTGCTGTACTCTGATGATTCAGAACATAATTTGATATGCTTTTACCATCTCTCTAGGATAAAGAAAACACCCTTTAATTCAAAGGAGAAAAACACATTTTCATTCCCTTCCTCTGTAATGGTGCAAATAGGGAAATGGACAGATTATACTAAAGTATAAGAGAAGGAAGGGTGCTCAAAATTTCATTTCTAGTGATATTACATGTCATCCAGGGAACTGGGCCATCCTAAACTTCTTTTCTCTTCTAAAGTTTATGTTCATAAGTCTGAGAAATGTGTATAACACTTGTATGAAATCACCTTTATCTGGCATTCTTAGGGATGGGCAAATTCCATAACTTTAGGGCCATAACCACAAGAACCCATGTGATGGGCTACTCTGAACTACCATCAACTTTTGGCGGTGTGTTAGTGGCAGCAAGAAAGTTGTTTTTTCCACACTATGGTGTTCCCTCGCTATTTCGTGATTTGCTTTAAGCTGTCTCACATTTTTAAAATAAATAATAATATAAATATTTACATAAACAATGGGCCTCGGAGGCTAATGTGCTTGCTGGGACTCTCTCCGCCCCCGCCCCCCCCCCCCCCCCCCAGCCTCCACAGGCACTGGAAGTGCAGAGACCAGAGGATTTAAAGCAAGGAGCAGAAAGATCATTGTTTGAGTTCTTCGCTATACTTTGAAGCAGATTGGTACTTCAGGAATCATAGGAATCATAGTTCTTCATAGTGGTTTTCACTCCCTGAACATCTTGTTTTAAACCAGAAATCTAGAAGAAGAAAAATGGGACATACTATGTTACCAAAGATGAGCACATTGAACTTTAAGCCATATATTTTCCACTTCCGATCAATACTGGCTGGTAATATATTTCCAAACTGTGTCCCTTGCACACTACATGATCATTGCAACTCCATAACTCCATTTAACTGCCATGGTTTTATCCTATGGAATCCTGGGATTTGTAGTTTAAGGGGAAGTAATAAAATGCTCTCATAAGGAATAGGGAGCAGGCTTGTTATCTGCTGTCCTGGAGACTGAGGGCACTTTTAGGCAGACCCAAAACATGGGACCTGTCTTGATTTTGCCTGGGGCATCCAAATGACATCTCAGGTAAAGCCAAATTAATCTGGAGAAAACTGGGAATTACCAGTTTGTTCAGGATTAATTTGACACCTGGAAAGATCTAACCTTAAACTAAGGTCCATATCTTTCCAGGTGACTGCCCTGTGGGGATTTACTCCCAGGACCGCTTCCATGGTCCTAGGGGTCAATTTCAACAGTGTTTCTAGTTCTTTGGGCTCTAAGAGCCCAAAGAAATAGGATGGCACACCCACCCACCCCTCCCAGTTTCCCCATTTCATTTTCCCCCATAACTTACCTGAGGGGTTTGCCGGCAGCCACAGGGCCCTCCAGAGAGAGCTTCTGGCATACAAAAATAATATGTCAGAAGATTGGGGAGGGGGAGGAATCATTTTCACATGCTAGAAACTCTCTCCAGAGAGGCTTGCATCTGCTGGTGACTCCTTCAACTAATTTGGGGGGAAATGGGGGGTTGGGGGGGCTGTAGCCACTACCACCACAGGGAAAGTCCAGGGTTTAGGCTGGGGGTGGGAACTAAGTTTTGTGAGTAAATGGGATTTAATATCCCAGTTCCTCCTGGGATTTAGTCATGTGTAGGAGGGCCCTAAGGACACTGAGAAGCATGGAAGTCCGTATGTCTATTGAAGGCAATAATCCCTTTTGATCGCCAATCATCCCAGTTCAAGTTCTGCTTTTCCATCACACATATTTGTATCTTTAGTCTGTCCGTCCATCCGTCCATCCGTCCCGTCCCCGTCCCCCCGGGGTTTTGCCCTGGTTCAGAATTATCACACGGAAAGCCTTTTTATCCACCCTCTCCATCTTACTTTTTTTTTTTTTTTTTTAAAGGGAAATCTTCTCTGGAACTATGAATTTGATTGCTTTTAGTGCATGGAAGAGGGTTGTACTGGATGACCCATATGGTTTCTTCCAGCTGTATAATGTTGTGATTCTATTCCAGGCAGCTTTTATGCCTTGAAAAATTATAAATCCCAGAGTTTCATATCATGCAATTGTGGTGGTTACACTGCAATTATAGTGCCATAAACATGGAGAGCAAAAGTCCTCCTTAGAGATGCCAGTGATCGAAACTGAGACTTTTGGCATACAAATCTAATGAATTACAGCTTTTTCCCAATCCCCTTTTCCCTTTCCCCTCACAGCAAAGTAGACAGCTTCTATGTCTTCTGCCTGCCTGTCTCCCCTACATCCCCACATAGGGAATAGTGACAGTAGCACACACATGCCCAGAACCTTACAGCTGTGAAAGGGTAATAGAAAGTGCAGAACTGTCTCTGAAAGAGGAGCATGCTGTGGACATGCATTGTAGGGTCTTGGTGATCACAAGAAATCTACTGCTGTAGTCATATTTGCCTTTACTGGCATATCTGAAAGATTATTTTGGCAGAAACCCCAATAACCACTTCTACTTGTTCCTGGCAGAAAGAAATACAATAAACTGAATTAATTAATTGGCAATATGTTGCCCTTTCATGCCACCCAAAATCAATTACCTGAAGTGGTCATTGCAATCTGCATAGTGGAAGGATACTTCTTGTGTTTTTGATTCAGTGTATACATTCTGCCACTACAGCTGAGGTGGGAGAGAGAAAAAATCTATGGCATTTGCATGGTAAAAAGCAGTACAGTACAAATTAAATGTTGTTGCTTTGGTAGACTACAGAGTGGCTATAACACCTGACATTGACATTGAGGCCCCTTCCACACAGCTATATGAAATCCACATTGAACTGGATTATATAGCAGTGTTCACTCAGATAATCCAGTTCAAAGCACTGGATTATCTGCCTTGGTATTCTGGGTTATATGGCTGTGTAGAAGGGCCCAAAAACAGGTGGCACTCCAATGGTTAGTGATCCAACCTCCAAAGGAATACTGTATGTGGTGATATCTAAAGAAGGCATCGAGTACATCATTTCAGTTCACTTCTTCCATTCCATCCCTACAGACACTAAATCAGGGGTTTGATCTGGATGGCCCTTGTCATTTCTTCCAATTCTATAATCCTCAATATATGTGACCCTACTGGTCTTGCCAAACTACCTCTTCCAGCATTCCTCACCAATAGCTATGCTGTGGATTAGGATTGCTATATCCCAGTTCCTCAGATCAAGATTTGTCATTTTCACACTGTATAAATTTGTATAATATGAACATTCTGTGCGCCCTATCTCCGAAGGTATGTTGACTTTACTGGAACCCTTTAGGAACAGTAACTTGGCTTCTAAATATGTTGCAGGATTGCGCCTGTATTGATATATACACACATACTGTATACAGTACACACACACACACACACACACAATTTTATGAAATATCCATATGTGGACTTCAACCAGTTTTTGAAAACTTTTTCCTATTTATGGCATTTTTGCAAATGTCTGCAGCCTTCGGGGGATTCTGGGAATAGAAATGTGGCTCTCAGACCCAACACAGTTGCCTACCACTAAAACAAATTAACAAATACACAGATCTTAAACCTTCCCCTCTCATTATTAGTATGTAGAAGAAATTATATGTGTGAAAAATAGAGGAAAAATTCATAGACCAAAAATAAAATAAAATAAAATTTAGAGTTAGAAAAGCAAGCTATTGGCCAAGCATGGACTTTGTGGTTTGGCTGACAGAGAACACAAATCACAAGCAGTTAGACAGAGCATTCAATTTCTCTGAAAGTAGGTGCAAACTCATGGGCTGGCAAAAGAAAAAAAGCAAAGGCAGTTCAGATTGCTATGTGCTAGGCCAGCTCCTGCTGTGCATACTTACAAGATTGCTTCGAAGAAGTTTCCACGTCTGCAGCACCTCAAATGTATGCAAATGTGCCAGAATGCCCTTCCGGGCAGTAAAACAATTCTGCTAGTTAGAGAAATTGAAACTCTATTCACTGTTAGAAAACATCATCTCAGGCTCTGATCGACTGAAAAGCTCAGTTTACCTGAGGCATGTTAGGAAGTGGCATGTTGAGCAGAAGAAGAGATGTCAGTGACTATGCGGATACAAAGGAGGAGAATGTCATCTCCCTGGAAGCATTGTTATTAATTCTGTCCTGTCTCTATGAAGTGAGATTACTGCTTCTAAATACAATATTGCAGAGAATTGTTAATGCCACATAGACATATACTGTGGGAAAATGCCTTTATGGACCACGTAGCTTTCAGAATACTCCAGCCAACTTATCCAATGGCCATGCTGACTGGGGGATTCTGGGAGTGGCAGTTCCAAAAATAGCTTTATGAAATTTACTTGAACAGTTAGATGCTGTTTTGACCAGAAATGGGAAGTATGTGACACTCAGATGTTACTGTATTACAACTCCCAACAGCCCTAGCCAGCATAACCACTAGTAAGCACTGGGAATTCATAGTTCAACAACCTTTGAGAAGACACCTAGTGCCCATTCCTGTTTTAATGACACTCCTTTTCTGTCATTTACATGATGAGATATATTGGTTCTCTTTAAAATGGGGCAAAACAGTGCTACTGCATTGGGGGACTGCCTGTTTATTTTGCTGAACACAGTCCAAGAGACCTAACCCAAGATCCTTCCCTGGCTCCAAAAATGACAATTAGGTTAATAATGCATCTAGCTTTTAGACACACCCCACTGCACTTCATTCTACTTCATTTTCTACCTTTAGACATAGCTGGAGATAAACTGGTGGACAAAATGACCCTTTGATTCAGTGAAGAATGCCCTTGGATCCACCCCCTGACTGATTTCAACAGCACACAGTGGGCTTACAACCAAGCATTTATATTTAACAATATTGTGGATTGTGGGCCATGAATATCTTTATGTGGAGATTAACTTGAGTTCAGTTATTTGACACAGCTCTACAGATTTAATCCGATCTATTGTGTCTGACACCTATGAGCATGAATCTCTGTGTCATTAATCCAATAGAAAAATGAAGATGTGTTTCTCTTTGCTTTCCACCCTCTATCAAAGTAGCATACAATTTTGTTCCCATATATCATCCAACGAAGCTACCTTTTGTTGAACTAGATAGATCAGAGATATCAAATGGCTCCTTTTAAGAGTGCATTTACTGTTTCAAAGTGTTTAAGAGAGCAGGAGGCAGCTCATTCAGTTATTCATTTGGACTCCGTACTGTTAGACACGGATCTTAATGGATAATATTGATTGAAAGAAGCAAACCACATTCCTCAATCTCTCTCTTTCTCCCCCCCCCCCCCAACACACAAACACAGAGGAGTTTACAGAGCAGGATATTTGGCATTTCATTCTCATGGCACAAAATAATGTACTACACAACCCACAAAAAGCCGGTGGCATAGAAAGGAATGTGTTATGTGCTAAGTGAGTGACATATCAATACCAAAGACATTGAAGGGAATTTTTGAGCAGAGTCTGGCATTCTTATCCCCTTACCAGAAAACAGCTGAGGCACAGTACTCCTCAGGTGGGAATTATGGCCAGCACAGAAAACTAGTGTCATCACCTTTATTATTTGAGAGTGGCTTTGGCTCTATTGAAAATCATTATGACCTGACTCTTGTCACTCTTTGTATTTGGAGCTTCTTGAGGAAGTCTGCTTCATCCTTATAAAATTATGGTTTCTTTAGTACAGTGGTTCCCAACCTTTGGGCCTCCAGGTGTTTTGGACTTCAACTCCCAGAAATCCCAGCCAGCTTACCAGGTATTAGGAACTGTGGGAGCTGGTTGTTGTTGGTGATGAGTCCAAAACATCCGGAGGCACAAAGGTTGTGAACCACTGCTTTAGTACAGGAATTTACCTACACATACCTGGTTCCTTGTTTGGGATGACACTATTTATGATTTTGTAAATGCATGAAAATCCAGAAAATCTTCTATTTTTAAACACCAATTCTCATTAGCTCTCTTCCCCCAGCAGATGTAGGGATGTGAAAGTGTAGATGGGAGAAACAAGATCACATCTGCTGACCCAACCCACCACCAGTATACTCACCCAAGCCTCAAAACCAAGCCTACATACGAACTAAAACCTGTATATGCACAGATACAGAATATGTGATTGGAAAATTGTCTGGAATTTATGAAACCTGAACTACTCTTGCAAACATTTTCTGCTCAAGATAAAATGAAGCCTATGAAATACCCCAAGCTGTATTTTTCACCACTATGCAGCTCCATGAAAACATGGTCCAAAGGAGAAATGCTTTCTAGTGCTGTCATTTTTTTTTACTTTGTAGAAAGAAGCAGGAAAAAGAAGGTGTGGCCACCTGACTATACAAAGCCTGGCTGTACCACCCCATTTCCTCTTTCCCTTCAGAACTGTTTGAAGGTAGAGCCTCTGATCAGGTTCAGACGATGGAGCGTCATTTTATGATAAGAGCACCAGATTTGTGCTGATATCTCCTCTCACTAATGTACATCCAAAAGAATGAAGGCAACACTAGTAATCTTCTTCTGCATGAGGGTGTCAGGGATAGGTCCTAGTTTAAACATTCCCTTAATGGCCCTTCCCATCTTCCTTGAATTATTTTCTACTGCAGTTACATTTTTGAAAAGAGATTACCTACTCAGGATAAAGAAAGACTGGCTTCAGCTTCAGCTACAGCTCAGCCACCCAAATCCAGACTGGAGGTCATTGAATTTCCAATATAGAAAGAGCTGCCTACTAATTAGGAAGCATCCGCTATTTTTGGGCTGTGCCATCACTTTCCCCAGCCATCTTGTAAGCTAGCAAGAGAATTGGAAATTTCCCTGTTGATAAAAAGGCAAAGAGACATGCACAGTGCATTGCATTTTTAGCTATTGAACATGCTAGACCAATGCTTTCAGCTTCCCCAACAGAAGCTCTTTGACCTGTTACTCCTTTATGTCCTGAAGACTGGAGTGAGGATCATATCTTGAAGTGGTCTTCTAAAAGACCAGCAAAGGGAAATTACTCAGTAGCTTTCCCTTGGTACCAGGATTGTCTTCTCATGACATTCCAGGACCTTTCTACACATAGATTGTGATGTCATAGAGTTGTATTCAGATAGGTTACTAAATGTATTATATGCATAATAACATATAAGCTAAGGAGCTGTTGGGATGAGGGAGAGAACAGAAGTTTGAAGAGACTGCTGATTAGTAGAGTACTTCTAGAGATTTTCATAAGGATTTTGAATGACAGTCATTGAATGGCAGCTGGGAGTTCAGTTCAGAGAGAAAAGAATTTCGGTGGGTTGAGTATGGTTGGTCTGGGTTAGTTTGAGAGGAGAGTGAGGAAGTATGTGCGGCATTTAAAATGTAATAAATGTCAGTCTGCGGTGTTTAACTTCTAAAAATAAATGATTATTTTTATTTTAGCCTCTCTTGACTCTATTTGTCTGAGAACATGGATTTAGACAAGTATCTATAGTGGTAGCATTAAATGTAGAGGGGATATGTCCATTGAGGGTAGAAATTGCATTGATTTTTATATTACTTAAGGATCTCCATAGTGGGTGAGTGGGTGTGTAAGGGGGCAGAGAACTAATAGCAAATTTAGAAATGTTCCAGTTATTTATCTTGTATGTGCTGAAATCGAATAAGAACTGGAACTGGGCAGGATCTTAATTTTTCTGTTACAGGGGTATTCAACTCCTGCGAGGCTGGAAATGGCTGAAGGTCATATATTGTTCTTGTTGGTGATGAACAATACTGGTGAGCACTACATTCCAAATTGCCAGTCCTAGAGGCTCCAAGAAGAGGCAATTCACCCTTGTGGGGTAAATGGCATTCTTGTGAATCTGGAGGGTTTAAGGTCTACCAATACGTATAGATAGATGGTCACCAGCTGCCCCTGCTATATGATTCTGCTTATTTAAAGAAAAAAACACATCTGTCAAAATCATCTCCTAGCTTCAGACCTGGTCCCAAAAAATCAGCCTAGTTTCTCCAAGGCCTGTAAAGAAATAGCAGTTATCGCTGGTTATGTAGACCAAACCTCATTCCTTGTATATAAGGAACTCTTCTGCTTGGGCTTCCTATCTCTATTAATTAGCAATACGGTGCCCACAGGCTAGGATGTAATGATCATTTGCTATTTGGAATTGGGCCAGAAGTTGCCAAGAATGCTGCTCTGACTGACTGGTGTTCAGTTCAGGATGCCAGTACCTCTTTGCATAATAATTATCATACATTGCAGTCTCCCTCCCAACATAACTTACAGCTATTAAATTATAATCCAGTGATTTTTTTCCCCCACATTCCAAATTAGGCTTCTTCTGGCTGTATCCCTGATTATTTCTAACACAATAAAACCAGTCAGACTACATGAGCAAATTGGTAATATCCATGGAATGAGAAGTAAGTGTTAGCAACACCACTGTAACACTGTGCACCCATTTTTCCAGTTGTACAGCTGTATCTCAGCAACAGCCCATGCATGATGATACCGTGTTATATTTATCTCCCTGATTGTGTGTGACAGTCCCAGAGTTAAGAATAAATGCTTCGCCAGCTATATTGGTGCTGGAAGGGCAGGCAGAAAAACACCTTCAGTTCATAACCCACAGTGCTCTTGATTTGAAAGCTAGACTTAGTTATAGGTTCTTTCTCTTTAGAGACATTGCTCATAAATCATCTGTATGCTCTAGTAATTTTGCACTGTACTTTTGCTGTAAAAAAGCCATTAACCTGGTTTAATAAGCCAGAAATGAGGAGTTCATAAAGTGTGCTTTGTTTTATACATGGCATAGCCTTATTGAAGATTTACACTTGGACCCCACAATATGTGTGTGTGTTTTATTCACATTTCAAGTTCTGAAACTGTTGCAGTTACTCTTGCAAAATGACTCCTACAGGATTGTTTGCCATTAACAAAATAGCCATGTCCTGGAAAGTAACTTAGTAAAGCTAAGAGAGCCAATGTGCTATATTAGCTTGAGTGTGGAATTATGATGCTGGAGACTAGGGTTCAAATGCCTACTTGGCCATGGAAGCCCACTGGCTGATCTTGAGCAAGTAATATTCTCTCAGCCTCAGAGAAAGGCAAATACACACCAGCTATCAACAAATTATGTCAAGAAAATCCCTTGATAGGTTTGCCTTAGGGTCACCATAAGTTGGAAAGAATTTGAAGGCACATAACAACACCAACAAAAAAGAAAAGCAGTGTGTCCAAGAATGTGCATACAATGGGAGCTCAATTTCAACACAACAAACCTCCCTTACAATTTCCATATGTCCCCCCCCCCCCAAAAAAACTTATTTTCAAAATGACAAGGCTTGAAGACAATTGATCTTTCCAAGAATCTAAAAGCAAGGCAGAGAAGAGCTTTCTTACTCAAATGCTAAATTACATATTTCTGTCCCTTGCCTCAAAAAATTACCCAATTTACCCAAAGACAGATGGATGATGTTTAAAGAATTGCATATGTCAACACACATGCATATAATCCTAGACAAAATATACACACACCAAAATAAAAAAACCCTAGTGCAAATATATAAAAACCTCCCACTCAAATGAAACAAAAACTTCACTTGATCATTACTATCTCTCCTGTCCCTCTCCTCCTTCTGATCTGTATCTTTTCTCTGAACCAGCTCCAAATCCCAATCCAAAACATTTACCATTTTTATTCCATTGGGTCCATAATGGAGGCACTCTTGGAAAGTAGAGATGACATGGGAGGGAGATGCTTAATGCTACCAATATGCATTGATAGTGTCTCCTGTACAGCAGTAAGTGGAGATAGTCACTATGCGTTTCGAACAGCCTGTTTTTCCTGCTGTTGACAAAAAGGACAACTTGTTTTCTCTGTTCTTCTTAGCTTTGGTGCTCATATCCAAACTTAACACCTCTTAATGTGTTGAAACTGTCATCAAAATGGCAACACAGATGGATGTCCCATGCCATTCAATCTGACATTCAGTAATATAGGAATCTCAGAAGCTTATTAAGATTTATTTTTCTTGTGACATGTGAGCAAAGCTTTGAGTTTTTATATTCATTTTTAACATTTCGCCCTCATTTAATTGTTTTGTGTCATATTGCTATTAACCCCCCTGGGCCCCTATAGTGAAAGAAAGGCAGGATACAAATAAAGTAAATAAATAAATAATGTGCTTGGGAAAGCCAGGGGACATAATAGTCTACATTTTTTGACTGAAATAGCTGTATTACGACCTGATTACAGGAAGAAATTTCAGTGTCCTAGAATGCTTCTGCCCCAGTTGAGCAATGGAGCCCCACGCTGCCCATCACATGACATTGCCTCATTTTAGCGGGGCTTCATGGCTCAACTGCAGCAACAGTGTCTTACAATACTGCGCTGCCAACACAGGAGCCTCCCCATGTTCCATTAGGAACAACGGAGCTACCACGAGGGGAAAGCAGCGAGGTGATGCTTCACCCTATGTGATGGGAAGTGTCAGCTGCCAGCAAGATGGGATTACCCTGCCCCCCCCCCACCCTCCAATTTGCCACTGAGGCTGGTGAATCGATCTGGAGGACCTCATCAATGTCCTTAGTCTCTTGCAGCACAAAAAGGAGGGAGGGAGAGGAAAACAAAAAAATTGGGTAATGTATTTAAAACTTTTTTTTGTATGAGCTTTCATAGATGTAAACCCACTTCTTCAGATGCTATGTTAAGGAGTATTAAGGCCTAGAATACCAAGCGTATACAATTGTGGGAGAGGGATAGAATGTAATAGAATCTAAAAATATGCAAATCATGACCTTTGTCCTAAATTTTCAAATGGCAGCATGTTTATACAGGTCTTACGGATCTTTATATTAGTCAGATAATGTTAATATGTGCAAGCAATACATCTTCTTAATTATTTTCGTGTCAGGAGTGACTTGAGAAACTGCAAGTTGCTTCTGGTGTGAGAGAATTGGCCGTCTGCAAGGACATTGCCCAGGGGATGCCTGGGTGTTTTGATGTTTTTCCATCTTTGAAGGAGGCTTCTCTCATATCCCCTCATGGGGAGCTGAAGCTGACAGAGGGAGCTCATCCGCGCTGTCCCTGGATTCTAACCTTCGACCTGTCGGTCTTTGGTCCTGCTGGCACAAGGGTTTAACCCTTGCTGAGAAGATTCCTTTTGTTAAATGTGCAGTGGCAAGGACTCTTATATTAATATATGTACTTAACTTACTTACTTACTTAGGCGATCCTTCATAGCTCGAGGATGATTGTCTTCCAGATGTGGTGTCTTGGCGGTAGGTTTGTAGATGGCTGTGGAGTCCTATTCTTGATCCTCATGTTCTCCCACAGTGAGGACATCGGTTTCTAGACGGAAGGTGGTCCCGTCAGGGTTGGCTTAACATGTGTTCCTCTTGGCACATTTCTCCCTTTCGCCCTCCATTCATGCCTCTTCGAATTCTGCAGCACTGCTGTTTACAGCTAACCTCCAGTTAAAGCACTCAAAGGCCAGGGCTTCCCAGTTCTCCATGTCTATGCCACAGTTTTTGAGGTTGGCTTTAAACCCATCTTTAAATCTCTTTTCCTGTCCACCAACATGGCACACCAATATATGTAGTGCGCCATAAAGTCATTGTCTTTGTTCAAATCTCTGCTAATGGATTGGTATTTGTGAATATAATTCAATTCAGCTGTTTCTGTTTTGAGTCTTCTCTTTCTTTCTAATTTCCTTATTCAAGGACTGTGACCTGTAAATCCATTACTGTCTGTCCAGCAACTGTGAAATGTTCTGTAACTTACTTTGTTTTTTTTCCATGTCAGATTTATGTTCATGAATCCTGCTGTGTAGAATTTATTCCATTTGTCCATTGTAGAGTCTAGAGGGACATTGTTTGCATAGGATGGCATATATCCTATTGCAGTAAGAGCAAGTAAATGTACCTCTGATTTTGTGAGTGATGCTATTAGCCCATGTAATATTGCTCCCAGAGTAGATCTGAGGAGAGAGTTAACAGGGTTTTGTCCCTGTATTACCATTTATGTTATGTATTTTGTTGTAAGTGATTTGGAGGCTGTCTGTAGAGTGTAGACCAATAAAGAACTGTCCCCTTGTGAGAGGGCTGTGTTATTCTCCAGAATCAGTTGTAGCTTAATGGTGATACTTTTGAGTGTTCTCAACTAGGGACCACAGATGACTACTGGGATTGTTCTGTCATTTTGTGGTTTTGGTCAGTCTTACATTATTGTTGTGGTTGTTGCTGCAATTATGTTTATTTATAACCTGCTTTTTCTCTGCCACGAAGAGTCTCAAACTGGCTAACATTAAAAGCATTACAATACACTTTAAAATATACAAGCATAAAAACAGTATTCAACATAGTATATGATTATTGATATTGCCTTATTGACCTCCTTGGGTGGTGTGTTAGTCTTAAAAATGCTTATTATAAATCCAAGCATTTTGAGTCTTTGTCTTGTGGGTCCATGACTTTTGGTTACATTGCAGCCACAAAGCAGTCTTGCCACAGCGGATGAACTTACTTAGGCGATCCCTCATAGGCCGAGTAGGATAGTCTTCCATGAGCAGTATTCCGGTGGGTCCGAACGTGACTGTGGAGCCTTATTATTGATCTGCATCTTCTCCCGCAGTGGGGACATTGGTTTCCAGGTGGAAAGGCGGTTTCGGTCGGGGTTGGTTTGACGCGCCTTCCTCTTGGCACATTTCTCTCTTTCACCCTCCATTCGTGCCTCTTCGAATTCTACAGCACTGCTGGTCACAGCTGACCTCCAGCTGGAGCTCTCAAGGGCCAGGGCTTCCCAGTTCTCAGTGTCTATGCCAGAGTTTTTAAGGTTGGCTTTGAGCCCATCTTTAAATCTCTTTTCCTGTCCACCAACATTCCGTTTTCCATTCTTGAGTTTGGAGTAGAGCAACTGCTTTGGGAGACAGTGGTCAGGCAACCAGACATCGTGGCCGGTTCAGCAGAGTTGATGGCAGAGGACCATCGCATCAATGCTGGTGGTCTATGCTTCTTCCAGCACGCTGACGTTTGTCTGCTTGTCTTCCCAAGAGATTTGCAGGATTTTCTAGAGGCAGCGCTGATGGAATCGTTCCAGGAGTTGCATGTGACGTCTGTAGACAGTCCACGTCTTGCAGGCGTATAGCAGGGTTGGGAGGACAATAGCTTTATAAACAAGCACCTTGGTATCCCTACGGATGTCCCAGTCCTCAAACACTCTGCTTTATTCGGAAAAATGCTACACTTGCAGAGCTCAGGCGGTGTTGTATTTCGGTGTCGATGTTGACTTTGGTGGAGAGGTGGATGCCAAGGTACCGGAAATGGTCAGCAGATGAAGACAATGTGAGGGGAAGCTTGACATTTTTACTTTGATTCTCGTGGTAACTTATGTTTGTAACCAAAGCCGACTCAACAAGTACACCTAGGAGTGGTGAGAGGAGAGTGCTATTCCACTTGTGCCATGTTCAGTGACATAGGATCTCAGATAACTTGGAAGTGCCTCTGGCAGCAGTATTCCCAGGGATATTTCCAACACACATGTTCAAAGTGTGTGGCAGGGTTGCTATATACACTTTGTCATTCCCTGTGACAGCACACGCCTTCGTAATTTCATTAGTGAATGGAAGAACATTTCAATCTCTGAACCAGAAGACACCCTCTAACCTGTAAATTACCTTTCATCTGCACATCTCTCATTCTCTTTCTTTATCTTTGGAAAAGTGTATACCCTCCCACTCCTGAAATAAGTCAAGTACTCATGTACAGGGGTCAAGTACGGTTGGTGGGAACAAGAGGGAGGGCCTTCTCGGTGGTGGCCCTGCAGCTCTGGAACTCCCTCCCCAAAGAGGTGTATTTGACCAAAGAGGTACAGTCCTTCCCCAAAAACCCATAATAAGCTCTGACTAGGCAGCTAGTGATTATTTCCAAGACTCATCACTGAAGGCTTTTTCGGTCTGGCAAGGTTCATATGGCCAAAGATTTGGCGCTTGAGATTTTTTAGTATAATATTTTAAGGACAAACTCAGTGACCTGAGGCCCAGGGATTTTTAATTACAATAGGTGAAGTAAGGGTAAAGGTTTCCCTTTGCATTAAGTCTAGTTGTGTCCGACTCTGAGGGTGGTGTTCATCTCCATTTCTAAGCCGATGAGCAGTGTTGTCCATAGACACCTCCTAGGTCATGTGGCCAGCATGACTGCATGGAGTGCCATTACAACAATAAATAACAGCATTTATCAATGATAATGATAAATGTTGTTATATTATGTTTACTTTATATTGTTTATGGAATTTTTTATGCAATGTGTTTTGTTCATTATTTACTAGTTTGGGTTGGGGGGGGTGATGTTGTCATCTTGTATTATGTGATTTCTATTTTTTAACCATTTGTTTACCTCTTTGAGTTCCACCCATGGTAGAAAAGTGGGATAATAAATAAATAAATAAATAAATAAATAATGCAGACTGAGGTGATATGGCTTAGTAAAAATTATCCAACTCCTTTATATACAATAGTTACCATGTTTATTCCTAAATTAACACTGAAGAATATACAATTCATTCTAGTAAATATTGTAGCTAGTTACCCTTAGACACAATCACATGCGCACACGCATGCGCACACACACACAAGGGGAGAGAGAGAGAGAGAGAGAGAAATCCAGGCCAGAAAGAGAAGAGGCCAAATGTCCAAGGGATGAATACATCAATATAATGATGAACCTGATGAAAAGTTAATTTTCTGAAATTTTTCATGTCTCGGAGTGATAGAAAAGAGGAAGGTATTTCCATTCTGAATTTAGAATGCACAAAATCAAGTGTTTTTTGAAGCAGCTTTGCCATCTAGTGGTGTAAAAAGTCACAACAACCTCAGTGAAATAAATACACACATCAGGGGAGCAGAGCTAAAGTATGAAGATGGGGTTCTACCACTCCCATAATTTTTGGTTATTTTTGCACCAGTATTGAAAGGTGCATTCAAAATGAACTTCTACACATTCTTTTGTACAGCAAACAGCATATTCTGCACACAAAATTGCCTTTTCTGCTGTTGAAGATAGTATGCAAGGACTTTTAAAGTTTTACAATGGAAAGAAAATAACTGAAATTCCTCACTGCTTCATTCAAGAAGAAAAATTAATGAAAAAATACTTCTCTAATGCTCTGTCTCAACTATAGTAGATCCACTGAAATAATGAGATCTTGGTAAGCAACTAGCAATTCAATTTAGGTTGCTCTTCTTTTTAAAAATGCATAAATTACTTAACAAGAAAAAGAAAGGCTTGAAACCAGGTAAAAAACAATGATGGAATACACAGGTGTGGCTTGGAAGAAACTCATCTCAATAAATTGTGTGAGAGATGTTTACATCTGTTACAGGCTTTCAGCATCTGGACTAGATTCGCATGATTTTGCTAACCTTTCCTAGCTAACCTGAGTGTGTTTGTGCTTGCATATACAGTCTGCCACAAATTCTATGCCTAGAAACTTAAATTGACATACTTCCAATATATATATATATATATATATATATATATATATATATGAGTTGATATACTACCTTAGATGCTTAAATACCTAGTTTTAGATCCGTTGAAAAACACTGTTTGTTTGTTTCTTTCCATGCACACATTCCAGATGACTACTAATAATGGAAATTATAATGCATGAGATAGATTAAGTACAGCAGGCCCTCCATATCCACGGATTCTTTATCCACAGATCTGACCATCCATGGCTTGAAAATGTGAAATAAAAAAATCCAAAAAGAAAATTTTGATTTTTGTCATTTTTATAAGGAACACTATTTTACTATGTAACAGGATCTGACCATCCATGAATTTTGGTATTTTTGCATGGTCCTTGAATGAAACTCCAGCATATACCAAGGGCTCACTGTACCTCTGATTAAAATCAGCCCAAATGCATTAGATATAAGTATGGTCTCAAACACGGTAGGAAAAGAAGTCAAACTGGCAATGAAGAACCTTCTTTTTTAAGTTTTTCATCTTTCATGATGCCTATACAAGGCTATCTAACATTAATTGTTCCTTACTATGCCCTAATAATTCAGTGTTCTCTTTGTATTTTTGAAGGCTTCACAACCATAAACTACAGGCAAAATCAAGAACATCTATCTCTTATTCTTGTAAAGAAAATGTAATAAACAGACATGTGCAGTTGTTTTTGCCAAGACTGCCAAGCCCTTTATGACCTCAGTGGTTACAGTGATACTAGATACAAGGAGGCATAGAGAGACACACTGCACACCTATTTGTACATGGAGTCAGCCAATCTACAGAGGAATCAAATTACACATATTTGAATATATTTCTTGCCATGAGCGAATGCCATGAGTGAAACCAAGGTAATATTGAAAATTATGGACAAGGCTGTACAGTTGTTTTGAATTCAAAGATTCCATAACAATTGTATGGATAGAAACTGAGTTGCTACAGTAAAAGTGTTGTAATTCAGTAGGATCTTGCCAGTTTATCCCTTCTTGTCTTCACAGGTCTAGTAGCACCACCACCACAAAGACTGTATAATTCTTAATTATTGCTGAAATTCAAAGTGGGCTCACTGAGAATACATGAGCTATTCACATGATAATACTGTGTCCATTCTGGGCACCACAATTGAAGGGAGATGTTGACAAGCTGGAATGTGTCCAGAGGAGGGTGACTAAAATGATCAAATTTCTGGAAACAAGCCCTATGAGGAGTGGCTTAAAGAGCTAGGCATGTTTAGCCTTCAGAAGAGAAGGCTGAGAGGAGACATGATGGCCATGTATAAATATGTGAGAGGAAGTCATAGGGAGGAGGGAGCAAACTTGTTTTCTGCTGCCCTGGAAACTAGGATGTAGAGCAAAGGCTTCAAACTACAGGAAAGAAGATTCCACCTGAATATTAGGAATAACTTTCTTACTGTGAGAGCTGTTCAGCAGTAGAACTCTATACCCCAGAGTGTGGTGGAGGCTTCTTCTTTGGATGCTTTTAAGTAGAGGCTGGATGGCTATCTGTTGGGAGTGCTTCAAATGCCATTTTCCTGCTTCTTGGCAGGAGTTTGGACTGGATGGCCCATGAGGTCTCCTCCAACTCTATGATTCTGTGATTCTAATTAGCTCCAAAAATAATCCTTACTCTAAGGAACATGCAACCTAAAGAGACCAAATGTGGCAGGAGCAAGCATAGAATGAGTTATCATTGACAGCTCAGTACTGAAAGTGAAAGTAAATTAGGCAGCTGGTTTTATACTATGGGCTTTATCCCATGAGGCTGGCAAACTGGAAAAGCAGCGGAATAATCACAACTGCTGGTGGTAGTTATCGCACATCACATTTATCAAACTACTGGTTTGCTTCCCCACCATGACTGTAGCACCCCCTTTAAATGATGGGTAAATGCCTTCGTAATCCTACTATCTTCCTCAGGTGATAAGTCCCTTCCTCTCCTGTGTCAACATGCTGTGGGCATGATTTGCATCGTCTAACTCTCTTCTCTCCCTCTCACAATTCCCAGGACAGCTTTCTATTCCACACACTAATGCAAGTATTGTGAGACAGTAGGCTGGTGTGACTAATATCTAATTATCAAAATATGTCTCACTAGGCTACACACGTGATTTTTTTTTTTTTTTTTTGGCCCTGGTGTGAATCATGTCCCAAACTCCAGTTTTGATTTCTGTGCATCATCGCCGTATGTTTGGCCTATTCTCCACGCCTGGAATCTGGGGAGAGGGGAGACATGTAATATATTTGGCAGTCTGGTGTTTGGGACTCAGGGACAGCATGTGGTACACAAGCTGCAGTTTTGCCACCCAAAAGAAATAATAATACTAATAACTTTATTTGTACCCTGCCACCATCTCCCCAAAGGAACTCGGGGCAGCTCAGAGAAGCACTCGAATGCCAGTGCCATATGCAGACAACAACACATAAGTATAAATACAATGACATAAGTATAATCAACAGAATATAAAAATCTCTTTGATAAAATTATAAAAAATTAAAATTAAAAATTTCCTAAAACACAGTTGCATGCTGTTATCTGTCATAACAATCAAAGTGCAGGCCAGTACTATCAGGGATTCATCACATTGGCAATGGATTACTCAGGATCAAAGGCCTGTCTAAAGAGCCATGTTTTTAGACTCACCAGGAAGGCCTGAAGAGAGGGGTTAATCTAATTTCTTTAGGGAAGTTATTCCAGAACCAGGGAGCCATCACTGAGAAGGCCCTCTCTCTTGTCCCTACCAACTGTGTTTGAGATGGTAGTAGGACTGAAAGAAGGGCCTCCCCAGCAGATCTTAATGCCCCCATCAGTTCATAGAAGGAGATGCGATCTTGAAAGTTTGCGTTGTGTTTCCCCAGAAAGTTTTCATAGTGTTTCCCCAGCCTTAGTCTTCTATATATTTTAGACTTCAGTCCCCAAATTTCCTGACTGAAGTTCAAAACAGCTGGAGGACCAAAGTTTGGGAAACATGATGTTAACTGATCAGTCCAGGAACCCAAGGCCTGCACATCTACAAACATAGAAAATGAACTTTTCAAGGTAGAATTCTCAGATTCCTAATGACTGATGAAGAAGTCCCAAGCCCTGAGGACAAGGCCCTAAGATCTACCTTTCCTATGCCTAGTAAATACTGGTAATTGTAGAAATACAAAAAAAACAGAAGTATAAAAGGAATCACATATGACAAAGCATCTCAGTACTAGATTTTATGTGTCATGAAGGGATAGTTAAAATGTTGTTTCATTTGACCTCTTTACATTTCAACTGCCAGAAGCTGAAAGACACAAGTGCAGAATGTTCTATATCATATTACAAAATGTTAGTTATTTTCAGGCACTTAACTTGCATTGTAAAGGTATGCAGAAGTTGCCATTTGAGTCCTCATCTCAGACAGCAAAATGTCATGGACCAGCCCTGTTAACATAAATTATGCTACATTAGTATGCAGATAATTTTCCCTCTGATTTACCTTACCCAAAGCAAAACCAGTCATGTTATATATAATCCTCTCTTTTTAAAAATCATTTAACAGCAATTAATTTTTAAAAATAAAAAACAGGTTTCTTAGAGAGTAAATATACTTCTTGACAGATAGATAAGGGCCACTTGACATATTATATTGCAAAATAACTTTCTCCCTACATTCAAGTGGGAACTCTGTAGGGGGGCTTAACTGTAGTGTAGCCAATTTTGAAAAGGAAATATGCTGTGGAATTCAAACATTTGCATATTTTGTATAGCATGGACACATGCATTCCTCTGAAATTACTCAAACTCTTATTGTGAGACTTTTTTCAAACTGGAACCTATAGATTGGAAATCTCAGTTTTCTTTTACAGTCATGCCTCTATACCAGTGGTTTTCAGCCTGTAGGTCCCCAGGTGTTTTACCCTACAACTTTGAAAAATCCTAGCCACTTTATCAGTTGTTAGGATTTCTGGGAGTTGAAGGCCAAAACATTTGGGGACCCACAGGTTGAGAACCACTGCTCTATACCCTCAGATTCTGAGTCCATGGATTAAACCACCCATGGCTTCAAAATATTTTAAAAACCCATAAAGGAAAGCTTCATTCTGCCATTTTGTATAAGGGATGCCATTTTACTATTCCATTTTATATAATAGCACAGGGAGTCCTGGAATTAAACCCCAGTTGATTTCAGGGGCCCACTGTACAGAATTAAATTATAGGGCAGCTACTGATACATGAATAGTGCAAGTATGTTTACACCAGACTATGGAATCTGAAAATATTCAAATCTGAGTGGAGCAAAATGTGATGCTCATAATCATTCTCACAATCAATGCCCAAGGCTGGAAATCCTATGCAGACTGATCTGGAATCAAGTCCTATTAAATACAGAAGGGCAAGCTTTGGATGAAGGGTCAGCACCACTAAGAAATTGCCAACAGCTCAAGACCTCAGGAAGTCCAAGTTCCAACCCTCTAGCCAGCTGGAAATGCTAGATATCAATATCTCATCACTGAGCAAAGGAAAATTAGATGAGAAGTGTTGGAACCCAAGTGCTGAGATTAGTGTTACCATTTTAAATTTTCCATAGCATCATTGAGGTTACTGCTCCAGACTGATTCTACACTGGAATCACAGAGACACTATGTTGGGAATTATATTTTTGAGTGACCGCAGTTGCTAGTTAGACCAGGTTTTGTTGTTATTACTGCTACATCTATCTCCTAACCCACCATGCCAAATATGGCAGGTAATCAGGTATGGACACATTTTGGGAGCATGGAAAGGGGTGCACCTTGGGTACAATACAAAACACATGCAGTATACCATCCCTATAGTGGTACTCAGTATTAGGAAATCACAAACTGTTTAGCACAGACACCAAACTGCATTTGCTCGACACACCCCTTGTAACCATTTCTTCTCTTTTTCTTCCCAATCCTCTGTTGTCTTCTGCTTTCTCCAAATTTAAATTGCATGTTGGCTGAAGACAAAGAATTCATAAAATACCATTAATGTGTATGTGGGGGGGGGGGGGGGAATCTGTTGGCAATGATGACATTTGGAAATACGTAACTCTGTTTCTTTTACATGAACTAAGCAGTTGAATGAACCATAAGTATTTCACTTGAAAAAAATTAATAGCCTCTTATTACTGCCCATAGATTTCTGAAACTTGCGTAGCTGTTGCTACAGGAACCAAGAGTACCCGGTAAGTATCCTTATGCCAGGAGAACAGGGACAATATTGGTAAGCTTGTGGTGGAATAGACAGGAAGACCATAGAATGAATCTTGGAAGTTATCCTGGGTTTTCTGGTCTCAACCCAACACTGCCCAGCAAAGTTAAGTGACATTCCAGTTTTTTTAGGAAACTCTGTAGCATTCTGAATTTTGTGACCATCTGGACCACTCAATTGGATCCCCTGTCATCACCTTATGCCTGTGCTGATCTGCACAGAGGAAGGGTAGCTCCAAGCCAGTCTGGAGCACAATGCTCCAGATCAGCCCTGGCTGAAGCAACCAGTCTAAATGTGACCTTATTGTAACTTTCTTATAGCTAAAATTTGTTCCCTGCATGTTAATCTAATTGGACCTCAAATCACAGGCATATTTGATGTTTTATCATCAACAGATACCCGCTACATATTTCCTTCCTTGGTGCCATGTCTGCAATTAGTAAGTTGTGTCTTTTTTGTCTCATTTAAGGGAAACCTGGATAGCAGCAAAAGGAGCCTCTGTCTTCCAGGCCAGGCATATTAATGTATGGCTTAGAAAACAAATCAACTGTCTCATTAATGAAGGGAACAACATCAAAGCAAATGTTTGGGATTTGCAAGTGACTATGAGGAACATGAAAGCTGAGCTCAAAAGGTATACAGTAATAATCATAGCACTGGGTGGGTAACTAACTGATTGATTCTTCACTAGGAATAGAAAAGTTCATTACATGTAGTTGTTTGTACAAACATTGGCTGGAATTTTGTATCAACTTAGACTTAACTACTTAAGTACTTATTTGAGTAATTTCTTATGATCCAATCCCCCAAAACCTGACAAGAGCATAGGACAAGAATAATTTCAGTGGCATTTAAGTTAAGGTAAACATGTGCCATATTTTTCAGGGGACTGTAATTTTTTCTTTATGGGAACTTTCAGGAGACAGTACTTTGTTTAAAGTTTCTTATTATTTAAGAGGTTGTTCAATCCAACTTGGTTAGCAAATGAAGAACAATAGGAAGCAGCATCAGACACCTTAATATTTCATCCGTCACCTGGCATTTGGACAGTGGAGTGATCAGGTGCATAAACCATCTATGGCTATTGTCCTCCCCTGCTGTGATGAGAGGTATAATGTTTCTCTTCAAATTGAAGTAATTAATTCTAAGTTTTCAATAATAAAAAGGGGGGAACTGTTGCTGTTATTGCTGCCATTCATATTGTTATTTCTATTCTGACCCTTACACAGGATAAAGCACACTGAAGAGAAAATAACTTATTTAGAAAGAGAGATTGAAACAGCAAGGAAAAATCAAGAAGAAGAGAACATAACCACATCTTCAGAGGAGCAGTATCTTAAAAAGCTGGTATGCTGTACAGAAAATAAATATTCTAAATAAAATTGAGTTTTATACAACCTCACAACACACCCCAAAATATATATTGGTTATTTATGTGCTGTTTGGGGATAATATTAGTCATTTTTTAAACGGAGTCTTCCTCAAGGTGAAAGCCTCCAGATGTGCATTATCGCTGTGATTCAACATATCTAGACATAACAGGTTGGAAGTATGCCTTGACATGTTGCAACATTTCAGTGACAAAAAAAAAAGGATCAAATGCTGTAAAAGTTTACTCTTTTCAAGTTTTTTTTGTTTAAAAATGCATTTACAATTTCTTTTTAAAGAAAAAAACAATGTAAAATCAGTTTAATTGGGGCAGTATTTAGTGACACCCCCCCCCCCCCAAAGTGCTAACCAGGGCTTGCACAAATAAGGATCAAATGGAGTCTGGGACCTTTAGGGACTTCACAAGTTCTTTTCTGGCCAAAACTATGGAGAAAGTCCCAACATAATCCAAGAGAACGTGAGGTTGGGTGGGAATTGATGCATGTATGTGACATTTTTGTTGGATGTTTAATGGGAATGTGCTTTTAAAAATTCTTTTGAGGGGATCAGTGCAGTCCCTTTAATTTCCTGCATAGGTCTACATATGATTTAAGAGAAAGATGGACAGCCTTTGTCTCTAGAGATGCTTGACTTCAGCTCCCCTAATCCCCTACTGCTGACCACACATGGGGAGACTGACAGAAGTTGACATTTAAGACATCTGAAGTGTAAAGTTCCTTCAAGAATAGTTTACAGACTTCAAGTTGAGTGAAGAGGTTTATCCAAAGTATTGTTTAGTTTGCAAAGGAATCGCTATAGTCTTTCTGTCTGCAGACCTCTGTGGGATGTAAAGTTTTGGTATCCATGGACTGCCAAGATGCCTTTTAGGCTTGAGAAGAAACTGAGGGACCATGTCAGTCATGGTCATGGCTGTATTTACAAATATCGAACAGGATTAGCTCCAGTAATCAATGTTGTTTGCTCATCTTATTACAAATTCCAGTGCAAGGAGAAATTGCCAAACCAGACTATAATGGCAAAAGCTTTTTTTTTTTCAAACCGCAAAGCTGAAGAGAAAATCAACAGAGTTGGTGGAACTTGTGTATTAGTGTCGGAAGAGATTGTTTTCTTTCATTTTGAAAGTTGGGTGTAAAATTTAACAACTTGTGATCATTTTCTCCCATAGGAGAAAGACAAGGAAAATTTGCATTTGAGAATTTTCATGCTTTCTGAGAAGGTATGTGGTGTCTCACATTTCTTTATAAAATATGATGGTAAAATGTCAACATGCATTTTTTAGACTGTACTGCTACAATATTATGTGATATTTTAAAGATATCACCTAGGATATATTGCTTCCTAGAAAACTAACAAATGGAAAAGGCTAGTGATCTTATGCTACTTTCTGAATATATCAAACTTAGAGATCTCACACAGTTTCCTGAATATATCAACATTCATTTCAAACAGAAATGGGAAGCCAGTTACTCTTGAACATACTGTATACCTTCTTTTATCCAGCATTTTGTTATAATTTTAAGAAACGTAGCTTTCCTTTTTGAAAGAAGTCTAGCAATTAGTTAGAAGTCTAATTGCTAGACTTCTTTCAAAAAGGAAAGCTACATTTCTTAAAATTATAACAAAATGCTGTATTTTTCTCCAGTCTTCCTTCAAGAAAAAAAGGCCAATATGAAGATTTTTTTCTGACTAATTCCAATGAATTAGCTATATTTATATGTTGAAAAAGAAATGAGAAAGAGTTTTGTGTAAATTTAAAACTAATTTTAACAAGTTTTAACATAAGCTTATGTGGTTTATAGCCCACTTCACAGTCCATAAAAGTTTATACCAAAGAAAACCTGCTAGTCTCTGAGATGACAGAAGACACTTTGTTGTGTTTTTCTGACTAATGTCCATGATGAGGATGGAGGATGCCACAGTTTAGAAAAGGGCTGTAAGTCTGTGGCTGAGTACCTCTGGCCCCTTCCACACAGTTGAATAAAAACCCACGTTATCTGCTTTGAAATGGAATATATGGCAGTGTGGACTCAGATAACGCAGTTCAAAGCAGATATTGTGAGATTTTCTCCCTTGATATTCTGCAGGCCCTTCCACACAATCCTATATCCCAGAATATCAAGGCAGAAAATCCCATATTATCTGAGTGTGGACTTAAATGACCAAATTTAAAGCAGATATTGTGGAGTTACAATTTCCAGCATTCCTAAATAGACAATGAGAAAATTCTGTCTGAATTTTCTAAAAAGTTGCTGCTAGCTATTACCAACACTTCAGAGCTAGGAGGATTGATACTGTAAGGGCCCTTCCACACATCTCTACTACTTACTTAGTTACTTAGGTGATCCCTCATTGGCCGAGTAGGATAGTCTTCCAGGATCAGTATTCTTGTGGGTCTGTAGGTGACTGTGGAGCCCTATTATTGCTCTGCATCTTCTCCTGCAGTGAGGGCATTGGTTTCCAGGTGGAAGGCGGTCTCAGTCATGGTTGGCTTGACGTGCCTTCCTCTTGGCACATTTCTCTCTTTTGCCCTCCATTCGTGCCTCTTCAAATTCTGCAGCACTACTGGTCACAGCTGACCTCCAACTGGAGTGCTCAAGGGCCAGGGCTTCCCAGTTCTCAGTATCTATCAGTATCTATGCCAGAGTTTTTAAGGTTGGCTTTAAGGCCATCTTTAAATCTCTTTTCCTGTCCGCCAACATTACGTTTTCCATTCTTGAGTTCAGAGTAGAGCAACTGCTTTGGGAGACGGTGGTCGGGCATCCGGACAACGTGGCTGGTCCAGCGGAGCTGATGGCGGAGGACCATTGCTTCAATGCTAGTGGTCTTTCCTTCTCCCAGCACGTTGACGTTGGTCCACCTGTCTTCTCAAGAGATTTGCAGGATTTTCTGGAGGCAGCACTGATGGAAACATTCCAGGAGTTGCATGTGACGTCTGTAGACAGTCCATGTTTTGCAGGCATATAACAGGGTTGGGAGGACAATAGCTTTATAAACAAGCACCTTGGTATCCCGACGGATGTCCTGGTCCTCAAACACTCTGTGCTTCATTCAGAAAAATGCTGCACTCACAGAGCTCAGGCAGTGTTGTGTTTCGGTGTCGATGTTGACTTTGGTGGAGAGGTGGCTGCCAAGGTAGCAGAAATGGTCAACATTTTCTAATATTACACCATTAAGATGTATCTCTGGCATTGGAGAGGGACTGGCTGGTGACTGCTGGAAGAGCACTTTGGTTTTCTTGATGTTCAATGACAGGCCAAGCTTCTCGTATGCTTCTGCGAAGGTGTTTAGAGTGGCTTTAGATCTTCTTCTGAATGCGTACAGACGACATTGTCATCAGCATACTGGAGTTCTATAACAGATGTTGTAACCTTGGTTTTGACTTTCAGTCTGCTGAGGTTAAACAACTTGACATCTGTCCAATAGATGATTTCCACTCTGTTGGGAAGCTTCCCATCAACAAGATGGAGTATCATAGCCATGAAGATGGAGAATAAAGTTGGGGCAATAACACATCCCTGTTTGACACCTGATTCCACCTTAAATGGGTCACTTTGGCAGCCATTGCTGTCCAAGACTGTTGTCATCATATCATCGTGGAGAAGCCGCAGGATGTTCACAAATTTGTTAGGGCACTCGATTTTTTGGAGGATGGTCCAGAGAGTGCTGCGATATTCACTGTGTCTAATGCCTTTGCAAGGTCAATGAATGCCATGTACAGAGGTTGATTTTGTTTCCTGCATTTTTCTTGGAGCTGTCGTACAGATCATGTCCACTGTTCCTCTGGAGGGGCGGTAGCCATTCTGGGATTCTGGGAGGGTATCTTCTGAGAGTGGTAGAAGGCGGTTTGCAAGGATTCTTGTGAGGATTTTCCCAGCTGAAGTTAGAAGGGAGATACCTCGATAGTTTCCGCAGTCTGTTCTTTCCCCTTTTTTGAAGAGGGTGATGATGGTGGCATCCTTGAAATCTGCTGGGATTTTCTCGGTCACCCACACTTTTTCTATGAGCTGGTGGAGTTGTTGTGTCAGCTCAGGTCCTCCCTCTTTAAATATTTCAGCAGGGATCCCATCAGGTCCGCTGGCTTTGTTATTATTTTTGTTGACTAATGTCATTGCTGACTTCTTCCAAACTAGGCAGTGCTGCAAGCTCATCCCTGGTTTGTTGCTGTGGGGTTTGTGAGAGAACCTCTTCGGCCACATTGGAGCTGCGGTTCAGGAGGTTTTGGTAGTGTTCTTTCCAATGTAGTGCAATTGATTTGGGGTCCTTCAGGAGTTTGTTCCATCTGATGAGCGTAAAGGCTGTATGCCATGGTTTCTTGGTCCATAGATGACCTTTGTGGCTTTGAAAAATCCCTGAGCATCATGAGTATCTGCCAGGTGTTGGATGTCTTCAGCCTTCAGCCTCAATGTTCTTGAGTTCTTTTGTCCTTCTTTGGACCTCAGCTTTTGCACTGGCATAGATCTTTTTCTTAGCAGCACAGTTGATGCCTCTCTGCCATGTTAGGAAGGTTTTCCTTTTCTTGTCAATTAGCTGTTGGATCTCGTTGTCATATATCCCAGAATATCAAGGCAGAAAATCTCCACAATATTTGCTTTGAACTGGGTTAACTGAGGCCCTTCCACACAGCCCTATATCCCAGAATATCAAGGCAGAAAATCCTACAATATTTACTTTTAATTGAGTTATCTGAGTCAACACTCTGATAACGTGGGATTTCCTGCCTTGATATTCTGGGATATAGGGCTGTGTGGAAGGACCCTGAGTCTGGACTCAGATAACCCAGTTCAAAGCAGATATTGTGGGATTTTCTGCCTTGGTATTCTGGGATATAGAGCTGTGTGGAAGGGCCCTAAGTCAGTGGAAGACAGCTTCCTGTGCTCCTTCCCACCCTTCCCTGTAATGCCTACAACCACCTGTAGTTTTGGAGTATTGCAGAGAATGCAAAATGGACACCTCCACACCCAAACAGCAGCAGCAAAAACATTAAAATATAGGCAAAACAGGAGACTCCCATTATACATGATGAACCCTACTCTATGAACATAGATACAGGTATAGCAAACTTTATCTGAAATTCTGAAATCTGAAATACCTCAACATCCACATGGGTTGCTGGAATACTGACAACTTTGTTTTCTAATGTTCCAGTGTATACAAACTTTGTTTCATACACAAAAATATTTTAAAAGTGATATAAAATTGTCTTCAGGCTTTGTGTATAAGATATATTTGAAATATACATGAATTTCAAATTTAAACTTAGGTTCCATGATATCTTGAGATGTATGTATAGGCAAAATTTCCTCCCAAAATTCTGGGAGGAAATCCTATTTCTAGTTCCAAACATTTTGGATAAGGGATATTTACATAAATCATGGTTGACTAAAGCAGGGACAGGAAATGTGATTGTTCAAAAGATTGTTGTATTTCAGCCCCCATTGACCCTCATCTAGCTTCACTGGCTAAGGATTATGAGAGTTGCTATCCAACTGCCTTTGGGAATAATACATTACATAATGACTTGTAGTTGCTTGCTTTTAAATCACAATGAGCTTATCTAATCCTAATATTGCAGTTTTATTCTATGCTGGGCAAGAACTGTTATGCTGTTTCCAGACTGAAAACAAATGGGAGCTGATATTGGCTCATTAGTGTTTGTTCAGTCCTGACCAAAGAAATGTTTTCAAAATGGCAATGTAATTATCTACTCTTAGCTCAACTTTTATCGAATAGCTATGGGCAGGAAATAGCATTTGTATCAGAATTTCTCAGTTGTGAGCTCACTTGACATAGAAGTCAATGGTCTGCCTGAAGGACCTGAGTTTGACAGATTGTGGCGCTTTCTCACTACATTGCTTTGCAGTTATTCTCCAATCGAATTTCTATTGGAAATAATATTAGTATTATTTAATAGAGAGTGTTCAGGTAAGTCGTTACGAAATTTAGATCTCTACATTTTAGCAGGACACACTGCTGAGCTGAAGCCAAGAGCATTTCTTGCTCTTTCCTCTCTCAACCATAAGTCAAGAAATGTGTCTAATTCTACAGTTATTCTGTTAGAAAATCCTAGAAGCATCCCACTTCACCCCTGATAGTAAAAATATAGAATATACCAAAGAACAGTCCACTTCACAGTCCATGAAAGTTTACTGTTTCCCCAAAATTTGAGGCATGAAGCAACCTCCTCACTCTGCCTAATGGCCAAGCCTATGATATGTAAAATCGAACCGAATGTATATCAAGGTAAATCAATGGTTAAGATACCCTACTGATTTTGTTTCTTTATAAATTCCCTAGTTTGGGTACAGAATGACCCCCCCCTCCCAAATCCGTGGACTCAATATCCATGATTTCACTTATTCATGTTACAAATATATTTCCTTACCAGGAACATGTGTGTGCTTCTCTAGGTCCTCCAGTGCTTTTCTTTGGTATGCATTCTGCCAAAATATAGTTAAAATATGGGGTTCACTAACATGTGAGGTTTCAAGTACCAACAGGGATGGGGATACTGGTTGTGGAACGTGTTCCTGTGTATAGGAGAATGTGGTCATACTGTATAACTGAAGTTGAGAGATGTAGTCTCTTGAAGAGGATAAACATGCTTTTCTCTTAATTTTTCCAATGGTAAATCACTCCACCCAATTGCAACAGCTATTAATTGATTGTATGGAGAAATTTAGAAATTGGAATAATATCTGCCTTAGGCCCTAAACACTGAATATGTAAGAAATATAGTGGGCTGCATATTAAGTAGTGGTGAGCTGAATGTATTTCTGCATCTTTGTGCCCAACACTAGAGTTCAGCTTTGATAGCATCTAAGAAGATCAACCAGCAGAGTTACTTGCAGCTCTACTGTCATGTCAATAAACTACAGGTGAGTAAATGTAGAAACAGGTTTGATTAAAAAAACTTAGAACAGTGTAAGATACATGTCCATGGTGTCATGTCCCAGGGCTCTGCCCAGTAATGTGGGCAGAATTTAAACAAAGCAACATCCAGTTTGTATTTTAAAAAACAAACATTTTACTGAAAGCAATAACTTAAACACTTAGTCTCTTCAATGTCTGACTACAAAACATAAAGTTAGACCATGGCTGAAGTTATAAAACAAAGTCCCAAGGTCCATGACACAAGCAAAGTCCCCAAAATAATATTAAGTAATTCAGGTAAACCAAAGTCCATTACCCAGTAGCTCAACTGTATTCCAGTCTGGGAGTCATTCCACATTCCAATGCAAAGTTTCAAGTTAATGAGCACACAGCCACATCAGGGTTCATCAAGGTACAAAAGAATATATCAGGATCCACACGACCTGGAGGAAAACAGCCGAACCCACATTGTTATACAATGGATACTTTTCAGAAGAGCAGTCTCTTGCAAAGCTCTTCATGTAGCTGCTCACAGTTGCATTCCATTTCAGCACACCTCCCAGCACACCTCCCAAATGATCACTACAACCTGTGAATCCTTACTGGGAAGGTAAATCTGACCTCTTACAAACATAATGGGCCAGTGTTCATTATTAGCACAAACAACGAGCAGGTTCCTAACATTCTACAGCAGCTATACTACAACCACCAAATTGCTGGTCATGACACAGGGCAGGTGAAATTGTCAACAAAGTATTCCCTGATTTTAATACAAAATAAGCTGTTAATTATTCATATAGAGGATAATGGGCAAGTCTGAAAATTAGCTATCCATAAAAATTGTTTTAAATACATGATGTAATGCTCCTGAAAACAAGGAAACCTTTCCAGAGACGATGGCACGCTTCCCTACTTTGACCAGTAAAAGCAAGTAGCAGAATCTGCCTTATAGTTTAAATTCTAAAGAGCTATCCAAGATGTTGAGTCATACCCCCAGAGCAGGTACAATACCTTGGATAGATCATTCAAGAATTGGACCCAAAATGGAAATATACTGTCACTGCATGAAATCATGCAGTACATTTACGCCAGAGAATGAATGCAGTTTGATGCCACTTTAATTGCCATGGCTCAATGCTTTAATTTTACAAAGATTTTAACCTTCTCTGCCTAAGTGCTGGTGCCACACTATAGCATGGTGTGGTGTCAAACTGCATGAATTCTACAGTGCAGATACACCCACTGATCATCATAGGCCAAGTGTCTCCCAAGTGTAAGGTCTCCCAAGTGTAAGGTCTCAGCAGTGGGTCTATAGGTGACTGTAGAGACCTATTCTTGATCTGCATGTTCTTTCACAGTTAGGACATTGATTTTCATATGAAAGACATTCCTGACAAGAGTTGGCTTGATGCACCTTCCTTTTGACATGTTTCTTCCTTTCACCCTCCATTCATGCCCCTTTGAAATCCACAGCGCAATTGGCAACTGCTGACCTTCTAAGTAGGATGCCACACTCTACCACTGGCCACATCACTGTTACCTCATTATATGGAATTGCAGAGAAATGGTTCCTTTCTCATCTAAGTCTTTACTAAATTTTGCAGGATCTAGAACCTGTGTTTGCCATATGTACAACACTCCTTTGGTCCTGAGAGAATTTGGAATTTAATCCATATTTTCAAAATACTGTCACATTGTTTTAGAAACAGAATCCACTACTCAATCCAGTTTCTTATTAATTTATAATGCTTTGTCCAGGTTTCTCCAAGGAGATAAATAAATAATTTATTTAACACATTGTGATGGCAGTCATATGGATGAAGGGCAAGTCTATCTATACATTTGGAGTTTTTTTACCCATACCAACATTCCGAGTACAACTATTATGAAATTATTCCATCTTTCCTTCTTTGGTGCAGTTTCTACAATAATAAAAAAGCAAAAGTGGAAAATTAAAATGAAAAGACTTTTGTCAGAATAGTGAAATTAAATTAAACGAGGCAAGATATTAGAATGATAACAGCCTCATGTGAAAGAAGCAGCATTTCTAACAAAAGACCCATCAAAATGAAGAATAATTTTATTATAAAGCAACAATTTTAAATTCATTGTGTTAAAGATCTTCTTGGTTCAATCATATCATGTATGGGTCTATTTCTCCTGGTAAGAGTGGAAAGGAAAAGTATGGTTGACCCTTGCTTCTGAGACATCCCAAGCAATGTATCCCAAGTTTTGATTTTGTTTTAATTAGAGGGAACTTCAGGAATGCAAACTGATCTGTGTGGAGGAAGATGATGCTTTTACAAAGGTAAATTTAATTATTGCATATGTTGAACCTAGTACAGCTAATGTCAATCAGATCTGGGTTCCTCTGATTAACATTAACATTCCCATTGGAATCAGATTTCAATGTGTGTAGCTTTGACCTTGGAATGCATATGTCACATATTCATTAGAAACTTCTGCTTATTCCACCACTCCTTCCTCCTTATGGGAGAAAACACCAAATGTGTTATTTTTGATGCTCAATCTCCACTTCCCAAGGATGATCAAGAAATGTCTCAAAGGTTTAATAAATTCTTGAAGCAAGCATGAAGCTGTTTGGAGATCACTTGTTGTCTCTGCTGTGCCTTTTGACATTGTCTCAAGTGATGGACTTTTAAATGTGCTTTTTATATGGATATAAATTCTGGCTTGGTTTTTCCTTGCCTCATAAATGAGACAATTGTTCTTCTCCCTCATTCATCCTTGCCCTAGAGTGTGGAGGAGTTTTCTCATATATTTCATGGATCATGGATAAATTTTGATGGTTTTCTGCAAAATGCACAAAATGTAAATGCAATAGTGATTGCTTTGTTGTGTAGACCTGTAAAAGTTGTAGTATTTGATGACTTGGTTATATCTTTTGGTTACATCTTTGCAATTAATCAGATAGTCTTTTCCTACTTGTTCACTGTCTGTGACTAGCTTTAGAAACTGAGGAGACAGAAGTTTGCACAGAGAAAAATAAAACATATAACCAAACACTGCTTAGTGTCTCAATCTCATGTTCAGAGCAAAATTGGTGGTGGTGAGAGTTGACAGGATGACTAGCCATTTCAAGCAACCTTTTTAAAATCAAAACTGAGACAACAGTGAGATTGTTTTTCAACATCCCTAGTTTCCGCACAGAAAAGATACACATGGAATATGCCAAGTGACTACAACAAGCAACAAGAACTGTCAATTTTGCAAAATAGCATTTGAAAGCATGGAGCATTAGAAGGATGTGGAAAAAATATGTTTCTTTTTCAGATGAAGCATCAAATCAGAGAGCTAGAAGAGTATATACAAGAATACCAAGGGAAAATACAGGTACCTGTGTGAAATGCTAAGCTGTTGAAGGAGTCAGTGTAAACACCTGCAGGTGCATAATTTAGACTGCAGTCCTCAACACGCTTGCTAGAAAGTAAAGCAAATGAAACACAGTCTAATTAAATATGCACAAGATTCATTGTTTAATAAGCCCAAATGATGGTTTTATGAGATTTTCCAATTCAGGATATTTGGATTTAATATTACTCAAGGGTAGCAACAGAGGAATTGTGGTACATTGGATACCATATCATACTGAACAAAAACACAAAGCAAATAATAAAAAGAGGACAACCTGGGAATAAAAATCCATACTGGTGATGGGAATGGATAACCCTTTACAAGTACTATCATATTTGGTGATGCAAAACCCCCAACAGAACTTAATTTCAAAAATTAAAATCATAGCCATCAAGGCATGACATCAAGGTGCCTGACTGTATTCTCTCTGTTATCCTCAACAGAAGGACTTAGCAATCACTGTAAATAAGGGTAAATTAATAGAACAGTTGTATAGCCCGATCCAATATTAGTTTATTCAGTAGTAATTTTCTACATTGTTCAAGCATATTTTTATAACTCTGATGGTAAAACTTATATAAAAAGTATACGTTATTATGTTGGATTGACTCTTTAAAACTGCATACATCTTATGAAAAAAGAAATGAAAAAGAACAAGCAAGAACAATTCATCTCTCTTCAGTTGTTGAATGTTTGTAATATTTATTTATTTATTTATTTCCGTCACTTTTACCCCGCCCTTCTCACCCCCGGGGGGGACTCAGGGCGGCTTACAGAGGAAGGCACAATTTGATGCCTTTGTCACATATACACATATATATAAACAAATTAAACAGTTACAAATTAAAAATTAAAATCATCAATACACAATAATACAATAACACAGTAGTAGACTAATCCTGAGCTCAGCGTTCGGAGTTTCGTAAATCCATTCCGTCTCGTCAAATTCCAGCTCGTCATCAGGTCTTTCTTTAGCTGCCAGGGTGTCCAAATGCCCGGTCCCATATCCAGGTTTTCAACTTTTTCCTAAATGAAAGAAGGGACGTTGCCAATCTAATTTCCCCGGGGAGGGAGTTCCACAGGTGGGGGGCCACCACCGAGAAGGCCCTGCTCCTCATCCCCGCCAATCTCACTTGTGATAAAGGCGGGGTCGAGAGCAGGGCCTCCCCAGAGGATCTTAGGTTCCGAGGTGGGACGTAGAGGGAGATCCGTTCGGACAGATACACTGGGCCGGAACCGTATAGGGTTCATAAATACTCCATGTTTAGATTCATGACAGTGATTCTTAAATATCTGAAAAGACACAAGTGCTCCTGGTTGAGTTGACTGGAATCAAGGAATGATCTTGACAGCATAGCTGCTTCTCTGTGGGCCCACTGGGAAAAGGTCTGCTGTATCTGTTGCTATGTCCATAAGCAACCCAGTTACTAACTTACACCTCATTTTAAGCTCTTCCCTTTGGCTCTGTAGCAATTAAATCCAGATTATTACATGCAAACACACCCAAAAGCCATTCATAAAAGTCCCGTATTATAGAACATAACACTATGAGCAGTTATGCTTATGAAGGTCTACTGCTGAATAATAGATTGGGAATCAGCTTGCTTACAATAGAGGCTTAAATGCAAAGGTCCTGCATTAGAAGAAAATCTAACTAGGCAGAACTATGGTAAGATTCATCGTCCTCCAGGAGATCCTAGGATACCTTTGTCATTTTGCATGTACTTATATGCACACACATATTTTTTCCAAGACCCTCCAGTCTCCACTGGCCAGCAAATGTGACGGAGATATGGAGAATGGCAAGTTCTGCAGGGGTTTTCATTGTTGTGGAATGGAAACATTGAAGTCCTCCCTCTACAGGGACCCAAAAAATTGAAAATGCAGGTGTCACTTTCAGTTAAGCCTGCATATGTTACTGAAAGGACGCCAGCTGCATCAACATATATCACAAAACTGCTTGAGGCTTTAAATTGCATGTAGTATATTGCTCAAGGGGGAATGAAGAAAGTTATTGAAGGGAACTTGCTGGATGTTTTGCTTTCAGGTTCTTGAAGACAGAGAGAAAACCCTGAAGAAGGAGCTGTCAGCAGTTGTGAAAGACAAGGCTCAGTAAGACTCTCTATGAGTGCAATTCCCCTTGTAGCCATAGTCAGATCTTGAAGCATGTCAGCTGAATGGAAGCAATAGTAATTCTGCTAGTGAGGATTACAGATTTGACTGCAACACATGTAATGTTACTGAAGGGAAAAGATAGGTGGGAATACCTGAGATGGCTTATTTTTTTACTCTGCCAGTGATCAGAAAATGGCGGATTCATAGAATTTTCTTAAGGCACACCTGATAAACCTGTGTTCAGGCTGACTCAGGCCTAAGCCAATATCATAGAATCATAGAATCATAGAGTTGGAAGAGACCTCATGGGCCAACCAGTCCAACCCGCTGCCAAGAAGCAGGAAAATTGCATTCAAAGCACCCCCCACAGATAGACATCCAGCCTCTGTTTAAAAGCTTCCTAAGAAGGAGCCTCCACCACACTCCGGGGCAGAGAGTTCCATTGCTGAATGACTCTCACAGTCAGGAAGTTCTTCCTAATGTTCAGGTGGAATCTCCTTTCCTGTAGTTTGAAGCCATTGTTCCTCATCCTATAGAAAGCCTGCATAGACAAAAGTGGAATAGACCTTTAAAAAAATGCAAGCCTATTGTTGCGATGATGATTTTTGTCTAGCTTTGGACCACTTCTTATCTTCAGAGTCCCAATCCCATTCTACTTTGCCTCGCTAATCAAAACTTTTGCATCACAACTTCCTGAATTTATAGACTCAGATGTGTCTGCTACACCAAATCCTCATGCCATATTTATAATTTCAAAGACATGTAATAGCTTCTAGAGTTATCTTACATCTGGGTAGGCCATGGCCCAAATGTAGTTACATCTGGTCAAATAGTTGTTAGGTTTGCTTATCTGTTATCATTAAAACCATGTATTAAAATGTGGATTTTATGAAAGAAATAAGCGACAGCAATAACTTTCTGCAATATCTCAAAGTGAAAGAAAAATCATTATTTCCCAGTGCATATTTTTGTTAGTTCTATATCTATCATGCATAACAGGCATGAGGGACATGTGAATTCACAACTGCTTTTGGACTACATTTCCCCTCTGGCCTAATTAGCATAGCCCAGGTTGTGGGATGATTAGGATTATAGATCAGCAGCATGGTGCATAACTTCTTATTATCCTTCATATATAGTCTGACATGTAAAGATAATGCCACAGCCATTCAATGTTGATTCAGAAGCTATTAATTTCTTTTGGTAAAATCCAGAAAATAATATATAGGGGGGGGGGGGAGAGAGCTGTAGAAAGTGGTAGTTACTTCATTTGTATACTTTCCCAAAAAGTGCTAATAATCCAGTCTTTTCTTATTCTTGCAGACATCGTATCAAGTTTCAAGGCAAGTTTTTGAATCTTCATCCAAAGAGCTTGATGTATGAAATAGCCAGGGCTGAACTGGTCAGTAACCTTGTTTTACCCATACAGAGAAATCTATCTGGTCAGTCTTCTGAGCACAAATTTTAGTTCATCAGCCAGAAGATTGGTTTTGTTTTTGTGCTTTTAAAAAATCAACATAATTATTACAAATGAGCCCAGCAACACTAGATGACAGCAAGAGCTGCTTGGTTGCACTTTGTGTACACGTGGGATGGACAGGATGTTATTGAACCCTTTTTGAAGGGAAGGAATTGGAAAAAGATCGGGTGTGATAAATGGCTCATTTAAAGAGTTGAAATATCACTTGCACCCCATGGCCCATTCTTTCATAGCAGAAGAGCAAAATATACTGGTTGTCTCCTTGTTCTTGTGCCATGACTGAGTTTGAGATTTTTGCTTATGTAAATATTACAAGAAATTTCCTCCATGCGACAGGTATGTTACACAATAAATAGTCAACATAGTTATATATTATCTTCAGGATGAGCATGCCACTTCCAGTTGTTGAGGAAAACTAACAGAAGAGGACTTTATCCACATACCCTGCTTGAAAACTTCCCAGAGGCATCTGTTTGGAGGTTGAAGCGAACAAGATACTAGAATAAACAGGGTTTTGATTGGCTCAGCAGGGCTTGTCTTATTTTCCCATGACATTGTGTGCTTAAAATGGTCACAGACATTGCTGCAGCTGTTATGATATGTTTATATCACAACAATTAAGGAATGGCACAAGTCCATGCTACAGTTAAATACTCTAGCATTTCATTGGCAATTAAATTGCATCACGCACAACTACCACAGTCTTCTCACTGCAGCATGGAGTCACACAGAGAAGTAGTTCTGAAATATTTGCAATGACATGCAAACAAATTTACACATACAAATTTCTTTTTTTCTACAGGAAGAAAAAATACGGAAAGAAGAAAATTCTGTGAAGAAGCAGCTTTGTGGTGGTAGGTTAGTGAAGAACATGTTTATTGCTTGTTAACAATTATGATTGCCACCTTTACAAAATATCCCATAAATCTCTAGCTGTGCAAGCATCTGCAGAAATAACAACTTGATCCATATGAACAAAAAGTCTTTTTAAAATGATCAAATTACTATTTCAGGAGACTGGCTGAAATCTTACATTCAATTTTTAAACTCTTTCCCTTATGGTTAACTAGAAAATGCACAGTTGATGGTTTTACATTGCATCCATGGTGCCAAAATTATTCCCAACAACATCATGGTCTACTACATCCAGGGAAAGTGATATGCAGAATTGGAAGCTTCGTCAACATCATATAACATTCCACACATGCCTAATATGATTACAGCCTATTACTCCAGAAAACATAATATGGTCTATATTATGAAATTTCAGGTGCCAATGGCATCAATTCAAAGTATTTTCTATCACGTTTTGTGGTAAAGTCGTCTCTGGAACCAGAGAGCCAAAACTGGCATTGTTTGAAAGATGAAGCTAGTAGTGATGTATTTTTCCTGTTTTACTCTATAAGAAATGTGGATGGGGTTGATGTAGACCAAGGATATTTGTGGGTTAAGGTGATGACTTTAATACCTCCTGGAACCTAGTCCAGGTAGCACTGCTGCATGTGCAATTGCCATTGCAATGTATTTTCAATTCTTCTGAACGTACACAATTGTGTTCAGTTCTGGTTCCAACCATAGTTGTCCCAATCTAAATAGAATCCATAGTGGTGGATATTGGATGAAAAAAAATCTTACCTTTCCATTCGAATGTCCTGATTTGGGATGCTATATATTGCTATAGATGAACACAGAGTATGATTGTCTTCTCAGAGTAGAGTCTTGGTGGTGGGCCCATAGGTGACTGTGGACACTTATTCTGGATCTGCATGATCTTTCACAATGAAGACATAGGCTTCCAGATGAAAGACAGTCATGAAAAGGTTTGCTTGATCCACCTTCCTCTAGGCACATTTCTTCCTTTCGCCCTCTATCCGCTCCTTGTCGAAATCCATGGCACCAAAGGAAGCAACAAAAAGTAATTTCTGCTTCGGTCCTGAGATGGAACATATTCCAGAGAATCAGGGAATCAACATGAAAACATTCTCTTTGAACTATTTCCCAAGCAGAGCCATTGTGCCATACAGAACATGACATTTAACATATCATTGAACCTTGATGTTTTAGATAGATAGCAATGCAATGTAATAAAATTACCAGTATAACAGCTTTGCCAAAACTGGCATTCTCTGAGTGTTCTGAATGATGACTTCTAACATCCTTAGCCATTAGTCATGTGACTAAGTGCAGATGGATTTTATAGTTCAAAATCTGGTAGGACAGGACAAGAGGGAGGCACCAGTTTAGCATGGCAACCTCTCCAGAAATTACCACTAAGGGCCTCATCATACTGAGGTCAATAAGCAGGGTGACTGTGTGGGGGGTGGGGGTGGATTCACCATGTAGCATGGTGAATCTGGTGGGCAGCGGGGGGAAACCATTGTCTCACTCCCTGCATCACCCACTGCACTGCTTTCCCCGTCACATGGGGGGGGGGGGGCATTGCCACCTGGCTTCCTTCTGATCCTATTATTATTATTATTAGTAGTAGTAGTAGTAGTAGTAGTAAAATTAAGCAATACATTTATAATGCAGCAGACACATAATATCCAAGGCATTTAATCCTCCCACCCCCATTAATCTTATTATATCTACTGTAAATTTCACTGTTGTATATGTATTTCTATCCTTCACCTCCTGTTCTTCTGAATGAGAACATGGGAAGCCTCCTGTGTTCTCCAGGAAGTGTCCTAGCATGGAGCCCTGCCGAAAGTAGCCTTACGTCATGTGATGCCATCCAATGGGCTCCATCAAGGAAGCATCCTGGAAGCATCCTAGGATGCTTCCCTTTCTACATGTGATGAATTGGTCTGAGTGAGCACATGGCTTTATCAAGATCTAAAGAAAGAGATACCATTACTGTTGGAAGTATTAGAGAGAGGATATGAAAAAAAAATAGCAAGAGTCAAGGAAGGGCACATAACAAAAGGAAGGTGAAGTTGGTTTTAAATCATTTTTTTAAAAGCCTGCATTGGTCCTACTAAGCAGAAAACACTGACGGCTGAATATGAGTGTATTAACATTAAAAATTAAAAATAACATTGATATTTAGATATAGAGTAGGATGTACATATTTTATCGATGGCCAGTGAAGATCTCTTATCATGCAGGTTTTTAACAGTATTCCAGTATTGGAACATTTTCTGTTTTAATATAGTGTCATTGAATTAGCATGTGCAGATGAGAAAAGATGAAGTATTTTCTTTCAGTCTAGGTATCTAGTAGGGATGCATGCAAGAATTAATAATTAGATTAGGGAGGTTAGGAAAAGCATTGCCCATTTCAATTCTTTTTCACACTTCAGGACTTTTTCTTGAGACGCTCATTTATTCAAAACCCATACACTCTTGACCCTTGAACACATATACAGCACTTCTGTACAGAAACTATATTTGGTACTAAATAATATACCATTTTCTTTGCAAATTGTAAAAAAATAGCCAGTTTTATCAAGGAAAATATTTTTACAAGTAACTAAGGTTGGACAGAGCAAGGCATCAGATTTTTAGAAGTGATTTCACAGCATTTCACAGGTAAAACACACATGATCAAGCAACATCACAGTGTGGTCAAGGTGGCAAAGGTGACTAATGAAGAAGAGCTAGGAGAGGCTGAGTAGTTTGGTTTTTATCAATCTACTGGGAAGAGCAAGACTCTTCATTCCCCTTTCTCCCTGCTAAGTTGAGTATTTTTCCACTTTGAACAAAGTTTGCATCAACTGAAATAAATGGTAGAAAACAAGGGGAAAGAGAAAAAAGAAAAGCTGGGACATATTAAAAGTAGCTGAGAAAGTGGGATGGCAGAAGATTAATGGGTTCTTTCTATCAAATCAGGATAGTTGGAGGGTATATATCATATTCCCTTTGAGGAGAGGGTTAACATACCTAGAGCACATGCTTTGTCTGTGGGTCACCCCAGATTCATTCACTATCAATTCAAATTAAAATGACTGAGTAGGTGGTTAGACAAAATTCCAACTGAGATCTTAGCAAACAACTGATGCCAGTTAGAATTGATAATTCTGATGTAGGTGGACCAGAGCATTGATACCTACTTTCCCCAGGCATGCTACTTCTCACATTTTAACATATTAATCCCATTTAGGCTTGTGTGTAACATGGATTTAATACCACCTTAACCATTGGGAGACACATTCAAATTAGTATTTGACCAGGCATGGAAGGGACAGAGAAAAGAGGCTTTTTATTGTATTATAATTACTCTTTACCAATGTGTTATTTCGAAATGTTTATTATTCTGTCACATTCCCGTAGTAGATTGTTGAAGTATATGTGGGTAAAATTATGCACAAGCCTTTTCCCACTGAGCATCACTGTTGTAAAAATAGGAGTATGCTTCAAAATTTCAGCCTGCCTCAAACCAGAGATTCAGATATACTCCCTTGTTTTGTGCATTTTACGCTATTTTGACAATTAATGCTTAAACAAATTTTCTTTCCCAGTGAAATTTGAATGCTATCCCTAATTGGCTTGAAAGTAGATTCCTATTCAGGCAAAAGTGGTTTATTTCATTTTTGTACATTAGCAACAACAAACCTATCAATTTTAATACATTCAGGCATTTTGAAGCAGGCTCCCAAATGTGCTTTTAGTGTCATCTGCTAAATACCCTTGACATTGCTTGTCCTTTATTCAAGGCTTGAGATATTCATGAGTCTGGAAGGTTTTGCAAGCCACTGAGGCCTTTGTTTTAGCCTATCAACAAACTGGGATATCTAAAAAGGAGCCAAAAAGCAGGAGACTTTTTCACCTGCTTTTCTCTTTGTGCAATGTAAACCATTTATTTATTTATTTGTTTGTTTGTTTGTTTGTTTGCTTATTCTTTCATAGGTCAAAGATAGTCTGGATCTTCAAAGTGTTGTGGCACTTTGCTGGCATCCTACTTGTGATCCTCCTGCTGGTGTTTCTAGTCACCCTCTTCATTCTCAATTTCTGCCTTTCAAATCACACCATGACAGAGGCATATCACCACTCTACATGGCGGATCCTGGGCTATTATGTCCAGCCGTATATGGAGCTACACAGTTCTGGAATATTGCCGAATTGATCTCGGAAGTGAAAGAAGATGTCAAATAGAGAAAGCCTGTTGTTATAATGCATTAGAGTATGTGGATAAAGCTGACATCCTAGCAACATCATTTGAGCTACATTTTTTCATACTATTAACCATCATTGTTGGATGCCTCAATTTGTGATCCATTAAACAGGAAGTATACACCAAGGGTGTCCTATACAACTCAGGTCTAGGTTTACTTGAAAGACCTTATCTGCCTGTATGAACCTGCCTGAGCTGTAAGGAATTCAGGGGAAGGACTTCACAGGTAAATTAGTTGGAAACATTTCACAGGGTCTCCCAATACTTCCTTCCCTAAGTAAGTTAGGATGGTGCCTACCTGTCTTTTTGATGATAGGCTAAGATCTTTTTATTCAAGAAAGCATTTGGGAATGTATCATTAACAAGAGAGAGAATATTTTATGATATTATAAAGGTGACTTATTCATAATTCTGGCTGTAAAGAAATATTTCAAATGATTTTAATTTTGTTTTTAATTTAATACTGTTTTAATCTTTACTTTTGTATGCTTTTAACTACATGTGTTTTATTGTCATTTGTAAGTTTTCTTAATTCCCATCTAGAACACACATGACATAAAGTGATGAGGATAATGATGATAGATAGCAAACCACAAGGATCCCAAAAAAAAAAATCTTGATTTTTCTACCTGCTGGACTTCAATATTCTTTCTTGTAAATGAATGTCAAATCTTAGTAAAAAATCTTTCCACTTAAAATATCTCAAAAACCATAATTGTCAGAGATTATTCATAATGTGGGATTTATTCTATGCAAAATTCACACAAATTATTTTTGTGCACAAAATATTTTTTTCTGCAAAAAGTATTATTTTCTGCTTAGAAATGCTATAGTTAATGATATATTCTATACAAAATTAAGTTTTTTAACAAAGAGAAAAGTAAGAGGTAACTTTTCTGTTAAAAGATAATTTTCAGCACAGAAAATACAATGTTCTGCACTGTTAAAGATATTTTTGTGCAACAGTGAAAATTATTCATAAAATAAGCATCAAACTGCATACAATTTTGCCAGTCCATGATTAACCTTGATTGCTGTCACTCAAAGAACATTATGATTTCTTTAAAAATATTTGTGAATATTCTCTTTATCTCTAAACTTCCCAGTGTCCTGTTTCCCGCATTGTCAAGCTAGATGGCCATGAGAAGTGTACAAGAACACTAGTATAATCCTTTGCAACTGTTGTTCCTCAGTAACAAGTCTTCAATTGCATACTCCTCCTGTGTCCTGTCAGAAGCTCAACATCTGATTTACTTCCCTTACATTAGGAACACTCTCTTTTTCTGAATCATGTCTGAATGGAATCCCAGTGAGCAATCTAGCTGCTGTTTTGCACCAATTGAAATTTCCAAGTCATTCTGAAAGTACTATCTTTCTGCTCTCAAAGGGAGAACAAGCATGGCCAGCTTACAAAGTAGCACACAATGGCGCCACACAAGATATAAAATGCAACACATTGTTCTATATACAGTAAATCAATGGAAGGTCAGAAGAAAGAAAAGCAAATATACAGCAAACAATGGAGGAACGTCAGGGGATAATACAACAAGCATGGCCTGTTGGATCCCCTGACATTCTCCATTGTTTGCTGTATATTTGCTTTTCCTTTCTTCTGAGCTTCTGAGCTTTTGTCCCAGGCTGGGAGAAAAGTGGGATAGAAATAAATAAATAATAGTGAGATGACTTCACCAGGGAGAAATGAATGACCAATTCTGGCAATCTCACTATGATGTGCAATGTGCCTAGCTTTCATGAGGTTACTGCAGGGTCAATGCAGACCAGAAAAATACACTGTAAAGCAGATTTTGTCATTGTAGACGAGCTCTTGGAGTTCTCATCCACTAGCCAGATCACTACACACATTTAGTTCTTTACTTACCATAGCATTTAAAACAAACCTTTCATCGGTGAGAATGATGTATGCATTGTGCTGTTGTAGCCATGCTGTGACATTCCGTCCTGTTTTCTGTGCATAAAATGGAACAATTTTATTTCAATGGATTTGTCTGTCTTTTCTCAGACAAAACTGGTTTTCTTCATTTTAAGGTGCTCATGATAAAGATGTAACCCATGCAAGATTGTACAACCTGTTACAGGAATAAGTGCACTACATATCACACATCTTTCCAGACTATATGATTTACATAACGTTATCTCAAACTAAAGTATCAATGTACTATCTCTGTGCCATATTACCTATCAATTAAGTCTGTAAATTCAAGATATCATATCACTATGTGTTTTCTTTTCTCTATTCTGGCTGTATTAAAAACTCCCATATCCTCCATCTTATTTCTTAAACAGGATCTGAGTAGTGTGGAAAGCAAACAAAACAGTATTCCACAATGCCTGATTTTTCAGCCGGTTTCTTTCCGGGAACGGGCTGCCACATAGGGCAGCCGATGTTGGGTTGAAAACAGATTTCTAGAACTTCAGCAAGGTTCTAGCTGGGCAATGCTAACAACTCAATCAGATGGTATTTGTCTGTTGTTGGTCACATCTGTGGCCAACATACAAGCAAAACCAAAACTGGAATCTGAAGAGACAACAATATTTATATTCTGGCAAGCTTCACACATGATCTAGTAGTTTCTATTATGATTCACCTACTATACAAGCAGCCCTCAAGTGACAAACATCCAACTTACAAACAACTCATAGTTAAGAACGAGGATAATACAACAGGAAGTGAGAGAAATCTACCCCTAGGAAGAAAAATTCATCCCTGAAAGAGATATCATGGGGAAAGGTTGTCTCCACTGAAGCTTTATCACCAATCCATGTGTCCACAAGAAAAAAAATTCAAAATCCAATTATCACAGGGACAGAAAGTGAGATGAAATATTCTGAACAGATGAATAGAATCAAAACAGATACCACAGAGGTGTTAAACCTTCCCTATGCTAGGCAAAGTGCAGAAGGATGGATAGATAGATAGATAGATAGATAGGGCAGAAGTTATTCTCAAAATGTTACTGTTACGACTTACATACAAATTTAACATAAGAAGAAACAAACATATCTTGTTCGTAACTTGAGGACTACATGTACATCAGATTTTCCATGACTCAATTTTTATCTCAAATATTCATCTTGGTGCTTTTTCTGTTGAAAAATATTTTCTCATTACTGTGGGACTTGTCCCTAAAAATGAAAATAATTAAATGTTGCAAATACCCAGATAAGAGTTTGGAAAAATAATTTGTGATCTTTTGTTGTATGTGTTCTTTTGTATTTGTGTTTAAATTTTGCAATGTATTGTATACAAGTGACAAGCATAAGCAAAAATTACGTTAACTTGCAAAAGAGATACATTGCAAAATTCTAACAAATCCTTTTCCTCCTACCTCTCACCTCTCATCCATGAACCCACCATCCATGACCTCTGTCACTACTCACTGTGAATAGCATCTATATTATCTATATCTATATCAGCGGATGTAAGGAGGATGTAGGTAGGAGTTTGTGGCAGCATTATGATTGGCTACCACTGTGGTGCTATTTGCATATGGTCTCTGATTGGCCAGCCACAATAGGACCCCCTGGTGGTGAAAAGGGTTAATGAGAGAAGCAGGGACATGTATGTGCCAGCTTTCCGATTGGCTGCCACTGTGGTACTATTTGCATATGGTCACTGATTGGCCAACCTAAAAGTTCCAAGATTATGAGGTGACAAGAGAGGAGAGAAAAAGGCCTTCGGCAGTGACAGAAAATTACCTACACAGACCAAACTTGGCACACAGAGCCCCCATGACCCACTCTACATCCTACTGCAGTTTGGAGGAGGATAGATCATGGATGATGGGATTTGCAGTACCTTCACTCACTTCCTGAGACCACAGCAACATTACTCTAATTACCAATAAAGACCAAACTTGGCACACAGAGCCCCCATGACCCATTCTACATCCTACTGCAGTTTGGAGGAGTATGGACCATGGATGATGGGACTTGCAGTCCTATCACTCACTTTCTGAGACCGCTGTGAACCTCATCCAATGACTGATCAAAACCAAACTTGGCACCTAGACCTCTCATGGCCCACTTTACGTCCTGGTGCGGTTTGGCCGGGGATGGACCATGGATTATGGGACTTGCAGTACCTTTGCTCAATTCCTGAGACCAATGCAACCCTCATCCAATTACAGATAAAGACCAAACTTGGCACACTGAAGCACTCTACATCCTGGTGCAGTTTGGAGGAGGATGCACCATGGATGATGGGACTTGCAATACCTGCACTCCCTTCCTAAGACCAATACAACTGCCAACAATGATGGATCAGGACCACTATTCACACTGAGAGCCCACATGACCCACTCTACATCCTGGTGCAGTTTGGAAGAATTTGGTGATGGATGATGGGACTTGCAGTCACTTCACTCACTTCCTGAGACCACTGAGACCCTCGCCAATGACTGTTCAAGACCAAACTGGGCACACAGAGTCCCTATGACCCACTCTACATCCTGGTGCACTTTCAAGGAGGACAGACCATGGATGATGGGACTTCAAATACCTCCATTCCCTTGCCAAGACTGCTGCAACCCTCATTAATGACCGATCAAGACCACACTTGGCACACAGAGCCCCCATGACCCACTCTACATTCCGGTGCTGTTTGGAGGAGGACAGACAATGGATGATGGGACTTCCAGTACCTTCACTCACTTCCTGAAACCACAGCAACACTCATCCAAATACCAATAAATACCAAACTTGGCACAGAGAGCCCCCATGGCCAACTCAACATTCTGGTGAGGTTTGGGGGAGAACAGACTATGGATGATGGGACTTCAAGTACCTCCACTCACTTCCCAAGGCTGCTGCAACCCTCATCTAATGACCAATCAAGACCAAACTTGGCACAAAGAGCCCCCATGACCCACTCTTCATCCTGGTGCATTTTGGAGGAGGATGGACCACAGATGATGGGACTCGCAGTACCTTCACTAACTTCCTGAGATCACTGCGAGCCATATAAATAACTGATAAAGACCAACCTTGATACACAATTCCTTTCTCAAATAACCTGGGCAGCGCCGGGTCCCCAAGCTAGTCTCTAATAAAACCCACCCTTATAACTACTTTAATAAATTCCCCTTGCTGCCACTTTAAAGTCAACATTTCTCTTTCTTTCCAAATATTCAAATGCCAGCCTCCATTTTTTGGCAAACTTTTCATTATTTCTTCCCTGGATTCCATTAGATTGCTCAGCCATTTGAATATAGTCTAATAGGTTATCTCTCCAGTTCTTTTTTGATAGTTTTTTTTTCACCTTTCCAAGATTTCGCTAATGTCAATCTGGTTGCAACAAAGCTATACTTACACATTTCCTCATAATAGTGACAATGATTGATCATGATGATGATAAATGTATTACCTGCCTTTCCATGCAACTCAAGGTGATGTACAACATTGTGAATACAAGAGATAAAATGCTATTAAAACACATGCAACAAGATACACAGAATTAATATGTAAGTTAAAATCCACTGATGAAATGCAGATGCAAATTCACAACTTAAAATTGACTGGATAGGTCTGCCAGGTCTACAGTTGTGTCTTAAATTTCAGTAGCTGATCTATTTGTCAGATCTCTTCCAGCAGGTCATTCCACAGTCTTGGGACAGCAGATGAAAAGGTCCTCTGGGTGACTAGTCAGGTTCTGGCTGGTTGAAGTAGACGGCGCCCCTGCCCCTGATGACCTGAATGTTCTAAGGGGCAGATTGCACAGGAGAAGGCAATCCTGAAGATAACCTGGCCCCAAACTATTTAGGGCTTTAAAGGTCAAAACCATCACTTTGTACTTTGCCTAGAAACTAATTGCCAATCAGTGGAGTGACTTTAGTATGTGTGTGATGTGTTCACTTCTACATGTTCCTATACCTAGTCTGGCTTTCATTTCTTTTTTTAACCAACTGGAGTTTTGAAGCTTGGTACAGAGGTAGCCCAATGTAAAGTACATTGCAAAAGTCAAATCTTGGGGTTACCAGTGCAGGTACTACCATCTTTAGGTCCTCCAAATCTAGGAAGGTGTGCACTGGCGTATGAGCTAAATGTGGCAGTAAGCACTCCTAATCATCCCATTTACCTGAGCTGATATCTGGAAAGGCAGACCCAGTAGCACTCCCAAGCTGTGAAGACAGTCTTTCAGGGGGTGTGTAACCCCATCCAGAACTGGTTTACACACTTACGAATTCATTTTTTGGGTGGGTAATAACAAATCTGTAGAAAGATTTTGGGTTTGCAGGAATGTAAAATGAATTTGAAAGAAAAACAATCTAAGAATGGTATTACGATATCCCAGTGAGGGAATAGTGTTTTAAGTAGAGTCAAGGAATGCTTGCTTTTGGTTGGGGAGACATAGCATGGTGGGGAAGGAAAATAAAATGGAGAACCCTAGAGGAAGTGGTTACTGGAATGCCAAATAAGAACACTTCATTCGGTGTAACATTTTGCTTCTAACTGCACATTAGGTCTAAGAACCACATTGCTTTTTCTATTACTATGTTTGTCATATAGTGGTTACAGATAACATAACCATTATATGATAAACATGGTTACTTGATTATTTAATTGGCTATCAAAGAAATGATAAGAATTAATGGAAACAATGTTTGTTATTATTTCAGTGCAGTAACTATGCGTGGAAGCAATCTTATCAAATTCTAAATGTATAAAGGTAAGTGGTGTTTGCTTGTATAGTAGGAAAAATTGGCATTTGATTCATGTTATGGTTGGAGGAAATGAGAGAATGACTTACTCTGTAAATCATCCAGTAACTTCATAGCTAATATAGGAGTTGTAATCATGACATCTCATTGTAGCAGTTCTAATTAGAGGACCCAATTTGACCAGGGACATCCTCGGACATCTTCTTGTATTACACATGTGAGGTAGTCTTCCTGCATTGAAAGGGTTGCAGAGCCCAATTTCCGCCCCCTTCCGAGTGCTTTAGAATCATAGAAGCACAAAAACATAGAATTGAAATGGCCTCATGGGTCATCAAGCCCAGTGCTGGATTTCCATTTAAAGCATCCCCAGAAAAAAAATCCTCAGCTTCTATTTTGATGCATCCAAAAAAGACACCCCCACTACACCCCTAGTCAATTAATTTTCAAGCTACACTTACCATGTTATCACACCAGGGCTTTAAAGCAGGCAACCACCTGAGGAATTCTGGGAAATGTTTAGGGTGGGGCCTTTTGAATTCTCAACTACAGAGGTTCTTGGCTTCCCAAACACTTTTTCCCAGAATTCTGCAGGTGGCGGAAATGTGGGGCTACCTGCTTTAAAGCCCTGATGTGATAAAAAGGAATTTCTTGACAGTAATAACATTAAGATATTCAATTGAAATCTACCTTCCTGTGACTTAAAACCATTACACATGATCCTTTGCTTCAAGGCCATAAACTTGCCCCCTCCTGTCTGTGACAATCTTTGAGGTATTTAAAGAGTGCAGTCATGTCAACCTGGAGTCTTCTTCTCACCAAGCAGAAGAAGCCCAATCTTTCCGCATATCTTTTGTTCCCCTTCTCTGAACATTAATCTTTTTCTTGACCTTTTTTGAAGAGTGTATGTTTTCTGATTTTGAATCTTCTGGTGTCTCACCTGTTCTTCCAGATTTCTTGAAAATGATGGGTGGTGATTTTGCAAGCATGTCATCAAGTCCCTTATATTCTCTGGTTTTGTATCCACACTGTAGAATTAATGCATATTTACTAGGCATAGTTAGGTCCAGTCAGAATCTTCGTTATTTGGAATAAAGTTGGAGAAATTTCCTTTTGGAAGTGATTTTGAAGTTTTTAAGAAAACCGGAGGTCCCTTTGCCCTTCCAAAGCTTTTTCACCATTTTTGTTATGACTCATGAAGTGAGTAAGAAATGATCCAGCTTTCCCCTGCTTCTGGTCCCTGGCCTCGGCTCAAGCCAGAGAAGCCAGTTTTAAAGCCAGAGAAGCAAGTTATAAACCAGAGAAGCATGAATTTGCTCCACTTCTGTCTCAAGTCAGAGAAGCAAGCCAGTTTTAAAGCCAGAACAACAAGTTATAAACCAGAGAAGCGTGATTTTGCTCCGCTTCTGTCTCAAGCCAGAGAAGCAAGCCAGATTTAAAGTCAGAGAAGCTAGTTATAAACCAGAGAAGCATGATTTTGCTCTGCTTCTGTCTCAAGCCAGAGAAGCAAGCCAGTTTTAAAGCCAGAGAAGCGAGTTATAAACCAGAGAAGCATGAATTTGCTCCACTTCTGTCTTAAGCCAAAGAAGCCAGCCAGTTTTAAAGCCAGAGAAGCGAGTTATAAACCAGAGAAGTATGAATTTGCTCTGCTTATGCCTCAAGCCAGAGAAGCAAGCCAGTTTTAAACCAGAGAAGGAAGGAATTTTCTCTGCTTGCTTTTCTCTGCCCCTAGAGTAAAACAACTACTTTCAAAATAAAGACCAAGCAGTGAAACAGGAAATAACACTTTCAAACCATTAACGAAAGGATTCAGAAGTCTCAGAAGTTTCAAAAAGTTTTGAACTTTTTTTTCTGTGAAAATCGCAATTGAATTTAGAATCGAACCCCTGGCACTCCCTACATCCGAAACAAGTTTTCAACCATTTTTTTATCAAACCTAATATTTACACTACTTTCAATGCCATGTCCCAAAGCTATGAAATCATCGGGCTTATACTCTGGTAAAGCAACAGCACTCTTTGAGACAGCTGAACACCTTGTAAAACTGCAACTCTCATGAATTCAAAGCACTGAACTATGGCAGTTAAAATAGTGTGAAACTGCATTAATTCTACAATGCAGATGAACCCTGAGATTCAGTTCACCTGGTCCTATGGCACTCTTTGAGACAGCTAAACACCTTGTAAAACTGCAACTCTCATGATTTCATAGCACTGAACTATGGCAGTTAAAATAGTGTGAAACTGCATTCATTCTGCAATGCAGATGAACCCTGAGATTCAGTTCACCAGGTCCTACGGATCTAAATTCATTTAGATTAACTAAGTGATATCTGACCAGTTCTTTATCAATCTTGATTTGCAGTCTTGAGTTCAGTTCATTTTGAATTTTAGCTTTTCTTATTTTAGTCCTGAAAGCTTGACCTCCACATCTTTATTCTTCCTTGGTGATTCATCATTCTTTCCATTCTTTATACATTTTTTCACTTCCTCAAGTTTACTATGTAACCACATTAGCTTTTCAGATGTTTCCCATTTTCCTTCTTCTATTGAATTGCATATGATTGTGCTTTTCACAGTCCCTTCTTTATGAAATATCACCCATGATTAATGCTTTTCTTTTAACATTTCTAACCATCTGAGCTTGATAAAACCAGCTTTCTTGAAATCCAAGATTTGTGTTTGACTATATTCTTTTTGGCATGCCCCTAAACACTAGCATTTCATTATGAGTTCCCTCTAAAATATAAGTTGATTCCAGGGACCAACTTCTTCCTGTTGTTCGGGATCAAATCCAGGATTGCTGAGACCTTTATTCATTCCTCCACCTTTTGAAAAAGGAAGTTATCTCCAAGGTATACTGTTGGAGCCCATGCTTAGCAGAAACAGCCTCTCATCAGATAACACCATAACTGAAGTGATCCATAAGTACAAGTGCTGCCATGAAATGTGGTGGTCTCCTTCTTTGAAATTTTTAAGCAGAGGCTGAATGACCATCTGTCAGGAGTGCATTGATTGTACTTTCCTGCATTGTATAGGTTAGACTGGATGGCCCTCGTGGTCTCTTGCAACTTTGATTCTATGACTAGGGCAGCTGTGAGCTGTTCTTCATCATGTTTCTCATCCAAGTCTTCAAAGACCTCTTTCACAATATATTTAAGTAGGAGATTTGCAAAGGAGTGGTGGCATGTTTACACTGTATCTAGGCACCCAGTCAAATGCTATGAAGAAAACTGGCTTTCTGTTATGTTCATCTATTCTCTCATGAGTCCTAATTCTATTCTTGGCATATGATGTTTTCATTGCCATCTTGAAGCATTTGTGTGCACTTTTCCACTGACAATCTCTTCTGACTACACAACACAGGACTTAGTGGCTTTATTAACTTATTGCCTTATTGTATTCTCCTTTTTAAAAACACTCTTTTGTTTCCTCTTCTTATCTCAGGGCAGGCAGCATACAAATATCAGCTCCAGAAAAAGTTACTGCAGTAGATGTTGGAACCAGCATCTGAAAATAAAAGTTCTCATGAGATGTTCTCTTGAGTTCATGTGCAACCAAATCTAGAAATAGCTTTCTTTCCCTTCCATTTTTCAAAGCTTGCCTGGCACTTTTTATCAAGCTGCAAGAACTATCTGTTATACCTGCCATAACAGGTAAGTTCTAATTTATTTTGAAATGCATCATTTCATTTGTTATTTCCGTAAAAGAATAGTAAATGTAAATGAGAACTCAGTTGAATAGATTTATCAGATAAGAGATTTTTCAGATATAAGATTACTCTTTGAATTTAATAGTGAATACATAACTTTATAATTCACATGGAAGTTTCAGATGAATGGATAAACCAAGGAATGATTCCATTTTTTTACTATATGAGCAAATAATTTTTCATCAATGTAATGTTTAACTTTCTTTAATAAAGAATAAGAGTATAGAATTATAATCTTAATATCTAGAAGATGAAAGCATGATACGAACAGTCCAGTCCTATTTAGTTTTACTCTAAAGTAAGCTCTATTGGCATTAATGGACTCACAACCAAGAGAGTATAGTTCAGACTAAAGCTTTAATAAAATATATGAATGTTTCATAAGAAATCCATCAAAATCAGCAGAGGATATGGAATTTCTTCACAGCAGAGCAATATTGACAAATTATAAAGCCCCATTCCAAGTAAGAATTATACTTTTGTATTTATTATCTGAAATAGACACTTTAAAAAGTTGTTTTTTTTAAAAAAAAAACAATGGGTTCAAACTCCTGGGATACTGTATATGGTCATCTTACAAGTTAACCCATCTCCATCTGTCTGCCATACTGCAAAAAAAGGAGAAAAAGTCATTGGAATGCATTAGGCTGCTAAGAAAGGAGAGTGTTTCACCAAAGCAAGTAACATGATAGGGCAAAATGAGGGTTTTTGCACCCCTAGTAAGAATTCTCCCTCATCCTAAAATTCTCTTTCATTCCCCAATTTTCTAGCACTGAAATTATAAAACTCTAGTTCAATATTTCGAAATACAGTGTAGGCATCTATGGAAAAGGGGCGAGCATTTTCCAAATGTATGTGAACAGCTGATCTAAGAATGATTTTCAGTGTCTCATTCTGTGCAATGCTGGGAATTTTATAACTGAACTAAAATGCATATTTGGAGCAATGCTTTCTTTTTACCCAATGCACCCCTGATTATCCTGTTTGAGTAAATCTCCAGGATCCATAGCTGCCTCCATTCTCAATCCACATGATTCAGAAGGGCCCCAACTCTTCAGAAAGCCTTGCATGGGCCCTGCAGGAGGAAAAACGGGTACTAGAAAGTTACCTTCTATGAAATCTTCACTAGCCAAACTGTAACATATGAGCTACTTGCGTCCAATGCAGTGGAGGGTAGTTTTTATTGAACAGAGAAGCGTCATGATAGCTCAGCAGTGGAGCAACTATCTATAGAGGTAGTTTTGTATTTATGATCTGAGATTAATACTACAAATGGGTTTTTTTTAAAAAAAATCCAATGGGTTCAGACTCCTTGGATAGATGGTCATCTTACAAGTAACCTTACAAGTAGGCCAGTCCTTGAAGACAAGGCTTTCCCTTGTCTTCAGGGACTGGTCTAAGAGCCATTTGCTGTGGAAGCCCAAGCTCTGAATATTGCCTGCCAACCTCCAAAATGAATACGCCACACAACAGTTGTGGGTTAAAATATGGGCAACTTTATTAACTGTTACCTAGTTAAATCTGTAAATGAAACTCAATATATGGCTAGCATGAACTTGTTGTGAATAAACCGAGGTGATGTCCCTTCCTGGCCTACCCCTCAGCTAAATAAGGTGAAGCATCTGGGTCCCCAGTGACCAAAACCCGGGGGGTCTATGTAGGGAAATGTGTTGGAGGAATCTTCCCCAAGGCATTGAGGTGAGGCCCTCCCCATTCCAAGGCCATTTATCCTTTAGTTTCAACTCGGCTAGAATAACAACCGGTGATATTTTCTGTTACTGGCCTTTGCCCCATATGGGTGCACAACAAAATCTTTGTTTCTAGGGTTTTTTTTCCGGAAAACCTATTTATAAAAACCACTGAACCCAATCTTCCCTCTAGTAACAGTATAGGGCAGGTGAGAAAACCTCCTGGAACACAAGAGGGGGGGAAAAATTTCAACCCGGCTCCCTAAGGCAACCAACAAATTATACTGTTAATGGGCGGGTGTGATGGGTTGACGTTCAACGAAGTCTGAGCTGGAGGAAGGCTTTTTTCCTCCAGGTTCCGCCAGGTTGGCTTCTTCTTCGGGAGAGGAGGCAAAGCTCTCTCCCCCTCCCCAGCTGCACCCGGGGGTGGGAAAGAGGATTTTGTTTGAACAGGAACTGCCTCTCTCCTCCTTTAGCACCTTTCCTTCCATTTCTAACCACCTGGTAAAGAGGGAACGTGAAATGGCAATACCTGTTTCTAGATGGATTAAAATGAATTCCATAAAAAATTATTTTGCTCTATATTTGGTAACTTGCAAATACCTTTACATTCACCAAGAATGCAGCAACACAGCTTGGACACTGACAATATTGACTTCAAACTTCTTTCATGGCAACACCAGGAAGGTGTCTTTTGCTTAAAAATGTTCCTTAGAATCATAGAATCAAAGAGTTGGAAGAGACCTCATGGGCCATCCAGTCCAACCCCCTGCCAATAAGCAGGAATATTGCATTCAAATCACCCCTGACAGATGGCCATCCAGCCTCTGTTTAAAAGCTCCCAAAGAAGGAGCCTCAACCACACTCCAAGGCAGAGAGTTCCACTGCTGAACGGCTCTCACAGTCAGGAAGTTCTTCCTCATATTCAGATGGAATCTCATTCTTGTAGTTTGAAGCCATTGTTCTGCGTCCTAGTCTCCAGGGAAGCAGAAAACAAGCTTGCTTCCTCCTCCCTGTGACTTACTCTCACATATTTATACATGGCTATCATATCTCCTCTCAGCCTTCTCTTCTTCAGGCTAAACATGCCCAGCTCCTTAAGCCACTCCTCATAGGGCTTGTTCTCCAGACCCTTGATCATTTTCGTTGCCCTCCTCTGGACACATTCCAGCTTGTCAATATCTCTCTTGAATTGTGATGCCCAGAATTGGACACAATATTCCAGGTGTGGGCTAACCAAAGCAGAATAGAGGGGTAGCATTACTTCCCTAGATGTAGACACTATGCTTCTATTGATGCAGGTCAAAATCCCATTGGCTTTTTTTGCCGCCACATCACATTGTTGGCTCATGTTTAACTTGTTGTCCCCAAGGACTCCAAGATCTTTTTCACACGTACTGCTCTTGAGCCAGGTGTCCACCATTCTGTATCTTTGCATTTCGTTTTTTCTGCCTAAGTGGACTATCTTGCATTTGTGGAGTACCTTGATCCTACAATTTTCTATTCCTAATGCCATCACTGTTTCCTATTCTTCCAGTCTTAAAAAATAAGAAATGTTAAGCACAATACTTAGAATCTTAATGTGTTGGGAAAATGAATGCATGCATACATTTTTACACACACACACAGAATAGAATTTCCTCTTCTGTCCTTCAGCCTAAGCTGTGAGTATAAGTCATTAATATTCACTGAAGGATGATCAATCTCCAAAGTCACCCTAACACTTCTTTGGACCAGCGAGTTTCCTAACCTTCCCCAGAATCATTCTGCAGTGACAGATAGTTGCTTGCTTGGATATTAAATAATTCATGTCACTTAGAGAATTTGCAACCTTTTCTGCAACAACATATTTCTTGAAACGACTCCAATGCCATTTGCTAAAGCACTGTAACTGGAAATTCCTATCGTGAAAGGCAAGGCAAGGCAAGAAAGGAGAGAGAAATGTTTATTGAGAAGCTAGCCTGAGAATCAGCATCTTAAGGAAGACAGACTTGGAAAACCCAACTTAGCTTCACATTCTGCACTGAACACCAGGCAGTTTTCTCTAGGAAGAGCTACAGAAGGAAAAAGCTTACCAAGTTCCAGTCAATTTTGTGGCAGTGAAAACCTTCCAACTGCAAAATATGAGCATTATTAGAAAGATGGAACAGCCATTCCCTATCGTTTCATTGCTAGGATATGTTCCAAAGCACAAGCTAAAAGAGGAAACACCCTGTTAAATCTTATCAGCTAGACGTGTTTGGAAGAAGTTCTGCCAAATTCAGGAAAACTTCAATTTTGTAAGGAGTTGATATGGAAAGCAAACTAACAAACAACATCTAAGATGCTACCTGATGGTGATCCAGTGGCCGTGTTTTCTTAGGGTTCCCTGCTGAGGCAGCTGGCCTGAAAAACTGTTGAAGAAGACAACAGAGTCATGATATGTGGTTTCTTTAGGATATTTTGAAAATAGCCACATAGGGACCAGGTAAGCTGGCAAATATATATCTTCATGTACTACAACTTGGGAAGGAGGGATGCTCATTTTCTTCCAGAGTGTGGAAAGTTATTATTAAGAAAAATGAATATAATATGCTCAAACTCGGCTTGATGGTCATCTGTTGGGGTTATTTGATTTGTGCTTTTACTACATGGCAGAAACAGGTTGGACTGGGTGGCCCATGGACTGCTCCTATTATTATGGTTATGATTATTATTGTTAATTTCAAAGATTGGATGGCCATCCATTGGGGGTGCTTTGAATGTGCTTTTCCTGCATGGCAGAAGGGAGTTGGATTGGATGGCCCCTGGGATCTTTCACTGAAATACTGTTAAGTTTATATTGGTTAAAATTGTTCTTCATTTTAAATATTGCATTGTTCTTTCTTTCTGTCTGTCTGTCTTTCTTTCTTTCTTACAGTACAAATGAGATACGATCGGTGTACATAGGAATATGTTCATTTATTTTTCAATTAGTTCACAGAAACATTCTCCATCCATCTACCACTCGTCCGGCCCATCTGTCAAATTTTCAAATGCAATGGAGTCCCTGTGCCCAAACGTTTCTTGGGGTTTCACAAGAAACTTTTCCTTCAAAAAGGGCTCTGCGGCTTTAAAAGTTTGAGAACTCCTGACCTAACATAAATATCATGTGAGGGATTGTACAGAATGGCAGCCAGTACTTAAAGTTGTAAAGAATATTCAAAGAAAACAGTCAGCCCTCCACATTCCCTGGACCCTTGCAAAAGTTAGAGAAAAACACACAAAAACATACCCAAGAGTACATTTCTCTAAAAAATATCTAGGTCCTCCAGTGCAACTCTAGAGTCAATTTGTGCCAGAGTTTGATCATAAAATCATATTGGAGGACCTACAAATGCCTCGAAAAGTGTTCTGTCTGGGAATCTCTAGGTCCTCCAATGCAACTCTATAATGGATGCTGACCGTGAAGCCAAAGTGAAGGACCCAGAGATTCCTAGAAAGAACATAGGTATAATTAAATCTGCAAGAGTGAAACTCAGAACAGTGGGGGCCTGATTGTACTTTGAATAGTAGTTCTCTGTCTAAGGGAATGGTGAGAAGAAGAAAAGGAGATTGGAAAAAAAGATTGGAAATTATTTTCAATAAATACTTCAGAGATGTAAATAATAAAGATGGTAGATTTCAGCGAAGTTGATAACCTATCACTTAATATTGAAGGTTTTTCATAGCCAGAAAGCAGTAAGTGCATGTGTGTGTGTGTGAGAGAGAGAGAGAGAGAGAGATGAGAAAATAGAGGAATAAGGGTGGATCACTAATATTTGTTGTGCTTTTATTAAGATCAAGGTTGAAGGAACAGTAAAGATGCTGAAGGAAATCCAGTTGTGTCTGTGTGCCATCTTCTTCTTTGCATTTGGAATATTTTACCAGCTGTACCAGGATCCTGGTTGTGTCTTCTCCTGCAAACCCATTTCAAAACATTTATTGACACCTAAAGATGTCATGTCCCGGGGCAGAAGCATCATATTTCTGGAGACAACTGAAAATTTGCAGCCTTCTCCATTAGTTTTATGTTCTGTAGAATCTGCTGCTAGAATACATTTAGATAGGCCCATCATTTTCTTAATGAAAGGACTGGACAATAATTCAATGACAGATTTCGCATCTTCTTGCCCATCTCTCTCTTTTTTATATGCTATGAAGAATGTTTATATTTTCCCACTGAAGTTGAACATTTTGTTCCAGGACACACCTTTGCTCCCCTGGTACCTTCAGGTAAGAGCAAAAGAAGGTTGCTTTTCTCAAGATGAAAGAAAAAAGTATGAAAGCAACTGACTTTATTGTTCTCCAGAGTCTTTGCTGTATTCTGGTTCTTGATCATTGTTACTGGGGATACCTGGAATTGAAATTGAAGTATTTTGCCTGCAAAGCACATGTTCTACCCTTAGGATTGGTCAAATCCAGAGATCCCAATTTTCATTCTAGTTATGCAAATATGATATTAATTGTTATATTTTTCCTATGTGTTTCAAACTTCATTACGAGTGGCATGAGAAAACCATTATTTACTAACATTTAAAGGGGAGAACATGGAACAGGGAGACCCGGGTTCAAATCTCTGCTTGGTCATAAAATTAACCATGTGACTATGGAAAACTACTACTACTCAGTAAGCCTACTTCCGTGTGGCATAATAGGGAAGAGGAAATCATGTAAAATAGACATGTAGATTTCTCTGCTGGTAAAAGAACAACAAAAAATATTAACAAACGGTAATACATAGGCACATCTAATGATATTCTCCATTTTTTAAACCTTTTGTCATCCACTTTCACTGAGGGCCTAAACATTAGAGATCCATGAAAATGCCACAACAAGTCCCTGAGAGTGACTGCCATCTGATTGACATGGCAAGATGCAGAGAAAAGTAAGGACAAATGGCAGATATTGAAGAGAAAAGGCCTGGCCTGATTTCCTTTAGAGATAAAGAATAAATACTTTATTATAACTGGAAAACAGTGACCTTTAATCATTTTAGACTATTTGATTTCACATGCAAAGGTATATACTAAACATAGTTTCTAGAGTCATAGTCTAACACGGAAACTACTCCACAATTCAAACTCTGTTATACACTTTTAATTTAATAGGACATGTGTAATACTCCCAAGACAAATAAATACAGAGCTAGTCTACCTTCTATTTCCTCCCCCTCCCCCCCCCCCCACACATATACATATACTTTTTTTGGATTGATTTATTCACAGGTGTGCCCTATGCCAATGTGTCCATTAGCTATGATTGCAAATCAGCCAGAAGCTATAACTTTTTTTCTCTTTGTCGGAATGTGATTAAGTTTCATAGCAGTTCCTTAGAAGAAAATGTAGTGTCTGCCAAAGTTCAAACAAATTGATTCAAAAATGGTTGAGTGATATATATCTTTAAAACAGGTTTTATTTATTTACTTTGTTTTATATCCTACTCTCCCTCCCTCGTAGAGGCACTCAGAGCAGTTAACAATTGTCAGTATTTTTTTTAATTGACTGGCATAATTGGGTGAATTTTGTGAAATAGTTGGTTCTTCTTGAGTGATAAAGCCTGATAATTTTCAAAAGAATGTGATCCGGTAACTTCATTCAAAATCAGGTTTACAGTTGGGTGTTTCTAAAAATTCACCAAAGAGCCATACTCTCCCAGGTGTGTCTATATTAAATCTCCCAGATTTTTCCAGTAGGCAGTTCTATCCACAATTGCAGCCCTGGACCTTCCCTATGTGAAGTATGAGCTGTTTCACAGATCTATGGGGTTTCCTATCTGCAACTTAGGAAACCCCATAGATCTGTGAAACAGCTCATACTTCACATAGGGAAGGTCCGGGGCTGCAATTGTGGATAGAACTGCCTACTGGAACTGCAACTGCTGAAATTCTTGCTGAAAAACAGAAAAAATTACCTTAGAACATGACTGTGTGTCTATTTTTGAACCTTGCAGGTCAATGCAACACAAGAAAAACACTGGGTCTATGTTCTATCTGATGCAATCAGGCTTGCAATGGTATGGAAATATGGTGGAATATATATGGACACAGATGTAATTTCCATGAGACCCATCCCAGAGACCAACTTCCTGGCAGCCCAGTCTTCCCAGTTCTCCAGCAATGGGATCTTGGGTTTTCAACAGTATCATCCATTCCTTTGGGACTGCATGGAAGATTTTGTTGTAAACTACAATGGAGACAGTTGGGGAAATCAGGGACCTTATTTAATAACAAGAATGCTCCAGAAGTTATGCAATCTCACCAATTTTGTGGACACAGAAGATCAGAAATGTCACAACATTTCCTTTTTGAACCCCCAACGTTTCTATCCCATCCCCTATGGACTTTGGACACAGTACTATGAAGTGTGGGATTCAAGACCAGAGTTTAATGACTCTTATGCTTTGCACTTGTGGAACTATATGAACCAAGATCAGAAGAAAAATATCACTGTTGGAAGTAATACACTGGTGGAAAACCTGTTCAGGACATATTGCCCTACCACGTACAAGAGTCTCGTTCAAGCTGCAAAACAAAGTGAGCATTTGTTTCAAAATGAGACTAGGTGATGAATTTTGAGAAAACTGACACGTGTGACTTTACAAATTACAATACTTATGTTAATTAGACTCCCAAATGAAACACCTTTTAGAACCAGACAATTTTTAATCCAACAGGGGTATAGAACATGAATGGATTTACTGTGAGCAAGGAATATACAACGTGTCTTAGGTGTCTTGGGTATTTGTTATGCATACACACTCACAATCACACATCACAAAACATGCTGTTTTCCTTCATATTATGTATAATAATGATACCTTTATGACTGGGTTAGTCTTGTAACAAAGGGGGCAACCCTCTAGCACTTAGAGGTAGTTTTTTTTTTGAGAAAGAGAACACGTTTCTTTTCTGCTTTTAAAATAAATGTTAAATATATTTAATTGGGTGTTATTATATTCTCCAGACCTGAGAAAGTCAAAAGTAGTGAAGCACTCGCAATGTCACTTTTAACCAAATTAATTCTTCACTTCTTTTGACTTCTTTGGCACTGAATCAAAATGACATCTTAATGTAAACTTACTTTAGAACCTAAACTTAGGTATCCTTCAAACATTATACACCTCTGAATTTTGTAATAGCATTGTAAGATATAGAAATCTGCACAAGAGTGAAAATGTTGGGGAAAATGCCAAAAAAATGTGTATATAGTATACATAATGCTAAATATTAATATGTTCAATGATTAATGACTGTTATACATGGCCTTCTTGTGCTCTGTACTGGGAGAAATTTGGGTTTAAAACAAACCAACCAAAAATAAACAAATAAAATAAAATGATATTGAAGTTTACAATTGTATACCAAAAATGTTGATTTGAAGCTCATTGGGAGCATAGTTAGTTAAAGCAATGGTATTCCCCATAATAACCTGTGGATGCGAGAGCTCGACCCTAAGGAAGGTTGAGTGAAGGGAGACAGACACTTTTGAACTATGGTGTTGGAGGAAAATTATGAGAGTGCCTTGGATCACAAGAAGATCAAACCAGTACATACTCCAGGAAATGATGCCCGACTGTTCACTGAAGGAAGGATATTGGATGCAAAGATGAAGTCCTTTGGCCACATAATGAGAAAACAGGAAAGCTTGGAGAAGATAATGATGCTGGGAGAAATGGAAGGAAAAGGGAAGAGGGGCCAACCAAGGTCATGATGGAAGGATGTTATCCTTGAAGTGACAGCCGACAGGGAGCTCTAGTATGGGCTGGTCCATGAAGTCATGAAGAGTCGGAAGAGACTGAATGAATAAAAAACAATAAAAAGGAGAAATACATATGAATATTAACATTAATTTCCATTCTGTCTTTTAAAAAAACTTCTAGCAAATTCTCACACTTTAGGAAGTCCAAATTTGAAATTGGAAAACCGAGAAATTGAGAGATTTGCCCATCTATGGAAGATACTTTTGTGGTTTTCCTGCATGGCAGGGAGTTGGACTAGATGGCCCAAGTGGTCTCTTCCAACTCTTATTCTATGATAGTATGCAATAAGATAGTAGCTAACATTCTGTGGGTAATTTTATGTGTCCACAAATTCCCTTATGTATGTAGTCATACTGTTTTGTTCATGACAGACTGTCTGTATTCAGTTAACAGCTGTGTAAGCAGAGTTCCACAAGGGTACTGTTGTATATGCAGTTGCACATTTTGGGGTGATGTGTCACTTAATTCACTGGTATTTCGGAAACTGCAATCACATTTCCAGATATGTCAAGAGTTGCATTGTGCTGCTGCTGAGCAGAAGAGTGGCATAACAGAATAAACACTTTACTACAGCTATACATTGGATATTTTGAGACTGGAGTCAGGAATAACATGGAAGGAATAGGGATAGAACCCTATTAGAAAAGAGCAGTTAAACACAGCTTTTATTCAAAACAAACAATATTCACACATAAAATTAAACAACCACATTAGTTAAACCTTCCATGTGTAAACAAAATCATTTTTATCAATATCTCCCCCCCCCCCCCCCTTCTTTCACAAGCTTTCACTTTTCTTACGATTTCCATTTTGGTGACCTTTTTTGTTTGTTTTTTAACTTGGTTGGAGTAGATGATGAAGAAGGCTTATCTGCTTCCTCTTTTCTTTGTTTTGGTATTGGTATTCACAAATACTCAGGGATTCTGGAGGAAGCTACTATTTATGTTGCCTTTTGTAAAGTAGGCATGCACATCTACAGGAAGACCCCATTCTTTCTCCCAGTATTTTCCCAGTCTTCATCATCCTGTTGATGATTCTAAAATAATTTCTAAATAGATCAAGGATGAGGAGTTAAAGAAGGACCAGGGTGGGTTTAAAAAATGCTTTGTAAAAAAAAGGAACCTTTTGTCAGCAGCTTTGTTTACTGAGGTCTTCCTTTATAGGTTTATACTGTGTAAGCACATTGTAGGATTTTAAATGTTGCACTAAGACCCCCATAACCATTTCATTTACTCACATCTGAAAGAAATGGTCTCTTTGAGAATTTGCTAAGTCCTCCAGGTAATTCTATGGTATACTTCCCCTGGACATCATCACAGAGTTCTTCTGTTGGCAAATTCTAGATCCTCTAACTCTACAGGGATTTTACTGTATTTTGAAAGTGTTACCTAAAGGTCCCCCCCCCCAAAAAAAAAACCCCATATCCAGGCCTTTTTGTGGTGCTGGGCCATATTGCTCTTCAGCGTAGACTTATTCCATATGGCATATGTTAATAATGCTATATACAAACCACCAGTGAAAAGATGAAATAAAAAATAAAACTACAATTCTATTATTTACTATTGTGCTTTAGTTAAAAAATATGAGTGTTTTTAAAGAAAGAAAACACAGTACTTGTGTACATGCTCCACTCCAAGTATTTTCAGTGTAAGCAGGAAGCAATGCAGAAAGATATTGCATTGTAAAATACTCCTTCCCCAAGGTTGATAAATAGAGTTTTGCCAGCAACTTATACTAAAAAATCAGGATTTTCCGTGGTGTTTATGGCCATAAAAACTGCAGCAAATTTTTAAAATGTTGGAAGTGCATCATGGAAAACTATGGAATGTTGTGGTTTGGCAGTATTGGCATTTGATCTCTCCCTTATGACAGCATTAGGCAATTCTAATGGAAATGGTTGTAAGGAATAAGAAAAGTTGTTTTGCTAAATACTTTTACTTTTTGCAGTGGCTATTGCTTATAAAATAAAAGTAGGTATACTTCTGTAAAAAAAAAAACCAATAATCACAATATTGGTAAGATGATATGCATGAACTATTCTGTGTTTCTAATGTGATCTATATTATGTTGCATCTGTTTCTGCTTATGATGGCTAGAAGAAAGGATCCCAGAGGTTTGGTGGAGTCTGTATCCAGTACTGGGGAGTAGCTTCCAGGTCAGTGTGGCAGTTCATCCACTCCAGGCTTCATTGTGAAATTTAAAGTATCTAACAAAAGTACTGAACCCTTTCACCCAAATAGGTTGGCTACTTGTATAGCTCCTTTGATGTTCAGATGCACCATCACTACCTGTTGCCTGGAAGTAAACACCATTTAACTCAAACAGGTTTCTTCTAAGTAAGCATGTACAGAAGTGTACTGAGAATGACTGCAGAAACATGACATAAACTCTCCCAGCTCGCCTATTCTCAGGGACATTGCATCATTTTCCTCCCCCTGAAGAATGAGCTACCACTGACTGCCTCATGACGGCACTGTTGCTACGTGCAGAAATAAAATAGTCTAGTGTTTATATTATCCTTTACATTTTTATTGGTATATTTTGAAGAAGAGACAGGACTTACTGTATTTTGATAGGAATGAACTGCCCCAGTTATTGTAGGGCATTGGATGTACATGCCACAAGAATCATAGAGCTTTGCATAACTTTGTCTTGGCTTCATTTTGGGACAGAGATGGCGGTTTCCTCCATGAGTGTGTATCTGTATGAATGCATGTTTGTTAAACCCAAGAACCTACTTTAACTTCTGAGACACAATATGCTATTGGATTTTGATCAGAAAATAACTTGCAAATTATAAACATTTTTCCTATAATGCACACTTAAATGAAGCTGCTTACACATATATGTATAAAATATTCTTCTGCTTTTTTGTCAGCATCTACTATTGGAATTAAAAACTCATCTGGAGACCTATCTCTTCCAGCAGGCCGACCTATTCAATTTTCAACTGTGAATTTTCATCTGCATTTTGTGGTGTTGTCATCAGTCTTTGTTGTGTGTATTTTGGTATATACATTTTAATAGGGTGGGTTTTATCTGTCTGTTTTAACCATGTTCTATCCTGCCTGGAGTCATGAGGAGAGGGAAGTTAACAAATAACAAATTATGAATGTTATGATTATGATATTATCATTATTACTTTTATGTTTTTATGTTGTCCCCTACTTTCAAAAGTACTGCAGTATTTTCCATAGGCATAAATAAGTATACCTATACATTTCAAAGACAGGAGATCCTTTTTCTCCCAACCACAGATTCTGATAAGACAAAGCAGTATGAGGATGCCACTGTTTAGAAACTGGGAAAAGGTTATCCCAGTGAATTTCAAAGGGCTTCTCACATCCCAGACTCTAGTTTTCTGCCCAGTTTCCTTCCTGCAGCTACATGTTAGGATAGAATTGTAGTTACCAGGAGTCTGTTTGATACCCGACATGCAACAACTTAATAGACCCATGAGCATTAATGTTTTGATGCACTGTAATTGTCTAACCCTCCTTCTACATTCTGGTCAGTTTGAAGCTGCTGATATTAGCAGAGGAAAGGTAAACAAACATAGAGGGAACGAGAAAGCAATCAGGTACAATGTTTTTATAAGTTACTACAGCAACAGCTTGGCTTCAGGGACAGCCTAACAGCTGTTTTCATCCTCCAAGGAAGAAGCTCATTTAGAAAAGAGCCAGAAAGTTGGTTTTAATGATTCACCCCTCCTGACGTTGCAAGTTTAGGCAGAGAAAGTGATTTGCTGTTGCTCTGGGGAACCAGTGCTGGGATCTAGCCTGGATGGTGTTGAATTTCCTGGGTGGGAGGGGAGAAGGAGGATTCCAGCTCAGGGAGTTCTGCCTAAAATCCATGCTACTTTCATCAGCTCCCTTCCTCCCACCTTCTCCCTCCCATCCTCTGCTTCTATTACACATGTGCTCCCAGAATCACCCCACAAAACATACATCCTGAGAACAGGTAAGGATTTGCTTTCTTTGTTTTACAGAAGTGAAATTGTGCATCGTAAAGTTCTGTCTTGAAAAAGTCTGAGAGCAACACAAGGAGGAGGAGTTGGGAGGCCCACAGGCTATGTGGTGTTCAAGCCAAGTCTTGCCTTCGCTTGCTTTTGCATATTTCCATCGCTCAGTTAAGCATTAGCAGATGTTGCATCTGGTAAAGTACAGCTATCAAAGAAACATTTGAGCTCCAAAGGCAGGAAGTAACCAGTGAACCGAGCAGCTCTCCCTTTCTCAGTCCAATTTAACCATTTCAGCTAAGAACATTTTATTTCAGATTTGTTGGAAACTTCTTTGAGTTCAGACAGAGTTGAAGCAACTGTGAGAGGGGTGGTATTTATTTACTAAGAAAGGAAGTAGGACAGCTGAGTAAGATACACTCTGCTTAGAAAGCAGCACCAAAAAAGCAAACGCTGATGGTATTGGATCATGAGTAATTTGAAAATTCACTATAATGATTTTTTTGCCATATTCTTTTTCTGCAGAAGCTGAAAAATTCCAAGAGTGCCTCAGGGCCCTCCAGACAAGCCCTATATCCCAGGATCTGATCTCGGTTTTTCTGTTTTTCCCAGATTATCTGGCAGTGCAGATTCATATAATCCATTTTAAAGCAGAAAACCTGGGATATAGGGCCTGTCTGGAAAGGCCCTCAAAAAGTCACTTGAGCCTAAAGGGCCTCTACAACATCCCTCTCTTCTTTCTCAAGCACTATTACTAAAGGAACTAAAGATGTAGATGTTTTGTTGTGCATTCGACTGACAACTCCTTTGACAGATGTTCCCTAACCATGACCTGAATTCAAGTTCCTATATTTGATTACTACACTTTTAAGTTAAGCTTAAATGATCCTGTTTAATTGCTTTTTGCCTATGCTACTATATGCTCTATCCACCTTATTGACCAGCCTATCCTTTAACTCGTTCGCTCATTGCCCCTCCCCCCACCCCCAAATGAGACTAGAGGTATCTCTGTTGTTGCTTATGATACTTGTCTATTATTGTTTATGATGATGCTGTTTTAATGCTATTTTAATATGTTATTGTTCTATTTTAATTGTATGTTGCCTTGGGCTTGTCACCATGTAAGCCGCCCCGAGTCCCCTCAGGGAGATGGAGGCACGGTAGAAAAATAAAGTTCTTCGTCTTCTATTACAGTATGATTCCACATAACCATCACATGGGGAAACCTTTTCTCCACCCTCTCCATATTACTTTTTTTAATTGGGGAAAACTTCAATATCCCAAAGCCAAGAGATCCCTTGCCCTCCTCAAAGCCCCTTACATTAATAGAGGTAGGACACATGCGTTTTCAGAGTTAGCAACAGTTCTGGCATACACCAGGGGCTCACAACATGATTTCTCATCAATGTTTTGAACTTCCTCCTTTCAGCACAATTCAGTTCCATTCAAAGGACAAAAGGTAACAGGTGAGAGCCAGAAGTAGGCAAATGTCATCTGATGGGCTCTGTGCCACTTTGTCCTTGAAATGGACCTAAAATGTCCTATAACAAGGAAAACCCTCCACCTGATAAGGTCCTTAGTCTGACCCTAGCAGTAGAGGTGGGACAAAGTGCTAAGACATGCAAGGCACACACTGCACTATCAAGACTCTTTCCAGTATCCCAACCCACCCTCCATATGCAGAAATATCCCCAATTATTTTGCTGGTGTGGGTATTCTTTCTGTAGAAATATGCCACCTAGTAATTAAGTTTCCAGCACACTTGGTCTGATCAAGAAATTGAATCTAGGCTATTAAATATGCAGACCATATATATTTATTTCTTTTGTAGGATTGAGTAGCCTGTCCTGCACCTTCTGAGGGTGAATGAACACTGTAAAATTAAAATATAGTTTGATACCACTTTAACTGCCATAGCTCAATGCTATGGACTATTGGGATTTGTAGTTTCATGAGGCCTGTCTGGCTGTACTCTTTGGCAGCACTCTTTGGTAAAGAAGGCTCCTAGGATTCCATAGCATTGAGACATGACAGTTAAAAGTGGTCTCAAGCTGGATTAATTCTTCAGCATAAATCAGTGTTTCTCAAACTCTACTCCTCCAGATGTTTTGGACTTCAGCTTCCACAGATCTGAGCAGCTGGTAAACTCTCTGGGACTTCTGGGAGCTGAAGTCTAAAACACTTGGAAGAGCAAAATTTGAGAAACACTGGCATAAATTCACCCTATGCTCAAGGATAGTGGATGATTCAGGCACAATCACCAACTTTGAAGTAGGATTGCTAGTCTCATGCACTTCTGTAGGTAGAATTGAGGAGAAGGGATCATTTCTACCAATACTCAGGCAGCAAAATGGGTTGGCTCTACTTCAAGCATTACCTTTGCAGAGACATTGCTCATCATAAAGGCAAATACTTTGTCAGTTAATAAATAATGTAAAAGGCATTCTGGGAAAAGTAGGAGTAATTGAAGTTTGCAGAGTGTACCAATTGGAGTTGCAGAGCTAGTTAGGAGACACAACATTCAGTTGAATTAATTCTAGTGACAGCAGTGATTTTCTTGATTGGAAATAACCTGGCACATAACTAACCATCTCTCTATAGTGAATAGTACCATGCTTTGTTTTTTAATTATTGAAAAAACAGAAAATTATCATTATGTGCCCCCCACTGCTATTTCCTGAGCATAATCATTTCAAACAGAAATCTTTAAGCTTTTATATTTGCTTGTTTCTGTTTCCAGGTTCTAGCAGTGATATAAAATAAAATTATTTGTCCTAATTAATGTACATTGAGCCCTCATTAAGCCTCTGTTCCTATGTTACCTGAGTTGCTTTAGTACTTATTAACAAAGTATTTTTCCAGGAAGAGGAAAGTGAGATAGATGCATGAATACCAATGTTTTCAGGGGCATAAATCAAGTGGTTTTAGCACCACTAATTGAGCCTAAATGTAGAGTTATACATCAATTAGTAAAGCAGATGGGTTCCTGGGCATTATATCTCTAATAGAAAATTTGGTATCAGAAACAGAATTAACATGGAAAGTATAGAAATGAGTTTCTACACTACAAGAAAGAACAGCAATTCAATATGTGCACAGTGTTTTTTATTCAAAACAAACAACATCCACATGTGAAATTAAACATCCAGGTTGGTAAGCATCCTTCTCAAAATGCTTCCAGGAGGAATTTTTATTTCATCCATTCCAACTTTTCTAATGATTTCCATTATAGATCTGTACTTCTTTATGTACTAGAAGTGTGGGGTAAGCACACTTGGGGTACATCTACACTATAGAAGTAATGTAGTTTGACACCACTTTAACTGCCATTGTTCATTGCAATGGGATCATGGGAATTGTAATTTTACAAGGTCATTAGTGTTGGTGCTTCCCCAAACTACAACCTCCAGGGTTTCATAGTATTGAGCCGTGGCAGTTAAAATGGTGTCAAACTACATTAATTCTATAGTGTAGATGCACTCTTGACTACAAAAGGATAATCTAGAGTAGACTCCTATTAATTTCCAGATCATGTTTTATTGCATTGTTTACTGCAGATACATTGGAGCAACCCAACACTTAAAGTATGCATTTATCCTGCCCACCTTCCTCATCCTCCTAATACTGTTAAAAATGCTGATAGTGCTTTAAAAATCTTTCTAGCCAGGCAGAAGACAAGAAAGAAAAGTAGGGGGTGCATGGGCATTAAAAGACATTATTAAAAGGAGCTTCTTTGGCTGAGGATTTGTTAAGTGAAGAATGCCTGCATTGCAACAATAACCTAATGCTAGAATTGAAACTGTGTAACCTACAGATTTATACTGGGATGGACACAATAGCCTACACAATACTTAATGAGAGAATTAATTGATATTAAACAGGCACAATTTTAAAATTGAGAAAAGCAAAGGAGCCCTTTTCTTTTCTTCCGCATCCTGCTCCTTACTGCATGGCAATAGAGAAGCTGCTTGACATATGTCAGCCATGGGCCCATGCTCAGTAGGTAGAGTTAAACACTAGAAGGATCAAGAAATAGCTGGATGGCTAGGATACACACATAAAATAGAAATGGGTGCAAAAAATGGTTTTGTTTTTTTTCAGAACTAAGTGAAATCTTTCCAGACTCATAACCTTATCATAAAGGTCCATGGATTTGCCCCACATCGGGATGAATCCATGGGCTTCCAGCGGGGGGGGGGGGGGAGCGGGATGTGTGCAGAAGCCGCTGCTCCATGCCCCGCATCGCCTGACCTACCTTGCCTCTCATCCCATGTGGGAAAGCGTTGCCACTCATCTTCTCTCCACTGAAGGGAAGGCAACACGGGAAGGCTCCCATGTTGCCACTGTGGTGGTGTGAGCTGTTTTCTCTCCCTTTTCAGCATGGAGAAAGAAGTGCATGTACATTGTGCCAAAAAGGGAGGGGAAGCAGCATACAACAGGCAAATCTGCCTGTCTGGTGAGGTGCTATATCCAATCAGTGCATGGATTGTTGCTGTGTACCTTCATTCATTTCACTTTTGGTGACGCTAAGGCAAACCTGTTACAGGGTTTTCTTGTAGATTTGTTCAAATGAGGTTTTCTGTGGTCTTCCTCTTAAATCGGCCAGGGAGGGTTTGGTTGACTGGTTTGGGTTGATCATCAATGCATCATTGGAGCAGGGTTTTTTTTCCATCTCTCTTGAAACAAGCTGTGGTTCGTCCACTCCTTAAAAAGGTTTCCCTTGACTCCACGGTGCTGAACAATTTCAGACCGATCTCCAACCTTCCTTTCTTGGGTAAGGTGTTGGAGCGGGTGGTTGCCTCCCAGGTCCAGGGCTTTTTAGATGACATCAACTACCTAGATCAGTCACAGTCTGGTTTCAGGCCTGGTCATGCTACTGAGACAGCCTTGGTCACCTTGGTGGATGACCTCCGTAGAGAGCTGGACAGGGGGAGTGTGACTCTGTTGGTTCTCTTGGACATCTCAGTGGCTTTCGATACCATCGATCATGGTATCCTTCTGGGACGACTCTCTGGGATGGGTCTCGGGGGCACGGTTTTGTCGTGGCTCCAATCCTTCCTGGAGGGTCGATCCCAGATGGTGAAGCTGGGAGACGCCTGCTCGGATCCCTGGCCGTTGACTTGTGGGGTCCCGCAAGGCTCTATTCTGTCTCCCATGCTTTTTAACATCTACATGAAACCGCTGGGAGAGGTCATCCAGAGTTTTGGAGCTAGGTGCCACCTCTATGCAGATGACACACAGCTCTACTACTCCTTTCCACCTAATTCCAAGGAGGCCTCTCGGGTGCTGGACAAGTGCCTGGCCGCTGTGTCTATCTGGATGAGGAGGAACAAGCTGAAGATCAATCCCGACAAGACAGAGGTCCTTCTGGTCGATCGTAAACCTGACCGGGGTATAGGGTGGCAACCTGTGCTGGACAGGGTTACACTCCCCCTGAAGTCACAGGTCCGCAGTTTGGGAGTCCTCTTGGATTCAACGCTTACGCTTGAGGTTAGGCATCGGCGGTGTCTGGGAGGGCTTTCGCACAACTGAGACTCGTGCGCCAACTGCGACCGTACCTCGCGAAGGCAGATCTGGCCGGAGTGGTCCATGCCTTGGTCACCTCCAGATTGGACTACTGCAATGTGCTGTACGTGGGGCTGCCCTTGAAGACGGCTCGGAAGCTCCAACTGGTCCAACGATCAGCAGCCAGGATGCTAACTGGGGCCCCTTACAGAGAGAGGTCAACCCTCCTGTTCAAGGAGCTCCACTGGCTGCCGTTTATATTCCGAGCCCAATTTAAGGTGCAGGTGCTTACCTACAAAGCCCTGAACGGTTTGGGACCAGCCTACCTGTGTGACCGCATTTCCATCTATGAACCCACACATTTACTTCGGTCATCTGGGGAGGTCCTGCTCATGATCCCACCGGCGTCGCAAGCATGCTTGGTGGGGACGCGGGACATGACCTTTTCCGTGGTGGCCCCCTCACTCTGGAACACCCTCCCCAAAGACCTTAGACAGGCCCCTACATTGGCTGTCTTCAGAAAGAACTTGAAGACCTGGCTTTTCCGATGCGCCTTCCAGATTAGGAAATCTCCACTACCAAGTCCCATAAGCACTTTATCAGAACCAATGATTGCTGCACATCGCACTTGCCCTAGAAGCCCTATATACACCTCCTGTCACATCAGCACTTTTAATCTTTGTACCCATTCTCTGGCCCGGCCCAGTTTTATTGTGTTTTAGTGTATTGTGCCTGTTGTTTATTTTGCTTTATTCTGTTTTTAATTGTTTGATTGGCTTAGATTGTATTGTTGTGTTGTGTGTTGAGGCCTCGGCCTGTGTAAGCTGCATCGAATCCTTCGGGAGATGCTAGCGGGGTACAAATAAAGTTTAATAATAATAATAATAATGCTGACAGCATGTGACTTACCTAAGGTTACTCAGGCCCCTACTACATAGCTGAATAAAATCCCACATTTTCTGCTTTGAACCGGAATATGTGGCAGTGTGGACTCAGATAACCCAGATCAAAGCAGATATTATGGGATTTTCTGCCTTGATATTCTGGGTTGTATGTCTGTGTGGAAGGCCCTTGGTGCTTTTCGTGGCTGAGCAATGGTTCAAACCCTGGCCACAAAGTCATAATTCAATACTCAAACCACTATGTTATGCTTGCTCAAATACAGGCCATCAACATTTCTAGAGGAAACAGCATATTCATAAACATTGTCCAACTCACAAGTAGCCCTTTGCTTGTCTGTATTTGGGCCAGCACTTTTAATTGCCTGCACGCTTTTGGACTAGTTAGAGGTTTTCTGATTTAAAGACACCTGTTTTATACTTGAAACAGAGGATATTCTATACTTTCCCCCCAATGCCTGAATCACTTGATCTATGCTTTTGGCTGGAATTCTGCTAGCAGTTGCATTTTCTTCCAGGGCAATACAGTGGGAAAACCAAAGCTGTCATCTGAGAATCCTGTTGCCCCAGTGCCCTATGTTCTTTTCAGCTATATGAACCCCTGACCCCTTTTCTCCTAGTGTCACCACCTTGGATGCTAGCCAAGGTCCATTGACATGGGTTCCTCTTGACTTGGGTGCTTCCAGGTCACTCTCCAGCAAGGATTCATCCAGTGGGAGGCATGCCATTCTAGGAGTCTAGCCATTACCCCCAGTAAAGAACTCTTTGTTGCCTAGCATCAGTTCATTTGGATCTCCAGTCCAGAACAGGTGCTTGATTGGAACAATGTGACAGGGAGTTCAGCATTTCTGAAATGTATCCAGCAAGTGTATCACTCAGTTGTTTGTCTTGATCATTGTTTGCTCACACTGGAGCCTCAAACAAATGCACACAAAGCAGAGAATGAATATTTAACCACTTGGAGTGTTCTGCTTAGCTATGGTATATTTGTGCTACTGTGAGCAGAAGTTTGGAGTCCTGTTACCATCACTCAGGACACACCTAGAAACACACTGTTGCTCAACACAACTGCCTGACTGTTGCAAGGGGTCCAGATAGATCAGAACTGTGGTTGAGCAGCTCTATAATGAAAACATGGTAGGTGCCATTTTGTAAGAATTTTATCCCCGTGGCTGCAATTCTGCCCATATTTATTTCCGAATAAGACTCATTAAGCATGGTGGAAGTTTCTTCCAAGTAACATATACGGAATTGCACTACACTGCTGAAATCCTACACAAAGTTAGCTTGGAGTAAATTCAATTGAACTCAGTGAAATTTATTTCTGAAAAGACATGCAGGGGATTATGCTTTAAATAAATTTTGAATAGATAGAATATTTAAAAGTAAATATTTTTAATAAGGACATATTGCCAGATGCCCTTCTTTTCAAAATAAAATTATGCAAAGTTGCTACAAATCAAAACAAGCCCTGTCGGGCAGTAACAGAAATACTTGAATCTATGAAGGATGGTTTCTCCACATTTCAACATTACAATATTTGTCATCTAATTCTATCTGTAGAAATAAAGCAACATATTGTTTTGAATATATGGACTGATACTTGTCTAGAATGGAATACTAAATTTTACTAATTAAACACCATAGTTTCAGCATAAAATAAGATGATTTCCTCAGTATTGCAAAGAAATGGAAATGTCCCTAATTTATCACTTTCAATGAGTGAGAAAATGGAAATGTTGCAAATTACTTTGTTGCCTTCTTCCAATTGCTAAAAATATTACTGGTATCAAATTGTGTTTGTGTCTTAATGCACAGTTTATTTTCTATGTATTAATATTACATTGCCTACAGTCACAAGAGTAAAGCAAAATTCATGGCTTACTGTGAACAACCTGCATGCTAATGCGCGCAAGCTATTTATTTCCCCTTCAGTTGAATAGGTAGAAATACCATATAAGCTTATGTATATGTTGAGCTCACGAACAAGTTGAAGCAGTTTTTGGAGCCAAAAAAGATGGATATTTTTCATGACCTATAGATAAGTCAAATGTTTGAGAGGGGAAAGCACCAATGCTGTCTCAGGAGGCCAGCTATCCCTGGCCACCTCACTATTTTCCTGTCCAGGTATTCAAAAAGTCCAGAAACAGATCAACAGTGGAAAGAGTAGAGGGCATTGGTGATTCTTCCTGGAATGAACTGAAATCTTGCTTCTTGCCACTCAGAGAAGGGGATGATTCCTTTTTAGTTGTTGCTGTTAAGAAAGATAAAGTACATACGTTATCCTGTGGATAAGTTAACCCGGGGTGGGGTGGGGGGTGGGGTGGGGGGTGGGGTGGGGGGTTACTATATTTTCTAGACTTATACATGAGCATATAGGGTAAACATATTGCGAGGTCTAAACTTGGGATCCTGGTTTGTTGTTCTCAAATAAGTCAGGCTTTATAAGTCCATGTAGAGTTCAGTAAATCTGTAACCTAGTTCTTTCAGGGATATATTTTAGATTTCCTTTCCCATTTCCAAAGTGCATTATTATTCTGTCTGGATAGATAGACAAATAGATCAACTTTTCTATATATTAATATAATCAAAAGAGCCTCTTCCCCAAAAATATTATGTGCCAACAACAGAGAACTTGGCTTGTTGTGATCGCTGATCATTGAGGTAATAGAAATGCCAAAAATACAATGACATGAGTGTCCACTCAATTATTTTTTAGGTTTTTTTAATTATTTTAGTTTGACTGCTGTATCTTCTGATTCTTTTTTTCTTTCCTTGTGGAGATAGGATGGAAAACAAATAAAGTGTTGTTGTTGTTCCTAGAACAATAGTTTTAAATATTTTAACAAATAAAGTGCATGTATATGTAGCCAATATAGTAATTTGCATTCGGCTAATATAGACTGAATATTCTTTATTGAAATACTTGAGACCAGAAGTGTTCTTTATTTTGGATTTATTTTACTGCATTGTATTTAGGCAGTCTCTAAGTTACAAACATCTGACTTAGGTAAGAACAAGGGTGAGCCCACAGGAAATGAGAAAAATCTCCTAGGAAGGAAAACTCACTCCTGAAAGAGTTGATATTGGGAAAGGATGGCTCCACTGAAGTTGTGTCACCAATCCTTGTTTCCACAACAAGTCAAAATTTTAAAAATCCAATTATCATAGGGACAGAAAATAAGGGAAAATCTTCTGAACAGGGGCACAAACAGCAAAACAAACACCACAGGGGTGTTAGCCCTTCCCTATGCTGTCCAAAACGTGTGTGTGTGTGTATGTCTACATATATAGCTGGAGATACACTTTTAAAGGTTACCTGTTCCAACTCACATACAAATTCAATTTTAGAACAAACCTACCGAAAATATCTTGTTTGTAATTTGGGGACTGCTTGTAATTACATATATATAGTAAGATATTCTGGAGATAGTACTAAACAGGAAATTCATTCATGGTGCATATACACATAGCCTGAAGACAATTTTATACACAATATTTTTAAAATTTTGTGCATAAAATAAGGTTTGTATATTATGACCTATCAAAAACTAAAAGTATTGCTCTGTCAGCTATCCATGTAGACAACTTTGGACTTTTGAATTCTAGATAATCGATGCACAACATGTATTGTCAAAATTCATCATGTAAAGTATGTGTACATGCTAGTATGCACACATGCTGTATTTCTATCTATTAATTGATTTGTGAATGCAAATATCTAATTAGTTTTCATATATTCCATTTTGGGTGGGTATATACACACAACCTTAATAATTATGTGCATTTTTATAGCCATTTCACTGCCTGAAAAAAAATTAGTATATAAGTTTGTGGAATGTGCAAACAGACTTTTTGTGTGCATCTTGTTTTATGTGGAAGTTGGAGTACCTATTGTAGATATTGAATTGTGAATGAGTCAGACTTTTAAACTACAAAAGCAGTCACCTCCACATGTCCACATATTTATCATTCTATTTGTTTATTTATTAATTAATTTTACTAGATTTTTTGAATCAATAGCTGATTAAGGAACTGATATAGCACTGATATTGGGGAGAGGGGGTCAATATACTGAAGCTCTGAGTATTTTAGTAGAATAATAACAGCAGAAATATATTACACAAACCTTACATCTACATTTTGAATATGTATTTATATGTTTAAAAAATGAATTATTATAAGTCAGTAGTTATCAGTTTGTTTTAGCTCTGACTCATCTGTACCCATATGGGTTTTGTTGTCTGTTTGTTTTTTAGCCTTTTGCAGCCAATATTTACTACCCATTGCCACGGCCAATATATCGAAATTATTGGGCAGGTATGCCAGGCTCAACATTTCCTTTCCAGAGTAGCAGTGACCACTTTGGAAACATGCTTGCTGCTCCTAGTGTGGTTCCTGCCTTTAAGTTTCAACTGCGGAGGGACACCATAGACTGGAGGCGATTCAGTGCCATCGATGTGGATCGGGTGGCCCGTGAGCTGGATCTTGCTACTCTCCAAGAAAACATCAATAGTGTCACCTTTTGCAATCTTGATGCAGAGAAGTGCCCATATTGTCAACAGCCAGTAGACCCTGTTCTCTTAAAGGTCCTCAAGATGGCCCAGCTGACCATTGAATACCTACTCCACTCTCAGGAGTACCTGAGCATGAACTTGGCACTTCAGGAGGAGCAGCACCAGGCATCCCTTGAAGACATAAAGCACCTCAAGCGTGACTTGGATAAGCAAGCAGAAGAGCTGAAGAGTGTCAGGGAAGAAAGCAGAAGGCGGAAGAAGATGATTGCTACCCAGCAGTTGCTCCTGCAAGCTGGAGCCAATAACTACCATAAGGTTAGTTCTAAGGAGATGAGGAAAAGGCTTGAGCCTTTTCTCAGTATGATATCTATGTCTGAGCATGTTTATAGATAGTGCAAACAGCTTTTGTAAGTGCTCCTTGTTTTCTATATGACAAAGATACAAAGTCATCTCCCTCATTTGGGGGCTTATCTTTTGTGGATTTGATTATCATGATCTGTTTAGGAATCCCTGAAATTCCTAGAGAGGTATTAAAATATATAGGATGGGGTTTTTTATTCATGATTTTCTATCTTTCACAAGAGTTGTACCCCTAACCCCCATGGAAGTGGAGGACTTATTGTATCTGTATATATCCCAAAGATTTATTAAATGGACATAGGAAGATATATGCACTTATACATCTACTCTTCTAGAAAGGGTTATGTTGGAAAACCTACTTCCAGAACACAATCACATATTGTATTATTTTTAGTATTCTTTGCCGCTTTGGGTGTCTTTTGACAGAGAAACAGAGGCATAATAATAATAATAATAATAATAATAATAATAATAATAATAATGTTATTTGCTGAAAGATCTTGGGAGATTATAGTTTCAAAAATGCAACTTTTTCAAGCAAGCCCAAATTTGATATTTATATAGAGATGGCTAGTGAGGTGGAAAAGGAAGTAATATGCTCTTCTGTGTGAGTCTGCCCTCTCATATCGTTTATTATTATTGTTATAGTTGTTCTTTTAAAAGACACATCCTGTAAAGATTAAATACAGACAATTGAGCAGGATTGTCCTTCAGGATCAATTAGATCCATGCAGTTACATTGTTCACAGGAAATATGTATGCTTTTTGTTTTTCTTCAACCATTTTTATATGAGAGAGGCTGCAGAAGCAAAGATCAATAGTCAACTATTAGGACTACGAAAGGACTAAAATTAGTCCTTTCTGTTTTCACAGAAGTTTTCACAGAAGTTTCTAGATAAAGGGTCTAATACTTGAGGATATTTTTAACATATGAGTAGGCCTGCATTAATACCGGAGACAGTCAAGTTAGTCTTTTGATTCCCTGTTATGTGATGATTTTATGTAAAGTGGTTGAATGAGAAGAGCATGAGAAGCCTTGGGAAGTTCTCCCATCTTTAACTTCTATGCTTAACCTTTCAGTGTGCTTTATCTTGAAACTTTTCATCTGCTTCCCCTCTCTTTTTTGTTAGTGCCAGTTGTGTGACAAGACCTTCATGAATTATTCCTTTCTTCAAGCCCACATGCAACGCAGGCACCCTGAAGCTACTGAAGCTGGTGAGCTCCTGGGGTCAATGTGTATTCATTCTGAGTTTTTGCAGGAAGGGGATTTCAGACTACAGTGAACAGGAGGGGAATGTCTATTCAAGATCATGTAGTAATGACATAATTTCCAGAACTTCTAGAGCAGAGGTAGGCAAAGTATAGGCTGCAGACCCTAGGGCCTCCTAGGAAGAGTCAAAAGTGTTCCAAAATGCTCTCCAAAGCCCTCCATGGCTTATGGAAGGCATTTCTGTCACATTTGAAGACATCTGGACCACTCAGAAATCAAACAATTTTTAACTCCAAAATGCTATTTTTTAGCTTCAAAATGACCTTTCTGCATGTGGTATTTCCACAGCTCATTTAGATCTCCAAAAGGTTTTTTTTAAAAAAAAAAAACCACACACACAAGAAGCATGTACATTAGTAATTGTCTAAGAGTATTCTGGCCATGTTGTTTTCCCCAACCATTTATATTTAGAATAGAAACTGATATTTTTGCAGTTGAGGGCATTGCTAATGATGCCTGTCTTGGAATCAACTTAACAGAGAAGGAGAAGAAGAAACAGGTGCAGCAAATGGAAAGTGAAATTGAAGAACTGAAGGTCAAGCTGAAGGAGACCCATATCCAACTGGAGACTGAGAGTCAGTATAGAACTCAGGTATGAACGAATACAAATATTAATGAAACAAGAACTCAAAAAAGCCCAAAGCACTGGCTGGTAGCCTCCTACATGGGGGTGGCTGCTCAGGGGCTCAATATGCTCCCTGCTGGTTTCCCATATGACTTTGGAGATGTGGCCAAGGATGTAGGACCATTTGGGATATTGGGTGAAGAGGTCATTCCACATTGCTATATTCCAGAATTCCCATTGCTTGCTGTTTGAACACAACGCAAAAGCTTCTACCAAACGTGCCAGTTGTTGTTGGAATCATTATTGGAATTCAGCCTGTGTTTGTGTTTCAGGATCACGGTGCTTCTGGTGTGGGAAATGATGTGGGAAATGATTGCACTGAGGTTCAAGATGGTGATGGTCTGGTCAATGATATTCATGCCGAGAATGACAGAGAGACACCAGTTCAAAGGGCAGTTTCTCATGAGAATGTTCCTGCAGGACATAGGGATGATGGTTTATTCCCTGACTCTGTGAGCTCTCAAGATTTGGGGTTTAAAAACAACTTGACAACTGGAGAAATTAATGAGAAGCAAGATAAGGAGCTCACAGATAGGCGGCTAGAGTTCAGCCAGAATAGGCAGCTAACTCAAGGTTTGTGTCACTCCTCCAGGCTCCAAGAGATAAGAGTCAAGAGCGATAGCCAAGGAAAGCAAAACCAGTTTTTGAGTTTTGGGATAGAAGGTTTGCCTCAAGGGAAAAAAAAATTACATCAAGCATCGTTTCAGAAACCTACTTCTTGTTCCATAGAAGTCTTGCTTGGAAGATTCATGTTAAGGGTACTTGTTCATGGTTGTATTTCTTGGTCTTTTTGGAGTTGGTTACAAAAGTCTGGATTTTGCCTTTAGACTTTGTTAAACCCTGCCTTGAATTGCCTGTGTATTTTGTTGAATCCTGCTTTGGATTACTTTGTTCCTGCTGATCTTTTTACCTTATTGGGACTTCTCTACTTTCTTAAAAGCATATATTTTCAACTGGCTATTTTACTAAGCTTCAATAAAAAATGATTGTTTTCCTATTCATCACGTGGTGTTTTGAAATCAGAGGGTTATTCCTGTCCTGGAGTGCAACAATTATCTTAGTTAGCCACAACCATTCTGCATTTTTCCTAACCAATTTTGACTTTTAATATCCTTGACAGGAAGCAGAGAATATTCGTCAAAGAGAAGAGGAAGGAAGAAAAAAGTTTGAGAGATGGAAGGAGGAGGAAAGGGCAAAATTCCAAAAGGAAATGGAAGACCTTAGGCAGCTCTTCCTTACTGAATTCAAGGATATTTCCAGCAGAAATTCTGCCTTGGAAGGGGTAAGAGTAATGTGTGATTTATTATTTTCCTGTCAACCTAAACATTCAGAAAATCACTACTGGGCGCTAAACTGTGTAATATGATTTTCAAGGGAGCTACACAGCAAAATATTTTTGTATTGCCTCTGCATTGTGGGATGGGAGCCAGCATGTTTCGTGCCACAAGTGAAGGGGGAGTGTTGTTTCCCCCAGAAAACAATCTGACAGAGAATGTTTCACATCTGGTACCTTCTTACACATAAAGTGTTTAGTGTTTAGAGCTCTTTGATAGCTGGGAGGAAAACTGAGTTCTTTACATGGTACTGTAGGTGTTGATACAAATCCAGTTTATATGCCTAGTCTAAAAGGCTAAACTAAACATCTAAATACAATGTTGTTTGGATGAAAAGTTAATCTGGAAAAAATTAGAATTGTATATTAAATTGGAAATATGTGAAACTCAGGGATCCCATTGTGTTCAGATTCTGTTCTTTCAGGGTGGGAAAGAAATGCATTTCTTTCTTTAAATAAAGTTAGGTCTTTGATCCATTGGGCTAGTCTTCTAATTTTTCCTAGTTATGTGGATAGGAAAGTTCCCTTCACTCTTACTACCTCATCAGATGGGCAACATTGCCTATCGTACGACACTCCCTCTTCACTTGTGGCACGAAACGTGTTGGCTCCCATCCCACATTGCAGATTTACTTCTGGCAAGATTTCATGGTGCAGGTGGAGAGGGAGTGTTGTAAGCCACTGTGGCAGCAACATGGAAAGCTTCCCACCTTGCATAGGCAACAATGGGTGAAAGCCAGGAAGTAGACAATTCCCCCCATGAGATGGGGTGAGAGGAAAGCCAGGTGACATGGAGGATGGTGTGATGGGTTCCCCACGATGCAGGGCAAATCCCACCTTTCATGTGATGAGGTCCTAAATGTGTCACATTACTATAAAAGATCATTATTTTGAGGGCAATTTGGCAAAGGAGCAAAAACCCAAGTTAAGCTCTAGGAGCAATTAAAACAAGAAAATGGTACTCTTGACTTATAAAACAAGATAATGATTTTGTAGATCAGTGGTTATCAATCTGTGGGTCCCCAGGTATTTTGGCTTACAACTCCCAGAAATCCCAGTCAGTTTACCAGCTGTTAGGATTTCTGGGGGTTGAAGGCCAAAACATCTGAGGACCCACAGGTTGAAAACCACTGTTCTGGAGCATAATGTCACAGATTGTTGTGAGGAAGTATACAGATAACTCTTCCTACATATACATTTACTGCAGTTTGTACAAATATACGTACTGTCGGGAAACTTAGATTTTTCATTAGTTTAAATGCATCATTTACACACTTGAGGAGGAGGCAGGAACAGACTTTGGGAAATCCCTCCAAATAGTGGAAAATACATGAGTGAGATCCTGAATCAGGAGATGCACAGTTCCAGCATGATCAAATGATGATGTATGCTCCCTATCCCCTCTCCCTCTCCCTTCCCACAATTCTCCCTTTCCTCCTGCACCCACTCCATGCCCATTTAAGATCCCATGGAAAATGGGGGAACGCTGGGATCATTTGGTTATGTGACCATACCCAGACACCTGACAATTATGTCATCTTCCAGAACTGAATAGTTCCCATAAGGTGCCTTCATCATTGTGCATCCTGCTGCATATAGCCAGACACTTCAATTGCCCCATGCTCTCTGCCAGCAGCCAATCACAAAGCAAGGAGGCAGCAGGAAAGAATAGATTTTAAGAGGGAGTCATTTTATGAAGGAATTAGATAATTTTGACCTCCACAATGATTAAAAAAATATACCTCATTCTGTTTTAGCCTAATCATCTTCATGGGGATGTTGTGGAGATAAGTAAGAAAGTAATCATATACACTATCCCAGGCTCCACAGAAACAAAAATGCAATAAATAGGTTGGATTTACATGGTTAGGTGTGGGGATACAACTGATCTGGGGTTCTGAATGGGCCCCAAATTCGAGCAGTTAACAGAAAGCTACCCTAAATAGGAGATTTACAAGCAAGCATCTAGGGATATTCCAGATCCATTTTAAGTTGCAATAAATAAAAATGTCTACCTGGTTGAAATCCAGTGTAGTTTCAGCTCCCAGAACACTTAAGCAATCATAGCAAATTGCAATCCTGGATGGGGAATTCTGGGATTTGTAGTTTTAAAATTATCTTTTCTATATTCCGGCCTTATCCTATTATTGGTTGAGGTCAAGGTTGTAAATCATTTTGACCCAGCTCTGGTCATATGTGCATGGATTAATCACACCTTTAAAGAAAGAGAGAGCTGCTAAAACTCTGTGAGAAAGTGAAGCAAAACTCCTGTAAAAGAACTCCAACAAAATATTGGAGACAAATTTCTCTATTGCTCCCTAGTGGCATTCATAAGTAGAAAACCTTGAAACTGTTGTGATTATATTTATGCAGGGGACCAATCTAATAGATTGAATCTATGTTAAAACTACTTATGTTTTCCCAATTGAGATAGTAAAACTCAAAATAAGAACCAATATGAAATGTTTCCCTATCTAACAAGTGGTTTTCATTCCATGAGAAGACCCATCTCAGATGTAAAATGGTTAAGGTTGTGGACTAAAGTATGCACACTTATGTAGGATTAAGCTCCACTCAACTCAGTGGTACTTATCTCTTGTACAAACCTGAGGCGGTTTTCCCCAGCTACTACTGCAAGATCTTTGACAGCAACATTTTTACATAAACCACTTGTTCCATCATCAGAAACTTCAAGAACTACAAGTCAAGAGTACAGTCGTCTCTAATCTAGGAACACTGCAGGATGATGAGTCTGTTGACAAGCAGCAATGGACGAAAACTCAGAGGGAGCTACAAGGGATGAAAGCAAAGATTGATCAGCAGGTAGGAAGCCTAGATGGAGTAGTATGATAATTCATGCTGTAAGCTCTGTAAGTAACAAACCTTGTTCATATAAAGTAGCTGGAAAATGGTATTAGTGTCTACTTTTTGTGCTCTGTTAAGCTCTAGTCCACTAGGACCAAACCATGAAATTTAAGCTCCATAACTATTGTTGACATGACAAAAATGACAACAGCTAGGTAGCATGTTGTGACATCACTTTGTTGATATCCTCTTTCTTGCTTGCTTAATTCTCTATGTATGTATGTTTGTATGTATGTATATATGTGAATATGTACACAAATATTGAGATATCTTTGAGGTGGAAACCAGGTCTAAACAGGACTGAATTTATGTTCCATATACACCTAATTTTATATACAATATTTTAAATAATTTAGTGTATGAGACTATGTTTGTGTAAGTAAGTAAGTACACTGAACCATCAGAAAGCAAAGACACTGTTATTGCAGCCACCCACATGGACATTTTCAGATTTTGGAGTAGTTTGGATGTCAAAAATCCAGATGAAGCTCAATCTATATTTGAGAAATTTATGAATTTTACAAATGTACATTAAAATGTGTATATAAATGTAGAAAAAATACAGTCAAATTTTAATTCGAAAAAGCAAACAAGCCTTGCAATCCAATGAAGACATGAGCCATAGCAAGCTTCACAGAAAAACCAAAAAACTTTGACAACCCTACGTCTTGCAGATATTCCCACTTGATACAGTAATATTTTCTGATTAATAAATTAACAAATGACTAGCATTGCAGGTCATGCTCCCTTACCTGACAATAAACCCCATTGAACTCAGTGATAATTATTTTTGAGATCTATGTCAGACTATTGAGATGCTTCTATTGACACATTTGTCAGTGAAGTCTGCAGAACTTAGCATTTTAAAACACTTGGCAGTTAAGCAATCAGATTCAGGACTGCCCCTCTAGAAAGGGACTGCACCAGATTATTGACTGACATCCCTCACTGATTCAGTAAATCAGAAAGGAATGATGTGTAGAACCTTATATTTGTTTTAAAGTAGCACAATTTGGGCTCAGAAGCGGATGTGAACAAATCAAGAAATACACATTTGCAATTTAAGGTTACTTCCTAATAGAGGTAGTCCTCAAGTTACAAACATGATAGGTTCCGTAGGTTTGTTCTAAAGTTGAATTTGTATGTAAGTCAGAACAGGTACATTTTTTAGTAGAATGCTAGCTATAAATATGTATATATTAGCTTTGGGCAGCATTGGATCGGGGTATAGGGTGGCAACCTGTGCTGGACGGGGTTACACTCCCCCTGAAGTCACAGGTCCTCAGTTTGGGAGTCCTCTTGGATTCATCACTTACGCTTGAGGCTCAGGCGTCGGAGGTGTCCGGGAGGGCTTTTGCACAATTGAGACTCGTACGCCAACTGCGACCGTACCTTGCAAAGGCTGATCTGGCCGGGGTGGTCCATGCCTTCGTCACCTCTAGATTGGACTACTGTAATGTGCTCTACGTGGGGCTGCCCTTGAAAATGGCTTGGAAATTTCAGCTGGTCCAGCGGGCGGCGGCCAGGTTGTTGACTGGTGCTCCTTACAGAGAGAGGTCAACCCTCCTGTTTAAGGAGCTCCATTGGCTGCCGTTCACTTTCCGGTCCCAATTCAAGGTTTGGGACCTGCCTACCTGCATGACCGTATCTCCGTATATGAACCCACACGTTCCCTCTGTTCATCTGGAGAGGCCCTGCTCGCGATCCCACCTGCATCACAAGCACGCTTGGTGGGGACGAGAGACAGGGCCTTCTCTGTGGTGGCCCCCCGACTCTGGAACACCCTCCCCAAGGACATCAGACAAGCCTCAACGTTGGCAGTCTTTAGGAAGAGCTTGAAGACCTGGCTGTTCCAGTGTGCCTTTCCAGAATAGGAAACTCCCAGCATCATGTCCCGGATGCACTTTATTAGAAATTTAAGACTGTCTGCACATTGCAACTACCCTAGAATCCTACATTTCACCTGTCATGCCCAGCACTTTTAACTGTACCCATTACATTTAGCCCGGCCCTAGTTTTTAAATGTGTCATGGTGCGTTGTTTTATTGTTTATTGTTACTGCTTTAATGTTTTTTGGTTTGCTTATGAGTTATATAATGCATTGTTATGTTGTTTTATTGAGGGCTTTGGCCTTTGTATGTCACATCGAGTCCTTCGGGAGATGATAGCGAGGTACAAATAAAGCAAATAAATAAATAAATAAAATAACACCCCTGTGGGTTTTGTTTTGCTGTCTAAGTCCCTGTTCAGAAGATTTCAGCTCAATTTCTATCCCTGTAATAATTGGATTTTGAAAAAAATGACTTGTTGTGGAAACAAGGGTTGGTGAGAAAGCTTCAGTGAAGACACCTTTCCCCCATGATACCTCTTTCAGCTGTGAATTTCCCTTCTGAGAGGTACAGTTCTCTCACTTCCTGTTGTCACACCACCATTCCTAATGATGAGTTGTTTGTAAGTCAGATGTTTGTAACTGCCTGTACATTTATACTGATGGTGATCTCAAATACTAAAATAAATGTGAACAGGACTAAGGCATTTAAATATACATATATATATTGACAGAAAACCGAGTGGAAGTGGAAGCTGCGGGAACTTCAAAAAGAGCACCAAATAGAAAAGGAACAGGTGAGTACACTTAAGCATTTCTCACAGTATATTGATTCTTAATGTTTCCTTCCATAAGACAAGAGATACATTACCCTGATGTAAGTCAATATGGAGAGTATGTACAGTAGAGTTGTATTGTAGGGTCCACACTCTTTCCACCTGTGTTTAGTGTATGATCGTATCCTTAGGACTGCACGTGTGTAGACCCTGTGACTGCATTGCTTTGAATGCTCATGTGGGAGGACAGAGCCTGTAGGCAGTATCCCACTCCCACTCCAAAATCGATGTGCACACCCATAACTGCTGTGTTGGTTGTGCAGTAGTGGAATAGATAATTGTATATTACCAAATGCCCATTTCCAGAACAATAGGGCCATTTTCTGCAGTCCAAAAAGAACAAAAAAGAATACATCTGGTTTTCCCATGGCTGCTTTCACAAAACAAGGTTGCTGTGGGTACTCAGATGAAGCTGGAAAAAAAAAACAATCAAGCAAAATGTGCAGATATGCTGGATCTATATACATCTTAGCATTGAAAAATTAAGATCTTCATGCAAAATCAAATTTGAAGGTAGCCCGATTTATCTGGTTGCATTGAGAGCACTGTGCATTGAAACACTATGATCACTGGCACAATGATCACTGGCCCAGCTCTAAATAATGCACCTTTATCTGCCCAGCTAAAGACTGAGAATGAGAGGCTACGATCTACCTTGTCTTCTGACCAAAGGAAAATAGCAGAGCAAAGCAAGCAGCAAATGGCATCACTCAGTGCCCAACTCAGGGAACAAGCAAAGATCATCAAAACTCAGGAGAAAACGGTAAGTCACACATACACATTCCTGTGCAAAGCTCTTGGCTTCCCTCTTGTGGCTTAAGTCGAAGAGTGTAGTTACCTTTCATTGTTACAATTGTAATGTGATTTACTTATGCTTTACTGATTGCAAAAAAGATATAATTGCAGCACAGATCGTGTATAATAAGTTACTTCATATCTCCTGGCATATGGCTTCATAGACCCTCTCTGCTCTAAGACATTATCTCTAAAATAAACAGAATCCCATGGAGCAAATCTAATTGGACTGTGCTGACTTCAGAATGGAATTAGCAAACAGAATATTTGAATGTTCTCTTTTTTTACTGTGAGAATATTCAAATATGCACTTTGCTGAGATTCTTGTAATTAAGCTAGTTTGATGGGCAGAACGTTTCATACCACAATACAGCACAGCGCCAGTCTGAAATTCTGGCTTTCTATTTTACTTCCTAGCATAAAATGTGAAATTCATGCTGATGTGCTTTGTGAAACTACCTTTTGAATATTTCATGTTATATTTGAAGCTGTGGGCACTCATATTATGTAACCAGTCATTATACCTTGTGAACAAAGGTTGATCTTTTAATAACTTATTTTGCCTTTCAGATTAAACTTCTATCATCCAGCAAATCCAGAGGTAATGGGCAATATCGAGAATGAATGGATTTCCATAGTGAACTCTAAAGTGTTCTTTCCCCCTCTTTTGTCAAACTGTATTATCAAAGAGGCAATTTTTTGGCAAGTGGATAAGGATGTTCTGCAACAGCCACGTCTGTCAATTTAAAACCCATAATGGAGTTAATCATCCAGCTCTTCTTCTAAGGTCATTCTGAACATTTCACTGTGATCTCAATGTCCATAAGTTTAAAACTGAAAGAGAGACCTAGAAGTAAGAGGTGCCTTTTTGATTTCTTAGTTATTTTCTCTTTTAGATAGTGACAATTTCAAGCTGCTTTCTAGAGACTAAAGTTTCTTGCAGTCCCAGTACAAACTCTGTGTCAAGGATTAATCATTCACAGCAATACTAAAGTTGCAGATCATGTTCTGATTTGAATGAAATTCCTTTGAGGGAGGAATCTGTAAAGTCTACAAGGCTGAATTCCTACCATGCATCTTTTCATTATGATGCTAAAAGAACAAATGTCTTCAACTGACTCTAAAGATTCAGCGGACAATGAAAAAACAACTGTTTCCTTCTTGGCTGTTGTCCAGAGAGACTTAAATATTTGCAGTGATTCGCACAACACAGAGTAAAATCAGTCCTTGAGTGGAAATGGAACTACAATGGCAGATGGTCTTTATTACTGGAATAGTGAATGCACACTGAGTTTTAGTCTGAACTTTAAGTAAGTTATTCAAGATGCTTAGTTCTATTTCCCAAATAGTTCAGAACTTTAGATGACTCTTTTAAAGTTCGGTATAAAACTATGAAGGCCCCACCTGCATGGAAGTCATCAGACACTGTTGAACAGAAGATGGAAAATTGTAGGACAAATGTCACATGTATCACTTAAAAGGCTTTTGAGATTCTCTTACATGGTTAGTGTGTATCTCTGAAAGAGATCAGTGCCATTTATCTTCATGGCACTTTAGAAGGTATAATAGGAGAATTTTTTGCACTAGGGAGCTCGTAATATAAAAGTCAACCAAGGAGGAAACAACTAGTTTCCAATGAACAAACCCATTATATCTTATCCAGCTGGAGAAGTCAGTGGAGTTATTTTCCAGGTACATGCATGACTCCCCCTTTATTATTATTGGGAGAATCTACAGAAGTTCTCCCTGAGGGTTTGAATGCTGACCTCTGACTAAATATTCAATCCCTGTAATTCAGGGAAGGGGAATATATAGAGCAGAGAAGTTGGGCTGCAAAATTAGTGGAGCCCCCCATCCCAAAACCCTCACTCTGCTCCCTAGACACAGTTGCCTAGCTATCTTGGATAACCCTGGCAGCTGAACCTCTGACCTCTGCCTGCTGCTGGTGAATGCCAGGTTGGTCAATGGAAAAACTGTTATCATTCGGGATTTGATCCTGGATAATCAAACTGGCCTGACCTTCATTGTGGAAACCTAGTTGGACAAGAGCAAGAGTGTTAATCTCTCCCTGCTGGGTTTCTTGGCTCAGCAGCAGGCCAGGGTAAGGGGTTGTGGAGGAGGGGTGGCAGTGATATATCAGAGGGACATCTCCCTGACCAGGATCTCCCTGCTCCGTTCAGATGGTTTTGAGTGTCTCTACATTAGGGTGGGAGACTGGGACAGACTGGGGATCTTGTTGGTGTATCAGCCACCTCATTGCCCAACACTTTCTTTACCTGAGCTGTCGGAGTTGATCCACATGGGGCCCCTCTAATATGCGCTTAAGTAGGACCAGAGAAGCCTCCTCAGGGCGAGCACCAGCACTTCGGAACTTCCTTCTGGAAGATTTAAGAGCTGCCCCCTCCCTACTGAGCTTCCAGAAGGAGGTAAAGACCTTCTTATTTAAGAAAGATTTTAACTAAAGATTTATATGCCAGGACTGGATAGAGTTTTAAGGTTCAACCACATGTTTATCGAAAGGGGTTTTTACAGGGAAGGAGGTAATGGGTTTATGATGTGATTTTGACCATGTTGTATTATATGGTTTTATTTTGTTGTAAGCTGCCTTGAGTCCACTAGGGAAGAAAGGCGGGGTAAAAATATCTTAAATAAATAAATAAATGTGAGGGCAACATTAAAACAGGAAAACGATGTGCCATGATTTCAATTGCATATTTATAGACTTAATTGATCGTCTAGTCAAATCAGTATATGAGAGCTTCTGAAAGCACCAGCTAGTGATTCATAGAAAATAATGTATAGTCGCATTTAAATCTTCCTCACTCTTTCTTAAAAAGTTGAACTTCATTGCAACTAATTCCCATTAAAATCATAATTTAAGTCAAGTTTAAGTTTCTAATGTTAGTTCTGTGAAAATGTGTGAACAGCTGAGTTCCACCCACTAATGTGTCATTGTGGTGCACTTTTCCCCTGAGAATTTGCTCATTAATTTCCAGAAATCCAAGAGGTGCCTAAGACAGAAAAACCAGAAGAGTCAACTGAAGAAGGTATTCTTCACTACTTTCAATATATTTCATACATTAATTTTATACTACATATTGAGTATGTGCTTTGAATTTGGCTGGATTCCTCATTGACAATTAAAGGATCCAGCATTTGAAAAACAATGCATTAAATTGTGATCATTCTAAATCCAGTTATGAACCTTCTTAAATTTTTATTCATGATTTAGGTTGAGAGAGAGATCTAGATATGGGATCAAGCCTGCAAAAAATATATGAGGAAAATTCTGAGAAAAGGAGAAAGGGGAAAGATGATTTTCTATGACTGATAATATCTATGGCTGACAATTATCAGGGTGCTCCAGTCTCAGGACTTTGAGTGTGAGCTTTTGAAGAGAGAGATCACAGGACTGATCAAGTGTCCAGCTGTCTTTGCTAATTTTCTGTCTAAAAAGTAAGAAGGTTGAATGGAATCTATGGGACCTCATAAGGTGTAGCATCATTGAGCCTTGCTTGTAAGTGACTGGATATTCAAGTTGCCCTCCCAGTGCCCCTATGGCATCAGTAAAGTTTTGAAGATGAACTATTCTTGAAAATGTTATCCAATTCTCCCAAGATTTACTGAAATATTATTTTTGTGTGATTCTCTTCTAGAGTGTAGCTATGTGCTGTACCATTGTATTATATATTTATTATATGATATTATAATTTATTTATTTCTCTCTGTATTAAAATGCAATGATCCTGGACTCATCACTGAGCCTGGAACCAAAGGTTTCAGTGGTGGCCAGGAGAGCTTTTGCACAATTAAAACTTGCGCACCAGCTGCACCCGTACCTTGGAAAGTCTGATTTGGCCACGGTGGTCCATGCTCTGGTTACATCCCATATAGATTACTGAAATACGCTCTATGTGAGATTGCTTTTGAAGACTGTTTGGAAGCTCCCACTGGTCCAGCAAGCAGCAGCCAGGTTGCTCACTGGAGTGGTGCTCAGGGAGCACACAACTCCCGCATTGCATCAGCTCCATTGGCTGCCGGTTTGCTACTGAGTACAATTCGAAGTGCTGGCTTTAGCCTTTGAAGCCCTAAATGGTTCTGGCCCAGGCTATCTGTCTGAATGTATCGTCCCCTATGAACTAGCATGTATATTAAAATTTTCTGGGGAGGCCCTGCTCTCTATCCCGCCGGCCTCACAAATGCGGTTGGCAGGGATTAGAGACAGGGCCTTCTCAGTGGTGGCCCCTCATTTGTGGAACTCCCTTCCTAGTGACATCAGAGCAGCTCCCTCCCTACTAGCCTTTAGGAAAAGAGTCAAACCCTGTCTCTGTGAGCAGGCCTTTGGAAACTAAGGCAATGCAGTATTTTTGAATTGAAACCTTATGCAATTGACCTTGGAACGGAGTCAGATCATGAACTTGGATAGTGTGTTTTCTAAGTTTTTAACTTTTTAAATCTGTTTTAACTCTGTTTAATATGTTGCTTTTAAAAAAATATATTTAGGTGATTGTATTGAGGCACAACGTTGTGCCATTGTAGGCCATCTTGAGTCCCCCTGTCAGGGGAGAAGAGAGGGGTACAAGTATGACAAATAAATAAATAAAATAATAAATATAATTATAATCTCTTGTTCAGTGCAGGTTAAGCACAAAATAATTTTATGGCACACTTGTGAACAGTGATACTAGTCATATATTCAGGGCAGCTGGGTGTTATCTAATCTCTACATGCTCTATGTGGGACTGCCACTGAAAAGTGCTCAGAAACTTCAGTTGTTTCAAAGAACTGCAGCCAGGTTGCTAACTGGGGCTGGTTACAGGGAGCAGACAACTTCCCTATGGCAGCAGCTCCACTGGCTACCAGGGTGTTTCCAGGCACAATTTAAAGTGCTGGTTGTGACCTTTAAAGTCCTAGACCAGTGGTTCTCAACCTGTGGGTCCCCAGATGTTTTGGCCTTTGATTCCCAGAAATTCTAACAGCTGGTAAACTGACTGGGTTTTCTGGGAGTTGTTGGCCAAAACACCTGGGGACCCACAGGTTGAGAACCACTGCTCTAGAATGACTCAGTGGTCAACCCACAGCAGAAGTTGATAGTAGAGTTGCACTAGATGAGCTAAAGATACCTAGAAAGGGGTTTTCTCAGAATATATATATATACTTTCACTGTGGTCTTGCATCTTAATCCCAGCAAATGTGGAAGTTCCACTGTACTGTACTTCCTTCTCTCATTTGGGCCATTGCTTTCAATGCAGAACTTGAAGATACATTAGACAGAAAGAAGAGGGTTCTAGAAGTCCTGAGGAGTGATCCAAATTTGCTGAAGCAGTTCCGGCCAATTTTGGAGGACACTCTTGAAGAAAAACTGGAGAAAATGGGAGTAAAGCGAGTAAGTTCCATAAGAGAAATAAAGCATAGAGAGAAACATCATTTACTTTTCACACATTCAAACGGCTTTTAATTCCTTTTCATGTTATTCCGCTAAGATTTGTGATATTTGTTAATGCGTCTGGCATTGCAAACTAAATCTTAATACCAGAAAATTCCTAGAAAATAGCAATGATTATTTTTTTAATATATGTGCACAAGTGGAAAAACATATGAACCATAAATAAACATACAAAACCTAATGAGGAACATGATTCCATTAGATAGAATATGAAAAAAAACATGCATGTTGGGAAGAATGCTGTGCATGCTGAGAATGTGAATGCTGTATATAAATTTTCATTCTAAAACCAGCCCTACATGAATCCATACCTAAAAAAGGGGGGGGGGGGGATGAGAGGAAGAAAATATGTGTTGGATTTGAAGAAGTGCAAGAAAACTGAGGTAGATACGTATGTCCCTCGATCTACCACGAGAGGGAGCAAGAAGATCAGTATGGTTACTCTCCTCTTCTTCTTACAGGGGACAAAAGGCATCCCAGCTCAAACCTATAAGCATTTGAGAGATGTGGTAAAAATACAACAACAGCAGAAGGCCAAAAAATTTCCACATCTCCTTGCTTTGAGAGACAAGCTTGAGAAAGAAGTAAAAAGGAGAATCAGTTGGGAACATAAGGATAAAAGGGACACATCTCTGCCATTTCCCATAGTCTCAGGTACAGGACTTGTGCTATTCTGTCTTTAAAATCATGATTACCATCTTTTGTTTAATGTTAGTTTATCTTTATTTGTATCAATCACCTCCATTTTAAAATTACAATGACTTATATGGCCTAAATTTAAGGTGGCAATAGTATGGTTTTATTTCTGGGGAGTGCAAAGTGCAACCTGCAGGCTCCATGTGACCATTAGATCCCGTTTTTTGAACCCATCAACACCCACCCACCCCCCACCCCCCGCATGCGCATCCCAACAGCTGCCAAGCCACTATTTTTTTTTAATGTAGGCATGACTTGCGGACAGTTTCTCACACTCCAGTGTACAAAAAACAAAGGAAAAAACCAAACACACTCAAAAGAATAATAGATGAACATATTGCTTCCAAATACCTGTTTTCTTCCACAGTTCCAATTGTGTTGCCCCCTTCTTAATGAATGTAACTTTGAACTCCTGGTTAGATTATGGTAATGCACTCTACATAAGATTTCCCTTTTAAAATATCCAAAAGCTACAACTAACGGAAAATTTGTCCACCAGAACATTATCTCATATGTACTTAAAGTAGTGATCAATGGACCAGTGCTGGTCCACAAACCATTATCTGCTGGTCTCTGGTAAGTTTCCAGGAAAGAAACAGTAGCAGTCAATAGGCATCAACATGGTGCCATATCCAGGCACACTGGGATAAGAAAATTAATGGTCACCCTTGTCAAATGTCTTAAGATCTGCATCCAAAAAGAAGTTAGGTTTGATTAATCTTATTTCAGTTCCTGGTGGAAGCCAAGACCACACTGTTCATGTAGCATTTGGTTCCTAAACACAGGGATAACTCTGGGTGGGTGTTTTTTGTTGTTGTTGTTGTTGTTTTTTGGTATTGTGTGTGTGATTAAAATGTGTTCAAAATACAGAACACTATTCTACACCATCTATTTAATTATGATATGGTGAACTGGGCTATTATAGAGAAGTATACTTAACTTAGTAATCTCTCCTAGCCCAACCGCCCTCCCTCCAACCTGACAGAAATATCATTCTCTGGTAGAGTTGATGATCTTCTCCCCATGCATTTGATGCCCATGAAAGTAGTGGGGGAGTTATAATCCTGGTAGTAGAGTCACAATCATGTCTACATGGTAATAGTGAATATGGAACAGTTACAGATGAGCAAAATTTAGACAACTGTCCTGTATTTATGACCACGGTATAGTCACAATGGTGACAATATTCTCACAATTGTAAAGCCCCCCGATCTACTTTGCTGAGAATTTGCTGCATGGTGAAAATAAGGTTCATTCTGCTGAAAATCGGAGCAAGGGTGTTCCCATCAGGTTTGGGAGCATTGGCCAAAGAGAAGTGCTTAAGTATACTTAACTAAGTAATTCAAATACAATACTGGTTATTGCTTTTGGTTCATTTAAAAGAAAGGATTCAATCTGTTGTTCTTCACCTTGGGGTGTCTGAAAGGCTCCAAAGTGAAAGATACATATTTTAATAAATGAGGAAAATTAAAAACAAATGAAGTCTCACTCTATATGGCACAGTCATTCTCTCTGTGCACATTAGATGCTGGCTAACTTGTTTTCCTCTAGATGTTTCCAATATTTATTTCCAGGTAAAAAGCAGACAAGCCCACAATCTCCAATCCTGGTCACATCTTCCGAGCCCAGAATGCAACAGATCGAATTACACTCTTATACCTCACCGTTGCCTAGGCCAGCTCCTCGGAGTAAGGTTAGCTCCATGGCTAGTACCCTGCAGGCTTCCAAGTTAACTTCTCCAAAACAAGCCCACAGTAGCTCATCTTCTCCACAACACTCTGTTGTTCACCAGCCCAGGTAAGTTCTGTACTAAGTCTTGATATTTTATCTCCCTGTGATTATGTTGAAATGTTATAGGTTTTTTGTGTGAAAGTTGTTTTTATTATGTGTGTATGGTGTGGGAGTGGGGTGAGGTGTCCCTTGAATGACCTTGGCCAAGTCACCTACTCTGTTTCAGAGGAAAGCAGGAAAACCAGCTCTGAACAAATATTTCTAAGAAAAACCCATGATAGGGTTGCCTTAGGGCACATGTGTCAAATACAAGGCCAATGGACTGTATTTGACATGTCTGGCTTGCCACAACATGTTATGTGGCCCATGAGGCTTTCAATGCCAGGGCAACATAGTTACATTTATATAGCCTTACCATTACAGATGACACTTTGAAGGCAACCATATAAGGCTAATGTAGCCCTCAATGACAATGAGTTGCCTTAGGGACACTGTACGTCAGAAATGACTTGAAGGCACACAGCAACAATCTTATGAAGAATTTTCTTAAGCCATGTTGAATTTATTTTATAAAGAAAAGTCATTTAAAATAAATTAGTAAATTTCCCCTTCCCTTGGCTCAAAAATCAACAATTAATTCAGGCTCTGACAAGGTTTGCAATGCTGCCTCTTTCTAGGAATTCTTAAAAACTCTGTTAGTCACATGTCACAGTGAGTTTGCTACATTATTTTATTTTTTCCCTAAGGTAATCTCATAATGTTTCTCTTTCCTAGCACTTCTCCTTTCAGCTCTGAAGAAGAGGAATCTGAGGAAGAAAAAAGTTTTACCTCTCCAAAGTTCACGCCACGCAGTTTTACCTCTCCAAAGTTCACGCCACGCAAGACGCAACAAGAACTTTCCCGGATAACTCAGAAAGAGGACAGTGATTGGGATTCCTCTGATAGGGATTCTCCAGAGGTGAAAGACAATACAGGAATGGTTCTTCAAACTGCAGCGCCAACTCATTCAGGTGAAATAGAATAGCTTGTTGTAGGCAGAATGACTGAAAGCAGTTTCCAATGAGAGATCAGAGGGCTTTTGGGAGATTTTGTGGTTCATCAGCCACATAGGGGCCATATCTTGGACCTGGCTGTGATTCTCCAGGTTTTTGGATTTAGGATCCCAGAATTTCTGACCATTACACAAGCTGACTAGAACTTCTGGGAGATGGAGTTCCAAACACCTGGTGAACAACATGTTATGCAGGCCTGTCTTAGAGCATTGATCTGTTGACATTGCAAGTTTCTGCATTGTAATTTGATTTAGTTTAAATAAGGTTAGCCTCATCCACTTCTTTTTCTCTTTCTCTTATTGAAAGCCTCTAAAACGTCATCCAGTATTTTATGGGGAAGACCATCCAATGCTGCAACCACAGCTAGTTATTAGCAGCCAATAGTAGTGCATTTTGCTCACCGTGGGGTTTTTTTGGTTTTTTTTTTTTTTTTGCCGTCTATCGCTTGTGTATGTTTTTGCTCAAATCCCATTCAATTCTGTTTCTGCCTAATCTGCAGGATAATCTCAAATCTATCGTTTAATAATTGTTTATGTTTACCCACAATTGTTTTTGCTATCTCAACTATCTGAAGACTTCCCATTCCTCCAGCTGAGTTGTTAGGGTTGGGGAGTAGAGCTTTGCCTCAGTGCCACTCAGCTTCTGTTGTAGAGGGAAAAGTCTTGCTGAAGATGTGCAAGAAAGGTCTTGCACAACATCTACTTATGCTATAATATCCAGGGGGTCGCACAATTACACATTATTAAGATGGATACATTAACCTAATTATCTAATGTGTATTTAAATGTGGGCATTGTTGTTTTTTAATATGTCAAGATTTGTAGCCTTTGAATCCACCACTGTAGTGAATTCAATAGTGCTGAATCCATTCTTAAATTTGCCATTGCTCCTCATATAGAAGTCTCAGATTGGAGCCCTGCTAGTGCAAAATCTTGTGACATAGCACCTATTTGACTCAAACCAACTGTGGGAGGAATGACAAAAAAAGTCAAGAAAGGTGGATTTTCTATCTAACTCCAACATTTACTCTGCCAACAACAGCATTCAGAGAAAAGTCACATCTGTTGGAAACAGTGTTTATTTTGATCAGAAAAGTGCAGATCACAATATTTTATACAGAAGTTTGTGAAAATCAAATTCCTCAAGTAACCCTAGTTAAGTTATGAGTGTCACATGGAAATCATTTGTGTGTGTTTGCACTTCACATGACCTCGTTGTTGTTGTTGTTGTTGTTGTTGTTGTTGTTGTTGTTGTTGCTGAGAAATGACTATCCTGTCCACCAGTCTGTTCAAGACTAGTCTTAATAAGGAAGGAAGGCACCTATGGTGTGCTAACATTGCACATGAATGCGCATCCACAATGTGAGGAGGACTTTTGTGTTAGATTATTATTGCTGCGAGCTTCACTGAACAAACACTGACACTGCTTCATAGCTTTGGTTAAAACAATTTCTTGACTTAACAATTTCTTGAGCAGTTCTGACTGTCTTTATTAGTACTACAAGGGATTTAAAGTCATAAATGGCCCTGTTATAAAATCACTTTGTATGATGAACAAGGTTGCTGTCACATGTGTTGTTTCTGTTCTGATCCTATCTGATTCCATGCTTGATGCAGAAACACTGGTGCAGTCAATGGCTAAAAATTTGGAAAAGCAACTGAGCACTCCTGGAAAAAAGCCTGCTGGTGGAGTGAAGCTCTTTTCTGTACCAACCAAAGAAGTGTCTACACCCAGCCATGCCACTAAAAATCTTCAGGTAATCTGAGCATCCATTAAGAAGGGTACAAGACAGTTTTGTTTATTTTTATCTTGTTTGTCTTTGTTCTAAGTCTAATCCTTAAAACACAACTGTTTTGTTTCAGTATCATTTAGTATTGTGACAGTTGTATACATATTTACTCAGAAGTAGGTCTCATTTTGTTCAAAGGACTTACTAGCAATTGTCTTTGAGATCATAGTTTAGGTGATCTAATTCTATTGTGGGCTGTACTTCTCCCAAAGGCAGCAGAAGCAACGTGGCATCACTCTCAGCCACATTGTTTTGCCTCTTTACAGACAATTTCAACCTTTTATCAGGGTGTGGTGGGAAGGAAAAGAAAAAACTATCACATTTACATAGAAGGCAATTTGGGGCCACTTTAAAGAGGAATTTCACAATTGGCTAGGTATGCTTTGCTGAAGTTAGGGTTCGGATGGCTTTGAGTATCTCTGTAAAAGTCTTGTGGGGGCACGAAAAAAAGTTTGGTGCCACATGTCACCCACAGAACTCACTTCCTTTAGTTCCAATTTAAGGAAGCTATATTTTGCTCCAACAGAGGACATAACTTCATTATTGTTAGTATTTCAAAGTAACAACAAGCAATAGTCTGTTTTAAAAAAGGACTTGTATTTTGACCTTTATGATTGTAAAAAAATCAGCTTGGGTATGTGTGCACAAAAATGACTTCAAGAGTGTAAGTTTAAAATGTTTATCAAATTGCATTCATGGGAAAAAAATCATTCTAAACGTATTTTGTAATAAAATAGCCGTGTACATTGGTAGATATTTGAGCTGAGATATATATCATGATATTAATAGGAGTAAAAATCCAAAGTTTAATTAAATTCTAATTGGCACACTAGTCTAAAGTGTGAATCACATTGGTTTGCATCAGAATTGATGAATAAACTGTCCAAGCAATCTGCTTTGTACACATCTGCAGTTGCTTTCCTGTTTTGTTTTGTTTTCCCCTCTTCTTCCCTTCTGTAGTTCGTTGCTGAGGAGGAAAGTGATTTAGAGATTTCATCTATAGAGGAAGTCACCCAGCACCTGAACACCAAAATCAAGAAACTGCAAGGTGTTGGAGTTAGTGGGGAGTCATCTGGGTCCCGGAGCACCTGGAGCTCCAGCAACCCAAGGACTGGTGCCTGGTGATTCCTGCACTTATCTGAGTACTTTCAGATCACAATGGCCTTGTGAGATGGAATCTCACCCCATGAGAAGCCAAGAGAAATATAAAGCTCATGAATGAAAGAAAAGGATACAGATTTTAGAGAAGAATAATGTGTAGGTTCTACATGCATGTTGAATTCTTCTCCTGAGTTGCTCATTCTTTGAAGCCATGCATGTGATAAGCCTCATAAAAACGAGATGAATTTATTATTTTGCTGAAGTCTATCTTCCCAAAGAAAAGCCTGACATAAAGTGTTTACATTTTATAAAAGAAGACATAGATTTGTAAGGCAGAGTTGCACCAGCCCAAGCTTTGTAGCTTTTCATGTAGCCTGGGAAGACACTCCCACAACTGATGGTTTGGAGAAGGAATGTTGAAGATCAGCTGTGATCTCCAGAACCATTTTAGAGGATCATTGATGCTGGGCCAGACTAGACAAGAGATTGGGAATGTGTGGTTATTGGAGACCCCTCCCCAATGTTTTCCCAAATACTTAAATAGCAATTTTGAAAGAGAGGTGGTTTAGATTGAGAATATGTCACCAGAGGTAAATTCACTTCCCCATAACATCACGATCCTATTCAAATTTTAACAGAAATAGAGATCCATTCATCGATATTCAATATCTTCTTAAGCCAGTGGTTCTCAACCTATGGATCCCCAGATGTTTTGGCCTTCAACTCCCAGAAATCCTAACAGCTGGTAAACTGGCTGGGATTTTGGGGAGTTGTAGGCCAAAACCCCTGGAAACTGACAGGTTGAGAAGCATGGGCATTTCCCTTACTTTGGTGTGGAGGGAGCAGGAGGTAGAACTGCCCATGGAACTCTGATAAGGACCTATTATCCCAAAATAGATGCAAGAGACAAAAGGAGGTCTTTCGGCACCTCCTTTTTCCTGGTCATCTGCAAATTTCTATGTCTATCTTCCCTGACTTTGTTAACCTGCTGATAATATCATTGATAGTGACCCTGAAGCTCTTCCAAGATTTGGTGCTGCCTTAATCCAAATTCCTTTCATTTGGTGAAAGAAGAGAATCCGGGATTGTTCCTGGGGAGTATAGGCAAAATGTCTTGGATGTGTACAATTGAATCTGCTCTACTGTGATAATGATTCTTCACTGTCATAGTAAAGGCACAGTTTTCCATGGGTGAAGTTTCTCTTTTTCTTTTGAGGTTTGTTTTACATCATAATCAAGCTGAACACAGTTATTTTGACCCATACTTTTTAATACATTAGTGGAGTTCAAACACATACACGCATATTTAAATTAAATTAAATTGCTGAATAGAGGTGACCACTTGGTGGCATCATAACTCAAGAAACACAACTTATTTTTTGAGAGGTTACAAACTGAACTTGATAGGAAGGAAGGATTTTTCCAAGTCAGCGTAAACAGGGGTTGAATAGGATGCAAGGATCAGTCACTGAATTGCACAAAGCACTAAATAATTGTTTGATTATAAGATGTAAAGAAAAGCACAGAAATGTATTTTAGATGTTTTCTCTGTGTCACTGAAGGGACTGGTACAAATATTTTCTCAGTCATTTTTTCCAGGATTTCTCAATCTTATATATTGGCTACACTGAATACTGTAAGCAAGCTTGGATTCCTCAGGCACAACAGAATTGGGATGAGTGTGTGTGTGTGATCTTTAAAGGCAAATGCTCATGAAGATCTCTGAACAGCAGTCTTTGAACCAGTAACAGCTGGTAGTTCCAGTATCAGTAGGAAAGCAAATCCACTCTGGGATTTGGTCCAAACTTTAAAAGGGCCATTGATTGTGCTGAGTATATTTCAAGAATAGAGTTCAGTATCCTGGGTAGTTCATTTAGATATCTGTTTAAAATTGAACAAAATCTGCAAAGGTGTGATATTTTTAGTGGCCAACCAAAATAGAGAAAATATGACATCCTTATCCTAGACTCCATGTTGATATGCAAAACTCCTGAAGATAGCGAACCCTATTGAAAAGAAGGACTTCCAGCCCAAGAAAACCATATAGAGCAGGCATGGGCAAACTTCAGCCCTCCAGGTATTTTGGACTTCAACTCCCACAGTAAGAGGGCCAAAGCCAGTAGGAGGGCCAAAGTTTGGCTATGCCTGATATAGAGTCATGCTGGAGGACCTAGAGAATGCCTACAGATTATTTATTTGATCAGATGTGGATAAATGAAACTGAAGATACCCAGTCCTGTAGATATAGAAGTCATACTGTATATCATGCAAGCTTTTTAAACTTCAACCATCCAGGAGGAGAAAAATGGTGAGGTTAAGTATCACAGGCCTCCATTTTGTCTCAGATGTTACTTATGTTGTCAGTTAAAGGGAATTCAATGCAGGCAAGGACCTTCTCCTTCTTGGCCATATGTAGACCAAGACAAAGGACACAGGATAAAATTCAGTGCAGGTTACCAACCTAACCACACTAGGAGCTAGTTGTTAGATTCATAAAGTAGTAATAGTCCTGTCCCATTTTTATAAATAATGGTTCTTATTCCTTTTATTTAAAAATAATTTACCATCTGCTTTCAGTCTTTAGAACCTGACCGAGGAATCCTTGTTGCAAGCTTGTTTTTTAGCACACTTAGAGGATGTGCGGTGAATTTCGCCATACATTTCCTTGGTTCCTCCAGTAACCATTATTGGCACAGAGTAGCAACAAGAAACCGATTTGCATATAATTTAGAGCACTGCAAATTATTAATTTTTCATCTTGTCTAAAACTGTACAAATCTTGTTTACTTAACTTGTGAAATGAAACCGAATGTCTCAGTATGCACATTCATACAATTTGCTTCTGTTCTTTCATGTGTAAAAAAAAATGGGAATACAATTCTACTCCAGAAGGATGTTGGAATTTTCCAGCCATGAAGCTATCACTCTGTGCAGAAGTCATTTTTTATATATTATTCAGACCACAGAGCATCAGCTTTCATTGGTGGGATTTTCTGATTATAGAAAAGGCAGAGTTTTTTAAAAAAGAAGAAGAAGAAGAAGGAAAGAGAGGGGGGAGAGCTGTTTTCTGCTATAGTATTTGCTTTCTGATGTGAAATTTGGTTAAGAGATTATTTGTTCTTGAGATAATTTTTAGTGGAGGTGAAAAAGCTTAAAATGATACATAAGATATAGGTTAAGAACACTTGGAGACCCCAGTGGTGCAGTGGGTTAAAGCGCTGAACTGCTGAACTTGCTGATTGAAAAGTCGCAAGTTCGAATCCAGGGAGTGGCATGAGCTCCCACTGTTAGCCCCAGCTTCTATCAACCTAGCAATTTGAAAACATGCAAATATGAGTAGATCAATACATACTGCTCCATTGGGAAGGTAACAGTGCTCCATGCAGTCATGCCAGCCACATGGCCTTGGAGGTGTCTATGGACAATGCCGGCTCATCAGTTAAAAATGGAGATGAGCACCAACCCCCAGATTCAGACACGACTAGACTTAATGTCAGGGGAAAATGTTTACTTTTACCTTTACCTAAGAACACTCACACTGCAGAATATGTGAATTCAGCACTTTTCACAGTGAAATAGTATTTGGATGAAAAGCCTGTTCTTGCTGTTGTTAATACAGATTGTATATATAATGCTGCATAAAACCATTCTAATTTATCTTTGTAAATCCTTGCAGCTATAGAGAATTTATATTTGTATGAAAGATTAAAACTGTATTTGTAGTGTAAACTGTTTGCCTAACATAGTATTTGTCATACCATAAATAAAATGAGGGACTAGAACATAAAGTAGTAGTTGTCCTGTCACACTTTTATAAATAGTGGTTCTTATTCTTTTGATTTAAAAATCTCTTACCATCTGCTATCAGTCTAAAAACTGACCCAGACTAGAATCCTTGTGTCAAACTTGCTTTCTGGCAGACTTAGAGGATGTGCCATGAATTTCATCATACATTTCCTTGGTTCCTCCAGTAACCATTAAAAGCACAAATTAGCAACAGAAAACCTTGCTGTACAAAGTCTGCACCGTCTCTACATAACTTCAGCTATATCTTCTAATATTAAAATGGATGGTCTTTTTACTGCAGAGAAGTGATACAGACTTCACAATATTCATGAACCTCATTGAATCCAAGACCAACAACAAAATAAAAGAAGACATCTGAGTGTTTTTTGATGATTACAGTGCCTAGAGATTGAAGTATTATTCCTTCCAAAGTTAAAAGAAATGTGGGGTTTATTTACACCAGATGAAACAAGAAACAGAGTTAGGAGAAAAACAACAATCCATCAGCCTTTTTTTTCAAACATTTATTCTCTGTGTGTTGAACAAAGCAATGAAAAGTTTATTTTCCCCATTCATTTTCATTATTCAAAACTCATTTCTTTTGTTACTCATTCAGAAAAATCACATCTGTTTTATAAATAATTCACCCAAAGTGCATCTATTTAATTATTCAAATTTGTATTGCTTTTGCTCCTTTATTTTCAACTGGATGGGGGTTTTTTTTTCACACTGCCTGCAGTGACAACAGCATAATATTTCAAATCTACTACCAAGTAGGGGGCTGGGTCTTCCCTCCCCAAACATCCAAGATCAAGATAACATACAGGATATTTCCCCACTCAATAAAATGACAGCATTCGGGGGCCAAGAGAAGCTCTGATGGCACAAAAATAAGATAAACCCCTTTTTTTGCTTCTGTGAATATAAATGGGATATTTTTTTTAAAAAAAAAACTAATTTAAGAATCACCTTGAAATTGCTCGACTGCTTCATTTACATTTTCAATCTGTTCCAAAATGAATATTCCAGGTTAGAAATATCCTATTCCCCCTTAACTTCAGGTTCAGCTTAGTTGATCCACAGAGCCTGCCAGCTCCCATCTCATGATGTAGAGAAACCTCCAGCAGGGCACCATTGGTCAACTAGAGTGGAGCCAGTGTATGCCTCTGCAGCAGCAACATGCGAGACTTCCCATGTTGCACAGGAAGCAATGGGGAGAAGCTGGATGGTCAATTATTTCCCCTTTATGATAAGCTTCCTGGCAAGCCAGGCAACAGGGTGTGTGGTGCAACAGGTTCCCCAAGTCCGCCGATGGTGGTTGCCAGATTCACCATGATTCCAGTGGCTCATGTGAAGAGATTGTGTATAATATCTCTATTTTTTTTCCTGCAGTCTCTTTCAAAATGCCAATCTCAAAATCCTTTCTTGTTACCTTCTATTACCATTTTGAAAGGGACTGCAGATAACCACAGAAATATTTGAGTATGGAGTACACATGCAGTCCCTGAGTTACAAACATCTGATTTAAGTATGAGTCATAGTTAAGAACAGGAGTGAGACAACAGGAAGTGAGAGAACTCTACCCCCGGGAAAGGAAAGTCACTCTGAAACCATGTCTCCTCTGAAGCTTCATCATCAATCCTTGTTTTCCCAACAAGTCACATTTTTCAAAATCCCTTTATCACAGGGACAGAAAATATGGTGAAATCTTCTGAAGAGAGGACCTGATTCCAAAAACACACACCACAGGGATGTCAACATTTCCCAATGCTATCCGAAGCTTACACTTAAAATGTACCTGTTCCAGCTTACATTCAAATTCAACTTAAGAACAAACCTACAGAACCTATCTTGTTTATAACTTTGGGACCACCTGTATTGGGAGGAATTCATATGTGCTCATTCTTATGGATTTCTATGTGGTTTGAGGACACAAATATCCAAAAGAAATGCTGATTTTTTTAATGGAGAGCAAGTGAAGAAGTCATGCAAGTGAAGAAGAAAAGGGAATGGCAAGAAGAGTGGAACTGGTTCTTTAGAAGAAGACAGGAGGAGGAGGAAAAAGAAGTAATAGTAGTTACCTGCCTTTCTTTGTGGCTCAAGGCAGTGTACAACAGAATTAAAAGAAACGGATAAAATGCCACTCTGTTAAAATGCATATACCAAAATACACACAACAAAGACCAACACCAATAAAATTCACAGTTTAAAATTGACTGAGTAGGCCTGCGGGAATATATAGGTCTTCAGTTGTGTTTTGAATTCTGACAACTGATTTAGCTGTTGGATCTCTTCTGGCAGATCATTCAACAGTCACTGGGTGGCCAATGAAAAGGTTCTCTGGATGGTGGTTGCCAGTTGGATTCTGGCTGGCTTAGGTCATCTGGGAAGTAAATGCTTCCCAGATGACCTAAGTATATGGGATAGATTATATGGGAGAAGGCGAACCTGAATCCAAACCATGTAGGACTTTAAAAGTCAAAACAAACACTTTGTATTTTGCCAGGAAACTAATTGACAACCAGGGAAGGTACTTATCTGGCTGCCATGTTTTGAACTCATTAGGATTTCTGAAGTTGATACAAAGGTAGCCCAATGTATTGCAGCATTCCAACCTTGAGGTTACCAGTGTGCACGACCATCTAATTCTAGGAGGGGGTGCAGCTAGTGTAGCAGCCGAAGTTGTGAAACCAGACATAGTGGCAATCATGGAAAATGAGCCTAGGACATGGTAAAAATCTAATAAACCAGATAATATGGCAATCAAGAAAACTATGTCTTAATATTTCACCGATGGTAATGGAGTTACCCGCATGAAGATATGCTATTTCTTAATATATTACTCTTGCTGAAACATAAGACTTGCTTAATATAAGTGCATGGTGGAGCATGAACATAAAAGGTGAATTCCTTTGCTATCTCTGGTGTGCAGAAGATATGGCCACAAGAGTAGGAATGCTGTGGTAAAGACGCAGTTAATTATGAAAGAATATGTCATGGAGAAGAGCAAGATGAATTAAATGTGAATCTGATCAAGACCAAGGTCATGTTTAATTACCACTCTGTATGAAATCACATTAGAAGAAGGAGCACTAGTACAAATAGTGTGTTAATTAATATTATTATCTAGGAGAAAGTGCAACTCTGTCTAGCTAGCATGGCTAAAAGAGAATGGGATTTGGACAGAGAGCAATCTCAGGATGAATATCATTTCTTAAAATTCAAAACTGTAAAACTGATACATCCAATTTATGGTTATCATCATTTTGTCCAAATCTCATAAAGTCTATAAAGTATGAGAAGATGACCTGAGTAATGCCTTGGTAAACTCAAAAAAGTGCTTGCTAAGTGGGCCCTATTAAGGAAATGAAAGGCTAGAGTCATATCCATGTATGTGTCCATACAAAAACATCTAGATTTTTTTTGTCTGATACAGAACTTTTGCATTCAGTTCAAGCTTGTGGATGCAAAGTTGCTCATTTGGTGCCACAGCACATGCAGTTGCTCATTGTACACTGAAGAGTATTTCAGATGTTGATGTGAAATATGCCTAGAATCCTGTCTAGCAGATACCAGATCGTAAACTGGATTTACAATAATATATCTCCTAGGGATTAACACTTAAGTTCATGAACAATTGAACATAACCTAAAAAGCATACCTTTGCAGCCTGGCAGTATAATGACGAATATGTTACTGAGACACTAGAATTTGGAGCACTGAAAAATAACATCCACAATGCACTTCTAGTTCAGGGTGCCTTGAGGTAGGCAGTTTTGGCAGGACCCTGAGGGCTCTCTCCAGCTGCCTGTTCTCAAGCCACCCTGGGACCAGGAACATGATGCTATAAACATCATTTCCCAGTGTCCCAACCCAGTGTCCCAACCCACAACACCTCAGAAATGCTTCAGTTGAAACATTGCCAGACTGTGAAAGTAAGTTTGGGGTGGCACCTTCAATCATTACTATGATTATTGGAGCTCCGTTATCCTATTTACAATGACATTGAAGTATCTCTGCCTATGTGGTAATATGCATCATACATAGATGTCCATATGCAATTGATTGTACATCTGACTGTCCATTTGATGTCTTGGTTCAGTTGGACAATGTTTTCCAACAAAATGATCATAAATTAATACATAACTTTGCATGCATAGAATTACAATACACAACCCCAGTGTTGGTTCTCAGGCATAGATTTAAGGTGAAATAACACAATTTTTTAAAACCAATACAGCATGATAGCAAAAAGCAAACAACAACAACAACAACAACAAAAGCTCTTCTATGACCAATTTAAAGTAGTTTTTAAAAAAGGTTTTACAGACTAAGGACCTCTTCACATGAGCTATTTCTTGGTGACGGGTTTTTAGCAGTTTTGCCACTAAGCCCAACGACTCCCATCACAACCTGGAGAAGTACTTCCGTGGCAGCTCTGTGGAAGCACTACAAAAAAAAATCCTGCTGCCATGGATTTAGATGGCTCAAAATGATTGCCTGATGCTTCCCCCATGTGATAAGGTAGGGGAGAAGTTGGAACAGTGCAGGGCATAGGGCAACATGTCCCCACATCCCCTGGGTGGGCGCTAGCACAATCATCACAATCCACAGCGATCCTGGGCAATTTTGGCAGCGTGTGTGAAGAGGTCCTAAGTCTACTTCTGCAGATACAAACTGAAATTTCAAACTAACAAGGCTATGTCTCTGAAATATGACAGAGTTCCTTAAAACTAGTTATAAACCTAAAACTGAAACAGCAAGCTTGGTGGTCAAAATAATCAATGTGGAGATACCTATACATAGCCATATTTCATAAATTTGATGTTTGAAATATGTCCTTCAGAGAAGTATTTTTCTTTTTAAAATGAGCCTCAAAACATGTATTTATTGCCCGAGATAACTATTCTTACAGTGGAATTATATTCATGTGTACTCAGAAGTAAGTTTCAGAAAGCTCAATAAAATCTATTGCCTAATAAAGTTTCAGAGTTGAGCTCTGAATACAAAAGTTAAAATAACCTTTAGCAGTATATTTCAAAATGCTAAACTGTTTTGTGAAGAGAAAGATACGTCAAATTTACATCATTCATTTCTATCAAATGTATTCTTTTCCAGTTCAGGGCAAATAAATATGCATGCAAACTAACTAGACTTGAAATATTATTTGAATTATTTCCATTGTAGCTTCCTTGCAAAATTTTATTGTAACGATGAAAAACAAGGAACATTTTGCACTTAGCCACATGGTGGTGCTTTTTAACTATTTTGATGTACAATAAAACATTTAAAATGATGTATACACGTGACTGCTTCATTTCTATACTAAGGAAAATAAAAATCAGCATGTATTTGGCCATATCTAGTATCATTCTGACACTATTGCACTGATCAGAAACATTGGAGTTTAGTAAATAAGGAGGTGGTGTATCAGTAAGATATCTGGTGTATATGGTACAGTGGGCCTGCTGTGGATTTGTTCCAGGACTTCCAAGGGATACCAAATTCCATGAATGTACCAGTCCTATTACATACTGGTTGCGTATCCCTTATACTTGTGATCAGATGTGTTTTGGGTTTTGGATGTTTTAATTACAGAAATTACATCTACCCAAAGAATGCACTTGTGAATTTCTGCTGAGATTTCCACTTTAATTTATTTATTTTGAACATTTCTACCCCGCCCTTCTCAACCCCTAGGGGGGACTCAATACTTTGGTATTGACCACTCAATCTGTAGCATTATTTATTCTGTGTCCAGCTCTGGTGAATATTGAATATTTTATGGTATACAAAGGGCTCAATATTCACATATTCAACCATCCATGCCTCAAATCCTTTTGGAAAAAATCTCCAGTAAGTACTTGTTTGAATTGTTTACCATTTTATATAGGGAAGGCAATATCACTATGCCTTCGTACTGATTGAGCATCCTTATTTGGAATCCTTAAATACTCCAACATCTAAAATTGTCCACATGAGTAGCTAAAAAATAACTACCCGCACTAAGAAGTCCTTGGTTGCAAAGAGTAGGCACACCGTCTCTATAAAAGTATTTCCTTTCTCCAGACCTGTGAGCTCCCTCAATCTGTAGGTTGTTAGGTTTGAGTTCTATTCACCTAGCACAGGCATTGTTTTGGACTACAACTCCCACAATTCATAACAGCTGTTAGGAATTGTGGGAGTTGTAGTCCAAAACACCTGAAGGGCCAAAGTTTGTCCATGGTTGACCTAGCACCATGTTTGAGAGGAACCATCCTTGCTTAGGTGTCGCTAATCTACCATCTGTAAACAACATAAAGATTAGGGTTCTGCCTTCAGATTTTCATTCCTTTCCACAAAGACGAAAAACAAAAATGACAAGCCTTTATATGAATAACTTGGCATGTCATTATTTCATAGAAGACATGAGAGTTGCATATAAAGTACAATGACTGAGATCAGGAGATGAAGCTATGATGAAGTCACACCATCCCTGTAAATATAACTGCCAATGCAACTTCCAACAACCTATCTTAACAGCCAAGAGTCTTCCCCAACAGAGAAACTTCTGAGGCTCTTACCAGTGAAGTGCTAGGTGAGAACTTGTTCAGACATTTCCCAGCAGGAGGCAGCTGCAACCTGTAAAGTTCTGTTGCCCATTGGGAGGAAAGGATAAGACCTATCTTCACTCCCCAGTGCCACAGAAATCCTTGTGGGTGGCTTTTAAAATACATGGCTTTTAAAGGTAAGTTTGCAGAGTACACTTGCTACACTGATGCAATAATTGTAATGGGAAAATGTAAAATTGCATTGCAATAAGGCAGGCTTATGACAAAATAATTACCAAACAGCCAATTTTCCCCCTCCACATCCTATCCTCCACAAAAGTGTAAACTTATGTATTTCTTGTTATTATTACTATTATCAGAAGCAGCATAAAAGCCAGTAATAATATTCATATTAGTATCAAAAAAAAGAAATGGTGGAGAGATGGAAACTACCACCACCTATGGCATAGATTTATTTTAGCATGATCTTCCATGAATTTTAATCAATTTCTTCAGATGCATTGATAGAATGCCAGGAGTGTTTGGGGAGTTACATGAATCTTGAGGTGGTGTATCATATCATAATGGCACACAGAATGATGTAATTGTTACACTGTATTAAACATTTGAAGCATTGTGTGTAGATGATGCAGATCTATCAACAGCTGGTTTGTGAAGCTTATGGTGTGAAAGCAAAAATGTTTGCTTATCCAGAAGCTAGTTGACTTGAAGTAGGATATTTCTCTGAGAAAATTTTAATTACATGTGTAACTGAAATGAAAATCCAAATATTAACAGACATAAGTATAAATCCTGTTGTTAGCCCTGACCAAAGAAGTCAATTGAGTCAATGGGATATACCTACGTGTTGGTTCACCATTCAAGCTATGACTGTGGATGGGCCTACTCTCATTGGGATTAACCAACAAGATGCCAACTCTAAAGTACCAGGAAGCCACTGTGTCTATTCCCACCCCAGTGAGTTGAGTGCAATTTAAGAGAACATCTCAATTCAATAATTTCTCTTTCCAATTTCCCTGGATTTGTTTTCAAATATCTACCCATTGATCAAAGATTGGATATCCATGAAGGATTAAATGCTCTAACTATTCAGAGTGTGGGGGGGGCAAGGGCAGGATTCCCATTTCTAGTCTCAGCTTTGTGTTCATTTATCCAGACTTGTGTACAGATCTCTGCAAAGACTGACCTGTTCATCCAAGGTAGAGTGTAGGGGGAGAATGGCATATATAGCATATTGGAGGAAAAGTAAGTAAAAGCCCCTCTGGTGTTGTTAGTGATGTTTTAGGGCCTGTAATGTTGCCAGAGGAAATTAAAATTATTTTATTAATTTATAGATAACTGAACTGTTTGTAACTCAAAATATTTAATTACAATGTCTTCATCTTCCAGAGTATGAATGCAAGACTTTGAAACAAATTCCATGAATTTCTGAAACATTGTGGATGCCTTGACATCTACACACACCCTTTTTATATACAGATTTCCCAGGGAATGTTGTACTATATTAATTAAGCGTCACTAAGGGTTGAAATATCCATCCCTTCGGATGAAAACAAATAAGCGTGACACCTCTGAACACTAATTTCCAAGCCAGAAAACAATACATAACAGATGTTAAAGAGATTGTGCTACACTATGGTTGATTAGAGCAAAAAGCCAGATATTATCACTGGCTATCTCAGCTACCAGCTGATCAACAAGATATGTTTTGACTGAAAAGCAACTCATTGTCAATCTTTCTTGATTGCATAGTTACTTTCAATGCAAGGACTGAATGCAAAAAGCCCAGACATACTTATTGAAGCTACACATCAAAATATGTCATGCTTATCTTGCTATTTTTAGGCATTAGTGGCTAGGTTGACCTCCCATTCTCCAGTATCCTTTGGTCTTTATTTTAAAACATTAACACACAAGTCAAGAGGGAAATGTCTTTCTACTTTTGCCCTAAATGGAGAATATTATGAAATGGAGAACCCTGATGAAAACTATTCAAACCAGGCTTGGAAAAGGAGGGAGCCCAGAGAATTTTCACTGCTTCTGTATTTCCCACCTGCATACAGCCTTTCTACAAAAGGCAGAAGCATGATAGTCTTGTACTTTCAGTTTCTTCTAGCTTGAGTGTATGCTAGAGGCAGAAGAAAGTAGATAAGGTGGCAGTGAAGTGATTAAATATCTTGCTCCTGTGCTATTCTTTAAACTGGCCTGCAAAGCAATCTTCTGGTTGCTTGCAATTGCTCTAACCCTAACCAGAACCCTTCACTCCTGATTTTCTTTAATACATCTAAGCCTTAGTGAAAGTCCATGAAGAGGAGAGATTGAGAGATTTACCCAGACAAGTTCTTCATGCACCTCATCAAATGCTGAACAATACTAAGAGCTGGTAAAGCCAGCTGAAATCTCTTCACCATGTGCTTATCAACAACATGAGAGTCCACTCAACCTGTGGAGATGATTCTTTGTTGTTCTTCACTCATCGCTGCCCTGAGTGGTAGGAAGTTACAGGTGAAGCCACGCTATGTGTATTTCTTTGACAAAAGATGATGCTGAAGGTGTATACTTGCTTTTTGTTAGCTGTTTTTTATTTGCATATGTACAAGTGAAAGGCAGGAGCAGGAAGATTTGCAGACAGGCATTACAAACACCTGCTGAAATCATGCAAAAAGAGGGGCACTTTTGATGGCCTTATGGGAAGCCAGAGCTAAAATGTCATGCTCTTGGTATCAAAGGGCTTAGCCTGAGGGTTACAACTCCAACCTTAAGTCCTGTGCCTTGAGGAGGAGGAAACTGAGATTTGCTTTCAAGATGCAAGCCTATGGGCTCTCCTTGGAGCTCTGGTGTTTCCAATCAAGGAAAGCTGTGGAGAAATGTCTAGCAAGAGGCCTCCTACCTTGGTTGGTTTCCCCCAACCTACTTGTGCAGCTCTCAAGAAAAAAACATAAATAGGACAAATTAATAAAGTTGTCTAATTTTACACAGAATCTCTGGTCTCTTTATTTCACTTGTTGGTCATCAAAAGTGCTTTTTCAACTCCCCAAGTTTGCATTTGAATCTTTGCTCAACCTTGGAGGCCTATTGGATGACTTTGAGTGAGGCACACTGTCTCAGCTTCAGAGGACGGCAAAAATAACACACATATCAGACCAAATTATGCCAATGAAACCTCCCGATAGGTTCACCATAGGATCTCCATAAATAATAAATGACTTGAAGGCACACAACAGCAAACTGGGAGATAAGACTGCCATACATTCTTTAAACCATTGGTCCTTATATGTTTGCTGCTGGTCTCTGGTAGCACCAGTTGTGCGGAACACCTAAATTCTGGAATGGAAACATAACAAGAATGAGAAGATAATTGGAGAAAAAAAGCTGCATCTCTCTTCTTTTCCACAGCTTTTGGGAAAGCAAATGCACTATATCTTAGGTTATAACCCAACCACTTAAGATTGCAAGATTCTACCTACTATTGTATATCTTTTGGTGTCTGGATCTGAATTTTCTTGTGAACAGAATTTCCTTCTCAAAATATGTGTATCTTTAACGAAAAATGATAAAGGAATAAAGGAACAAATGAGGGGCTTCCCATGATCTAGACCTCAATAGAGTGTGTTTATGGCTTAGACTAATACTATATTGCAAAGAATAATTATTCCATGTTCTTGGTGTACTCTGCATTTATAACACAACAGAAAAATAGAAAGGATGCTAAGGGATTACAGAATTCAAGAGAATGAAAGAAAAGAACTATAAATGCAGAAATCCATGGGAGACAATGTCAAAGAAGTGCATATTGAAGGGAGGGAACTTACTTTTAAATGAGTTTAAATGGAGAAACAGGTGCCCTGATAATTCCTCTACACAAAGATTTGTTTGTAATGGCATTAGAAAACAAATTTAGCTTTCCCACAAGAGAAATAGAAAGGAACAAAAGCTTAATCCAAAATGAATTTGCCTCTTTCTGCAAAGATGAGATTCCAAAACAACCAGGAGACAATGAAATCCTATTACCAGCACATGCCACTGGGATTGAGGTAGGCCAGCTCTCAATGTGAAAATGCATTTTATGCAAATTGAAGACGTTAATATGTGGTGTGACTTATAGCATATTCTCCTTTCAACATTGCACCAAAACACAAAATGCTGAAAACTGCACTTTGAAATCTTTGGGTCTGATCCTCAGTTGGTGTAATCTGGGAGAGCTCTCAGTATCTATGAATAATACAAGGAAAAACCATATTGTCCCATTCACTGTCTTTCTGAACAAATAGCAAGGAAAACGGGGGATGCTAAAAGAACCCAAGAGACAGAAAATGCAAAACAGATGTAAGAATGCATCTCCAAATAACACGGAGACACTGCCCAAGACTATAGGAAAATATATAACTTAGCCACATTTTCTTTCCTGAACATGTAGTACATCTCTTATATATATATATATATATAGAGAGAGAGAGAGAGAGAGAGAGAGAGAGAGAGAGAGAGAGTTGCAATAATAAGAATATAAAGTGGGACACCATGTAGATGAATGAAACCAAACCATGTGATTTCTGGATCTTTTTAAAAATGAGAGCACATCCTATAATATGGCCCCCTTATTTGCATGCTTACATGATACATTTGTCACAATATGCTTTTTGTTTCCTCATTGAATGGATCAGTTCTATAAAATGAATATTTATAGGGTAGTGCTGAGTATTTTCCTGTTCAATATTCAAGCTACACGTGGCAATTTCAGAGCTGGAGTAGAAATATTTCCTTGGGAGGGCACCATTTTGATGTTAAAATGCTCTTTTTAAAAAACAAAATCCTGTTCATTGCTATATGGTAGAATTATAGAGTTGACAGTGATTCCTATGGACAATATAGTCCAACCCCCTGCCAATCTGAATCCCTAAAATGTGGTCATCAAACCTCTGTTCCAAGGTGATCCATTTGCTGCTGTACAGTGTTTGCCACCCAGAAGTTCCTCCTAAGGTTTAATCATAATCTCTTTTTTCACCATTTAAATCCATTGGTTCAGGTCCTACCCTACGAAGCAGCAGAAAACATTGATTTCACATCTTGAAGATGGCTATCATACCAGCTCTTTGTATTCTCTTCCCAAGGCTAAATATACCCATCTCCCTCAACAATTCTCAATGGGTTTTGGTTTACAGTTTATTTACCATCTTGATCACCTTCTTCAGGGTGTGTTTAAGTTTACTGGCATCCTTCTGAAACTGTAATGGACACTCCAGGTGAGTTCAGGCCAAAAAGAATAGGTAATGCAATGGCTTCATCTGATTTGGATGCTATACTTCTGTTGTTGCTGAGAAGGATTGGACTGGTATTTTTACGTGTTTCTTGGTGCGAGTTTAGCATTTAGACTATGAAGGCCCTGAAATTGATTTCAAACAGACTTCAGGCTGCCATTCTCAATTTTTGCATATGATTATATACTTATTTACTTATTATTTAGAGTATTTATATTCCACCCTTCTCACCCTGAAAAGGACTCAGAGTGGATCACAAAACACATATACAGCAAACATTCAATGCCGATTATGCAATGACAAGACAGACAACTGGTAAAGGTATATTTAGGCTTTTATCATCATTTGGCATCTTTTGAAGGCTGTGCTTGGTTCTGGTCACAGAAGGGTGCTGTCACTCCATCTCCTTGCTGAAGAGCTTTATTTGTTCTTAAACTTTCCTCTGAAACGTCATGCCTAAAATTCCTGTCCACTTAATGTAGTTCCTATTCATTTACTCACATTGCTGTTTTAATCCGCTAGGTGGGTGGGGGAGCTGGGATGAAGGTCAAGAGCTCACCCTGCCTGGCTTTGAACTGTCAACCTTTTAGTTGGCAGGATTTACTGCAGCTGCAGCTGGTGATTAACCTACTGTGCTGAAGTTGGCACAATCTAACATTTACTTCTATTGATATCACTATGTAACATTTACTTCTCTTTATATGACTATATAACACATTTTTTGTTCCTGGGTTATTTCCTAATTGGTTCTATCATTAAAATATGGGCAAAATTTATTAAACTGCAAAAACTTTGTTTTGGTGGGACATCCTGCAGCACATTTTGCTATAGTTTTTCAATGAATACTTCATAGTGTCTCAAAAAATTCAATACACTAAGTGGCAGCTACAAAAATGAAGTTTTTGGAGTATAACAGATACTTTCAAAGTAGGTATCACAAGAATAACACTTTCAAATTGGGAACAGAATTTTATTTCAAATTTTGTTACATAGTGTATTCATTCTATGACATTTGTCCCAATTATTCTATGGTTTTCATCACCTGAATGGAGCCCTCGGTGGCGCAGTGGGTTAAACCTCTGTGCCGGCAGGACTGAAGACCAACAGCTCGCAGGTTCGAATCCGGGGAGAGCACAGATGAGCTCCCTCTATCAGCTCTAGCTCCTCATGTGGGGACATGAGAGAAGCCTCCCACAAGGATGATAAAACATCAGAAACATCTAGGCATCCTCTGGGCAATGTCCTTTCAGATGGCCAGTTCTCTCACACCAGAAGCAACTTGCAATTTTTCAAGTCACTCCTGAGACGACAAAAAAAATCACCTTGAGTGCTGATCGATTCTTCTGAAGTTCCATATATGTTCCCTCTCCCAGTATGGTGTCACCTCCAAAATTATAATGATCCTACCAACTCCCCTTTTCTCATTGCCAACAAAAATGGGTAATTCAGTATGTCTCAATATTCTCAATATTCTCATGATTAGGGATGACATTTTTGAATGTGTTTGTTCTTGTGTACAGAACCCTACCCTGCTACTTCTTCCTAAGTAATATAATATAATTGGTTTATATTTGGGTTGCTGTAAGTTTTCCAGGCTGTATGGCCATGTTCCAGAAGCATTCTCTCCTGACGTTTCACCCATATCTATAACAGGCATCCTCAGATGTTGTGAGGCATGTTGGAAACTAAGCAAGTGGGGTTTATATGTCTGTGGAATGCCCAGGGTGGGAGAAAGAACTCTTGTCTGCTGGAGGCAACTGTGAATGTTGCAATTGGCCCCCTTGATTAGCATTGATGCTAATTGAAAATCCACTGGGTGACCTTGGGCATATTACATGCTCTCAGTCCCAAAAAAATGCCATAATAGGTTTTTCTTAGTTTGCCAGAAGTCAGAATCTTTTAAAGTAACATAATCGCAGCAGTAGCAGCATCAACAGTGGATCACAGTAACATTTATTTCCTAAATGGAAGTGTGGAATACTTTTTTTTCCAGCCAAGGAAACCCACTGACAGTGTGAGCAATTTACAAATGAGTGGGGGTTTGAGCCAGTATTATATAGTGGGACACTAGGGTTTGAATCCCTGCTTAGTCATGGAAACCCACTGAATTATCTTGGGCAAATCACATTGTTTTAGTCTTGGAAGAAATCAAAGGCAAACCCCCTCTGAACAAATCTTGCAAAGAAAATTCCCGAGGAGATTCGTCTTAGGGCCAACAACATAGGTCATCAACATCAACGCATACATCAACAGCAATGGATAGTCTCATGCAAACAAACACAATATAAGACTATAATATAGAACAGTAATATAGAACTGCGGGCCATTGGTATCAAACTAGAGAGAAATAGAGGAAATAATTTAGAAGACAGGAAAATTTGGCCAGTGTCTCACTAGCTTGTATACCTTATCACTGAAGGAAAATAAAATCAAACGGCAATCAGTATGAACATCCTACATTAATCATATATAAATCCATCAGGATTATGCAGTGACTGTGAGATTATGCCACCATATTACATCAACAGGTTTTACTTAGACAGTGATATCAGTAAGAGAACATGGAGCCAACTGAAAAAGGAAAGAAATAACAATGTGTCGTAACACTGCTGTAAAGAAAATGAACACATGATAGAAAAGGGGGACTAAAACAAATGCAACTAGAAAACACAGAGGCCACTTTTGACTTGGCTGTAAACATAAATATTTGCAATAAAAATCAAAGTGGATATAGGCAACAAAGATGTACTGTAAAATCTTGGTGAATCTAACACTTCAGATAGAGATATGTCCTTCACTTGGGAATATAATGCCATTCTAAAGGGCTTCCATTGTTTGTTCTGCTAGCTTCACCACTTTGAGCATCTGTTCTTAAATGGCTATTAAAGTGTGACAAAAGTGTCACTAAAACAAATCTTACTGTCCTACTAACCCTTAGATCTCATATAGTTAAACTTCCAAGAAATCTTGATCTATTTGATAAGGTTCATTGATTAAATTCAGCAACCAGGCACATGATATTTCGAATAACAAGATCACAGTTCTTGTGCCCTCATTGCACCACCCAAAAGCAATTATTTGGCCATCTTGATGAAGGTCATGCCTTAAATTCACATCTCTAGGTATACATTCATGAAAATGTTTCCTCTGCTGGCACAGCAGCTTCTGTTTCATTCCAGACAAACAGTTATTTGCATACAAGAAGCTCACATGAGGAACAAACACAATATAAGACTATAATATAGAACAGTAATATAGAACTGTGGGCTTCTGAATTACTATTTCTGGTTGTTGATTCAGAAGATAATTGCACTGCATATTCTTGCCTTACCTTCCCCATTAGGTTGATATGGCACATGCATAACCAAAATACCAATACCATGATTGACTAATACAGTGGTTCTCAACCTGGGGTCCCCAGATGTTTTTGGCCAGTTTACCAGCTGTTAGGATTTCTGGGAGTTGAAGGCCAAAAACATCTGGGGACCCCAGGTTGAGAACCACTAGACTAATACCTTGAACTTGTTTGAAAGATCTAGCAGGGGAGCGCAGCTATTGTATACTTGGGATCAAAGACTGGAGACCTCGGTACATTCCTGCTATACCTGGGATGTCGTTCTCTTCCACCAAGCATGTAGCTTTGAGAGGGATGCATATGGAGTGGTGAGGGAAGAAGGGGACACCCTCTTACCCAGGCAGATCAGCTGAATCAACCCTGGCAATCAATGAGTGATAGATATCACAGCCAGATCGCCCTCACATCTTACCATGCAATAAGGATGTTAAGACCATAATAAATTGATGTTCTTGTTCTTGACGAATACCAGTGCTGTAAGGATCTCATGTGCATACTACTAAACTGAATGTAGTTTTTTTCTGACTTTGCTATCAGAAGAAACTTTTTGATTTGATAACCAAAGGTGTTTGTTGTCCTACATACTGTTTCCCACTGTAGTCAATCTGATGCATAGTGATAAGGTATCATCTTAGATCAGGGCTGCTGAAACTTTCTCATTTATGACCCCTTTTTCTCCAATAAAATTTGTTCATAGTCCTGAATATTTAGATATATAAAATATGTATGAAAATCAAACATTCACTGATAATAAATCAGCGTTTGGAAGACTTCCCAAACAGAATGAGTTTCCTTTTTGTGAAGTACAGCTGAAGCATCTTCTGCAGAGTCCACTATAAACAGTGCCCATTGTTGCTAACAGATTCAAAAACAACCACTATGTAGCATTCCAAAATATTTTACTCTTACTAGTTTTTTTTTCACAAGCCCCATTTTCAGTTGTGATTACCCTATTTGGGGTTAGGACCCAAAGTTTAAGAAGCAATGGCTTAGATAATGTCTATGAATTCTTCAACTAGAGAGTGGAACAAGTATCTTTTGTCTTCTTTGGAAAAATAAGAGGATACACTTATCCCAGTTTTGGTGCAGCAGCCAATCTACCATGAGATTTACTGTGTTCTTCTATGTTGTTTATGACAATTGGGGGATATTATGGGAAGTCTCACCATCAAATACCATAAAACAGTTACTCTGCAACTGGCATAATGAGTTTGTGTAGCATTGCCCAAAATGGCTGTGGTTGAATCTCTGCTGTATCTTTAGGGAGACACAATTAAGAAACATCACAAGTCTACCTTCTGACATAAACTGTGAATTGTATAGGTTGATATTCAGGGCTAATTATGCTGTACTGATTTGCAGTCAACATATGAATTTGATGGACTGGTTAATGCTATTTGTGTATGCATTTCGTTCCCCCCGTTGTCATTTCTTTCTTGTGAAATGTAAGGCTGGATCCACCAATGAAATCCATATGGAGAATATAAATGACAGTGGTAATTAAGAAATAATCAAATGGCACCAGCATCTACTGTTGGAAACAACACTAACCAAAATAATGCAGACCCAGAAAAATAAGGGAAAGGGGAAATGATATCAAGTTTGTTCAGCTGGAATATCTCACCAAGAGAGCTCTGCTCCCGTAATATTTGGGCCAGAACCATGTCGTAAATCTTAAGGCTATTAAACCAGAGCCTCATTCATCTCTGCTCAGCTATAGAAGAGCAATAACCTTGTCGCTACAGAAAGGGAGATAGAGGCTTTAATTGCATATAGATTACAGGAGAGCTCTTATCTTATAGTCCAATTTGTAGCTCCAGATACAGTTCTTCTCTTTCTTTGGTCAAAGTCACTAACAGTCTATAGCACTCTGTATTTTATAAATACTCAAGGAGTCAGCATCCCTGTAGAAAAGACTGATATATTAAGTTCTGCTGTAGATCATTCTACTTGCCATTTTGAATGTGCTTTAGTCCTAAGAGGACTCTTTCCTGCAGTGGTAAAAAGAAAGGTTAGTGTTGTAGTGAATACAGTATAGGAAAAGGAATAGATCTAGTCACATTTATACCTGGAAAATCCTTTAAGTAGAATTTAAGGATATAAGGAGGATCCTCAGTTGAATGCAGCCTCACATCCCCTGTATCTGGAGGGGGAAGATCTGCTTTTGACCACCTATTACAATGCAATCTGAGCCCTGCCACATGCACGATGGAGGACCTGCTTATAGCAACACCAAAGGCACTCCAAGTAGCCAGTTATTGGCCAAAGGACATTTAATAGAACAGTTTGGTTCGCTCCTGACATGATAAATAAATAACCCATAAAGGTTGTCATAAAAAGCCAAACAGCTCATAGGAGAATTCTTAATCCTCCTGAAGACCTCTTACCTTGATTATGAGAGTGAGATGCAGGGTTTCTCCCCTCACTGTCAGACCTTGGGCAATTCATGCAAACATATCTATGACTGGTACCTCTCCACTAGCCCTTGTCCTGCCCTGTTAGTCCCAAATCTGCACATGCCATTTTTTTTTTACTATTGGTTGGTTTTTGCTTGGTTTATGTTTTATGATGTTTTATATTTATTGCTTTTATTGTTTTTTTAGCTCTTTGTTATGTGTTTTTAACTGTATAGCTTGTAACCTTGTTTATATTGGGCTTGTTCCCCATGTAAGCCCAAGTCCCTTCAGGGACATGTAGGTGAGATACAAGAATAAAGTTAAATTATTATTATTATTATTATTATTACTTCTTTTCCTTATTATGAACCTAAACACACAACAACAACAGCAACAACAGAATAAATATCATGCTAATTTATACACAAAAATGTAAATAATCCATCAAATGTATTGTCGAAGGCTTTCATGGCTGGAATCACTAAGTTCTTGTGGGTTTTTTCGGGCTATATGGCCATGTTCTAGAGGCATTTCTCCTGACGTTTTGCCTGCATCTGTTGCATTCGCCTGCAACCCTTTTCCCAGTTCCAACAGACCTCACCTCTGAGGATGCTTGCCGTAGATGCAGGCGAAACATCAGGAGAAATGCCTCTAGAACATGGCCATATAGCCCGAAAAAACCCACAAGAACTTAATCCATCAAATGCTTTTCCTTTTTGAATATTTCATATAAAAACCCACAGTTGTAATTTTAAATTTTGTGCTTTCCTTGGAAAGTACCAAAACTAGTCTCACAATGTTGCAAACTATGTCCAAGACTGACAAAAACAATGACAAAACACTTCTTGCCATACAGTGCCTCATTTATCACTAGAGAAGAAGAGGATCACAGTTTTCATTCCTATAAGTAAGTATCCCCTTGCAACCTTGCTTAACTCAAATTCCTGCTGAGATCTATTTGGACACAAAGCTTATTAGAGTTGATTTGGTGCAAGTCATTTTCTTCTTAGCCTGACTTCAGTAATAAGCTGTTGTGAGCCTAAGAAAACAAACTAAGCCTCTTTAAAGCTAAACAATAAAGGTAAATTATAAACAACTTTATCCATAACTCTTTGTGGCATCACACTGATTCTTTTGTTGGGTTTGTTGCAACAGATGTAATTATAGTTTTCAACTCTCTATTCTTTATTGTGTTAAGTTGCATGTTCTGTTTGCTTTAATACAACATCCCTGTTGAGTATGCAGCATAGTTGTCACACTTTGAAAGTATAATTCTTCTTTTGTGTCTGTTAAATGACAAAGTTGGCACCCTGGAGGAAAGCAGGTAGGCAAGATGGAGGCTCAGGGGGAAGTACAATAGACAATGTTAATAGCCAGATGAGGCCATAGTGACGCCTCAGATCATCTGAGTCCTTGTTTTTGGTTTTCTGGTACTGTAGCATTCTATCCACACAGTACGATGTGATTGTTTTATAAATGTTGTCTTTGCTTTGTTTTAAACTGTGACCAGATTGTGTGGTCGTTAGCTGCTATAAGACCCCATGGTGAGAAAGGTGGGGCATAAATAACATAAATAAAATAAATAAATAAATAAATAAAATATTCAACTGGATCCTCTTTTTCAAATTTCACGGTAACATGGAAAGTAAGGATTATATATCCTATTGATTGAGGTCCAGGACCCCACATTTTAGTATTCTGAAAGTGAAGAGAAAAAGAGCCAAATCTAATTATTTCTATAATGCATCTATGTAGCCATGCCATAATAGAGCAAAAAATCTTATTTTTGTCAACACAACTGAAAACCGTTCCAGCCTCTTCAAATGAACTAAAATGAACAAGTGGCTTGAAAAATTCTGCTATTCTCATCACATTTGTCTTCTTTTTGTGGGGGACCAAGGACACTTGGCTTGTTAATTGATATTTTCAGGTGCATTTGTATGAGCAGTGGGTGCCAATATCTGGATTGTCATTATGTGCACTGAATAAAGCACAATATGAAAATAACGTGCATTAATGAAAGACATTAAGAACAAAATGCCATGCGACTGTAAAAAAAAAAAGAAACAATTCAATGCAGCAAAGAAATCAGAGAGAAATGCTGGTCAATCCTAAGTTATAGGTCAGTAGCAGGAACAAGAATAAGAAATTTATTGTAATAAGCCTCAACTTTGTGTTATAAACATGCAGAAGAAGTGTTTATAATTAAAATTTCATCTGCATAGAAAGGTAGTCAATTGAAAACATATTTAAGAGAACACCTTTCCTGATAGCCAATCAAATGAAAAATGTGAAAGGTCTTAACAACTTTGCAAGTAGCAAAATGAGTAAACCTCAATGACAAATTTATTAGCATAAACCATTCTGATCTATATTAGTATTTGCTTGGTTTAAAAAAATCAAATGATAGCCCATATTGAACATGTTTCTGCTTACAACTAACACATGGTTTCATGCTCTTTGCAAATATTATGGAATGAACCTGCATGAAACCTTAGGACAGTGTTTCTCAACCTTCCTAAAGTTGTGACCCCTTAATACAGTTCCTAATGTTGTAATAACCTCCAACCATAAAATTATTTTCATAGCTACTTCATAACTGTAATTTTGCTACTGTTATGAATTGTAATGTAAATATCTGATATTTTCATTCTGTATTTTCTGTATTTTCTGTATTTTCATTCACTGGACCAAATTTGGCTCAAATACGCGATACGCCCAAATTTGAATACTGGTGGGGTTGGGAGAGCGGATTGATTTTGTCATTTGGGAGTTGTAGTTGCTGGGATTTAGAGTTAACCTACAATCAAAGAGCATTCTGAACTCCATCAATGATGGAATTGAACCAAACTTGGCACACAGAATTTCTATGAACAACAGAAAATATTGGAAGGGTTTGGTGGGCATTGACCTTGAGTTTTGGATTTGTAGTTCAGCTACATCCAGAGAGCTCTGTTCACTCAAACAATGAAGGATCTGGACCAAACTTGGCACAAATACTCAATATGTCCAAATGTGAACACTGGTGGTGTTTGGGCAAAATATACCTTGACATTTGGGAGTTGTAGTTGCTGGGATTTATAGTTCGCCTGCAAAGAGTATCCTGAACCCCACCAACCATAGAATTGGACCAAACTTCCTACACAGAATTCCCATGAACAACAGAAAATATTGTATTTTTTGATAGTCCTTGGAGACCCTTCTGACACCCCCTCACGATCCCCCCAAGGGTCCTGACTCCCAGGTTGAGAAGTGCTGCCTTAGGACGTTATCCCATGCACACACTCTGTTACAATCCAGAGCAGGAAACGAGGCCCTAAGATAACTATCCACCACACTTGACTGTGAAAAAACAATCCTTTTTTATTGAAGAAAAATGGTTACAAAATAAAGGAAAAATGCAAAGTCAAAAACCACAGCAAAATCAGCAAACATGAATGTCCGTGGACAAGATCAAAACCCAAAGCCACACTGTAAAATACTGGAACCTGTGTCCTAGAAATCTTTCAAGACGATGGCCAGGGAAACCAGGAGAACTGCCAAGGTCTTCATCAATCTAAAACGATGCCTGAACTGAGAAAGTCAGCCTGGCGGAAGGCACTTAAAGCCGAGGAATTGGTTTCGTGATACGCCTCCCTGCTTTGAAGCCGTTGTTTGTTTTTCTTTTAATCTGGAAGACCTTTGCAAGCTGAGTGATATACTCCTGTCTTGCCAGATCTGGCCCCTTCTATTCTCATTAAAGTTCCCAGGTGCAGAAGGGAGTGAAAGGTCATCGCTTCCCTCTGAAACATTCTCATGAACACTGGTACTTTCATTTTCCAAATCTACAGAAGTTTCTTCCTCACTAATTTCAGAAGCATTGACATCAAGAAGTACATTTTCATTAGCATCAGTAAATATATTTTCATTAGCATCAGGAGATACAAACAGAGAATCAGGTTCAATCTCAGGCTGAACCACAACACACACACACACACTTTTCTAGACTAAGTATTATTTTGTACTTTTAAATACTCTGCTGCTTTGGGAAAATTTCCCTAACATTGGAATTTCCCTAGTAAAATATGGTAAAAGACTTGTGTCTGTTCCATAGATTCTTATAGATCTGGGAGGTTTCCAGATCTCAGGGCCTCAAGCCTCTTTTTCAGTTCTGTAATGCTAGCCGGTATCCTCTACACAGGTTCATGTTTGAACTTATACACATTTAAAATTAAATACATGTAAGTGTTCCTCGAGATGTTTTATTTCGGGAGATGTTTTATTTCACAAACACAGAATGAAAAATATACAAAACAATCACCTTTTGGAAATCTTTCTTACAAGCAGCATAGAAATATTATGATATAGATCCTAATACAGAATTAACTAGCCCCTTAAGATAAAGCAAAAAAACAAAAAAAAACCAACTAACAACCTCATCACAAAGGCTAGATGAAGTGTCCCACGGTGACATTTCCCCATCACACGTGAGAAGCATCGCCCTCCCAGCAAGAACCTATGTGGCTCTATTGGAGCCAGCACAACAGGGGAAGGTTCCCCATGTTGGGAGAGAAGTGTCCAAGGATGCTTCTACCACAGCTGGGGGCGGAGCCTCCACAGGAAGTCCCATGATGTCATGTGATGGCCAGCATAGGGCTCCATCTCCAAAACAGGGTGAAAGCATCCTGGGACACTAAAATTGTTCTGTCTGATGAGGCCCCTAGTGAAGTACATACCTCATATTTTAATTCAGGGAAATAAGGTAAAAGGATGCACACAATATCTAAATCAAAAGCAGATGTTCTGAAAATACAAGCCAGAGTTGTGTAAAGTAATCTGGATACTGGAGAATCTGGCTTTTGGATTCCCAGAGTAGCACCAAAGAAAATTGAATGTCCTGAAGCTTCTGAAAGATTAACTAGAGAGGAAAGGAAAGTCTGAGGAATCAGGAGAATACAAACTTTTGCAAATGAGCAACGGTGTTCTTGTGGAGTAATTAGTCGCATGCATGCATTAGTTAGCATCTTGTTATAATTATTCAAATGAATTTCTCCTTTAGTTATTGTCTTGACCCCTAGCCTCCTCATTTAGCTTCTACTGCCTTCCAGAAATTCAACAACTAGTGGAAAATGGGGTGGGGAGGGGGAGAATTGAAGAAGTGTTTTGACTATGTCCATGTACTGTAGCTAGACACTGGGTTATTACTTAGAATCAAATCATAGAAATCTCTGGGCAAGGAATTCTAAAGCCGTTTACTGGATAAGAGAGTATCCACCCCAAAGAAGTCCCTTCAAGAAGAATTTAAAAGTAAACACAGGGTCTATTAATGAAAGCAGTGGTTTGAGTATTGGACTCTGACAAGAAGGGTATGAATCCCCACTCAGCCATTAATACATATTGGGTGACCTTAGGCAAGTCACATTCCCTCAGAAGAAAGCAATGGCGAACCCTCCCTGAACAAATTCTGACAAGAAAACTATACAATAGGTTAGACTTAGGATTGCCATAAGTAAAAAAGACTTGAGGTCACACAACAACAACAACAACAACAACAACAACATATTTGAGCATCTTGAGACACGTTCACAGTTTCTTCTGGGTTTTCATTTGATGTTTCCCAGTTTCTTCTTCTTTTGTAATGTAATGGGAAGTCACCCATTAAATAATGTTCCCAGAAAAAATATCAACTGAATAAATACTCTTCTTTTTATAAAATATTTATTGTTTATGTAGAATACAAATACAAACATTTGTCACAAGGCCTTTTCTATGAGTATAACCCTGGGATTAATAAATGGCAGCCGGCTATTATCAGACTTTTCCCTTGTCAGCTTTTCAAAAGCTGTATGACCAGAGAAGCCTTCCATTAGCCTCAGATATTGTGGACTACAGCTTCCTTCATGCACAGAAATGTTTGTTTAATGGTCATGTTGGCTGGAGATCCTGATAGCTGCAGTCCAACTCATCCTAAGGCCATCATATTAGAGCATACTTAGCAAGAAGAATTCCCTAAGATGATATATTCCGGTTATTTATTCCTACCACAATAACACATCATTTACTGTTTCTAGAGCTTACAGTCTTAAATCAAATGCAGAGTTTGAGAAATTAATAGGTCAAGATTGATGAAAGAGAGAAAAGTATAGAGGGAGCAAGGAAGGCCATAGCAGATGTTACAACATCATTGTAACAATGTGATTGTCAGACCTCTATGGAAGGAAATATCACAATGGTACTCTAGTATTTATTAAGGCAGTTTAACTCTCCTGAGCCTTGAAATTCTAGTCCTGGGTATATTAATGCTTAACTAATATACAACAAGAATATCGTGTAGTGTCATTAAGGATGGAATCAAAGTAAGAAGAAAATCCCAAGATATCTAGCATAATCATGCGATCAGAAGCATCTTTTGGTTTAACTCCTGGATAAGCTAAAGCTCTATGCCTATACATGCTGATGGAATAATATTCCACTGATTTCATTGCAAATATTTTAGGACTGGTATGCCAATCATTTATATTAATGCCACAGAGCTTTAGTACCATGATTTACCACCATGCTACATCATAAAAGATAACAGGTGATAGGGTTCACATATGACTGAATTTGTGGGGACCTCACCCATTATTTTGCTGCCTGACACAAAGGTGAGAATGCTCATTTGTTTCTGCATAAAGAACCTATCTGGAGCAGCCACTGAATCTTGCTTTAGCACTGATACAAGACCAGCATCTTCCAACATAGTCATGGCAGATGTGTCATGGGGACAAGAAATATACTGCAGGCTTTAGTCTGAACTTTTAAGATGTCCTTTTTCATAAAACTTTAGTCCCCACAAAAAGGAGGTCTCCCATTTTGGGTCAGCCACATGACTCGAGTTACAGATTTGTCTATTCATACGAATTGTTGCATTGACATAGTCACTGTAGGATAGCTAGACTTCAATGGGAAGAACATGCACTATAGAATCTCCTAATTACTGATCCTAATTCTAAAATGTCTATACAAGTAAATGAATGCTTAAGAACCAGAAAACCAAATATCTTAATGCACTGTCAAGAACTCATGATACAATTCTATTGTTGGCAGTACACATATGTTCAGAAGTTAAAGGCAAAATTAGCAACAAATTTTGTTCCATAACACAACATTAAATTGCTGTTACCATACGAATTTCATTCAGAAGCAAAGTCAGTGCTTGGCTTAAACCAACTATGGGTATGCTGGCTAAGGCTTATAGAAGCCATTGTCCAACTAATTCTGAGGGCTACATGTTCCTCACCTCTTCTTTAAGCAAACATATTTTACAACTTTCTATTATATATGAGTGTTTTCCATAACAGCTCATATGGCTTTTAGTTTGCTTTGGAAAGAGGATACGTTCAATGAAATTTGTATGATAACACACTGTGTAAATTGGTTTCTTTTAGAATTATGTTAAATGATAACTTACCTCAGCTTTAGATTAATTTTAAACATTTTAAACCTGGGTTCAGTATAAGACACTGTAGTCCTATACATGTCTACTAAAAAGCACACAAAACTCTATAGAGTGTGCTCCAAATCACTGACTATAGACTGGATGAGGACAGCTAAATACTGTATGAACTCTCAGAAATTTAGGTGAAGTCAACACTGTCCATTCTACTTGTAAATATTTTTTTTCTTTAAAAAATGATAGTCTTTAAGATAAATGCAGTTGGGACAAACACAATTCTTAGAAAGTTAATTAAAATGTTGGGCCCCACTAAGTCCTACTAAGAGAATATTTCTGTCAAAAATATATGTGGAAGAGATTCCTAGCATCAGTAGGTCAAACCAAAGGAAATAAGGGAACAGACTTGAGAAAACACTCTACTTTGGTCTAAAATTAGAGGGTTGTATGGAGAATACAGAATCACATGCCTAAAGGGTTTATTTCTATACATAGTCATATTTTGAAGGGTAGGAACGTCTCCCATCATCACTTTTGATTGTATTTGTTTCAATTACTGGGGTCTTCTTGGTTTCATATCCAACTCCAGATTTATATCCAGCAGACTTGTATGAGACAGCCTTGTAACTGAAATAGAAAAAAATAGGATGTCAGTGGTAAAAGGCCAAGAGTTACTGGCTAATTATGAGAAATTCAATAATTTCTTGTTTCATAGCATAGCATATAATTAGCTACTAGCCATAAATATCAATTTTCTTTTGCTGTGGTTCTCAACCTGTGGGTCCCCAGATGTTTTGGCCTTCAACTCCCAGAAATCCTAACAGCTGATAAACTGGCTGGGATTTCTGGGAGTTGTGGGACCCACAGGCTGAGAACCACTGGTCTAGAGTATTATTTCAGGCTTCCTCAACTATGATACAAGTACCATTCTGAACATGTTCTGTGATGTTCATATCATACATGCATTTATTGTGCACATCTAGAACCTGCCTGGTGTTAGCACTTCACCTCTTCAGAGATCCCCTAGAGACCAATCCCTCCAGCACAACGACAGTATTGTGATTTGGCTCAACTAGTGCTTTGAACATGGAGGTATGGTAGGGATGAGAGTGACAGAGCACCCCCCCCCCACCTCCCCCACCCCAAGTAACATACCAGTATTGTTCTTCCATAATAACCATCTAATTAGTAAATATAAGTACTCACTGTGTCTCTTCTGGTGCCAGGCCTCTGCAGGCAATGCACATCATAATGCCTCCAATCAGGGCCAAGCCTCCAGCAACCCACCCCACAAACAGAGCAGAACCAAATGTATATCTGCAAAATAAAAGGATGTTGGCATTTAGTTTGTTCAAATCTGTGGCTGGAACCACACAAAGTCATACCTTTACGCTACTGAACTCAAATGAGACTTGCTTGAGAAGACTAAATAGTTCCTACTAATTTAATTGGAACTAAAGAATACCTGTCTTACTATGGATTGAAGCTAGTATATTTAAATGCTGCATCTCTGGGAGTGTTCTAAAATATAGTTCTGTTGAGCCTTGAGAGGCTTAAGATATAAGGCAAACACCACACTTAAGGAATTTTATGTTGTTTTTGATTTAGATGCAACTACTCTGGTTTAAATGGATCCTTTTTTCTTTAAGTCCACTCTGAACTTTAAAGTAGTGAGCCTTTAAATTCTGAACTCAATGTATTCTATCTTCAAATTAGGTGCAGTACCTTGGATTGTTCCTTAAAAGCCACTAGTGAAGAATGAGCTCATCACTGAACATGAAAAGCACGTTAGTAATTCACTCCTATGGGTAAGCCAACTCACCCAACTCATATCCTCACAACAAAAGTTGTGCTACAGGACAGCTTAGTACATCAGCTTATTTAAATTATCACAAGAAGTTTGTGGGCTAAACTTTTAAATAGGATGGCAGAGTTATATTAAAGCTACAATGTGTAAGAAATCTCTCCACCATCCTCCCCCCTCTGTATCTAGTGCTCATCTAACTCATAAGCATAGTTCACAATGTAATGTAGAATTTATAGATTGAGTCCACAAACTACTGTGAGTGGCACCATGCTTCGGTAGTATTATTTAAAGTAGAAGACCCCAGATTCAGTCTAGCATCGAAAAGCAAATAAGCAAACAAACAAATAAACTCTTTGCTTGAAACTGTAGTCATCAGTTCCAACCCTTAATCCTAATTCTAACTTAAAGGTGCATCTAACTCTGAAAATGACCCATCCTATCACCTCCACATATCCCACTGATTTTTACTAAACTATGGCAAGTACTCCAGGGGTCACCTGAGAGCAATTCATCACATTTTGAGCATCCCCTGTCTGGTTTCAGCCAAAAGGGTGGTCCAAACACCAGCTGTTACTTCTGAGAGGGAGTCCATACTACTTACAGAGCTGAAGAAATTGCCCTCCCCTGGTGTAGACCATACAAAGCACAAATAATCTGATCTGGCATAGAATATCTTCTTTTGCTGCTATATGATCTCTGATATCTTTTTATACACTTAAATTGACCTATATAGATGGTGCCAGTGAATCCAATGAATTGTCTCACTGATAGACTGATATAAAACTAATATACTTGGTGTGCATATTGATCTTAACTTTCAACAAATAATCCTGGATAATATAATTTGATGAAGGTTCTGGAAACACTGTCAATGAGCCCCAGCCCCTCACACAAAACTAAAATTCCCAGAATTCACTGCAAAATTGAGAGTCACTTTTAAATTAGTTTTCTTCTCTGAATTAGATGCACCCAACTGTACAGCAGTATATATAGTCCTATCAAGCCGAAAACCTGACATTTTGCCTCTAAGCACTAAATATAAAAACATTTTTAGAGTTACCTTGTTTGTAGTGTCTGCATCATATTTGTTTGATACATATTAGCAGTTGACATCCAGAAATTTGTGACCAGCATGTTGGCAAAGACAGACACCCCACAGATTGCACAGAGGCCTATTGGAGAACAAGGTACATTATTTGCTGCCAGAAATTGGAGTCTAAATTTTTACCTATTCTTCAGATACACACCAGACAATATAATCCATAAGTAACTGTATGGCTAAACATCTAAGTTGTGTTACATAGTACTTTCCACTTTCACTGGGGCTAGAGCCGAATTGGGCTGGGCTCTAACCTACCCTCAAATGTCTAGATAGACACTTATTTATGGGCATTGACAATAATGGTACTCTGGAAGCCCTACAGATTCCTAGATAATTTATTAATCAAATCCACAAACAATCAAACCCACAAATGTGGAGGGCCAGCTATATTTTGTTGGTTTCATGGAGAAGAAGGCTAGAATCCAATTGGTGACTTATAGGGGTTTCTCGCACATAATTCCACAATATTCTCACCCCATGTTAGTTGGGAGTGGTCATTTGACTATGTAGGGCAGAGGCTATTTGTTAGATATAGAACAGCAGCTGCGCATTTCCTTGCTGCAGCTCCATTACTTCAGCCACTGATCCAGTTTGGGAGTCCACACAAGAATGTTCCAGCTGCCTTTGACCACCCAGGTATATATTACCCGTGAATCTGGTTGTGTGCTGTGGGAAACAGGATACTGAGGACCTTTCACATTACACATGTATAGTGCTATAATACCACTTTAACTCACATGACAATATGATATAGAATCTTGAAAATTTTTCGGTGGAGATAATACTAGTGCTTCACTGGACTACAAAACCAAAGATTCCCTAGTATGTGCAATAATGGCAATTTAAGTGGAATCATAGTAATATAATTTTATTGAATAAAGGGCTTCTAGAGTGTATAGACCTTGAGTCTTAACTTGCAAGTTAACACATATAGTTGGAAGGTAATCATTTGCAAATCCAAATAAAGTCCTAATTCTGCATTCTATAATTTGAAAATTGTATAAAAGTATTTGAAGGCATGGTAATGTTGCACAATACTGAGTTCTTTTCATTTGTAAAATTCAATATCATTAGAAATATAGGGTAACTCCAGGTAAATTAACAGCACTGCATCCACCAGAAGTGGGTTCTTCAAAGATCTGATGGCATCAAATGGTGCTTGTTGTGAAACCGCCCTGAGTCCCCCCTCAGGGGTGAGAAGGGCGGGGTACAAATGTAGGAAATAAATAAATAAATAAATAAAATAATAATAATAATAATAATAATAATAATATGTAGTTAAGTGTCCCAAACTGGGAAATGGAGTTGCCACAGTGAGTATGACAAGCTGAGTTAGTGGTGGGTGGTGTCAGGACAAGCATTCCTCTCATCTCCCCACCTCAGTTTGGCAGTCCTTTGGAAAAGGAATGGAATGAAAAGAATATGTAGATATGACTTTCCCAGAAAATTGTGCCAAAAAGTTCATTTTTAAAATCTTTTAAACCAGGAGTGGATAAAGGACATTCCAGAATGCCTTTCACCTAACAATGCACATGTTTTTGCTGCTGAAGGTATAGTTATGAAATTTTATTTACAGAGAATGTATGCATTTCTTATCTTCATCCAATTTTATTAGCCTATTGTGTTACATTTGCTTAAAAAATATCAAACTGTTAATTCAAATTCTCTCTTGCTGGATAGCTGATGGCAGGAGGCCTAGTGTGAACTACAACTCACCAGCCACAATACACATGATGCCAGCAGTCAAAGTCATGTTTGCCTTTGCTGAGTCCTCCATGTTGCCAATTCGTAAACACTTCAAGGAAAAAAGAGCCACTAGGAGGCCAAAAGCAGCCAGTACAATGCCCACAATCATCAGAGCTCTCACAGCCTGGAACATTGCTGAAAAACAAAATAAGACAGAGGTGGAAATCACCCATTAAAATTAATGGCAAAGGAACATCGCTTACAAATCTTAACATAACAGTAAATTTGTAATAGGCATGATCTCGGAGAAAGAGGGTGGTCTATAAAAAAAGTATTATTATTATTATTATTATTATTATTATTTATGGCCCTAGGGGACAATTAACTGTCATAGTTCATGTATTGAATGTACAGACAAAGGATGTGCTAAAATCCACTAGGCTTGGGTGGCTTCAAGCTGTAGACAAATTCTTGGAGGCTTGTGGATGATTATAAGATATAATAACACTCAGTACTGAGCTTGAGAAAGTTTCTCTTTGATTACAAGACCCAACATCCCACAGAGAGCATGGCCACTGTGGTCTACTGCAGGTAGTATGCCATTGAATGCCAACTATTGTCAGTGGCAGTGAGATAGAACTATACATTCCATTCCATGGTTGTGGATACCCCTCAAGTATCTGATTTGAGGATGCTGGACCTTGAGAACTGGTAGCATTTCTTTATTGGCAAGTAACTTTGGGCTATTCACAGGAAAGCAGAGAGCTTCTGATACTTTATGAACCAAATATTAAAGGTCCTTTTGCCAAAGGTCCACATCTAAAGTTGCTCTCTATGTTGGACTTCAATTAAATAGACATTGAGAATTGCATGCATTCCTTCTGAACAGCAATGTACTAGGGTTGTATACTTGCAAACATGGCTCTTCTCCTCTTCTTCACACAGCATCTAACTAATGGTCATTGTCATCAACACTGAAAGGTAAGTGTGACTATAGTAAATCAGAGTGGTCATATATTAAGCATCTGGAAACATTGCAATTTTGAGTGAAACCGCTCAATATTTTATCTCTGATTTACTTGGATCAAATTCAAGTATTCTTTAAATTGAATTCTGCAACATCCCTATCCAAATGGTGTGCCTTGTACTCAAGTTGAACTAATCTGTTAGTCTGCTTCTCCAACATAATTTTTTTAAAAAATATCTAGCACTTTCTGTTGCATTTATGAAAAAACATGAATTTTGAAAAAAAAAAATATTGCAAAGCAATGGAGTTGAAAAAAAATCTCATTCATCCTTAGCCAATATTGTATTGGCAATAAAAGAACTTGAGTGAATCTAGTAGATTCAGTTTTTCAGATGAACCAGATGAAGGAAGTCGATAAACCCCTGAATGTTTTGTGACCTAGCTCTTTACAGTGGTGAATAAATGGTATTGTTTCTGAGGTCGAGTGCTTTAAGAGACTTATACCACTTGCATGTATTGACACAAATACGTCTACTCTTGCATCCATATTTCATTTTTAAATCATTTTTTATTACAGAAAGAAAAAAATTATACATACTTTTAAAAAAGTTTGGTTTGTGTGGATTGGGGATGATAGGGATAGGGGAGAGTAAAGAGGGGAAAGAAGAGGCAGAAGAAAGGAAGGAGATAGTGGGGGAGAGAGGAAGAAAGGCGAAAGGAAAGGGATAAGATAGTTAGGATCTGGGAGGTTGGGGATAAAGATTTGTCTTCCAGTACATATTTCAAAAAGACATAGATTTAATTCATAAAACCTGTTCTTTATGAAACCCTATGACAAAGGTATGGCTGAATGTCTCACCATCTTAGTAGTTCTTGGGCCCACCTAATAAATAAGTTCTTACATTCTGTAGGCTACATGATTAATTTGATCACAAGTTTTTGGCCTTATCAGCCAGTGCATGATAACAGAAGTTAACAATCCCAACATTTTCAGACTCCTATTCATCAACACGGAGCTACTAATGCAGAGTTACTGAGAGTGCTATCAGCACCCAGGTTTGGTCACTGTGAGTGTTATGTACAGAACAGAAGGAAGCAAACAGAAAGGTAATAGATGACTTAGTAATGCCTTATGTTCTAGTTTCATGATTCATTTCCATGGTTTCTGTTGAATTGTGACCAAAAGTAATAGAATTGTGTGCAAAAGTCACACAACTGAACCATTAGGAGACACTAATATTTTACATTAATTCTTAAAGACCAAATCCAATGTTAGACTCAAGTAGAGTAGATCTACATAAATAAATGAAATGTACATAAGTGGCGATTATAGCTAAGATTCTTTGTTATACTGGCAGAAATTAAACCTCCACCAGCATACTTCCAGTGGTTTGCAGAAATGGCATAATCTACTCCCTCTGCCCATTTGTTTCCTTCATACATAACAATAACCAAGGACAACCATTCTGCTGTGTTTGGTTGCTCTTGAGAACAAAGGAAAGGAATACTCTCTGCCTCAAAACTAAATTGTTGCTCCCTCATGAGTAGGGAAATGAAGCTAATATCAGCAATGCCCTGACTGTTGTTGTGAGCTGGCATAATGGCCTAATCCAGGCCCATCAGCTGCACTGGCACTTAGAGATGGCATGAATATTCATAGTTATTTCTTCCCAAATCAGAAAAGGGGTTTTTTTTTGAAAGTCAAGAAACTCTGTCAAGAAAAATAACAGACCACTGAGAATTTTTGTGCACTTTTTTCTGAATATTTAATGATCCAGAAGTGTTACATTATTCGGAGGTAGAGGGATGTGGTTTTTGTGCAGATTAAGGAGGAAATAGATTTTTGTGCGCACAAAAAAGTCAATTTTCCATAGAATAAGTACTTCATAATATTTTTGAATATTCAAATAGAGGGAGAATACTGCGAATAAATATTTGTTGTTTTTCATGATAAGAAGAAAATGACTGTAATTATTCATCCTAGCATGTGCACATAACTGAAAGTCTCACTAAAAAGAGTTGGACTTCATTGTGTTGAAATGCACACAGTATTATGCTATATACTGAGGAAAAATATATCAAAATAGAAGAAGCAACATAAAAGTATGAGAGCATGCTTTATTCATCATCACAATGGAAGAACCCAGATTTGGAAGAATCTAGATTTCTTTTACAAGATTATATGTTTGTCACTGATGATCTTTCCTCCAACAACAATTTATTTACCATGTCAGAAACAAATTGAGAATACAGTTATATTATACAATTATATAATACATAAGTGAATTGAGAATACAGTCCAACAACAATGCCATATTTTGAATAAAGAAAATATTTTGCTGATAAATTTTGGTATCTATTACCACATGGATATTTAAGACCAAATTCTGTACTCTGCCTGCTTGTTACTGATAAAAGTACTAATAAAAAGTGCATATATGGTGGATCAGGCATGCTGGTACACCAGTCCTGAATATATGCCTAAATCTTTGTTCCTGAATGCATTTTCAGCATTTTGGAGTACATTCATAATCAGTATCTCGTCATGCTAATAATAGTCAAAATATCTAATAGATTAGTGCAACAAACACCAGACAAATCCATGTTTAGTTAATTGTTTGACTCTCCCCAACTCAGTGATTTGAAGAAAGCAAACACATTTAAAAGCTAACTAAAAGCTAAGCAAAATCCATTTAAATAAATTCAGATATGTGATAACAATTAAAAAGAAAGAAACAACAGTGGTTTCAGCCTAAACATTTAAACCTGACCACCTGAAAGTTTGATTATAATAATTAGTAATATGATATAAGTCTGAAATTAAAATGATCAAATGTAAAATGCAAGGAATTCAAGAATTCTCAGTATGCAACATGTATCACATTGACTGTTTTTCATAGTCTTTCTGTTCCAAACTCATTTGGACTATTATTTATTTATTTGTATTAGACCAGGTTTTAAGCCAGGCCCTTTCTGATAACAGAAAGTTGCCGATAACAGAGATACGTTAAATATCTACTTGGCATCAGACACAAGCTCCTCCAGTTATACAGCACAATAAAATCCCAGTATAATTTTGAAACCAGCATTAGAATGAAATTATATTTTGATATCTTAATTTTTCGATATCTTCCTTCATCAGTAGGGAAAACCCAAATTCCCCGTGGAAAAAAATGTTTCTTTATTGATGAGTTCATGACAGTATCTAGCCAATGGTTTCAAATCCATTCACTCAAATAACTGAAAAGGTATAAAAACCTACTAAATCAATCTTAATTTTGCAGGTGAAAACTGCTACTACATATCTACATTTATAACTAAACCCTTCTACTCAGTATAATTAACATTTCTCTTCATTTATATTAGCAATCCATTTGAAATTTTGCTCCTCATTGATCTATGAAAATTCTTTTACATTCACCACATCTCTCTCTATTAGCCCACTACCCATACCTGGAAGCCCAAGAATGGTGAAATAAGGCCGGCATTCTGTAAGACCCGAACTCTGAGTGACACAGCTCCTCCAAAGGCCCTGATACTGGAATACAGCTGTCACGGGGTTGTCATATAAGTCCTGGGTACTCCACATGTCCATCCCCGTTGCCGCAATACAGCCAGCAAAACCCAGGGCTGAGACAATGAATCCCATCACTTGGCACATAGTGGTGGACATGGTATCCCCTTTGCCACCAGGTTCAGAGAGGCTACTAGCAAAGCTTCAGGAAATACTAGAGTCCCCTTCTCTGTACCAAGAGAGTGTGGCAACCCTTATCAGGTAGTTTCCATTAATAGGCTGTGTTTGCTCAACATGTTTTTGCAAGATAGCGCTGTTTCGGTCTTGTTGGTTAATGTCGAATGTGTTGAGGTGGTGGGATTGGAGGCTGGAGTTCCTTCCAAGCCCTTGTTGGTCAAACAGTCATTGTTGGTCAAGTAAAGGGCAGTTTTCTCTATTCAACAGCATTTGAACAATTATAACACATGAAATACCTCCTTCCTCTTTTCATCTTTAATTTGTCTATTCTGAGATATCGCCAATTGCAATATGAGGATAGAAAGAGAGAATTACAGCAGCACCATAGGGCATAGTGTCAATATTTTATGAAATTACAATCCAATGTCACTCAAATTCAGTGCAACATTTGTGTTTTGTTGTTAAAATTGACTGGATAAAGTGAAACCTTGGGTTTCACTTTTGACATAGCATTTTCTAAGTATCATTTCTTGTTTCTTGCTTATTTGCAATGTGATGTTGTTCTTGAAACTTCAGATAGGTCAATAATTCAAACTTGGTATGCATATTCAGGAGAGAACCCAATATTTCATGGCAGAAAACAAAGCTGATTTCCTCACCTGTTTAAAAAGGTGTGAGAAAAATGTAAGAAATAATTTCAGTCATTCTAAAACAATTCTACTTGCTGAAATAAAGAAGGGCAAAAGCTTCCCAGTGGGAGGATAGTTATATTAGTCTGGTTTAATATGGTTCTGGATGGATCATCCCTCCTCAGTTGATGGGTGTTGCTTTAATATGTTACAGGGGGATGCATCTGTTATCAGATGAGGATTAAGAGAAGACCACTGGAATGTATTGCAGCAGTACTTTGCTATTAATACACAAGAGGTTCTTCTGGAATTGTCTAAGTACCAGTTCAATGGAAGGGCATGTCCCTTATTTACAAAACTATGGAACAACTTGATACTATGAGTCACTCCACTGAATTAACAAAGAGTAGAACCCTTCTGGGCAGGTCCTCAAAATAGGAAAGTGCTTCCTTTTCCAGTCTTGAACATTGTGTAACTCTTTCATTTGTTGCATTCATTCTGTTCTGTATTGGCATGAGAAAAGTCTGCACATTTGATTCTAAGGACTTCATCACACTTACCATTGGCTCCGTAGGGATTCACCAGCCTCTATGGTGAACCCACAGGTTGCTCCTGTCACCCTGCCCCACACATTGCCCACAGCAAAGCTTCCCCATCACACATGGGGAAGCATCACCAGAGGGTTTCCCCCCTTGCTGGCCCTGTTGCTGCCTATAGAACACAGGAAGCCTCCCGTGTTCTTGGGGTAGAGCACCCTAGAAAGCTTACATCACAGTACATCTATGGAGCCCTGCTGGAAATAAGTGTGCATGGGCAGTGTGGGGCTCTGTAGATGAAGTGTGCTTCAAGTGACATAGGACACATGTGAAGACCAGTGTGATTAAGTCATTAGTTTTGAGATTTGGAAGATGGGGGAGGGATTAGAGCCAAAAAGAAGATTTATGGCTCCAAAAAGAGTAGAAAATTGGATAAAATAAAAAATGGGAAAAGTAAAAAATGAGAGAGGACCTGAGAGTAATAAATATTTCATGGCTCCACTGGATTCAGCTGGAAAAAAGGAATAGAAATTGGTGGATCTGAAATAAAACTAGAAAATAAATAGCACAAATCAAGGAAATAATACTAAAAGGATGAAAAAGAGAAAATATTGAGCAATTAAAATGAACAAGTAAAATATATAAAATATTAATTAAGGATACAGGGAGGGAAAGACTAACATTAAGAAAATTATGGAAGGAGAAAGAAGAAATAAAAATAACTGAGAAAGAATGAGAAGAGATATGGAAAACAAAACATAACCATTTGAATAAAATAAAATTATCATAAATTGATTTGGAAGTTATATTTAACAACGAGACAACTAAACATTATGAATAGAAACTATAATGAAAAATGTTGGAGAGGGTGTCAGAAAACTGGAACTTACATGCATATGTTGTGGGGTTGTAAATATGTACAAGATTTTTGGGAAATTATTATAAGGGAAATAGAATATATTATGAATATAGAATTTAGAGTAAACCTGACAGAAATGTTGCTATCGATTAAAAGAAATGAAGAGAAGGATAAGAAGGGGAAAAAATAATAAACATGCTATTAGCAGCTAGATTATTAATAGCAAAATATTGGGAAGGGGAAATGTTAATACAAATTGATGAATGGTATAAACAAGCCTGGAGAATGGTGTTTAATGATAATCTAATATCAAATTTAAAAGTAAAGAAGGGACTATGAAAAAATGACTTTTAAAGTATCTGAAGAAGATTTTTAGAAAAAAAATATTGGAAAAAGAAGGGAATTTACCTCCACATGAAAAACTGAACTTTTGGTGGGATTTTAGAAGACGAGATGGCTCTGGAGAAGAGGAGCACAAGGATGAAAGAAAATAAAGGGCGAGGGGGGGGGGGAGTTAACAGAGAAGATCTATGGCTATGCACAGCTAATCAGCTAAACAAACAAAAACTATAGGCTATTACAAACTGGGCAATCCAGCACAAAACTATGATCTGATAACTAAACATGGGTCAGTATTCTTCATTGGTTTAGTTGAGTATATTCACAAAATACTTCATTAATTATATTCAACCAAATAGCTTCTCCTGGCCTGACCCCCACCCAACCCTGATGAAAATGTCTTTCATGCATGCTCTGCCTGGTGACAGAATGAACCTCCTTCTTCCCATGTAATTGATGGGACAACTTGAAAGTAGGGTTCTGGAGATTTATGATTGTGGTAATAGTGTCACAATTGTGACTAAGTAGAAGTCATGACTATGAAAGAGTTATCTAAATTTGCTCATCTGTAACTGTTTCATATTCACTACCACTACTTAGTCATGACTCTGGCACTATTATCATGATCATAACTCCTTGCCCCAACTTACTTTTCCAGGTATCAGCTGCATGGTGGGAGGAGATCTATTGTGCTAGTAGTCAGAGCATAAATGAACAATGTTTCCATCAAGTGTGTGTGGGGGGGGGGGGGGGGAGCCCAGAAGAGGTTGGTAAAGTATAGCTAACCCAGTAGCTGATGAAGAATATTGGACATTTATTTAATCCCAGATTTTGGGGGAGGGGGGAGGTAATCTCATTGAAAGCATCCTCTCCTGATAAGGCAGTATTAATAGAATATATTACCTTATATTTTGATATCACAGTGCTGCAAAATTGATATAAAGTCATCTGTTCACAAGGTGAACAGGTAGAGTGAAATGGACACTTAAGGTGAGAGAGCATGAGGTGCAGTGGATCTTGTGTGTCCCCCACTGCCCCGTTCTGTGCCCCTCACCTCAACAACAGCCCCAGAGAAAAACTTTTGGAGCTTCACTTGCACTTCAGTGAGCAATGCTGACAACTTTGTCTTTCTGGCACTGCTCTCCAGGTGGAGAACAGCAATGAGGGAAAGAGAAGGAGGCAGGTGAAGGGGAAAGGTGGCAAGGAGTAAGGAAGAAGTGAGGAAGGGAAGGCATAATTATTAGTTATGCATTCCTGCATAGTAAAGGAATGCATAACTAATAATTATGCCTTCCCTTCCTCACTTCTTCCTTACTCCTTAATTGGTTAGGACCAAGTTACTGGAACAATCCACTCATTTTGGGGTCCCCACACAAACCTCAAAACAAATTTGACAGGCACAAAGAAGAGGGCTGTAAAGGCAGTAGCCCTCTGGAATGGAGAACAGGAGTAAATTACTTTTCAGGGTAATTTCCAGAATTCTTAGAGATTTCTTTGTCATCAAGGAACTCCATCATTTCAAGCCTTTCGAAGTCACCAAGGAAACTCTTATTTTCTATGGAATTCTCCTAAACAGTATTTTATCTGGTTTTAAATTAAGAAAATGTTTTGTCGAAGGCTTTCATGGCCTGAATCACTGGGTTGTTGTAGTTTTTTTCGGGCTATATGGCCATGTTCTCCTGACATTTCACCTGCATCTATGGCAAGCATCCTCAGAGGTTGTGATTTATATGCAATTTACTAAGTTTGTTAACTTTTAGTACTTTTACTGGACTAGGTATAATTCTGTTTTATTACTTGCACTTTTTCCATCTTGATTTTTTTCTTTCTTTTTGTATTATGGTTTTATTGTTTTTAAAGTTCATAGATATTTATAAATGATATAGTTTGCTGAAAGCCACCTTGGGATGCAGTTACCTTGAAAACAGCCTGTAAATGTTTTAAATTTTAAATAAATGCACATATTAGAAGGCTGCACCAGCTTTACCCTCAACAAAAAGCTACCTGATATTTAACACTTCTTCTTTAATTATTGGTTCATGTTTGACAGTGACCTTTATATACTTTATAATCAACATAACACTTGCAGGTTGGAGAAATGACCCCTGGTTCCCCCTTTCCTCTTGCTGTGTGTTATTTTTCCAGTACCCAAATCAGGAAAGTGTGGTTCAATATAAGTTAAGGCCGCCATTCCAAATCAATCAAACATTTTTTATATACCCAATGTTACCTCCAAGACTGGAGTCAACAAGGTTAAAAGAAATACAAACCAAAAGCCAATGCATAAGGAGAGATGGGGCAAAGGAGTCTGTGCCAGCTGAAAAACTATGGTTGAGCATAAAAACACAGCTTACATCTACTGATTTGGATCTGAAATGTTCTTATACATGCTATAGAAGAACAGTCATTTTATAGGTGGTGGTTTAAAAAGGCAGAAGGGCTGGGAGAATTAGGAGATTAATCCTGCTCCTCCACTATGGTGAATGGCTCTTGGGAGTGATATAAATTTGCCAAGCTGCTCTGCCAGATGCACTACAGTGAGTTACGGGAGGCTTCTGGACTCCAGGCTCATCAATTCTGGTTTAATATACAGTTGCAACTGATTTACTTCAACTCTGACCTAGAAACAAATTTAGCTTTTATCCTCACATGATATCTTTATTTGTAACAGTCACCATCAATATAATATTCTCAATGTGAATTGAATGAAAGCCGTCATTAGGATGGCTGATTTACAGAGAGATTATTATGTATAGGCCATTGTGTAAAAATGTTGTATAATAACTGTCCAGAAGGGCAGGGCATCCCAATCATGCATACAAATTAAGACTCTGGAAGTTTATCTATAATCATGAAAACAGAAATGACCCATGTTGTCAAATCCCCTTAATATCATCTCTATATGTGTCCATGCCAAGATTGTTCCCCTTTATTGGTTCACAGCAAAGTTACTATGCTACAGTTAACTACATAGAGATCAAACCATATTGGTAGGAGTACACCCCCACACACACACAAGTGTGGGGCAGTTTTAATTATAACTATGTAGTCACTTTTTTGGCTTTACTGTCCTGTCCTGCCCTGCATGGAAACCAGATTCTGCACATAGCGTCCTAAGTTCTATGTGGTAGAACTTCATACAGAAGTTCATTGCTTGAATCAATGTTATTTTCACATAGGTCTGAGAAAGATTTCATCCTGAAATCCTGGGAAGCCACAACCAGTAAGCTTCTACTGTACCCTATTGGTCCCAAGAAATCAGTGGTCTCACTTGGAATGAAACAACTCCTTATCTTCATATTCTTACTCTGTTCCATCTCTTAGACTCTAGCTATGGCACTCAGCTCTCGTGAAACGCCTCACAATAAAACCAGAACTGTGTAAGAAGGGAAGATTAGGATAAGAATTGCCTTTGGATCAGCACAGATATCACTGTTTTCCACCAGTTGTCCTAAATAGGCAGAAATGAATGGGAATGTATTCTTGGGCATTAAAAGCAATTCTGCTCTATGAGTTTGTATACACAGATTATTGCAATGATGAAGACATCAAGTGATGATTGTATTGTATACTGGATGTATTCATCATCTTCCTCTAACTCAGTGATTCTCAACCTGTGGGTCCCCAGGTGTTTTGGCCTACAACTCCCAGAAATCCTGAACAGTTTACCAGCTGTTACTAATGAGGAAAGCAATAGATAACATTGAGTTATCTGTGTATGCATTTCTTTAGATTCTCACAAGAATGAATTATTTGTAGGTACATCTCTCTGTACCATATTGATGTTTCTGACTAGGATCATGGGAAAACATCACTATGGAATTTGGTCACATAAAATATACAGGTTTTGGATAAGATATGGCTACATCTTTGTCTCCTGTCACAAATGATGATAATATACAGTATTTTCTGAAGTCAAGGCTAATTCATACAAGCTCATAGCTGCAAAGTTGAGCTAGTTAATACAAAGTTTCTCAAAACTGGTTGGGCAGAGTGTATCCAGATTCAGGTTCAATTGAGGAGGATCCTCATAATAAACAATTTGGGAGAGGAAGGGATAATTAAATATTATGAAGCAAAGAAGAAAATGTTTATTATTAGGCTACTTTTTTCATGTCAGGAGCAACTTGAGAAACTGCAAGACACTTCTGGTGTGAGAGAATTGGCCATCTACCAGGATGTTGCCTAGGGGATGCCTGGATGTTTTGATGTTTTACCATCCTTGTGGGAGGCTTCTCTCATGTCCCCACATGGGGAGCTGGAGCTGAAGCTGACAGAAGGAGCTCATCCGTGCTCTCCCTAGATTCAAACCTCCGACCTGTCGGTCTTCAGTCCTGCCGGCACCCATTGCACCACCAGGGCCTCCTATAAATACTATAAATAGGCACCTTGAATAGCAGAGAATTAGGGGTTAGAAACCGACATCATCTAGATTCAGTTACATATTTCAGCAGTGATTGTTCGGGTTTCACTAAAATGCTTACAAGTTTCTCTTCAGATGTAGTGGTGGAGGCACATGACTTTTTTTGCCTCCAGAATAACCCAAGTTCAACCTCCACATAGTCCAGGAAAGACATAAGTCTGAAACCCTGGCAAGCTATTAACAGTCAGTGTAGAGAGCTTAGAATCAAAGGGAGCTATGGTAGAAGCCTGTTTCCAATGCCATGATGGCATGTTTTACTAAAAATTAGCATAATAAAACATCAACCATCATGTTAAAGTCAGGTGATCAAATGAACTGATTATTTTAGGAGAACTAGAAATCCCATTATATGCTCAACATCTCAGATAGTAATGGTTTTATACTCATAGCCCCACCACCAAATGGCTACTGGCTGGCTTGGCCTCTGCTCTAAAATAGAGGCTTCATGTTCATACAATTTGTTCTTTGTCACTAAACCACACCTTAATGCCAGTTTCAGGAGCACACACCCCTGTTATCTGCCCATTCCGCAGACAAATGTATCTTTGATACTGATCACTGCACCCAGTGGAACATTTGAATGTTATCATGGCTGCTCCTACAAATTTACCTGAAACTCATGTTGACATTACAATTTTGTTTAGGAAATATGACATATTCCCACAAGGTGACATTCAGCCATTGAAACTGAAAATCCTACCCCTTTTTAAGCAATATGTCTGATGGTGAAATAAAACTGAAGGGTGAACCTCTAATAATCAGGGTTCCTGAAACTGTTCGTATATGTATGCATGCATGCGTGTGTTGTTCCTGGGATGATAAGGAGTTAGTTCTTAAACATGAACACCAATTTAGTGAAGTCTTTCACGCTGATTTAGTTTTAATCATTGCCACATCCTTCAGGGCATACCCATTGGTTAATCTGGAGATCTGTATGCTTTTCTAATGCATCCAATCATCATAGTCCAGAAAAGAAGGGTTTCAGACTGCATTGGGCTCCTATCTATCCTCAATATTCAGTGGTGTGTTCAGTGAAATGCATCAAGCACACAGCAGGAAAGGGATTAAATGGAGCCATCTATATATGCTGGAATTTGAGTTGCCATGAAATTTTATATGGTTTGCAAATAAATCCATAAGAAAACAGTTTGATAATAGTCTTAACTCCTCTGTTTCACACCCAAACTTACAAATGAGGATCACTTAGGGCTACATATCAATCCTGCCCAGGATAATTTCATTAGTTTTAGCTTTCATTAGTCCTACCAGCATTTCAGGGACTGAAGGGGTAGGGCAAGACAGAAGGAGTTTCCAATTTCACTCTGTCCCATGAAGACGAATGGAGGTGGCACAATAAAAGGGACCTTTGGTATCCCCTGGAGTTTGATTCTAGGACTCTCCATGAAAACAAAAAAACTCATGATTGCCCACGTTCTGCTTGATACAGTGTTGTAGCAAAACAATTCTTCTCATGTAAAATGGCAAAACCTAGAATTGCATTTTGGATTTTTAAAATATATTCAAGTTGTGGATGTTTGAATAGTTTATGCAGAATCCATGGAAACAAAGGGCAGACTGTGTTGCATTCATTATCTGTTAGTTCTAGACCAGTGGTTCTCAACCTAGGGTCCCCAGATGTTTTTGGCCTTCAACTCCCAGAAATCCTAACAGCTGGTAAACTGGTTGGGATTTCTGGGAGTTGTAGGCCAAAAACATCTGGGGACCCCAGGTTGAGAACCACTGTTCTAGACCATGCATGGGCAAACTTGGGTCCTCCAGGTGTTTTGGACTTCAACTCCCACAATTCCTAACACCCTACTAGCTGTTAGGAATTGTGGGAGTTGAAGTCCAAAACACCTGGAAGGCCAAAGTTTGTCCATGCCTGTTCTAGATAATGAAAAGTCTACAAATTTATGGGGAAAAGGGTTATGATAGATATACATTAAATTATCTATTTAGTTTTTTAAAAAATGTTTATATTTTAGTGAACATTGCATGCACTACCTTGTTTTGCTTCCAAAATGGTGGTGTGCATTTTCATTTCTTCAAATATATTCATTTTTTACAATCAGCTTACCTAGTATATACATAGTTATATCTAATGTAATGTTTGCATTTTTGTTTATGTGTAGACATTGAATATTTTTAAAAGTTTGATGAGTAATTTTTATGAGAAATTTGAATATTGACATAACTGAACAGTATGTGGGGTGGTACTCAGGATTCTTCTAATGTTCCTTTATAGAAGGCTTCAGTTGATTATTATAATTAATTATGTTAACAGTAACTCAAAAAGTTTTATGATTTTGAATTTGCTTTTTAAAAAATCAGAGAATTACTTTTAAAAATAAAAAGTATGAAAAGCAAACATTCATTGTTTTCCAGTTTATGTGTTAGTTCAGGAAATACATACTAAATTGATTTGTATTAAAATAGAAACCATTTTTTCTCTCTCCTTACATTGGGAATATGTGGCCATTAAGATCACAGGGTAATGAATACATTCATGAAAAATCCATGAAATACCACGGGACATTGAAAAAGGTCTAGTGCAATGAAGTAACATAGGGCTGGGGGAGTTAGTAAAGTGCAGAGCAGGGTCCTAACTGATGGCCAGGATAGGGGCTGGGGCTACTCCTTTCCAAGGCCTGCTAGACAGCTGCTGGATGATCTTATGCTACCTTGTGGACAGTACCACAAGGTAGCATAGGACCAGGGAAGTGGGTAAAGTGCAGAGCAGGGTCCTAACAACCCACCAAAGCTTATGAAAAACACCACTTCTTTTACAAGACCTTTTCTTGTTCTTTCTGAAGCATAAGATTACCTACTGCAAATGTGCAATGGCACACCCACCAGTGTGAAACATTACCGTGATCACAGACAAACCTATATATAGTTAAATAATGTGCTGGGGATGCTTTCAACTAATAGTGGCTGTTTGTGTAGTTTTAATAATGCTGTATCTATTTGCTTTTACTTGGTTTTTAATTACGCAGGTATGAGTCTTCACATTATGTAGCATTTTAAAGCTGCATCTTGCTATCTATGTATGTAGCATTTTAATGATTTATAGGATTTTATGGTGTATTTTATATTGTATTTGATAATCTCGTGTTCATGTATTTATTTGTTTGCCTTGACTTGTATGTGAAAGACCTATGGTCTAAGCATCGAATAAACTAAACTAAACGCAAGTTAGAATAACATTAAAATGTTTTCCTATAGGATTGCATTCAAAGAATTTATCTCTCCGTTGAAATGAATCCTAGGATCATTGTGCTAATGGAGGCAATCAGCATGAAATAAGGAATAGGATGATTCTTTATCCTCACCCTCAACATATTGCTGACGTAAAAAACATAGTGATGCTGATGGCTTCAGATCTGGAGGAAAAAATAACAATGCAAAATTTGTATGATGTATATATACTTTATACTTTGGACTTCTAGGGGAAAAATTGGATATAATGTGAATATGGGACACCATGCACTAGGAAGCTCTGTTATGAAGCCTGGTTCTTTTATCAGGTTCAGCCAGGTTTGTGCGGGACTATTTCCTGACGAAGGGCTTTTCATCATTTGTGTAGCACCTCTCAATGCACAAAGAATTTTGAAGTTCTCATTTCAGTCATTAGCTAACTTGATTTTTATGGGAAACCTTGATTAGATTTTCATAAGTCAGAGTAACAACAGAACGTTGAGGACATAATTCTCAGGACATAGATGCATATTTTGAGTGCTTTTATAGAAGATATGCTTTTTGCTCTAGTAGAAATGGCTTGAGGATTGCCATATTGAACCACTCGTACATTTTCCCTATTATAGTATTTTTACACTAGACTTCCGTATTGTAATAAAGTACTAATAAATTAGAAGTGAGTCGCTTAAAAAAATCTCAAGGACTCTTTGTTTGTACTTGAGAGTTGGAGAGCAATGAGAAAATATGGAAACCAAAATGTCAATGATGCATTTGGGTTGCCTGGATACTCCACACCAATCTTACTGTTTTTATTCACTATGACACTATTGTTCATAATATAAATTGCCATTGTCAGAATAATAAATAGGGTTTTATAATGGAAATACTGGCAGACCCATTAACCATGTCCAAGCGAGTGAGGTGGCTGTGAAACCAAAATGGGTGGGGCACTCAGCCTTGTTATTTTTCAGGGCTACAGTAATACATATTGCGATAATTTGATTACTTATACTTATTTGTTCTTCTCTAAACACAGCTCCCCATTATTCATTCTAGGGGGTGAAAAGACATCTTTTTCGCATATGGAACATCCAACCCACCCCCAATAAACATCAAGCTGTGCCACTGGCAAAGCTGTTCCTCTACAGTTATCCCCAGAGATTACAAATGTCATACAATATATAATAAGAAAGAACATTGTTTCTTCTCCTCTTCCCCTTAAGAAAAGGCATGTCCCTCTAGTTTTAAAAATATAAATCATCACTCTTTTTCTAGGGCACGGACACACACAGCATAAGTACGGAAACATTCCCTCCCACTCCATGGCTGGGAAATTTACATGCTAATTGATTCAGTCTGTTAGGACTTTAGGATGACAAGTTAATTAAAAACATATACACAGTGCAGAATCTTGCAAAGAAAAAATAACCTCCTAAAGCTTGCAGATTGATTTTATTTGGGCCAAGCAGGCGGCGATAGCTTTGTCTCTGGTGTCGCTCTAATACAAGGTCTATTCCCAAGTAGGTTTTGTTTATGCTTTTTTAAAAAAAACTTTTGGATGCCTGGGGAAGTAAGGTGAAATATTTTATATTTTGCCTAGCAGCTGCTTTTTCCCATTTGTTTATTAGTGTGTATGTATCTTATGGAATTTTTAAAAAAAATAACATGGAGGTATTAAAAATGGACATCTTTTCTCTTTATGTGATAAGTGAAAAACTGTGCCTACAGCCACAAAACAAATAATTGGACCATGTCCACATTTGAAATTGTTAACTATAAAAAAAATTAATTCATATATCAGGGTGTGTTTAAAAAAAAAAAAAGAGTGAAATCCAGCACCAGCTACTATTTAATTAAGTACTTGACAACATAACTTCTCTTAGACCACCCCCTCCAAATCTGATGGAAATACCATTCAACTGCTGATTGTTGACTGAAAGGCCCAGTAAACTACATTTGGGGAGAGTTACAATTATAGTAATAGTGCCAAAATTTTGACCAACTAGTGATTGTGAGCAGAAAACTGCTACAATTTTCACATTCATGATCACTAGTCATAACTTTGGCACCATTGCCATGATTGTAGTTCACCTCTAAACCTTTTTTACTGGGATCATAGAATCATTGAGTTAGAAGAGACCTCATGGGATCAGTTGGAGGGAAAGGAGGAGGTCTATTCTATTGACAATAAGAGCTGAATGATCTTTGGATCATGTTTCCATCAGATTTGGTGGGATTGAGCCAGAAAAAGTTACTTAGGGCAAGTGTGGGCCACACCCCTCCAACAGGCCACATTAGCTGACAATCACAATTGAAAGTTACTTTTGGTAACTAATTCCAATTTCTGGTTAGGGCCATTTGTTTATTTTTGGTGGTTTCAGTATGAATCAAAATTAACTACTCATACAGTGGTTAGCCAGTTGGGAACGAAACAAATCACCCCACCCATTTAACAAAATCTGGAGTGCACAGATTTTTTAGAGTGTTGTCAATGGCTGGGAGCTGTATGAAAGCCCCAGTAGGGTTACATTGGGACTTCAAAGTGCCATTTCTTCATACCCAATCTAAGGTACAACAGTTTCCAAACTTCATAGTAATTTGATTAAATTTATAGGTTGCTATTGTCTTGAAAATCTTCATCAAATGTAAGCCTATGCATTCATACAAAAAGATAAATGTTGAAATTGCTTACAATGTAATAAAAAACAGAGTAAAAACAGTAAAAAAAAAACCAAAATCACATCAATTTTCTGCTTATGAATCTTCCCCATTACATGTAACAAAGGCTGGTTACTACACACAGAACCTTTCACTGTTTATTTGGTGATTATCCCAATCCAGAGATATAGAAATACAGCCAAAAGGCTACACATCTGTCCCTAAATATGCTGAGCCCCCATTCCATTTGAGCACTCTTCTCCTCATTGACAGGTGAATTCAAAAAACTTCTTATGAAAGTATTTTTGCATTGGAAGACACTGAGACCCTTTCTACACAGCTGAATAAAATCCCATATTTTCTGCTTTGAACTGGAATATATGGCAGTGTGGACTCAGATAACCCAGTTCAAAGTAGATATTGTGAGATTTTCTGCCTTGATATTCTGGGATCTAGGGCTGTGTGGAAGGGCCCTGAGATGAACAAGCAGAGCAATCCTAAAATGCAGCCAGGATGCATAAGTGCTACATCAGAGGAAGTGTAGCAGTATCTGTTGCAGTAATTATCACTTTCCTTTCCCCACAAAACCAGATCTAAGGTGGCCTAAAAATAAAAACAAGGGGAAAGTTCATTGATTCAATGATACTATTTCTAGTTTAGACTACCAATAAGATTTGATTGCTCAGGAAATTCCCATCCAGACCTTCTTATATGAGTTTTCTTATATGCATCTTATTGCAAACTTCTAAGATTATCTCTTTATATTGGTGACAAGACATCAAAGTGTAAACATCTGAAGGCCCCTTTGGAAAGCTGTGCATTGATATCTCCAAGGCCATAATAAACCTGGCATTAATAGACACACACATAAATGAGTGAAGGGAAGCAAAACCATTCTGAAATATCTGAAATAGTTTCTTAAAGAAAAACTGCATTTTCCTCCTCAACATCAGCAAAATATCAAAGTCATATTGATATGAGTTGGGGTTTTATTTTACCATTCTCATTTCTTATCTCACTAGGATAACTATGTTCACAATGGCCTAAATCTCTAAGTTGCTTCTGACATGAAAAAAAAATCTAAGTCTGGAAACATAAATTATTTTACAATTACAAGACATTTACATTGCATGTATAGTTCTCTACTCCTCTAACAATAATACATTACTATAAAAAAGCAGGGCTCTCAAACCATAGTTAATGTTAGCAAGGGGAAAATAAATGATATTCATGATCTAACATATTCAGATTTCTGTAGCTGCCCTACCCAGACCAATTTCATCCCAGCATATCCTTCTTAAATGCATTGTTATGGACAGCAGAAGCAATCCCTACCTGGCAATCCAAGGATGGTGAAATAGGAACGACATTCTGTAAAACCAGAGCTTTCCCTGACGCAGGTCCGCCATAGCCCCTGGTAATTGAACACAGCAGTCACAGGATTGTTGTACAGATCTTGGGTGCTCCACTGGTCCATGCCAGTTGCTGCAATAATTCCTGCTGTCCCTATCAATGAGACAACAAAGCCCAAGGACTGGCACATTGTCACAGACATATTGGTGACTTCTTTCAAAAGTGGGCTTGCAAACTATCTGATTGGCACTCGGATCACGTCTGAGTAGCTGTCAGGCTCAAAGGGGCTTTAACTGATCAGTAGCAGTACACGTCACAAATAGGAAGGGGAATCTGGCCTATGCTACACAGACTCGCCCTGTTTCCATTATCGGCTTCAGTTAGATTACGTGTTTCTATCGGTACCAAGTACTGTTTGTTATCCATCTTGATACTTCCTTACTCTCTATTTACTTTCTGAGATGAATTTTCATAGCTAACTCAAAGAAACTTGAGGACCCATTTTGTAATATCTGCTGTACTAGAGCAACTTGGAGTGACTGACCATGCCGTCAAAATTAATTTAGCAGAAAAACGCTAGCAAGTCATCTCCTTTCACTTTGAAATATCATATCCTGCTATTTATTTCCCTTCAGGTAATGGAGCAATGTTCACTATGTAAAGTTTGCTTTATTATTTCTTTTTTGAAAGCAGATACTATGACACCTTGATCATAAGTGTTCTGAACATACATTTAGCTACCTATTAAAGGATTGCAAGCTTGGTTTTTCATAGAGATAATCAAGATATTTCATTTTGGAAGAGTAACACATGGGAAAATAATCCTAAATAAACATCTCTAGTGTTGATCTAAATTAAGTCAATTCCAAGAAGAATTTAAGAGCTGCAGGTAGCTATCAATTTTTCAAGGAAGCATCTCTATGGGAATGGCAAGATAAAAGTTCAAGATGAAAAGCAAGCAGGAATGGAGCCAGACAGGTATCTCTTGGGAGGCTGTTCAAAATTTCACCATGGTAAAGGATGGCTAGCATCCTGTTTGATATTCATGTTCATGACCATGGCCAGGATCACAAATAGCTGCCTACAACATACTAGCAGCTGCCTACAACATACTAGCAGCTGCACTAGGTGATAGAGCTCAGTTCTACTAGCAATTGGGGCCCTGAAGGATGATGTTTCCAGCCTCATCCTGCCAGTGATCTGTAGTGTGACAATCAAAGCAGGACCCCATCCAATTACTCATTGCATTGCATATCACTGGTGGGAGGGGACTGGAAATGTCAGCTGACTGTATTCACATCACCAGCAGAATGGTTCAACTGTTGGCTGTTAAGGCAGGTTTGGGGAATTAGGTCAGAATATGGTGATCAGTAACACATTTATAGCCTTGGGAATGGCAAGATAAAAGTTTGATCAAAGTTTGGAATTGTTATTTCAGATGTGGTTAGGTTAGTGTCACTTTCCAGAACAACTCATTTTTAACTCATTTTTTTTCAAGTAATGGGTATGATTGCTCTATATTAATGAATTTTTATTTTTTTAAAATAATCTTTAAAAATACAAAAAAGGTCAAAATGGACTCTTAAGGGCATTCTGGAAAAAACAATTTAACATTATGCCAAAATTCAAACAGAATTTATACTTTTTTTCAGAGCAAATTGATTTCTCTAGCAAGTTTTTGGCTGTGATAAAGGCATTCAGGATATTAGTCAGTTAGTGATTGGACTTTGAAGTGAGTGAAACTGAGACAGACTTCCACAACATATACATCAGCTGGTGACTGCATGGTGAGAGTTGTATCACTTAATCTCAGACTGATCTGGGACCTAGCCAAGTCTAGGGCAAGTTTGTGATTGATTTTAATGAAATATGGGAAGTATTTAAGATCCTTCCTCCCTCACATTTCTCTGAAGAAGCCTCCAGCATCTGGTACTTGTTGGTGATCTTCCATCCAAGGACTAATCAGGGCTGACTCTGTAGGGTATTTGGTCTGAGACTTACATCCACTGGATATATATTAGTTATTGCATCTAATTATTGCAATTCTTCTGCAAAGTATTAGACAAACTAATCACAATGGGCTGTTAAGTACTACTGATTTTTCTCTCATGGGCCAGCAAGCAAAAGAAGAACAATCATATCAATTGTTCTGGCCATTTCTCTTTTCCAGAGGTTGATCAGAGCTTTGGTAGGATCATATTCTAAGACAGTAGTGAATTCCTCAAGAATCTCTCAGGGCCCTTCCAGATAGACCCGAAATGGAGGACTTCTCTCGCTTTTAACTTAGACATCTAAATAATGCCTCAGGTAAAAGCGAATTAATGCAGAGAAAACTGGGTTATCCCTGTTTACTCCACATCAATTAAACACCTGGAAAGGTTTGAACCTTAAGCTAAGGTCTGGATCTTTCCAGGTGTGTGTCCTGTGGGGATTGACTTCCTCAGTTTCTGGTGGTTAATTCCCACAGCCATCCCGGTTCTTTGGGCTCCTGGAGTCCAAAGGTATGGGAGGGCACCCAACCCCTCCTCCCGAGCCCCCCCATTTCCCCCAAAAAAAACATACCAGAGGAGCCTGCGGGCAGCACAGGCTCCTTCATAGAGTATTCCTGATGCTTGAAAATGATGCAAATCTCAGCCTGCCAAATAGTAATCTATCTGTGACAATAAGACAATTTCTCCACATCCAAATCACTATCATCTCACTGTGTCTAGAAGCATGAATTGAGCCAAATGCCATTAAAGAAATATTCATGGATGTCATGGCAGATATGAAGTCTTGAGCAACACCTGACAGGAAGCTGTTAATATGTATGTGAAATTTTCCTAATACTGCAAGCTAAGGAGAACCCAACTCCTACCCAGTGATAACCCCAGCTAGCTCAGGAAGGGACACTGTTGGGCAGCAGGATTGGTGGTAGACCAACAGAATCTCTCATATGTTCTGGCTTCCTTCTTCATATTCACAAACTGCATCCAAGAAAACCCAGAGGGATAGGACTCCTAATAAACTACTGAAATTCTCGCCACTGTTGCTGCACAGGTGGACTAGGCTGAAAGATAATAAATCCGGCTTGATACATAATAGGTCAGCATGTTCATCTGGGATCAAGTTGTGAATGTCAGCTATTTACTCTTCATTGATCTGGCATTATTGGTCTCAGTCACAGCATATCCAACAAATCTGAAGTTTGCGTACATGTTAACATATCACTCAACTATTGATTCAGTGGATCTCCTCTAGTTTGGACTATCCAGTGAAACTCTTATTGAAATTTTGCAAATTAGCAGCAGGACACCCAAAAGAAATTAGAAATAAACCATTTGAAATAACTAGATGAAAGAAAGCATTCATTTTACAGTTCACAACTTTAGCATGGCCATACTCAGTAGCTGTAACTTTTGAGTAATAGTCATTGCCACAAAATGTCTCTTATTGATAGTAAAGCAGAAGTGAGAATTGGGTAGCCTGTTAGATGTTTTCAGGCAGCAACTTCCTATTGCTGAGAGTGGTATTGTTCAACAGCATTTGGAGAGCTACATAATTCCTACATCTAAGCTAAAGAGAGGAAGGTCTGGTTCCTGAACCACTGTGGATACACCTTGTGTAAGTAGAAACATAGCTACAGCCAGTACAAGTGACATTGTGCTAATAGTATGTGATGGATTCACTTTCTAACATATCATGCTTGGAAATCCTGGGCACTGTAGTCTCCAAGTACTGTAAGTTTCCCAAGCTGTGTTTGGTTTTATCTTACTGGGCTTGCTTCATCATAGCTTTTATGATCTTTTCTTCTTTTGCCCTAAAATGGATCTCTCCCTCCCAGCCCTCAACCTCTTCCTGCACTGAGGATTTGTCTTTGCTGGCAAGGATACCTTTCAAGGATTCGGTATTTTATTCACAAGCCAACTGTAACTTCAAAGGCATCTTGGTGACCTATCTAAAGCTGGGAGAATTGCTTAGCCTGGAGGAACCGCCTTCTCTCTGATCCCTCTTGGGACGGAGCGTGGCTGGGTGGCACAGGGGAGCCTGCTGGAGGAGTAATATCCGACTGGACAATGAGAAACACTTTGACAGAGTGTTCACATTATTGGCTGATAGGACGGCATCAGTCACTCATTCACAGGCACAAGGTCTAAATTGCAGAACCAATTAACGGCACTAATAGCCCTTGCCTGAATTAATCTTTGAGACAAAAGGAAAGAGAAGTGGAAGTGCTATTAGCAAATCAAGCTGTACCATCCCTGCTTTATTGCAGGAATCTAAGTGTCTGTATTTGGCTATTATGAACTGACTGCAATTACAGCCCTCATTTAAAATGATTAAGTGGTTATAATTATTTTTCAATTAAAACTTAGATATTCTATTTATGCAACATTGTGGGCTTCAATTAAACTTCTTTTCTTCCTCTTCTTTTTCTTCTTCTTTTTTTAAATGGGCCACTCTGCCAAAAGAGTCCTGGATTCCTCTCAAACCAGGAAGAGCCAAATAGGATGCTAATAGTGCTTCTGTTTATATTGCTCAAATGGGGAGCAGAGGCAGGGATTAACTAGCATCTGCAGCATTTGTGGTACAGCAGAACTTCAAAGATATAAATCCCAGAGGCATAGACTGACCGGCCAATAGGGCGATTCTGCATTGCCTCGCTCCGCTGGATGTTGTTGCTGCAATGGCTTATGCATCAGATGCTTTGAACCAGGGCAGATGAGTCACACCGCCTTATTTAGATGGAAAATGGGATACTTGCAAGTTTGAGAGCAATAGGCAAAATGTATTTTTTCCCTGTGGCTGCAGGCAAAACTCCTTCATGATGATAGCAATGGGCTTCTATCAGTCACATGATCTGTTTTACACCAACTCAGACAACTTATCTATTCAATCCTGCATTCTCTGTTCTACATATTATCAACTCTCTAGGGTGCATCCCAAACAAATATATTTCTCATCATGTGCTACCTGATCCCTTTCCACTGGAGAATGCCAAGAATTGGAAATCCAGTGTGAAAAATGTATGTACCATCACTAAGTTATGTTTCCCTCAGCATAATCATTGGGTTTCCATCACATCACTAGAATTGTTACCTGAATATTTATCATATCCTCTAAAGTATTCCATCTCAATTATTAAAAAGAAATCACACATTTCTCTGCACTGGAATGACATGGGCAGATATCTACTGTATCATTGGCAACTGAAAAGCAAGGCAGAAATGGGTAATGAAAGGCAAGGCATCATTAGGGATAAAGATAAGAGGACAAGCTAGGGAAGATCAACACTGTTGAGTTCAAGCAGCTTAGCACCACTTTAATTGCCATAGCTCAATACTATGGAATCCTGGAGTTTGTAGCACTTTTTGGCAGAGAAGGATAAAGACCTTGTAAAACCATGTAAAACCCATAGTTCCATTCGATTGAGCTACATTTACAGTATAGATGCACCCCTAGAATGGCCAACACTGTTGATAACGATTAACAATTATACCTGTTCCCCAGATCATAAAAAATCCAAGGTTCTAAAATGTGCCAGCTAGAAGCCATGACCAAGACTTGATGAAAGACTCAGTGGGTTTTCAGAAATACTAAGGAAAAGAGAACTTGATTGGGATTATGGCAAAGTTCTGGCCTAGCAATCAATTTTACTGCCATTTGGAGAAGATGAAGAATACCTGTTTGGTTTGGAGTTTAGTCCCATCATGATGTTTAGCTCCATCATGAAATACAATAATGATCATTATTGTATATCATCAAATGGACTACCACCTTACAGAATGGATCCAGCCTTATGCCTCATTGTGCTAAAATAAATCCACTGTTTAGTTGGGGGTGGGGAAAAGAATCACCCAGCAACAATTATGTTTATCTCCCACTGTTCACTTTCCCTTTTTTCCATTATCAGGTCATTATTCATTCTTGTACCACTTTAAATAAGTCCTTGATCACTTTGAGACTATTTTCTTTCAAAGGTTTCCATACAGGATAATATTCTATATGGCTCTTTTATTATCTGCTCTCTGGGGCTGAATGTGACAAGATCTCTTAATCTCACTCTCTGAGTCATGCCCTCTAATCCCTTTATCATATTTGGTGCCTTTCGTTGGATTCCCTCCCATGTCTTAAATAAATAATTACATGCAAACCGTATGCTAATAAATAAAGCATTACCATTGAACGTTCTCAATCACTCAAAAATACAGGAAATTTGATGTTAAGGCTCACTGCACAACTGAGGCTTAAGACCTGCCTTGTTGAGAGGAATCATGCAGAAATACTGTCAGGGCAGTTTGCTTAAGGGGCCACAGCTTGAAACTTCGTCCTCACAGGAAGTAGAATGTGTGTCCTGCCACAAGGTCCTATGTGATATTATATGCATTTTTAAAGATGTGAGTGAGAACCTTATTTTTTCTATGCCATTTCCAGATTCTGCAAAAGAGTCCTAGTTCTATTGAGACTGCATGGACCTTTGGGTCTACGAGCATTTAAATTTTTTCCCCTGATATACTGTTGGTTACTTAAAATAAATGGGTTTCTTTTTAGGGGAATGAACCTTTTGAATACATAGCTGAAGTTTTGGACCTAGCTTCACTGTGTCTCGTTACAAAAGAATAAATATGCCATTGAACTGCTAACGAAAAAAATACAAAAAGCCTTGGGAACATAATTTTTAGTGAAGTTGGCAAATGATAGCATTAACTATCTCAGAATTGTAATCAAAGTTTATTTAATACTTTAAATGCCCTAACCATTTGTATTTAGAGTTCTATAGTGGTTATTTTAATATTTGCTTCAGTGATAAAAAAAAAAAGCATGGGAACCACAAGAAAGTGTCATACATTCCTTCATTGATAAATTGCAAATTTCTCAAGGTGTCTTTATGTTATTGATCTTCTTCTTCTTCCGATTTCTTAGTGATTTCTTCTTCAGTATTCCAACTGTTCTTTTGTTCTTTTTTCTTCTTTCATGGATGTCATGTTTTTTGGAAGCTTGTTAATGGCCTTTCAAGCTCCCTCCAATGAATAGAATGAATTATATGTCATGGGGCGGGGGGGCATCAGGATTTTAGAGATGCTTAGATAGGGCATGGTCAAAAAAAGATTGGGAACCACTGCTCTAGACCTAGAGACCAGATGACTCTAACATTATCATTTTTCTTCTTCTCCTGTATACGTTTTCACACTTTTTCCTGATGAAGAAGCCAGCAGAGCTTTGAAAGCTTCAATAATATATTTTGTGCTTCTTTTGTTTCCCAATAAAGGTTATCACTATTGTGTGGATTTTGGATTTGTTGTGTTTTTATGGGAGGAGAGTCCAGAAATGGGGAGAAGAGGTAAAAACCCCATAGCTCTTAAGAGTCAGTGCTTTCTTCGATTAGCTCTAGTGAGTAATTAGCTTGATGAGTAATTAAAGTGAACTAGAGAAGAATTTTGAGATTTCTGCTGTACTTCTCTTTTTAATAAGGAAAGCACTTTGAAACCCCCAAAATTGCATCTAAAGGGCTGTCTGCACTAGCAAAATATTCCAGCTGCAGTTCAGAGTGTTCTTCTTTGGAACTGCCCTGGATTCACCCTGTTAGTGCCATACTCACTCATAATACCCTGCACTGAAATTGTATCAATAGCCACAGGTTTCCTCTGCACAAATTTGGATCGGCACTGCTTTTTTTCTCTTAACAACCATTGCCGCTGCCACACCAGTCCTTATTATTGACACTGTTGTCCTCACCCATTAAACCAGTGGTTCTCAACCTGTGTGTCCCCAACTGTTTTGGCCTTCAACTCCCAAAAATCCTAACAGCTGGTAAATTGGCTGGGATTTGTAGGAGTTGTAGGGCAAAATACCTGGGGACCCACAGGTTGAGAACCACTGTATTAAACCCATTTCCATTGAAGAATATTGCAACTGTGAACAAGCCAGGTTTTCAACCAGGGGCATTGAAGGGGAGAGCTCAGAAAGAAAGAAAAGTTGGATGAAGGAAACAAGAAAAAAGACAGAATAAATAATTCCTTCATCCTTCTTTGGCTCCAGGAAAAGTGATTTCCCAACCTATCCACTCCCACTGCCCAGGGAGAAGAAAACAGGTCTCTGCTGGGCAGTAACCCTTTGACCCTACATTGTGCCTTCTCCCTTTGTTTATCTTCCCATTGCCTTCCTAGCCAAACCCCTCCCTGGCAGGCCCTGCATCCAACCCCTTGCTCTGAGGTCAGAATGGTGATCAACAGTGAGAGAGTCAACTGAACTACCATTTCACCACTGATCGTATGGGTGAGTGCCCTGTTCTGATAATAAAGCCTAAAAGAAGCGCTTTCACTATTAAAATGCTTATTGGTCATGTGTTCCTATAGCATCAGGAAAAGGATTGGTATTGATCTTTTTACTATTTTAGACAATTCCCTGGATCTAAGCATTTAGAGGTCTTATTGGCTTCTCCATATTATGATGCTCCTAGACATTAGACATCAATGCTTCTGATGGGACCTAAACCACTTTCTAACAACTTTAATAGAACTGCTTCAATGAAAAAATTGGCATGCCACCATAGGATCACTGCCATCCATGTTTAATTGGACACCAGTGTGTCACCCATTACTGTTAACACTGGATTTATTTTTCATTTCTACTACTTAACCAAAAAGGACATTTTCCCTCTAAGGATTTGTAAATAAACTATATAAAACTTCAAAGTGCTGTCATGAATGCAATTTCTTTCTTCTTCTTTCTTCTCCCCAAGCTTTTATTTCCATTCATTGCTTTGGCACGGCCAAAGTCCCCCTGGAAATTATGGAATTGTGTTTGCAAATAACAAAGCTTTCCTGAGACCTTCTGGTAGTTGCCTCTGTGTTCAGCAATTGCTTTTGTTCTTTTGAAACAGAAAGCCTACCTTGGTATTGCCAAAAGCATTTCTAGTTGTAAACTGTCAGCTGCTCTCCGACTTTAAAATTCCTTTTTTGTCCCGATGTAATCTATGTGCAAGGTATCAGGAACACCTGATGGAAGCAAAACTTCAGAAATATATAATTAAAAGATGTCAAAGGTAAAAAATAAATGACATTCATATTTTAATTTGCAACTAATCTACTTTGGAAAACACCAAGTGCACACATCAAATACGACCTGTTAAATGTCGATATCCCTGTCGATATGAGTTTGTATGTATCCAGTCAAGTTCTGTGAAATTCTTCCACAATTCTGAGATTTATTCAAATGTTTGCATTTACATTCACATGCTATTTTTCTTGTATATTTTGCTGTATATAGTTTGTCCTATGTTTGTTCTCCTTAATAGACATATTTCTGCATATTTTTCTCTAATATATACTTTTTTTGCATACCATTTTTAAACACAAAAAATCCAAAGGATAAACTGTGTCATGAGATTTGTCAAGCAGTGCAAGCTATGTGAATAAGGTAACCACACCCAAAAATGTGGACCAAAATAAATTATCCCACTTCCCAAGTTATAGTTAAAGTGATCAGGATAATTGCATTATTCACCATGTTTCATTCCTGTAGCAACATAAGCCTTGCTGAAATAGACCATAGCCTACTACAGCATCCTACTTCACAGCATGACCAATTAGATGCCCCCAAGAAATTTATTCATGGGCATTAAATACCACAGTGTTCCTTTAACATTGTTCCCCAGATGCTGAAGTTCAGTGGGGTGCCTATCTGCAGCCTGTGGTCCAAGCTGGAGGGAAACTAGTCCCACTAATGTGGGGTGAGGTGCCTTTCCTGCTTAGTGCAATTCTAACAGTATGTCTGAGCTGTCCATTCTACAGAGTATATGTAAAGAAATTGTGTGACAATAGTACTACAATTCATACATTGTGGCTATTGCTTTTTTGTCATCAAGCCAACATAACCACCCTATGAATGAGAGATCCTTAGGTTCCCTGATTATCAACTGCTGGTTCAAGTCTTGTAAACTCAGGGCTGTGGCTTCCTAGGTTGAAAAAAAACTCCCTTGTACTGTACGTTCCTTCTTTACCTGTGGCTTTCCATTTTACTAAGCATTGTCATCTTTTCTGGCAAGTCATACTGCATCATGATATGCCCACAGTGACAGTCGTAGTTGGGTTATCTTGGTTTCTAGGAAGAGTTCAGGTTTGATTTGCTGTAGGACCCATTCAATTTCTCTGTTTAGCAGTCCACAGAACTGTTCTTCAGCACTACATTTATTATCTTATTATTTAGTTTATTTATACTCAGCCTTTCTCCCCATGGGAACTCAAATGTGACATATTATATGTGGTGCAGTTGCACAAACAAAAAGTTCTTTCCTCAAAGAGTATATCTGGAGCTATTGTGTACAAATGATTATGAAATGTTTCATTTTGGATGCTCATTTTGGAGCATATTTCCTGTGGTATGTACATTTTTTTTATTTCACTTGAAATCATTGCAGAAATAAATATAAAACTGATAAAAATAGGAGCACAAGTGGCTAAATACTTTTTGATGAAAAACGAGCAACAGTGACTGCATTGTTTGTAGCCTTAAACAATTCTTCCTCTCTGCATGAGGCAGGGCATAGTGAGCAAGCATGCAGATGGATGCGGAGTTTTTGTTCTGCTCCACAGTCGCACAAGGTGGAGGATTCTTCTAGGTAGTTCCATTTTGCCAGGTTGTCTTTTGATCGGCCCACTTCACTTCTGAGTCTGTTCAGGGACTTCCAAGTTGCAAATTCTTGATATGTACATAATAGCTCAAGACATAATCTTTGAGAAAAATAACCTCTCTTTATAGCATAAACAGTTGTATCTGGGGCACACAGAAAATGTATTATCCTCACAAAAATACAACACACTCTGTTGACTGTGCATCACAAAAGAGTAAAAAAAAGAAAGTCTGGTTTTTAAATGGCATTTTTCATTGTTTTAAAGCATGCTTTTTAATCACTGTGGATATTTTGTTTTATTTTTTATTGTAAGTCTACTCTTTTTTGGTTTGAAATTATTATGAGCCACCTTAGAGGTTGGGTATAACTGCAATAAATAAATAGTTAATATATATATAATGGTAAGCAGGCATGTAGCCGGGGGGGGGGGGGGAGCTTGAGGGGCTTCCCCCCTCCCCCCGAAATTCTCAGGGTGGTCCACAAGAAGGCCTTACTGGTACATTACTTAAACTGTTATGTTTATTCATATCATGATCTGATCACCATGCTCAATATATCTCATATGCATGTGGATATTGGGATAACAATACAAAAGGTTTGCTAGGGTAGATCCTCAGCCCCCCCCCCTTTTAATCAAACTCAGCCCCTCCCCCAAATCAAACTAAGCACCCCTCAAATAAAAATCCTGGCTACGGGCCTGATGGTAAGTCAGTTGTGGACATGATTCTGTATAATCTTACGAACGTGAAATGTACCAGAGAATAATTCAATGAATTATATCCTGGATAAAATTGCAGGGCTTGAACAGGACTATATCAATCTGAGATCCTGGATATCTGTCTTCATTCACAGTAGATCCTACTGGGCAACACAGAGTAATGATCTCATAATCAGAATAAGGCTACTGAATATGATTCCAATATTGTAAAGATTCAGACTGTAATCAAAGAGATTTTGCATTGGTACACATCATATCTATCTCTGAAAATGGAACATCTGAAATACCAAAATGAATTATAGAAACTGAACCAACCCAGGAAACCACTGTAGGCTAATCTGAAGACTGTTGTAAATAATGTAAGACAGTAGTATATCCCTCAGGGAGAGTAATCAAGTTGACGAGTCAGAAGCTGGACTGCAACCAGTCACAAACTCACCAGACACACAGAGAGTGTGTCAGAAAAAGGAAACAAGCTTAATTATCTTTATAAACATATGAAAGTAATTTTATTTAATAAAACCTATACATGGTCTTTAAAAGGAGGAAAAGGTAGAAAAGAAAAATGTCTGTGAGTAGCACAAACATAGCGAAGCAGAAAATACTGGTAAACATCCACAAACAGGAAGTTTGCAAAAATGTAAACTAGCAGTCAGTGAGTATAAACATGCAAAGGTTGTTGATTCTGACATTTAAACAACTTGCCCAACAGCAAGAAGGAACCTGCTAAAATAGTAATGAGTTCTACATCACTTGTCCCTAAAAGTGACCCAAACACACTTGGCAGGTGATGACTTTTCACCATAAGACAAATTATGGGTATGAAATCTGCAAAAAGAGATGAATATCATAGGTTTGAGTGTCAGGTGAGTGGTGGTGGCTGAGGGAGGTAATTGGTCAGTACAGAGGTATTACGCATAATGAAAACCTGTGTTATATTTCCATTAGAGAAGATAAAGGAGCTTCAGTTTGCCTGTATACATAATTTACCTTCTAACTCAAATGCCTTTAAGCTCCGATGGTGATACAATGGCCATTTTGCAATCAATGAATCTAGAATGCCTATGTTCAGAAATATTTTCCTCTTTATTGTTCCTATACAAAGTCTAAAGCTTTCACCCAGCCTTCAGAACAAAGCTGTGAAGCAAAATTTAAGCACTGGTTTCGTGCATTCCTTCCCAATGATGGGATGGAGAATAAATGTTTACAAGCAATTTTCATTGTACTCATTATCCTAAGAAAATTATAACTAAGGATTGACATTTTACCATAAATTAAATTAATTATTGGAACTGGGAGATTCTTGCCCCACTAGATGGCAGCAACAACTTGATTATATCATCTTTTTCAGTTCTGAAATTTTCCACCATTTCTGCTAGGAAGGACTAACTGTTCTCCTGTCACTTAGAAGCAATACACATTAGGATCCTTTGTGAGAGACCAAGGGGTTAATTGTTGGAAGATGTTGAACACCCTCAGGTGAGACAGAATTATTTCTGAAACAGAAGGCAAAGTGGATTTGCCAGGTCACCTTGTTCTTCAAGTTGCTGCATGTTATATGAATTTAGAATCCTTTTTCAGGTTGGATTCCACCAGCATAAGCCAAGAGATTGTCTTGACTTTGTTAGCCTTCATTATTTCTTGCAAAATAAAACAAAATCTTTTGCTGCTCTGTTTTGCACACTTCTTCAAGCTCCATCTACTGCCCTCTTGAGCTATTTCTGTATATTCTTAAGTTTTTGAAACCTAAAAATTAAGGGTGGGAGAGATCCCCCAAAAACATTTTTGCCCTCAGAAGTAATGAATAAAAATAATAATTGTTGCTCTGTCCGTTCAAGTCATTTTTTTTACTTATGGTGTCTTATGTATTTTAGGGTGAAAATTGTGGGGTCTTCTTGGCTTGATTTGTCCTGAGAGAGTTTGCCTTTCTCAAGTGTGATTTGCCCATGTCACCCAGTGGATTTGCATGAGTGAGTGGGGATTTCCGCTGTTCTGTTCCATAGCTGAAGCAAATCAGATAATCACAGTTGTTCTGGTCTTTATGTAATTCATCAATTCCCTGTTCCTTGAAGGATCAGATCAATAGGCACCATCTACAAAAATACTGGCAGTATCTCTAACCCATAACATGTATGGGTTATAGCTAAGACAGGGATTCCTGGAATTCTGACACTGAAGATAGTTGTCGAGTCTGTTGCCTCTGAAGGTGGACCAATCTTACTTGGGTCATCCAAAACTAATTTTCTCCCAGTGAAATTATTGAGCACAAGGCACTCCCTGAGAACATAAGGCTACAACTGCTCTATAACCAAAGAAATCAGCCCCTAAGCCTACCAATAGCTTTTGCCTATCTGGATACATTAGAAGAGCCTGGCCAGATATGTCTTTCCTGTGCTTCATTTCATGCATTCAATAAAGCAAATAACCAATATCTTGAGTTTGTGCAGCTGAGCCATCAGCATGTACTGTAGCTTGGTTGATCTTCTGGTTAGTCAAGCTGTATGTACTTATATCATTCAAGCTTTCCAGTTCATGCCATAGGTTTTGTTGATCTCTTTTGGGTTTCCTCCCTTTTATTGATATAGTAGATCTTGCCCTTTGATAATAACTTCGCATTCTTTCAACAGAATGCCTTTTGCACATCACCTGCTTGCCATCAGCAGACAGCAAGAAGAGTAAATAGTTCAACACACTCAATCTACACTACTCAATTGTATCAATTTTATGCTAACTGCCAGGGCTCCATCCTAGGAAATCCTGGGATTTGAAACTTGAGAAGGCACCTTGAATTTCCTCCTAAAGGGCTGAAATCCATTCTCCTGAATGGCAGCTCTCTACAAAGGAAATCTAAGTTCACCATCAAATGACAAATTTTAGAATCCCATCAGATGTAGACCTAAAACTTATATAACACTGTTTCTGGAAATTATTCTGCCTTGTTTGTTTGTTTGTTTGTTTTGTTTTTTGGGGGGGTTTTTTGTTTGTTTTTTCTTTTTGTTCTTGCACATGATAATTGTTGGGGATTGTGTGTAGTCCACCAACCAAACCCACACAATATTTACAGATAGTCATATATGTTTTATTTGTATGTGCAAGATTTCTGTTTTCTATGCAAAAAAAACCAGCAACCTTGCAAAACAAAAATCTTCTACAGCAAATATCTTGTACAAAAACAACAATCTTACACAATAACACTGTGGGGAATTTTCTTTTTGCAAGTATAATGTTTTTATGCAAGGTATTTTCAGGAGGATTTATGGTCAGCAAGAAGGTTGTTTTGTGCGAGATGAGATTTTGAGGGTGTCTGCAAGATTACTGGATTATGCATAGAAAAAGCAATGTTATACAAAATACACATGTGGTTTTCTGGAAACAGATTTTCAAATGTATTTTGTACAGAATAATGTAAAGAATTACCTTGAAAATATGAATTCTGGATGATAGCCTTAAAAAGTGTATTATTTTTGGAACCAGGATTCCTGGGTGTTTGAATACTTTAGTTTTTTAATTTTCTTATTTTTAGTGTGGCTGTGTCCATGTGCACATGTGTGCAGTTGTACAACTACCTAGAAGGTGTTCCAGAATAAGAGTTGGGAAAAGTTATTTTTATTATCCATAAATCCTCTCACTATAATAGCTTGAGAATTTGGTAACTTGGCGAAACAATGGCAACTCTATGAGATCTTATTGTAATAATTTAATCTTTTAACTATTTATAATTACTGTGATATGTATTGTATTGTGTTTAAATGTAGGCATCAAATATGTGCCGGCTGGAAGCCGCCCTGAGTCACCCCTAGGGAGTTGAGAAGGGCAGGGTAGAAATGCCCGAAATAAATTAATAAATAAATAATGTAGTTTTCAGCTGGTGGTACAGAAAATCGAGTATATTCAAAAGTATTATTCAAACTCCTAGTCGTCCTCATTCCAAGGCCAAAAACAAAGTTGGAAATGACATCCACTTGAGACTTGGCGTACCATTGCCTGTGGAATCACTGTGAGGGTGGAGAGGAGAAAATATATGTTCACTCCATCTTCTGTCAAGGCTGGGTGAACTGACAAGCCTTACAGTCTCATGTACGACTCAAGTAGGACTTATTTCATGATGTTGATCTACTTCCTGCGAGACTCTGTGCCACAAGTGAAGTGGAAGCATGTAAGCCACTGTGGCAGCAGCACATTTGGCATAGGAAACAAATGCCAAACAAATGGGGGGGGGGGGGAGCCAGGCAGCTGATGCAGGCAATGCAGGGTGAGAGATTCCCCGTGTCCCCTGCCAGGCCCCACTGGATTCGCCACAAATGTGTGGCTAATCCCAGCCTTAATGTGATGAGGTCCTTAGATAGTGACAGGTCCTACGTCATGGACCTTCCCACCACCACCATCTTAGAACTATTAAAAATCAAAAGCTATATAGATGATAAGTCATAACAGCAGAACCAAATAATTCTAAGCCAGTTAGTTAATATCAGCCCTCCAGCCAGACAACCAAGCTGGGTCTATTAATGTATGTACAAACACAAAGGAAAGGAATCTGCTTATGCTTCATTGCACTCAGTAGGAAGAAAAGATCATTGCAAAGCTTTTCTGGGAGAGAAAAGGCCTTTTGGTTGGTTTGCCTAGCCCCTTTCCAAAGCTAAGTCTTTGCATGTAGTTTTTAGAACTGCTCTTTTTTTCATTTTAATTGTTTGCCACAGTTTGTGCAGAGAAAAGTGGGAAATTGTTCCTTTTGGGAAACACAGTGCTGAGCTTGTGTCATGAACTTGATGTCCTGTGGATTAATAGAGATCAACGAGCTACCTGCAGAGCTTATCTACAAAGGATGCCAGTGAGACCTTGAAAGACTGTGTGATTTGAATTTATCACTTTGCTGGATGTTCTCACTGATGCTTCATTATGGAGAATTCTAGGTAGATATCATTTGTGCAAATTCGGATGCTTTTCTGCTTCAATCATTTTATGCATTCAGTCATTTTCCTCTCCTAATCAAATGCTGGTTTTGGCTATGGGTAGCCATGGTACAAATCCCCACTCAGCCACAAGGAAGCCATTAGACAGCTTTGGGCCAGTTACTAAATTGCAGCCTGATGTACTTCACCGGACTGTAGCAAGGAGAAATGTGACCAGAATTGCAATGTTTCATAGGAAGGAGAGGGAAAAACTATAGAAAATAAGAATAAATTACATATATTCCTACTTGGAATGTATTCGACATTTATATGAAACCAGAAAAAATGTTTTTAAAATTTTGTATAACAATGGAATACTTACATTGCTTCTCTCTTCTTCTTTGAGTTTCTTTGCTATTTTCTTTGCAAAATTGAATTTCAGAATAGTAACTACTTTATAGCAGGTTGTTTTAAAGTCATAATTATGTATCCCTTGAATCTTTTCTGTTGGCCAAAGAAACAAGCAGATCATCTTTTGTATACTTGGTTCTAACTCATTCTTTTGTTAATGGATGAAGAATTAGCAGCAAATACCAGAAGAATAAAAGTTTGGTTTCTCCTTATCTCTGATCACTGAGATAAAGAGACTTTCCTTTTAGTTCATTATTTGTAACTGAGAAGGAACCTGAATTTGAAGGTTTCATACATCAAATCCCAGGTTTTCAGTTCTGGTCGGGGTGCTAATCCCTCAACCAAGTTAAGGTTAGGGTTAAAAATTAGATGTGACAATGAAAATGCCATGAATATGATGCTACAGTTTTTTTAACAGCAAACATAGATATTTATTTATTTATTTACTATATTTGTATACCTCCCTTCTCAGCCTGCAGGTGACTCAAGGTAGTTTACAGAGGCAACAATTCAATGCCCAGCATCACCATAAAAATATTTAAAAACATTAACATATAATATAAAACCATAACAAGATCAATAAGACATAAATCATTTGCGTCTCCTAGTTAAAACGTTGTCCAATCTCATCAGATAGGCTTGCATGGCCACTTTCACTGAACTCCCTTAGCTAGGTCACATTTTTGAAAATGTTCAAATTGAAAGCACCTCATTTAAAGGACTTCATATATATGCTTGGCTTTTGAGATTTTTTGCGAAGATCTTAAAAACCACCATCTTGGTTTAGACACAGAAGAGAAGTTCCACAACTTCTCCCAAGTTGTGGAACTCCCTCCCATGAGACTATGATGTGGCCACCCATCTTCTCTTTTTTGACCACAAAGTCCAATGACTTACCATTAGGTCTTGTCAGGCCTTGTTGTTCTGTTTCTTATTGTGATATGGCCGAAGGGCTAATCAATAAAATTACTACTACTAGACTTACCATTAGGAAGGGTGATGAGCAAGTGTTCTCCAAGACCCCTCCCAAAATGTTTCTCTCTCTATGTTTTTGAGTACTGGTGACTTGTTTAGAATGGTAACCTGACTATGACTTTTGATTCAATAGTATTCTGTTCCTTATTTATCTATGAAAGGGCTGTGCAAAGCATTGCCGATCAAATCATGTTAGACTCCAACTCCCATCTGTCTTACCCAACAATATCTGGAAGGACACAAGTTGGAACATCCACCACTGCTGTATTATCATCTTCACTGGTCCTTATAATTTTTATCATTTCAATATATTTCTTTTTTCATGCCCTTTTAAATGAAAAAATTAACATAACATGTCTAACTTCTGAGCACTGAGCTACTGTATAATCTCCTTATCACCTCATTTCACTTTTGGCATAACACTACTTCCATTTGACTAGCTTATGTTCCTGTAATACATTGGCAAATTCAAGTTACTTATTAAGAAATGCAGATTACTGAATTAGGACATCTTAATGTGTGCTTAGGAAAAGGTGTGCCAATAACCCATATCAGGTGAGATCATGAGTAGAGCAGGAAAGCTCCTTTCCCCCAATCCACCGAAAGAGGTGTTCACATGGAAGCAGTCTTCAATACACGTATCTTCTGCTCAACCTATACAATAGGCATAAACCTATGCACAATGAAATGCTCGTCAAAATGCATATCTCAACATGAATAATGTCTATGTACAATATACGTTTCTTTTTCAATGGGCTGCAGAGTCCAATTCATATCCCAGTTTACTTTCTGGTACTGCAACATGTAAATTCTCCTTTTAAGGCATCACTAGAGGGAAATTTGGGCAATTTCCTTTTAATAGTGCAGTCAAGAATAGTTTCCACTTTCCATAGGCCAAACATGTCTAAGCATATGTTTGCACAAGGACATTCTTCATAGAAACATAGTGTTAGGGCGCTTCCACACTACACTTAAATAGTGGGGTATCTAATTAATTCAGATCAAACCTGGTGTGGTCTGAATTAATTTTGAATTAATTCAGTCTCAGTTTAAAGGCCTGTCTGGGTGGGTCCTTAGAAGGGTCCCTGTGGGCGATCAGATTCAACCTCCAACTCAATGCAGGATCTCCAGCTACAGCATTCTCAGCATATAGCTCTCTTTTGAAGCTATCTCGAGAACTAGCCAATTGGTTCCATTGCCAAATCTCTCTGTCAAAAATTATATTCTAATGTTCCATCAAAATTACCCTCCTGTAACTTAAAACCATTCGACCTGGTTTTATCTTCAGAGAAAGCAGAGAACAGGCTTGCCCCTCCTCTCTGTGACAACCCTTGAAGCATTTTAAAAAATGCAATCACCCCTCAGTCTTCACTACACCAAGATGAACATGCCCAGTTCAACCTATCTTCATGTTTTCTGCTTAATATCCCCTATCATCCCCATTGCCCTTTTCTGAATTAACTCAACTCATATATGTTCAATGCCCAACTCTTTCCAACAAAAGCCAAGGATGCCATTCTGGTCCTGAACCAGTGCCTGTCATCAGTGATGAACTGCATGAGGGTCAAAAAGCTGAAACTAAATCCATATGAGACAGAGGCACTCTTGGTCAGTCATAAGATGAATCAGGGTGTGGGATTTCGATCTCTGTTGGGCAGAGTCACACTCCCCCTGAAGACACAGGTCCACAGTCTGGAGCTGATCCTGGATTCATTGCTGACCCTGGAACCCCAGGTGTCGTAAGTGGCCAGGAGTGCCTTTGCACAGTTAAAACTGTGCCAGCTTCACTCATGCCTTGAGACACCTGACTTGGCCATGGTACTCCATGCCTTGGTCATATCCCATTAGGACTACAATGCTCTCTATGTGGGGCTGACTTTGAAGACAGTTCGGAAGCTTCAATTGGTGCATAAATCAGCAGCCAGATTGCTAACCAGAGCACCATATTATGAGAGGATTATTCCCCTGCTGCGAAAGCTCCACTGGTTGCCGGTCAACTTCTGGGGCAAAATACAAAATGCTGGTCTTTACCTATAAAGCCCTAAATGGTTTGGGTCCAGGGTATTCGTCTAATCACATCTCCCTATACAGACCATCCCATGCACTGTGGTCACAGGTGCGGTTGGTGGGAACGAGGGGGGGGGGGCTTATCCATTATCTCTCCCCATCTCTGGAACTCCCTCCCCAAAGAAATAAAAAGCTCACCCACCCTCCTCTCCTTTAAAAAGCTCTTGAAAACGTACTTGTGCACTTTGGGGTACGGAGAGGAGGAGGATTAGGACATTTCAATTCCAACAGAATTCTGGTTAATCTATCTGTATTCCATTGCTACTATGGGACATGAGAAGAATAACCTTGATAATAACTTTGATGTATTTTAATTTCCTTTTCAGGATTTATGTCTAAATGGTTAATTTATGTTATTAGTATAATTAGATTTTGGTCCTCATTTTGGTGTTAATTTCTTTTTTTGTCATAAGTTTATGGTTGTATTATTCTGTTTATTTTAAAATGTTTGTATTTGAGTTTGGCATTGAATGTTTGCCTTTCTTGAGTGTAAACTACCCTGAGTCCCCTTGAGAAGAGAGGGAGGTCTATAAATAAAGTATATTATTATTATTATTATTATTATTATTATTATTATTAAAATTAGGCTCACAGAACTGAATGCAGTACTTCAGGTGAACACAGGATATAGAAGAAATGATTCCTTCCCTCAACTTGGGAACTATATTAATTTAATTTAATCTCCTCTTGGTTAGATTTGCCATGCTTTTGCCAAAGATATTTTTCCTGGTCTTCATGAGGTACAGCCCACCTGTAGCCAGTAGTCCTTCATCAAAAAAGCCAAGCCTATCTGCACTTCTTTTTCCTGCCCAGGCTTCATAGCCCAAGGTGATCTGCTCAATGGTATTTTTTTGCAGTGTCATTGATGCCCACATGAATGATTTGCAAAATTTCCTAAGAGTATACATTGTAGAATTTTGCTTTTGAAGGATTCTTTTGAAGGATTCAGATTTTCTGTTTTCACAATTACATATACCCAGCTCTTCTCTCTGATTGTGAAATTTACAATTTAAGGATTTCCTGCAAATAAAAAAAATCATTTGAGTATTTCTCCCCACTCTATGTTGTGATGTGTATCAGCTTTTCAACCTTTATATATCTCTTTTTGCTAACGTTCAAATGCATCTGACAAAATTCCAACATTAGATCCAATGTTAGTCCCAATGAGATGTTCTTCAAACTAAACTGCATATAAAACAGATATTGTTAGTTTACATTATGGCAATTCAGCTTGACAAAAAGTAATCATTTGTGGCATCCATATGGGCAAGCTTAGATATCTGTTCAAGCACTGAGAAGTTTATCTTGGAGCATCTGTTGACTGATAACATTATTTCCTCTGACATTCATTCTGTGTCTATTCTGAAATTTGCTTTGATTGATGACAACAAATCTGTTGTAGCAGCAACATCATTGTGTAAAGATATTAAGAAACTCAACAAAGAACACTAATTTATAGCTCAGCCACATCATCACTACTAGTATGATGAGCCTTGCTGGTTATGACAATACATGCTGGATCTATTTTTCTTTTCTGTATTCCTTTCCAGTTTGTGCTGAGAGTGGCAGTTTCATGAAAAATGGTTCACTTTATTAAAAACACAACATCACATTCTTTGGGACTCAGCTTTACTATACAGTAATACACATACACAAACACTCATCAATTGAGTTTGTGACTTGTGCTTGTATTCAGTGCAACTGTAATGTAACTGATTTCTCTCTTTAGATCTTCATTTGATTCACAGTTAACTCCTCCTTTCAATACTTTTAACTACTTGCTTATCCAGCTGTCATGTTTTTTTTTCCTGGAGAAAGGTACACATCCTATACAAAAATGAACCCGAAAAGTAAATATCTTTATCAAAACTGTTTGCACATCTTTCTTCGCTCACCCCCCCCCCCCCCCCACTCTTTTTGAGCTTCACTGAAACAAGGTAAATGTACACACCCTTTTTCCTTTATCTTTTTTCTTTCTCCTAATATTCTTCTGGAAAGAGGAATAGTTAAGACAGAACCACTCCTCCTCCATGGATATCTTCTGCTAAAGATGGTGGCTTACATCTATTGTTTTGAAGACTCAAAAAAGAGAAATGTAGAAAATACATGTGGCTAAGCAGAACTAATACTACTCCTGACATCTGTTTCTAATGAAATCTTTTCCCTGTCCCGATAGTATTTGCACAAATTACTACATCTACTCAGAGGCGGCCCTAGATAATTTTCAACGGTAAGCAAACAGTATTTTGGCGCCCCCCCCCCCCCAACCAATCACTGATATATATTTTCTGTTCGTTGTGGGAGTTCTGTGTGCCATATTTGGTTCAATTCCATCACTGGTTGAGTTCAGAATGCTCTTTGATTGTAGGTGAACTATACATCCCAATAACTACAACTCGCATATGTCAAGGTCTATTTCCCCCCAAGAGCGCCTCAAGAGCACCCCTGGGCTAAATCAACTATACTGCAAATGCTTACTTTGCGTAATGGGTTGAGTCGCCCCTGCATCTATTCATATTGGGAAGGAATTTTATGAACAACTTTCCCGGGTGTGTGAAAATGTCCCTATAAGCACTGCAAAGACTGGTAAGCAGTTATTGAGAAAGAAACACATCATATATTTTAGGCAGTGCTCATGGCAGAAGCGTTGAAAAGGAGAGCCTTTTCAGTGTCTACTTCTGGCCTTTGGAACTTTCTCTCAAATGAGCCTCAGCCCCCATCTACACTGCCATACAAAATCCTGATTATCTGCTTTGAACTGGATTATATGGCAGTATAGATTCATATAATCCACTACAAAACAGATAATGTGGATTATCTGACATAATCTGGATTATACGGCAGTGTAGATTCAGCCTCAATTGGCCTCCTCTTTGCTTTCCTTCTGGTTGGGGTAGAAAGACATGCAATGAGTTCATTGGCTAGTTTTTAAAATATAAAATGAGTCTTGTTTTTAATTTAGTTTGACGTTTCAAAATTAATGCTTCTTGGATTTGTAGTTTGACACTTTCCAACTTGTGTTTTACATATTGTTTTAGCTATTTTATTCTAGTTTAAATCAAAAGCCATTTTGAGGTCCATATAGTGTGGAGAGGGTATGTAACTGCCAGAATCACACAGCCAGCATATCAGCTACAGTTTTTAGTAGCTTTTCCATGCTCTTTCTCATAGTAACGTGTGACTTTGTGTATCATCACATCAATGCACGTTTCAGACTTTTTCAAACACACAAAATTTGCCTTAGAAAAGTGCCTAGAAATGGTAATCATGAAAAGAAAAATAATATATAAAGCCTTAATGTAAAAGCTTTAACTTTAACTTTGAATGTTTCATTCTAATTTCCCAGGAACATAAAATAATCTAAAATTGAATAGGCCACAGGCCTATAAAATTGTCATAAGATGCTGAATAGACATAGTTTATATTTTTATTTTTCGATGATAAGAATTTATTTAGAATTCACATATTTATAAATTGAGTGAAATGTACTTAGGATTTTTAAAAAAGAAAGTGAAGGGAAACAAAACTGATGGGAGCTTTGCGTGCTTAGCTGGGTTTTGTAACTCTGTTCATTCAAAACAAATTTATGATACTGAATGAACATTGTCACATATTTTTCCTCTGACATGCTGATCTTTATGGCAAACTTTATGTGACAATGTTAATTCAGTATCATATAGTTTTTTCCATTATGGAATAGCTTTATCCATTAAATTTGGCTGTTGAACAGAGATGACAATTTCTTTCTGTACATCTTAATAAGATTTGTTATATTAAAAATTATAAAATTTCTTCCTAAGTAGGATTGAAACAACTTGAGAGTTTGTTTAAAAAGAAAAAGAAAATCAAGCATGTGGGAAAAGAAAACAAGCTGGCTGAGCCACACCTAATGGTTTTCTCCTATAGAAAGTAAGTGTGCTATTGTTATTTGATACTGGAATGGCCTGGACCATGCTTTTGGATCACGTGATTTTAATGTTTATGTTAATATGCTTTTAATCCCTTGTTTTAATGTCTAAATGTAGTTACATTTTATGATTTAATTGACAGTTTTATGTTACTGTTGTTTTATGTTAGATTTTCATGTTTTGTAAGGCATTGGATTTGACCATGAATGTGTTGGAAACTGCTTTGAGTCCCCTCAGTGATGAGAAAAGCGCTATATAAATGAAGTAAATAAATCTATATATATAAATTTGTTAGGGGCATCCAACGAGGAAACAAAACTCAAAAACCCCCCAACGAAACTTAACCAAAATTCCCATGCCCATAACACAACCCACAAGGTACAAACATATCTACTCAAAATGAAAAACAACACAACAACACACTCACAAAACGGCAAAACAACAAAACTCAAAAAAACCCAACGAAACTTAACCAAAATCCCCGTGCCCATAACACAACCCACAAGGTACAAACATATCTACTCAAAATGAAAAACAACACAACAACACACTCACAAAATGGCAAAACAACAAAACTCAAAAATCCCCCAACGAAACTTAACCAAAACCCCCGTGCCCATAACACAACCCACAAGGTACAAACATACCTACTCAAAATGAAAAACAACACAACAACACACTCACAAAACGGCAAAACAACAAAACTCAAAAATCCCCCAACGAAACTTAACCAAAATCCCCGTGCCCATAACACAACCCACAAGGTACAAACATATCTACTCAAAATGAAAAACAACACAACACACTCACAAAACGGCAAAACAACAAAACTCAAAAATCCCCCAACGAAACTTAACTAAAATCCCCGTGCCCATAACACAACCCACAAGGTACAAACATATCTACTCAAAATGAAAAACAACACAGCAACACACTCACAAAACGGCAAAAGAACAAAACTCAAAAATCCCCCAACAAAACTTAACCAAAATCCCCGTGCCCATAACACAACCCACAAGGTACAAACATATCTACTCAAAATGAAAAACAACACAACAACACACTCACAAAACGGCAAAACAACAAAACTCAAAAATCCCCCAACGAAACTTAACCAAAATTCCCATGCCCATAACACAACCCACAAGGTACAAACATATCTACTCAAAATGAAAAACAACACAACAACACACTCACAAAACGGCAAAACAACTGAGCATGCGCATTGGCGCCCAGCCGCAAGTTCCCTGGCGCGCGCACATGGCCTTCCGGCCAACGTTCCCTCTGCGGAAACCATGCCCACTCCAAGCCCCGCCGCGCCGCTTCCCGCCCCGCCGCGCCACTTCCCGCACACACACACACCCTGCCGCACACACACACGCAACCCCACGCTCCATCACTCCCCCCGCCCCCACGCTCCATCACACCCCTGCCCCAATCTTACCTCCTTTTACTTCAGGCCACCTCCAAACCCCACCCCGCCCCTTCCCGCCCTGTCAAAATCTAGGAAAGACAGGAAGGAAGGAAAGAAGGAAGAAAGAGAAAGGGAGGTAAAGAAAAAGGGGGAAGGAAGGAAAGTTAGAGGAAGAAGAAAAGGAAAGAAAAGGAAAGATGGAAGGAAAGAAAAGAGAGACAGCAGAAGAGAAAGAAAAAGGGGGAAGGAAGGAAAGAGATAGAGAAAGAAGAGGAGAAGGAAAGATGGGAAGGAAGGAAGGAAGGAAGGAAGGAAGGAAGGAAGGAAGGAAGGAGGGAGGGAGGGAGGGAGGGAGGGAGGGAGGGAAAGAAGGAGAGAAAGAGGGAAGATTGGCCACAGCAACACGTGGCGGGTAAAGGTTGTTATTTCTATTATTATTATTATGATGCTATTGTTCCTCTGAGACCCTTTTAGGGGGAATGGGAGAGGTGTCAGGTCCCAGAGGCAATGCATTGCATTATTGTTATTGTTATGATGGTGGTGAAATAAAAGGAAATAAAAAGAGAAAGAAGGAAGCAAACAGGGAGGGAAGAAAGGCAAAGGAAGAAAGGGGAGGGAATGAAGGAAAGAGAGAAGGATGAAACCAAGTAGTGAAAGAAGGAAAGAAAGAAAGAGGTAGAGAAGGAAGAAAGGAGAGAAAGGGGGAGGAAAAGGGGGAAGGAATAGGTAGGGACCTCTCTTTCATAATAGTCCAGATATCTACCTCAACTTTGATAAGTTTTACTATAGGCCACAGCAACGCGTGGCAGGGCACAGCTAGTAAATAATAAATTTTCTAAACAGGCTGTTCCACGATTTAGGTGCAAACACAGACTCCCTCATTCCCTATTTGTCTTGACAACACTCCTACCCACTGTGTTTTTAATTGCTCGAGGGAATCCAGTGAGTTTTTCTGTCAAAATTTGAACTGAGTGTCATGCTTTAATTAATTGCTACTCTGCACTGACTGTGGGATTGCTCTGCCACCCTCATTTCAACAATTCATTCCTGGGATGTCTACGGCCAGGAAATATGACTAGTCAGACGTTCCAGCCATGGACTGAAATTATTGAGGAGATGGTTCTGTGCCAAAAAAATTTCACCTCACTGACAATAATAGGTCTGAAGAATTTAACCGACCAATTGGGTTGTGCAAGTGAGCAAGAACATTTTTCTGCATTTGTTTTCTTTTTAAAAGATGGCAATGGCAGTTCTACCACAGATCTTATTCCTTTACCTAAATGCAGATAAACAAAAAGTGCAAAAAAGTGGCCACATCTCAAAAAGGCCATAACTTCTGTGACTTCAAAGGTTTCATTCTAGAACAGAAAGAGAAGAAGAACGAGAAGAAATTTCTTTCAGCTGCTTTTTATTTTGAAGGCGACCTCCTTCCCCACCCCCCACCCCGTTATTCTTTCTTTCCTTCTTTCTTTCTTTCCTTCCTTCCTTCCTTTCTTCTTTTCTTTCCTTCTCTCTTTTTCTTTCTTTCTTTCTTTTTCCCTTTTAACCTTCTTACAATTTCCCTTTCAGGCTGTGCTTCTTTCTTCTCTCTCCCTCCGGCACATCTCTCAGAGAGTGAAAAGCAAGGACAGGTCACTTGCCTCTTTAAACAGGCATTTGGAAGAAATGTTCCAATACACTTGGACACAAAAGACAAAAACACAAAGGGGCGTTTTTAATTGGAAGCATTTTGGGAGGCGTTTGTGTACATTTTATATTCTCCCAGGTTTTTAACTTTAGAAAGCGGCTCACAATATAGCTTCTCTGGATTCACGCTGCCCGGGGCTGCTTTATTCTGTGGCACAGAGGCTTTTAGAGTGTGGCACAATACCTTTTGTTTCAGAAGTATAGGGCAACAAGGACCTTGTATGCCAGAGGTCAGTATTATATGCATAACGGAAGATTCAGATGCTGGAATGAGGGTATTGTACAGATGGAGGCCTTCCAGCAAACACTGGCACAAAAGAAAGCACACCCTTAAGAGCTGAAGCAGACACAGGATAAATACTCATTTTTGCACATAATGGTCCCTGTGATTTAACCTTGCTCAGCTGCTATGACACCTGCTTTTCAGAGTCATTGTTGAAGAACAAGCTGCGCGTTGTCTGCTGTATACATACAGAGCCATACAAGTTAACATTTCTTTCTTTCTTAGCTACTTTTGTTCCCTCTCTCTTCTCTCTCTTTTAAATACAGCAATTTTATGTCAGTGAATAGATTCGAACAAACCATAGCCTTGATTGCCACGGCACCGGGCCCTCTTTGAACTGTTCTGCCATACTAGCATCGGGGGCACAACACACACACACATACAGAAGGCATTTCTCAGAAGTTCAGGTGTGAAGGGAAATAGGAGTTTACTCCAAAAGCCGTTGTCAGGATGGGGAGCTGAAAAAGAAGGGTCAAATCCAGCTCTAGGACATGCTCACACAAACAACAGCAACGAAGTTGGGTCAGCCACTTTGGTAGCTGCTATTCAGGACACTACCCTGCACTTATGTACTGTTTGTGAACCTTTGTAAACAGAAGAAAATTCTGCTCTTTTATTCTGCCAGCATGGTGGCCATTTTTAATTTTACTGATGCAGCATAGATAGTCATGTGTCCTCTGTTACAGAACATTCCTCTACAACACTGCTTCTTAAACTGTGGGTCCTGACCTTGAATGGTGTCTGCTTGGCTCAATAGTGGTAACTATCAAAGATTTCTTAAAGCCACCCATTTACACAAACCTGTCAAACTCCTCTGGGACTTCCGAATTCAGACAGGCAGAGTTCTAGAGCACAATACTCCTGACCTGTATGGATTGTCGATGTTGGATTGTCGATGTTGCAATCCTAGGTAACAGCAGGATTGAAGAGAAACAACTGGAAAAGCTGACACGATATGAGGATTTAAAGATCAAACTGCAAAGACTCTGGCACAAGCCAGTAAAGGTGGTCCCAGTGGTGATCGGCACACTGGGTGCAGTGCCTAAAGACCTTGGCCTGCACTTAAACACAATCAGCGCTGACAAAATTACCATCTGCCAGCTCCAGAAGACCACCTTACTGGGATCTGCATGCATCATTCGCTGATACATCACACAGTCCTAGGCACTTGGGAAGTGTCTGACATGTGATCCAATACAACAGCCAGCAGAGTGATCTTGTCTGCTGTGGACTCATCTTGTTGTGTTTCAAATAATAATAATAATAATAATAATAATAATAATAATAATAATAACTTTACCCCTCCACCATCTCCCCAAGTAGACTCGGGCTGGCTTACATGAGGCCAAGCCCAACTGTACAACAAATATACACCATAAAATACAAACAGTAAAAAAATGATAAAAATAAAAATAAATACAAAAACAATATAAATGAACACACCGAATAATATAAAATCACAATAATTGGGCAGGACGAATTGCAAGAATTAAAAGTTTAAAACACTGGGTAAGCAGGCCATGTAGTGTATCAAGACAGAGGACAAGAGAGACAAAAGTAAGGTTTAATTGCACTAGAAGATAGAGTAAAGTGCTTCCGAGGACATTTTATGCAGGGTTTGGTCAGGTGTATTCCACAGAAAGGAAAATCAACCTGGTTAGCAAGACTTACAAATGCTGATTCATTATCAGCAAAAATTTGATTCGATTAGCTATTTTATATGCCTGTATACTTGGGGTCATGTAAAAATTTCTCAGACAAAAAGGGGTCCTGAGTGGAAAAAGTTTAAGAAGCCCTGTTCTACAAAAAGGTATCCTCTCTTAGAAGGGCTGTCAAGACCAAATCAAGAAAGGACAGGGGCCTTGAATTTCCCCCATCAATGGTAAGCATAGGAAGATTATGCAAGCCTAGTGATAGCAATCAATTTTTCAATGTGTATGCATACATGTAACTCAGCATATGCAAATTCTATGCACATTGCTTTCTTCTTTTCTCCTCTTTGGTGATGCATTTAATCTCCATTAAGTCAGTGGATCTATTCTAGCTGGGAAAATTCTGAGAGTGCTTTGGACTGCAAGAAGATCGAACCAGTCCATACTTCAGGAAAAAAATGCCCGGCTACTCACTAGAGGGAAAGATATTAGAGGCAAAGATTACGTACTTTGGCCATATAATGAGAAGACAAGAAAGCCTGGAGAAGATAATGATGTTGGGGGGAAAGGAAGGGAAAAGGAAGAGGGGCCGACCAAGAGCAAGATGAATGGATGGTGTCCTTGAAGTGACTGGCTTGACCTTGAAGGAGCTGGGGGTGGTCACGGCTGACAGGGAGCTCTGGCATGGGCTGGTCCATGAGCTCATGAAGAGTCAGAAGCGACTGAATGAATAAACAACAACATTCTAGCTAGAGGTATAACTAGCTAACAGCTGGAATAAAATCAGGGAATTGTCCCTCTGAATAAAATGTTTCCTTCAGATCCCACATTTCTAGCAACATTTAGAGGGAGTTGTTGAAAATCTTTTTAACATAAAATATTGTATTTGTTGTGTTCATATTTTCTTGGCAACTTTTCCTACCCTTTACCTTTTGGCTGTATCTTGACATGCTCAACTGAAAATTAAAGGCAATGCGAAGAGTTTAAGAAATAAAAGACATTTTTATTTCAAGGGGGCAGAACTGATTATTTCAGGTGGCAATGCCATCTTCCACCCCCCACCCCCACCCCCCACATCCATGGCTGCATTCTGAGCCAGATCTTCAACAATCAACTGTCTGTTATGACCAGGAGTTTTAAATAAATGTCCTGAACTTTTAACATATTTCAATTCATGTTTATTTATTGGGGTGGAAGAGGTTTTTTAACTGTCTCAATTTAATTTGTGTTTGAATGGTATAATTAATTCAATTTGTATTTTAATATGCATAATTTGTTGTGTATTTACCGGAACAACTTTTTAATTGTGTTGGGAGCCACCTTGCATCCCGGTTCTGGGAAAAGAGCTGGATATAAATTAAATATATGAATAAATAAAGCCATAGTAAAACACTCTAAACACCGAGTATGTAGTGACATCTTGCAGCTCCAAAGAAAGTGAATTCCAGAATTTGGAAGCATCACAAGAGATAACATTGCACTCCCAACAGATACACATCTGAAAACAAGAATATTCACTAGTGTAGCCTCAAGCTGTGGTTGTTTATTCCAGCAATAACCAGTGGTTGCTGGCAGTCCCATATTAGTGGGAAAGGGGTTGTTTTGTGCAAAATGTAATAGCCAAACTGATGTCAGGTATGCATTTTATAGATCACATAACATGGGTCTTACAAGAACTGCACTGGCTTCTGATTTACTGCAGAGATCAAGCTGCTGGTTTTGACCTACAAAGTCCTAAATGTCTTGGGCCATAGATATCTGAAAGACTGCACCCCCTACCCCCATATTAGTCTTTTGAGATCCTCAGAGGAAGCCCTGTTGCATGCGCCCAACACCTTGTGAAGTTGGGTTAGTATGTAGACATAGCAGGGAACTGATTTAAATTTGTACTTCAGGATTTTCAGACTGCTTTTAGAAAATATTTTAATGTGTTTTTCAAATGTGTCATCTCTGTAATGTTTTGATTGTTTTAGTTGTTCATTGCCCTTGAAGCTTTTATGTGCTGGAAAGCAACATAGAAATATCTTACACACACACACACTGTGTGTGTGTGTGTGTGTGTACACATACATAAAGTGAGTTTTAATCCAATTTTAAAGGAGTTGTTTAAGGCACCAAACTAATTTATAGAATATGGTTTAACACCTTGGATAGCACCCTTAAAGCCTGAAATGAAACCTGGAGTAGATTCACCACATTGTTGACATGGAAATCTACCAAACAATGCTATTTTTGTTCCCACTTATGTGCTTCACTGATAAATTAATCTGCATTTCATCAGTGGATTTTAACTTGCATTCTAACTCTGTGTATTTTGTTGTAGAAGATTAGCATGGCCCCTGCTCAAGGATGACATGCAAATTTTTGAAATATTCCATATTTTTTTCTATGTACAGTTGTATGCCTTGTCTTTCTATTAAATGTTAGCTGTATATGTGTTCCCTGAGTCCCCTTCGGGGTAAAAATGATGGAATATAAATACTGTAAATAAATAAATATTTATTTATTTATGAATGCTACATTCAGCAAAATACAAGAGGGATCCTCTCACTTCTGCAGGAGTCTACCATATACCATGCAGCTGTGGACAAGTCTACATAGGGACCACCAACTGCAGCATTGCCCAAACATGAATCAAGGAACATGAAAGGCACTGCAGACTACTTCAACCAGAGAAATCAGCCATAGCAGAGCACCTGATGAACCAACCTGGACACAGCATTTTATTTGAGAACACAGAAATGCTGGACCACTCTCACAACCACCATGTCAGACTACACAGAGAAGCCATTGAAATACACAAGCATGTGGACAATTTCAACAGAAAGGAGGAAACCATGAAAATGAACAAAATCTGGCTACCAGTATTAAAAAACTCTAAACCTAAAACAGCAAAACAGCAGAGGGAAAACAATCAGGGACATCTAATCACCTCTCAACAAAAGATTGCTCCAGGCACAGTCAGCCCATTGTATGCTAATCAAGGTGGTCAGTTCAAACATTCACACCTAGCTCCAGCAGACAAGAGTCCTTTGTCTCACCCTAGTCATTCCACAGATATATAAACCCCTTTTTCCTAGTTCCAACAGACCTCACTACCTCTGAGGATGCTTGCCATAGATGCAGGTGAAACGTCAGGAGAGAATGCCTCTAGACCATGGCCATACAGCCCAAAAAAACCTACAACAACCCAGTGATTCCGGCCATGAAAGCCTTCGACAATACAAATAAATAAATAAATAAATAAATAAATTGTATGTTTTAATAGTATTTTATCCCTTGTTTTAATGATGCTGTATCTTGCCTTGAGACACAGGTAGAGGTGGGTAATAAATTCATTATTATTATCAGCATCAAACATACATGACCTAAATCCAAACATTAGTCTCAACCAGAATAGATCCAAAATAGATGAGCTTAGAGAGAGTTGCACAAGCTGCGCTCCTCCAGGTGTTATCTCTCTGCCTGTCCTTCTCTTCCTTTTTGGTGTTGGTGAACAACAACTCCCAGAAGTCGAAAACAGCCACCCTCCAACCCCACAGTATTCAATGTTGGCCATGTAGGTAGTGTGCCAAGTTTGGTGCAGAACCATTGTGAGCTGGGTTCAGTGTGCTCTTTAGTAGTAGGTTAACTATAAATCCCAGCAGCAACAACTCCCAAATGTCAAGGTCTATTTCCCCCAAACTCCACCAGTGTTCATATTTGAGTGCATTGAGTATTTGTGCCAAGTTTGGTCCAGATCCATCATTACTTGAGTCCACAATACTCTCTGGAGGTAGGTGAACTACAATTCCAAAACTCAAGGTCAATGCCCACCAAACCTTTCCAGTATTTTTGGTTGGTCAAGGGAGTTCTGTGTGGCAAGATTGGTTCAATTCCATTGTTGGTGGCGTTCAGAATGCTCTTTGATTGCAGGTGAACTATAAATCTCAGCAACTACAACTCCCAAATTACAAAATCAGTGTGAAGGGGCACCCTCAAGTGAATGAAAATACATCCTATATATCAGATATTTACATTACAGTTCATAACAGTAGCAAAATTACAGTTATGAAGTAGCAACAAAAATAATTTTATGGTTGGGGGTCACCACAACATGAGGAACTATATTAAGGGGTCACAGCCTCAAGAAAGTTGAGAAGCACTGTCCTAGGAGGTGGCATCCAAAAAGTAACTTTTCTAATCTCTGGGGTGGACACCACCATGAAGAATGAGATAAGAGCAACCCAAAGCAGAGTACCACCAAGCTAGGCTGGTTAGCTGCTAATATCCAGTTTGAAGGAGTGACAGGCAATCTTGTATTATTCATTAACATTTTACAACTTTCATTGGTAAACTCCTAGATGCTATCAAATGTTTCCTACTGTTAGAACTATGTTAGTTTTAATAATCAATGACTGCAGAGCATTTATTTTTAAAAAATCTTTCAAGAGCTTAAGACTTATTGCTTCCATTTTCTGAGCTTTCTTAAAGAAAGAAGGGGTGTTGTTGGAAATGGTCAAATTTATCATTTATAGCAAAATATTAATGTAGCAGCAGGAGAGTTGATGTGGCCATCTATCTATAAGCATTCAGGCTTCAAAGAAAGCATAAACATGAAATTAATAGTTTGTCTACTGTAAGGGACAAATAAATGCAAATTCAGCCTCATTAATATCAAGTGGGTGACTTCTTGGTTTATGAGGTTTGGATTGATTTTGTCAAAGACCAATAGATTTATTAAAAATGTATTTTAAATTTAGCATCCATATACCCATTAGTTGAAAGAAATAAAACTCTCAGCAATTGCTACCACTTCTCCACCTCCACCCCCCTCCCCCTTAGACGTTGTTTTACCTAAATAAAGTTCATGCATTAGAGCTCACTTTCATGCTGAAATATGTCTCTTATAGGAGCTGCTATAAACGTCAGCATTTTCCACAGCATTAGTTTATGGGCCAAGTGAATTTTAATGGCATCGTAATCTCACTGCAATCAATTGTGGTGCAAGGGAGAAAAGCATGGGGAGTGTCCATTAAAAATAGCTTTGCATCATTTTTAATGTTCAAGCCCTTCACCAGTTTGGGAGGGAGTGCAATTTGGGGGTCTCTCTTCCCTCACCCTCACAAATCCATTGCTCTGATTTCAAGTTGACTAAACAGCACAATACTTACGCATTTCCTCCCAACTTTTAGAAAGGCTTCCTCATTGTTGTTTGGGGATTGATCTTGCATAGTTTTCACTTTTGGGAAGCCTAATGATGATGGCAGATTCTATGTTTCTTTCAGTTAAATATCATAAGGTTCTCCTTGCAGGGACATGACCATTAAAGAACTGCTAAAACTGAGAGCAGTTGACTTTGCTGAAAGACATGGCTACATCAAGGGTATTGTAAAGGATATCATTCACAATCCTAATCGGGGAGCTCCTCTGGCCAAGGTTGTTTTCTCCCACAATCCTGAAACCAAAAAAAAGGGTGAAGCTGCCTTCTGGTCCCAAGAAGGTGATCTCCTCTGCAAATAAAGCAGTTGTTGTTATTGTTGCTCGTGGTGGCTGTATTGGCAAGCCAATCTTGAAAGCTGGACATGCATACCACAAATTCAAAGCAAAGAGGAACTTCTGGCCATGTTTCCATGGTGTAGCTATGAACCGTGTTGGACATCCCTTTGATGGTGGCATACTGGCAAGCCTTCAACCATCAGGAGGGATGCTCCAGCTGCCCACAAGGTAGGTCTCATTGTGGCCTGGCATACTGGCAGACTGTGTGGAACCATGACTGTCCAGGAAAAGAAGAATTAAACCTCCAGTTCAATATATTCATATTGAAATAAATGTCATCTTTTGTGTAAGACTGAAAAAACCCACTAAAACTAACATTTATTACTAGGTTCTACTTTGATTTTCTAGATTGTGAATGACCTGTGAACTATCCAACTACAGTATGACCCCAACAGACATGTGACCTGTGGTTTTATTTATCTGCATCTGACAGAATTTGGTGTCTCTAGGCAATTGGTAAGTTTTCCAGGAGATTGTTTGGTATGCTTCTCCCAGATGTTAGCCATAAAGTTCTGACGAAAAACCAATTCCCAGAGATGTGTTCTCTATGGGTATTCTCATAGATGTGTTCTCATAGATCCTCCAGGATTACTCTATGGTATATCTCCACTGGAACTCTTCATTCAGTAGTCTTCACTATTCCATGTTATATCCATGCAGAGTCCTGGAAAATATACCCTGCAGATATAGGGTTTGTACTGACTCCCATTCTAGCCATGCCATAGGGTGCATTATTATTTGCATTATTTGTATCTAGCCATGCAAAGTCCTGGAACCTATATCCTGCAGATATAGGGGTTGCACTATAATTCTGAAACCCATTCTAGACATGCATCTTTAAAATTCTGGTCTATGCTGCCAGTGGTGGCCCAGATCAAACTTCCAAAATCAATACAGAGTGTCTCATTCTTTTTCGACCATGTTGACTCTTAATCTAGCCTGTGCATTAAAACCAGTTCTCAACCTGTCCGTAACAGAACACACTTCTAATAAATAACCAAAGAACTGGGAGAAGAGTGATACCACCCAGGCTATTAATTTGACACCAGTGCTTTTGATCTGCTCTTTGAATGACAAAGAAGAGGGAAATGTACTTCCTTTTAATCTTCACTCCTACATTTTAAAGGCCCTCAGTAATGTTCCCACCAACCAGATAATTTTCATTTGCAACTCTAATTAATCTGTGAATAAATATGCTTTGAGAGGAGGATTGATTTAAATGAGGGCTGTCTTTCCACCTTTAATCTACACGCTATATTTCTCTTGAGAGAAAATAGCTCTTTGGTTGTTCTCGCTCTCTCTCTTGAAGTCCGCACATGACACACACTTTCTCTCTCTCCTCTATTTTATTATCATAAAATAATGGCTTTAGTAGGTGAATAAAAGGTGAGGGAAGTTTTACAAAAATGGGTGCCTATTCACCCTTGCTACCTTTAATCTACTGCATTCTCCTCCTAATGAACGCAAATTACCTCTGCTATTTGACAGAGTCTTTATACTGTACAATACTGCCTAGCAAGCCATTCCCTGAAGAGCATTTTTATATTATTAGTAGGAGTATTATCTTTAATCTTTTGTCGTGTGAAAAATGAGGACAACATGAAGCTCAATAGGAAGCAAAAGCTGCTGAGATGATCCATACTGGCCTCAGTATATATAATAATGGAATGATTTGCTCTCGTGGTCCAATCAAGCAGAAAATCACCACAAAGTTTTGCAGCTGTAATGTGAAAAAGTCAAGGCAGAGAAATCTGATGAAATTGTGGGATGAATGAAACATTAGACAGGAAGAGACAAGCTGAATAAGTTGACCAGGTCCAAAATTGAGGGTGGTACACCAAGAAAGGGTTTGGAGATGATTTGAGGAAGAAGTTCATATGTGTAGGGTACAAATCTGTACCAGGTTGTGAATCTTACTTCTGATTTGTTTATATAGTTTTTATCTCACTCCTCAGACTAAAAGATTCACAGAGCACTTTACGTATACTTTTTAAAATATTCTTGTTATTTAAAGTCTGCACATCTGTCAATATTGGAACTCAAGGAACCCCTTTGTTCTTAGCACCCACAATTGCACCATGGGCAAAGCGCTCAATTGCTTGTGTGTATATTTAGATAAAAACAAGATGTATGTGCCATGTTTTGTAGTCTCACAGTGCCATTTTTGAAACATTCAGCTGTCTTGGGTTGAAAAAATCGTAATTTTTTTTCCATTTTTATGGGCATTTAATGACTTGCAAGGCTGTGCCATTCTTTACAGCTTTGAAAGTTCTCTTCCCCCCCCCCCCTTTCTCTTTTTTACATGCACACAAACTCATGGATGCCAAAATCTGTGGAAGCTCAAGTCTCATTATATACAGTGTTATAATAAAATTGTGTCCCTTATATAAAATGGCAAAATCAAGCTTTGCATTTTGGATGCTTTTTTAATATTTCAAGCTATGGATGGTTGAATTTGTGGGTGCAGAATCTATGAATATGGAGGAGTAATTGTATATGTAATGTGAGTCACATTATTTAGAAACAAAATGTGTATGTGTTCTTAAACCCACTCAGCTTCTCCACATAAATGACTGCTCCTGAGACTTTCACTTATATGTAGAATGAAGAGCTAGCAATTTGGGCTTCACAATCCTATGAGGTTTGTAATATATTATAAAGACCCTTTCAGGTCATTGCATTAAGCACACCATATCTCCACAGCAAACCAGTTCTAAGCTTTCCTGACCACTGCTACATTTTAAAAGCTTGCTGCTGGTAAAGATGAAGCTGGGAATCATTTTTCTTTTCCTACTGCTCCCAGAAAGATAAAAACAATCCCCGTTATTTGGAAAGCTAGTCTAGTTCACAGATAGGGCATGTGTACATGGATCAAAACCCCTAGACCCATCCCAAACATACCAGTGACTTTCTTCATGATGCACAACATCTGGTAAGTATTACAGGATTTTTGAGTTTCAACTGACTTTGCCTCACTTTTAGCAAAGTTGGGGAATACTTTAATTTGGATTGACCCATTTTCCAGACTGGACACATATGTCATCATCCTTTCCCTGTACTCATAAGTGCAGGGAAGCGAGATAGATCATGCCCATGTTGCTGCTGCCGCTGCTCCTATCCAACCATGAAGCTCCATCCAATCCCTCTGTTGCAGGTAGAGTTGTCCGTGAAAATCTTTTCTTTCATTTCACCCATTCTTTTGTTAATTTCTTACTTTCGGGAAGCCTCCTCCCAGTAGGAAAAGCTCAATAAGAAATCAAGTGGGAGCCGATCCCAGCTCCTTGCCTGCATTTCATGAGCATGAGGCGTTCCATGCCGCCTTGCCTTGGAAAGAGAGTGCATGCGTGTGGCATGCAAGCCCAGAAAGCATGCATGTCTGCCTGCAGCCAAGCACCTCCTCTAGAGTAAGAATGAGAACTTGCCTGTTGCCTTCTTACCTTGGAAAGAGAGTGCATGTCTGGTGTGCAGGCCCAGAAAGCACGCACACCTGTCTGCAGCCAAGTGCATCCTCTAGAGTAAGAATGAGAACTTGCCTCCTTGTCTTGGAAAGAGAGTGCATGCATGTGTGTGTGTGTGGTGTGCAAGTCCAGAAAGTGCCAGTGCCTGCCTGCAGCCAAGCACCTCAACTCTAGAGTAGAAACAGGTAAGAAACCTCCTTCAACCACGTGCCTGACTGCGGCTAAGTATCTCTCCTCTAGAGCAAAACTGCTTCAATGCATAAAATGATGGGAAAGGGAGCCTGGGAACCCCCCTCCCCCATAATGGTCTGATAGAAAATGGATCTTTCGGCACCTCAGAGCAAAAACAGATATCTCTCCTCCCAATTCCAAGAGGCTCCCAAAAAATGGATTGTGGCCCTCACTGAAAGCCGGGACACAAAACAGGTCAAGGCTTAGCCTGGAAACACAACTTTAGTTGTAGGCATTTCTGCCTAAAACACCAACAAGACAGAAAAGAGGAGGTGAGATCACCCCCTCTCATTCTCGGTAGCTGAATGAACACCTTGTTCTGACATCAGCAGAGGCATTCAAGAAAGGCAAGAGCTTGAATGGAACCCTGTGGCAAGCTAAGATCAATGGGAGCATTGGTACAGAAGAGGTGATAGCACAGTGCAAAAGTTGCACTGCCAGAAGGTCTAGGCTACAGCACCAGATCCAGCATGAATGTGCTGAATCCGGGGGCTTCTCTGGGACACATTTACACAAGTCTAACTTGCCTGGTGCAGGTCCATCTCCAATGTAAATATGGTGCTTTTCCGAAAAAGTCCACACTTGACTTGAAAAATGGAAGCATGCTATGATGGACATTTAAATATTTGCATGTACAGAGACCCATGTAGACAAAGAACATTCTCCTCTTCCAGGGCTGTCACAAAGCTATTTATTCAATAAGACTACACTTTTTAAGACTTTGTAGCCATTCTCTGTAGTCACAAGTTGCTTCAGGCCCATGCTACAACTATTATATTATACATCTTTTACTTTCTAAATATACTACTTAGGCTTATTATCCTTTGCTCCAAGAATGCCTCATTTACAGAGCTGTCTTTGTTTCTCTCTTATTATATACAGCATGTATGTTCAAGGTTGCCAGTTATTCTATTATTCAGGCAGGCATTTCCCCACCATCATTCCCACCCCCACCCCAACACACTTATTTTTCTACTGTATGGTCTCAGTTCAAGGTTTTACATTCTTTTTTCCACTCTCCCTAAGTTTTGCCATTTCTTCATTTTAGAAAAACATTTTCTCTTCCTTTATATTTGTCTGCAGTTCTCATTCAATTTCCTCCCTATAGGCACCTATCCACAAGAAACACAGGCCAGGCTCAGTGTGCATCCTGTATTACTGGTGTTTGAAAAGAAACAAATGGGGTTTTTTTATTTTTTTCTTGTTTTCTAGTCTTTAGCAACTTCATGAATTGCAAAAACAGATGACAAAACATTTTAGTAAGGTTTTTTGCAAGGAACTTTGCCAGTGTTAAAAGTAACACCCCCCCCCCCCCCCATGATAATAGAAAAACTTGAAAGTATTTCTCCTCCAACCTCCATGGACACCATTGAAAATACTATTTTTACTTGAATCTAATGCTCACCCATAACACACACACACACACACACACATTGAGGGGTGGCCATGATGCGGGTGCTGCTGGGTTAAGTGGCCAGACTTTCAGGGGAGTGAAATCCAGAGTGGGAGGGGGAGGTACTGAATCTCAGGCTCTTTCTATACTGTCCTTATATCCCAGGATCTGATCTCAGGCTATCTACTATAAACTGAATTATATGAGTCTCAACTGCCAGGTAATCTGGGATAAGAAGATAATCTGGGATCAGATCCTGGGATATAGGACAGTGTAGAAGGTGCCTCAGTCAGATCCTCCTACTAGATACCTTTTTAGATTTTTAAAAAAGATATTTTATTTCTAAAAACTTCAAGAATTTCCTAAAATTCAGTGGGTGATCCAAACATTCTGAAACTTGATGGGCTTGCAGTGGTAAATGTGCCCTCCAAGTATGGCTATTTTCCTCCAAATAGCCCCAAAAATAATGGAAAGGGGAGACTGGGAGCTTTCAGGAGCAAAAATGGTATCTTCTGGCTGCCGGATCAAAAAGTGGCATTTTGCCCTCCTGAATTCAGGCAGCTCTCAAAAAAAATGGAACAGGGACACTTGAAAACCAAACACTGAAAACGGAGTGGGGTTTACCCGAAATACATGCCCTTAGTGCTGAGCCAAAGTTAAAGCTGAGTTAAGTCGCCCTTTTAAAACACTCATATCAATGAAAGCCACACCACTGAAAGAAGCATTAGCAATTCTTTCAAAAAGATATAAACTACCTCCTCATTTTATGGCAGCTTTAGGAATGCTAAGCTACCTCTTCCCACATTAGAAGCTTGCCTCATGTGAAGGGCACCATGGGTGGCAGTTTCTTAAGTATGCAGAAAGTAAACTGCTTATTTATTGTTATTTGAGTCAAAAAACAAGCCAAGACATATAGAGCCGCAAGTGGCATTGAGAATTTAGATCACCAATCTGCCCATCTCAGAAGCCTCCTTGCGACCGAAAAAATGGAAGCCCACCTTGGCTAAAAGACACACCATGGCTTTCTTCTGTTCTGATTGACTCAACACGCAGTGCTCACAGAGAAACCCCATGCGTGTGCTGCCTCTCCACACTCCATGTAGCTGAAAGTAACTGAAAGCAGTCATTTTCAGCAGCCACATGATCTGTTGCAGCTGGGGAAAAAAATGATAGTGGAGCCTGTGCTGTTACAACTGGCCAAAATAGCAAGAGACCATTTTGAAAAATGGATCCATGCACAACCCTACTATTTATCTAAAATACCAGATTCACTAAATGTCTTAACAGAATCATCTGTTACAGGAATCGTGGATTTACTGTTACAAAATAACACATAATATAACTTGCACACACAGTTATCACTTCAGTGATGGATTCATGCACTGCATACACCTATTCCACTATGACTTTGAGAGGAAGATATCAAGCTTGGCTGTTATTCACATGCCAGAACATAGAAAAGCCATATTTAATATTAACCATATCTTTGGAAACTTCTTTTAAAATTAGCTATCATTAAACTTTCCCAAAATATAGTTCTTCATTTTCTATTTATCAAAAGCAATTATACTAATCACTTTTTGCTTTGGCCTGTGGCATAGCACACATTTCCTCTTCAGCCACCTTACTGTTTCTGCAACATGTGCAACTAGCAACCAATTCATGGTGCAGTTATGAAGTAGCAACGAAAATAATGTTATGGTTGGGGGTCACCACAACATGAGGAACTGTATTAAGGGGTTGCGGCATTAGGAAGGTTGAGAACCACTGGTTTAGGAGAAAGCCTCCTATTCGTGAGAGCTACACTTTTGATCATTTTGAAGCTGATTCTGTTGTGGATGGTAAAATCTCACTGAAACACCCAAGTTAATGGTGCCAATTTTTAACATACAAATAAGACAAGCCCTTAAGACAAAGGGAACAATATGGCATGAAAACCACTTTTGTACTCTTATTCTATCTTCTCACCCAAATTGTTTTATACAATCAGGAAGAGCATCTACCTAATCTTTCTTTCCACCTTACATTAAATATTAGAACCTTTTTCTTTGCTTAGATTTAACTCTTGCATTGTAGAGATTACACCCTAACCACTCTTTTATCACGGCCCTCAGTTCTCTTGTGCTGAAATTGGAGTGTTGCCACAAGAAACATTGTTTGTTTTACTTTTAATCTTTTCTTCCTTTCTCCACCCCCATTTTAATTTCTCTTTGCCAGGTTTGGTCTTAGCGCAAGGACATAGGGAAAGACATTCTTTCAGTTTCTTCCAGGCATTGTGGTCGACTGAAATGGAAAACAAGACAAAGCCGCAAAAGAAAAGCTTATTATGGACAGCCTAGTTGGAAGAAAATGAATCACCTAAGCAGATAGATTTCAATGATCTCAGGCAAGCTACATTCTTTATTCCGCATCTAATTGTTCAAGAAAATGTTTAGCTACTGCATAATGTGATCCATAATGGAAGTTATGTGAAATAACTAAAAAAAAAAAACGTTTATTCAAGGGTCTGCTTCTGAAAGTATAGCCATAATGCACTTCTTCCAGGGGTTTAATAGAATTTCCTCTGATGGAAATTGGATGGATAATAAATTCTCCCTAAGATGCATTTTTTAAAAAATTGAAATGTATGTCACCTAGAAGACTAGCCTTTCAACAGAAGCATGCAAGCATGGTTGTGCAGCCAGCAAAATTAAGGAGAACTGAAGGAACTAATTTTTAAGTTAGACACCTGGTTGTATTTTTACTCATGATTCTGAGTAATCTGTTCGTTGTATCTGCTTTGCACAAATAATGCTTCTGGGATCCAACCATAATATACTGTATTGGTAAACACTGCACATAACGTAAGTTTTAACTAGTATGAAATTGTGAGATAAAAGTTCCACAATCAGGCATGTACTTTCCCAAGGAGGACCTTTTCTCTCAATCCAGGGCTAGTAGATTTCGTGCTTATGAGAAACTACTATGTGGATACATAATAATCAAAGAGGTGAATACTTCAATTAAATGAATTAAATACATTTCATTATACCACAAAAATGCAACAGTTTGAATACTGAGAGTTTAAAAAGAAATATAATCAGAATATAGTTTTTTTTTCCTGTGGACCTGGTTTTTTGTTCTATGGATCTGGTGTTATGGTTCTCTCAATAATGAGGCAACTTAAGCACTTTCATGCCCAAGTTGTTATTCACCAGTGGGTTTTTTTTTTCTGAGAGTGCTGCAGGCAGTTATGTTGGAGTAAGTGTCTCCCTGCTTATCTGTCAGTGTTCACTTTTTTTTTTCTTTCTGGCCAGTTTGTGCATTCTTTCTCTCAATCTCCTTCTTTCTCTGACACCCAGGGTATTCTTTTCTTACACGCACAGTGAAATGCTACCACATCTTAGAAACATAGACTAATAGAGTTGGGAGAGACCACGTGGGCCTGTAAAGCCCTTTATGACTCAGCCCTTTATGACTCAGGCCGAATAGACTACTGCAACGCACTGTACGTGAGGTTGCCTTTGAAGACTGTTCGGAAGCTTCAAGAAGTGCGACGGGTGACAGTCAGATGTCTCACCTGGAGCAGGGTACAGGGAGCACGCAACTCCCTTACTATGTCAGCTCCACTGGCTGCCAGTCTGCTACTGAGCACAATTCAAAGTGCTGTCTTTAGCCTATAAAGCTCTAAATGGTTCTGGCCCAGCTTACATGTCTCAACGTATCTCCCTCTATGAGCCAGCAAGAAGGTTAAGATCTTCTGGGGAGGCCCTACTCTCAATCCCACCTCCTTTGCAGGTGGTTGGCAGGGACAAGAGACAGGGCATTCTCAGTGGTGGCCTCTCGGCTATGCAACTCCTTCCCAAGTGAAATTAGATCATCCCCCTCCCTCCTAACCTTTAGGAAAAGGCTAAAGACATGGATGTGCAACCAAGCATTCAATGAGTTATTTATCAGTGTGAAAAGATGGAATTGGAGCAGCCACAGACTACGATATTGGATTGCGTGATTTTAAATAAATGTTTAAGGTTTTATATGTTTTTAATTATTGTTTTAATGTGTATGTCTTGAGTATGTGTGTTTTTGGCATCAGATTGTTTCTATATATGTAAGTCTCCTTGAGAAGGGTGGGATAGAAATAAGTAAATCAATAAATAATATTTGGCTGACCACATCCCCTTGTACAAACCTGCCTGGACCCTGAGATTTTCAGGAGAGGTCTTTCTCTAGGTCCCACCTCCATCTCAAGCTCAGCTAGTGGGAAAGAGAGAGCAGGCCTTCTCTGTGGCTGCTCCACAACTCTGGAACTCCCTCCCCAGGGAAGCCAGAAAGGCCCCCTCCCTGCTATCCTTCTGGCAGTAGGCTAAAACCTTCTTATTCAGGCAGGCTTTTAAAGAGGAAGATGTTTAAAATCTAGTAAGGGGATGCTGTAGTTTTTAGCTTTGATCATTTTTATGGATTTAAACTGTTCATTTTTAATACCATTTAATACCATTTATGTTTAATTCTGTTTTTATGTTTGTATATTTGTAAATTTAAAATTGTACTGAAGGGCTTTTAATGTAAGCCACTTTGAATCTCCTTATTGGAGAGAAAAGTGGGGTATAAATAAACATAATAGTAAAAATAATTATCATCATCATCATAATCCAACACCGTGCCATGGAGGAAAAACACAATCAAAGTATCCCTGACAGATGGCCATCCAGCCCCAGACTATCGGCCGAGTTGTGTGAAAAAGCTTCCAAGGAAGGAGCTTCCACCACACTTCAAGGCAGGGCGTTCCAGTGCTGAACAACTGTAGGGTTGATCTTTCTCATCTACAATACTGCTTGCTTTGTTTCTAACTTCATATATTTAAAAGCATATATTGGTAATATTTATATCACAGAAGTGTTAGGAACAGAGAACATAACTTTAGATATACAGTACAATATTCCCTGAGAAACCAACATGCATAACTCATAGCTGATGCTGCCGATACTGTAATAAGAAGTTCTATTTGTGGATAAAGTACTTTGTCAATGATGGCATCAAACCCCTATTTATTTATTTATTTATTTATTTATTGTCTTTAAGCTTTTTTTGTTGCCAACACGACACTCAATAGACAAAAATATTCTTTTTTCATTTTTTTTTCAAAATTCATTTTTAAAATCCTTCATTCTTCTGAGAACAAATTGAAACTCAAAGCCAACTCTGAACTTAGATTTAATATTCAAAGGCTATACAGGACAACATAGTATTGGTTACTCATCAAGAGCTGAATAGGAATGCTTACAATGTGTTTTTACTCCCTCTGAAAGGTGAGTCCTACAGCTTTGAGGTGTTGTTAGACCCCATATTGCTCCACATTCAGAGTAGGGAGAACTACCAATTTTAGTCTGACTTTTCTATCAACAGAATTTCTTTCTTTTCTGAACTGAGCTTGAGTTCCTTCACTCACATCCAGTACACTACTGTATTCAGACAATTGTTTAGGATTTGTCAATCATCCCAGGTCTGTTTCTAGTCACTCTTTGGTATTCATTGAGAAAGAGGGACAGAACTGTGCTATAAGCATTATTATACCACTCTACTCCAGTACTCCAAGCATCTTCATGTAGATGTTAAAAAGCGTAGGGGATTTTACCGAGTCTTCCAAAACCTCATACACTTATGATTATGTAGCTGAACATGATCCACTATCACTAGTTTCAGGGAACTTTCAACCACATTAGCCTGAAACCAATAAGATGGTTTCAGGCTAATTCCATGTCAATTAAACTCCACATAAGGGTACTACAACTGATAGTCCAGAACTGCTGTGATATCCAACATAAACAATGCATTTTGGTGCCCTATTACAGGTCATTTGACAAGGCAACCAACATAACTTTTGATATCCCCACGTCAGGCTCATACCCAATTGAAATGGATCCAAGAAATCATTTTGATCAAATAAAGCCATAATTTTTGTTGTCACCAATCACTCTGAGGCCTTACTTAGAATATTCGGAAATGGGCAACAGTAATTGAGGATGGTGGAATCCACAGAAATTTTCTTTAACAAAGACATTATAACTGCTTTAAAAAAAGAAATACAAATATCTTTCAAAGACGCATTCACATGCTCTACCTCTACCATTCAGTTATCCAGCATTCTTTTGATATCTGTTTTGTCCATCAGAATGGGATAAATGACTATTGCACTCCAAAGCAGGATCCCCTCTGACTTTAAACACCACACTGTTGAGTTAAAATAGCAAGCAGTTTATTGAAGGTAATAAAAGCCAAAGCAATAAAAAGTAATTCACAGTAAAAGATAAATCCAATTGATTAGTAAGTAAAAGGAGCAATTAGTCTAAAGAGAAATAGTCCAAAGAAGTCAGTGAAACTAGATATTTGATTTCAAAGACAAATAAAAGCAAAGGCACTTAAAACAGGAATCAAAGACAAGAGTCCAGGAACTTGGCATTAAGAACTTAACATGTATCCAACATTGCTTCATCTGAAGCTAGATTCTGCACTTGGCACTTATATCCCTGCCCTATTTCCCAAACAGCTAAGAACGGATTTTCCTTAACTTTGGTTTCACTTCTAACTTCTGCTGTAATCTGGCTGAGCGCCATAATTGCTGATTTGTTTGTCTTTGCTCGCTAAAACAACTTCTTCTGTTCAAGGTTTCATTAAAATCTGCAACTGGAGATAACTGACCAGGGGACTCGGAGCAGAGCGTTTCCCAGGCTCAAGACCTTGAGAATCCTCTTGCAGCAATACAGGCCTCTCTAATCCATCATCTGAACTGCATTCAGGCCCCACATCTCTAACACCAGGCCCAGAAACCATCATCCCCATTCCCTTCAGGAACATCTTCATGGACAGCATCCCCATTCCCATCAGAGGAATCAACTTGAACATGAACAACATTGTCATTCCCATCATCCAAAACAACCTGATCATTAGACAGAATCACAGACTGAACAGGCTGGCATACAACAATGACAAAGTTGTGCTGTTGAAACATAGGGCTTATCTAATATGACTGTTTGGGTCAGTGGTTCCCAACCTATGGTCCATGGACCACCAGTGGTCCCCAAGAATGAAAATATGGTCTGTGGCTTCACCATTACTACACTGTTGCCTCGAAACCATGTAGCAACAAGCGTCTAGTCTGACAAAACCCTCTTATAATGCCAAGGCAATAGAGATGTCGGGAGGGGGAAAGCTGACTACCCATGAAAGATTACTACTACCACATCAGCTCTAGATTATTAAATATGGTTTTCTGTGGGAGAGCAGGTGGCAACTACTGGAGCTGATGTGGTCTATCCAATGTAATTTTCTGAATCAGCACCCCAAATAACCAAACCGAATCTAAAGGTGACCAAAAACTTATTTGTAACCCTTTTGGTACTAATGTTGTACAGTGGTTCCTGGTCAAAGTGATCCCTGGTCAAAAACTTATTTGTAACCCTTTTGGTACTAATGTTGTACAGTGGTTCCTGGTCAAAGTGATCCCTGGTCAAGTGGTCCCTGTTAAAAAAAAGGTTGGGAACCACTAGTTTAAGTCAATGTGTAGGAGGATCAGCCCCATGGCTGCTATACACCATACAGGGTTGATCTGCCTTAACCCAGGGCAAGGCCACCTTAATACCCATCTCCTTCTAAACCTAAAAGGTGTAAACTGCTGGTTTTGGATGCTCCAAATGAGCTTTGATTTGCAAATTGCTTTTCTCCCACACTGAGTTGAAGTAAGAGAGAACTTTCACTTCAAGCCATGCCTCCAAAGTGAGCTCTTGAGTTCTAGCTGAAAGTTGGCTAATAAAGGAAAGTTTGTCCGCCTGTCCTTTGGAAGTTATTCACCACAAAGTATCCCTTCCAGAAAATACTTTTATAAAGAGGAAGTAGCCAAGAAGTAAGTTTTACATGCAACCCCACAATATGTCCAATGGGCCTAAAACAGATGTTCTAAGATACCTTTTCAGAATATTGCAATACAGGGAATAGTGCGATACGGGGCTGACATGAATGCAGCAGCATGAAGGATGACCACAGGTTTAGGATTATGTTTTTAATCAGTTTTTATGTGTTTTATCTGTTTTATTAATCTAATATGTTGTATTTATGCAGTGTGTGTTTGCAATATGGCACTGAAGTGGCCAAACTGTAAGCCGCTCTGAATCCCCTTAGAAGAGCGAGGTACAAATATAGTAAAATAAATAAATAAAATATTACAACTTCTACATAGACATCTGCAGCTTTCACTATTTCATGTTACTCTGTTTTCCAAGTTGTTATATTGAACACACAAAATATCTATTTAATGTCATTCTTAGCTTTGGAGCATTTGTTTTTTCCTGACTTTGTGCCTCAACATCATTTTAACTGATTAGGGGGTTTTTGGCGGTGAATAATTTTAACTTGGTTTTGCCACCAATTTTGGCATTTAAGGATAAGCTGCTAAGCATAGATGATAGATACAGATAGATAGATAGATAGATAGATAGATAGATAGATAGACTGACTGTCTGACTGACAGATCGATCAAATTACTAGACAACTCTTTCACAAAGAATAGTCCTCTTAGTTTAATGGAAGACAAGGTCTGTCTTAAACTTCAGAGTATCTGGGGCTGGAGCTACACTGCCATATAATCCAAATTATCTGCTTTGAACTGGATTATATGGCAGTGTTGACTCATATATTTCAGTTTAAAGCAGAAAATATGGATTATCTGCTTTAATATTCTGAATTATATGTCCAATCTGAGAAGCAGAGGTACCTAACCATTTTCACAGGCATATGCTTGGGTAATTTAAATATGCATAAAGTTAAAACCAGATGAAGCCAGGAAGCAGAAAGTGTGAGTGAGAATGGCCACAACAAAAATGCTGATTTTAAAAATGCCATGTGAAAACTATATGGCTGTTTGGAAAATCCATCTTCATTCATCTTTAGTACTGAAGTACTTGTACACTGGTTACTACTTGTAACCTAGATCAATATGTCTCTGTTCCTGGGTGCTACATATGTTAAAAGTGTGTGTCTGTGTCTGTGTGTGCTGTGAACTCACAACATGTACGTCCCCATTGAAGCAGGCCTTTTCTTGCCATTCAGTGGTACTCTTTGTTTGCAGGGAGGAACCATAGAAACCATTTCAAGGCAAAGATGCAATTATGGCTTTTGTTTTCCTCACCTTCCTTTCACTAGAACCTTGGCCTGGCCATTCAGCGTTCGTTTCTCCTCAGGTTGTGTTGTGTCTTCCTCCATTCTTTCATCCCCCGCCTCCCTCAGAAGGTCAGTTAGAAATGAAGCTTCTATTATCTGCAATCTGCCACCAGCTCTAAGCTGGATCCCCTTCTATGCACTGAGGCCTAGTCAAGCATGAAGGAAAATAATTTTGCCCAATCTCTTTGCTCTAACGCACACCGTCCCTCTTCCTATCTTTCCCACAACTCCCCACCAATCTAAAGGGGAAAAGCCCATTCCACAATGAAAGCACAACAAGATAAAAATCTGCTCTAAATGTGATTCCAGCTTTCAATACACCCCCTTTCAAATATCACCATAACCACTGTTTATCCTATTTCTGGGTTTTTTAAAGACCCAAACCTGTAAGTTGATGATTACCCATGTTCTATATAATTGCAATGGGTATAGGGAAGAGAACTTGATTAATTTCTCCCTATGAATTATGCATCACTTTGCTCCCCCCCCCCAAGTCTCTCTGAAGCTTTATTATGTATATTTGTGAATATTGTCACCTGTCCTCTCATTTCTATGAAAGCTTTCTCCAATGAGTATCGGTTAAAAAATGCTTGGTTCTTAATCTGCTATGAGCACATACACACTACACTATATAAGGGTCTGCTTACGAGAGAGAGAAACACTGAGAAGATGCAAGGACACGATGTCTTTATACAGAGCACAGTGGCTGCAGAATAGTTTTTTCACTAGACAAAGCTATGTTGTATTTGTTAAATGGTGAAAAACTAGAAATGTTTGAGGGCGGATCCAGACAGGGCTTTATCCCAGGAGAGTCCGCATTTTAAAAACGTGGATTTTCTTGGGGGACTGTGCACACTCACCTCAGAAAGGACACACGTTCTGGATGGGTGTCCAAATGCTCTCATGGGACTGGCCCATGAGAACATCTGGAGACCCTACACCCTCCCCCAAAGCCCCCAGGCCCAGGCCCGTAGCCAGGATTTTGTTTCGGGGGGGGGGGCTGAGTTCGGTTTGGGGGGGTTGAGTTTGGTTCGGGGGGGGCTGAGTCTGAGTGAAAGAGGGTCTACCCTAGCAAACCTTTTGTATCGTTACCCTAATACCCCCATGCATATGGGATATATTGAGTATAGTGATCAGATCATGATATGAATAAACATAGCAGTTTAAATAATGCACCAGTAAGGCCTTCTCACGGACCACCATCAGAATTTGGGGGGGGGGGCTGAAGCCCTCCAAACCCCCCCCCCCCCCCCCGGCTACATGCCTGCCCAGACCCCTTAGAAAAGTAAAATAAACTTACCCGGCCTCCAATACACACTTGGAGCAGCTCTCCCGGCATGTAAAAATGACACGGCAGGAGAGCGGGGGGGGGGGGGGGTAGTGATTATTTGTATTGTGTTTTGCTTGCTTGCTTGCTTTGTTGTTTTATTGATGTAATTTTGTTGGACTTGGCCTCATGAAAGCTGCCCCAAGTCCCCTTGGGGAAATGGTGGTGGGGTATAAATAAAGTTTTTGTTGTTGTTGTTGTTGTTGTTGTTGTTGTTGTTATTGTTATTATTATTATTATTATTATTATTATTATTATTATTAATGAATACTCATGTTTACTTGACTCCACATTACTTCAAACCTTTTTTTATTCATGTCAGGAGCAACCTGAGAAACTGCAAGTCATTTCTGGTGTGAGAGAATTGGTCTTCTGCAAGGACGTTGCCCAGGGGATGCCAGATGTTTTGATGTTTTGCCATCTTTGTGAGAGGCTTCTCTCATGTCTCCACATAGGGAGCTGGAGCTGACAGAGGGAGCTCATCCATGCTCTCCCTGGATTGGAACCTCCGACCTGTTGGTCTTCAGTCCTGCCAGCACAAAGGTTTAACCCATTATGCCACTGGAGGCTCTTTTGAACCTGAACATATGGTACACATAAATTCTGCTCCTAAAGGCATTTCGCATGTACACAAAAGTAAACCGATGAGATGAGACGACATGCCAAATTCAAGCTAAATTCCTTCTAACTGCCCTCTCTTATCTGTCAAAGCAACTGGCTCATCACATCCACAGGAATAAGTTACAAGAAACATTTACATCCTTTCTCCATAATAGCCTGCTTGTCTTTGAACTAACCAGCCATGCCAATGGCTAGGTGACCAATTCAAATGACCAATTGCAAATACTATTTAAAGACCACACATAAGAAACTACTTTACAATTTACGTGAGTATGCATGAGGTTGAACAATACATAATAATAATAATAATAATAATAATAATAATAATAATAATAATATTTATTTATTTATATCACGCTACCATCTCCCCAAAGGGACTCGGGGCAGTTTACAAGGGTGCACATATAACATACAGCAGGTTAAAATGGTACAAAAGTAGAAAACAAGTCACATAAAACTATAACAACCACCATCAACACATGTAGCATAAAATCAAACTATAGAAGATAAAACTAACTGCCGTCAATTCACAATTCCACCAGAACATTAGGAAGAACTTCCTAACTGTGAAAGCTGTTCAGCAGTGGAACTCTGTCCTGGAGTGTGCTGGAGGTTCCTTCTTTGGAGGCTTTTAAACAGAGGCTGGATGGCCATCTGTTGGGGGGTGCTTTGAATGTGAGTTTCCTACTTCTTGGCAGGGAGTTGGACTGGATGGCCCACAAGGTCTCTTCCAACTCTATGATTCTATGATTCTCAGTGTTGTTCTTCGATGTTGCTCTCTTGTCACAACCACTTTGGCATCCATAGGGACTGTTATATCTGTGTGTGCAGTACTCTCATGTTGCCAAAACTGTTCACACAATAGAAAATAATTAGAAAAGGACCGGGCTGTGGCACAGCTACATAGTTAATAGCCAGATGCATTAAATCACTACTGACTGAAAGGTCATGAGTTCAAAGCCAGCCGGGTCGGAGTAAGCTTCCAACCATTAATAGTGTTGCTGTTGACGTATGCACCCCAAAGACAGTTGCATCTGTCAAGTAGGAAATTTAGATACCACTTTATGTGGGGAGACTAATTTAACTAATTTACAACACCATAAAACCTTCCAGTAGTGTGCCTAAGAATGAGGAAGTACTCCATCAAGGACCCAGTGTCACAAGTGGATGGTGAAGCGGCAGCTCCCCCTGTAGCTAGAATCAAGCATACCCTCATGAAGTCAGAAAGTTGGAATGTTAAATTGCCACTGTGTCTGTCTATATATGCTGCATGTCTATGGCATTGAATATTTGCCATGTATATGTGCATTGTAATCCGCCCTGAGTCCCCTGCGGGGTGAAAAGGGCAGAATATAAATACTGTAAATAAATAAATAAAATAATGGCCTAATTAACAGTCCACTGGGACTGATACCCAAAGGTAAATAAATACATATCTTATTGCTTCCCTTCTAATGTGTAGGTGCAACGCAGCTCATTAATCTATTTGGAAGATGGAGATTGGAATAATCAGTGAGAAAACATCTTCAAAAAAGAACAAGTTTACATATTTGGAAAAGATGGGGGGTCTGTTTCCTATGCCTATATGAGACAAGAAAAAAGAAAGAAGAGAAAATGCAGTGAAACCTGATAAAATCAGTATATACAATATGTAATGAGGCAACGGAGTGGATAATACAAAGGAAAAGTACACCAAGGAACCCTAGCAAATGGCTGTACCTCTGTTGACCCCTAGTGGCCCATAGACACTTCAGCAGGTGCTTGTGGTTGCACGTTTCTTTACCTGTGATGGAAATGGCTGTGGAGTCAAGTTCTGTACCATTAGCAATAGAATAGTTTGAATTGCAAGGTATATTCCACTCCTGAGTACGATTTGTTGCCTGAGGTTAAGCATGCAAACACAGCTTACTTAACCTCTGTTGCTGTTGGCTTGTTTTGCAAATGGAAATTCAATGCAAAAGAAAAGTCTTCAAGACCATGCCTGCAGTATGAAAAGGGAGGAGAATCAAAAAGAAGTACTTTAAGGAAGAAGAGAAGGAAAGACAACCTACAGAGCCTCCAAGGGGATGCTGAAGCCAAGATATGGGAAATTCCATTTCTGAAACTAATGAAAAACTCCTTTAAAAAGAGATCTACTAAAATATAATGCAACAAAGTACCCACTACAACCAGGGAGCCAGCATGGTCTAGTGCTTTGAGTTGTTGGACTAGGAGTTAATCAGAAATGGGACTGAATATACACTGCCAAATAATACAGTTTCAGAATGCAATTTAACAGCATTGAACTGGATTGTAGGTGTCTACACTGTCATATAATCTAGTTCAATGTCTGTAATCTTCATTCTGAAGCCACATTATAGGGCAGTGTAAATCCAGTCTGGATCTGAATCCCTGCCTGGCCATGACAACTCACCAACAAACTCCCTCTGAACAAATCTCACCAAGAAAAACCTCAGGGTCAACATAACTCAGAACTGGCTTGAAGGCTCATTCATCTCAACATACTTCCACCATTGAGCCAAACTTATTTCATTTGTGACTTCCTCTCACATATTTATACATGGCTATCATGTCTCCTCTCAGCCTTCTCTTCTTCAGGCTAAACATGCCCAGCTATTTAAGCCACTCCTCATGGGGCTTGTTCTCCAGACCCCTGACCATTTTAGTCACCCTCCTCTGGACACATTCCAGCTTGTCAACATCTCCCTTCAATTGTGAAGCCCAGAATTGGACACTGTATTCCAAGTGTGGTCTGACCAAGGCAAAATAGAGGGGTAGCATGACTTTCCTGGGTCTAGGCACTATGCTCCTATTTATGCAGGGCCAAGTTCCCATTGGCTTTTTTTGCTGCCACATAAATTGTTGGCTCATGTTTAACTTGTTGTCCATGAGGACTCCAAGTTGTTCCACTATTGACTCAATAGATGCCATGGCTTGATGTTCACCCATTGCACAGTGGTCAGTAAACTCCTTTATCACTGAGGTTTATTTAACAATAGATTTTGCAGACTTGAAATCTATCCATCCACACTACAATGGATTCTGAATTCAAGGAATAAAATATCAATGGCTTGAATGTGTGTGTGTGTGTGTGTGTGTGTGTGTGTATCCCAAATGCAAGCCTTTGGGGGATATTGTCACTTTATATATGGGACAGCATTTTACCATGCCATTGTATATCATGGGACTTGAGCATCCACAGATGCTGACATCTAGAATCAAGCCCCAGCTGATACCAACCACCCTCTATATTTCATATGCGAAATAAAAACGATTTACAATAGCCTAAAGCAGATGTGAGAAATTTCTGTTCTTTTCGTTGATGGAGAATCTGTATTTCCCATACTTACCGGTCAACATATACAACTATGAGGGTTCTGAGAGGGCCATATGTTACTCATCTTGTTCTAAAGGAAGCTAAGGTCAACTTATATGTTACTTTCTTCTCTAAAAAAACTTCTAGATTAGATTTGATTATCTTCCCTAGAATAATCCAAGATGACTCTGCGAACCCCGCCTCCTCCAAGGTGAACTGAACCACCTAAACTGGGCTCTACAGGCCAATGGATACTCCACCACAGACATCAGAAGAGCTGCAAGACCGAGAACAAGCCATGAGAGTAAGGACTAAGATCCACCCAAAGGAAAAGGGTTTTTACCATACATTATGGAAACTACTAACCACATAGGGAAGCTGATGAAAAGACAAAACCTACAAACAATCTACAGACCTACTAAGAAACTCCAACAAATGCTATGTTCAGCAAAGAACAAGAGGGATGCTCTCACCTCTGCAGGAATCTACCATATTCCATGCAGCTGTGGACAAGTCTACATAGGGACCACCAAATACAGCATTGCCCAAACTCAAATCCAGGAACATGAAAAGCACTGCAGACTACTTCAACCAGAGAAGTCAGCCATAGCAGAGCACCTGATGAACCAACCCGGACACAGCATATTATTTGAGAACACAGAAATGTTGAACTACTTGAACAACCACCATGTCAGACAACACAGAGAAGCCATTGAAATCCACAAGCATGTGGGCAATTTCAACTGAAAGGAGGAAATAATGAAAATGAACAAAATCTGGCTACCAGTATTCAAAATTCTAAAATCAGGACAGTAAAGAAAGAATAATAGTCAAAAACAGTTGAATTCCAGACAAGAAACAATCAGGGCCAGCTAATCACCTCCCAACAAAGGATTCTCCCAGGCAGGAAGCAGCCAAGCCTTGAAACTGCAAGGCTTCTCAATGCATATCAAGGTGATCGATTGCACCATTCATACCTGCCTCAAGCAGACAAGAGTTCTTTCTCCCACCCTGGACATTCCACAGATATATAAACCCCACTCACCTTGTTTCCAACAAACCTCACAACCTCTGAGGATGCTTGCCATCAATGTGGGTGAAATGTCAGGAGAGAATGCTTCTGGAACATGGCATACAGCCCAGAAAACTCACAGCAATCCAATAATTTATCTGTTAGAAAGACACTACAAGAGATCTCTCATTACATACATAGAAGGGGCATCAGTATTGTGTGTTGCAAAGGGCAGGCAGGCACTAGACCACTTAAATTCCAGTTCAGCTGTGGAGTTAGTAGCATGATGCAGGGCAGATCGTCATCTCTAAAGGTGCATCTATATTGTAGAATTAATGCAGTCTGACACCACTTCAATTGCCATGGTTCCATGATATGGAATCAGTTTACAAGGTGTTTAGCTTCGTCTGCCAAGGAATACTGGTGTCTTACCAAACTATAACCCCCATGATTCCATAGCATTGAGCCAGTTAAAGTGGTGTCGAACTGCATCAATTCTACAGTGTAGATGCATCCTTAATGTTCAGTGGTCTTCTAGTGCTGCCAATCTACCCACCTCCTTTTCCTGCCAATTGTTCAGGGGAGCTTGGTGACCTTGCATCACAGCCAGGTATTATTTAAGCTCTTCTGAAGGAGGGGAGCTCTATAAAGCTAGAAGGAGATTAAAATATTCCAGAGGGAGCCTCTGTGCTTAAAATGAAAATAAACCTAACGGAAGGATTACAAAACCAAACATGGAACATTACATGAAGCAATAATTACCTCTATTATTTCTCTGCACTCACCAAAACAGGTATTTAAACAAACAAAGGAGAAAAGAAAAGGAGAAAACAGCACTGAAAGTTGTTTTATCTCAGTTAATCCAGGCTTCTTTGATAAGTCTGTAATAGGATCATTTGGCTTTTTTCTCCCAAAAAAGTGCAGAATGTGTAAAGATCCCCCCCCCCCCATTTTTTAACGTAAAGTTGTTATGGGGCTATGTAGATTGATGGTTTGCCCATCCATCTTCAATAGTATTACAGCATTGCAACAAAAGTGATTTTGACTATGTAAAAAAATAACAGATTGGATTGTTTGGTGGTGGTTGTGTTACTACAGAGATTTTGATTACACTTATTTTGTTTTTTGTTTTGGGGTTTTTTTGGTTGGGTTGTTTTTTTGGGGGGGGTTGCTACATAGTACAATTCAAGAGAGCTATTCACAAACAACACACAGGAGCTCATTAAAACAAAATTAGTCTCAAATAAATCACACTGTAATCAATAAGACAAGTTTGAGCTCTAAGGGCTCATTCATGCTGGCAAAAGCTCCAGGGTTTGGTGGAAGATACACTATGCACACTGTGTATCCTTTATCCAAATTGCTCAGGACCAAAAATGTTTGGGATCTAATATTTTTTCAGATATATATATATATATATATATATATATATATATATATATATATATATAATGAAATCTAAAAATGAAGTTCATTTACGATTCCTGTACACTTTCTTTTTAAAAACCCTCTTTTTGCTCTATTGCAGGCCCTGTCTGGAGTGGGCACACTTCAATATCCAGGTTTAATGCTTCCTTAAAGCTATTTCTACTTTCTACTCTAGAGGAGAGGTAACTAAGTGGTAGTAGTTTTCAGAGAATGCAGGTTTTCTTTTTGTTTCCTGGGATTAATTGTTATTATTACTTTAGAAGTATTTGAAAGAGAGGATGGGAAGAAGAAGAAAAGCTAAAAGGGTGAATCTCCCAAGCCCCCCACCCACCCATTCCTGCATGTCTCCAACTCCCAGTCAGTCTAACTAAATAAAAAGAATCAAGAAAATAAAGGAAAATCAAAAAGGGGTGACCAATAGGAGAGGAAGAGATCAGCTACCATGTGGTCCAATTCCAGATGGGAATCTGTGATGAATGGCCCCTTGCTGGTACTGGCACCCAAACAAAATGTAAGAGCCAGATTGGCCAAAGGTAACAGCTAAAAATGGATTCGTGCTCAAGTCTATTATATAGTATTTTAATAATTTTCTACATGAAACAAAAGTTGTATACTTTGAACCATCGAAAAGAAAAAAAACTCAGCCACCCATACAGTATTTTTTTTATTTTTGGATAAGGGATGCTCAACCTGTACTTACTTGGATTTTTTATAATCCATAGACCATATCTCCTGTCCCAGTACTATTTGTCACAAAACACCAGAAATAGGTGAGACTTTTAAACCCAGTGCAGGATATGGATTTTATTTTTTTCCTCCTGCCCTGAGAAATTCTGATAAAAACAGGAATAAAATCCCACATTTGTGTCTTTTATCTTAAGCCCCAGTTCAATGCAGTTAACTATATTATGAGTCTAGGGTCCCTTCTACACAGCTGAATAAAATCCCACACTATCTGCTTTGAACTGAAATATATGGCAGTGTGGACTCAGATAACCCAGTTCAAAGCAGATAGTGTGGGATTTTCTGCCTTGATATTCTGGGTTATATAGCTGTGTGGAAGGGCCCTAACTGACCATATAATGGAGCCTTTGTTCCTCTTGTACTGCTGGGTGGCCCCATTGATAGTGTATTGAATGGGAATGTGATCTTTGACACATAGGTGATCTGATCACTTCTGTTTGGTGACAAAAAGAACTCCCTGAGTATAGAACAGGAGGAAAACTAGTAACATATAGTAGTAATATATAAATGCATTTGAAAGGTGAAAAGGAAAAGTGAGATTATAGGAGAGGTAAAGCCCTCCTCATTTCAGTGCATGGTGTGCACAGACATTTGACCCAGAGAGTTGCCTACTATTGTAATAAATGGGGATTTTTTTTCTTCACCATACATATCTATATAATCGTAGACTAATTCATATCCTTGCCAGTAGTTGTTTGAGATCCATGCTTTTATATGTCTGAAAACTTTATGGGGGGATGAACAGAGGCTCTCTTTCTTTCTTTTGTAGATGGCTGAGTTGTTCCCAAGATCATATTCCCCGAGGAGGAGATCTCATAGTTATATGCCAGTGACTCTTCCTATTCATTGCAATAATGTGAATTGAAATGAAATATCGGCAACCCATCTTATCCGGCATATCTGTATTTCAGATCTGTATTTTTGAAAAGAATATTGAAAAATATAATACCCAGCCTTCAGTAACCTGCTCCACTTTATTATACAGACCATGCGAGTTTTCCATTTTTTATTGAATTGGCCACTCAGTCATACTAAACATGGCAAGAAAATAAAGGAAAATAAAATGAACCAATAAATAAAGCCAGAGTGCCCAGAGCTTTCATACACTGAAGCTCACTGGAGTGATCTTCAAAGTTTATCAGGGAGCAGATTAAAATAACACTGTGCAATGAGACAGAAAATAAGATGTTACTGCAAGCACAATGTGGATGCTCAGGGCAGGACCTGATGTGTGCTTTGAAGAGGAGAGGAGGGTCCTCCCAAAACCTCTAATTTTTCCCTAGTGTGGTCTCATATTTAAATAACACTGGCTCTGTTCTCCTATGGAGTCTATGCCCTAAGAGCAAACTGGACTCTTCGTCAGGGTATAAGTTGTTGAAGCTAAATAAATATTTTCCCAAAGGTATCTGACTTTGTTGCCTTTAGCTTTCATAAGAAAGCTGTTTAGTATGTTTCAAAAGTGGAGGAGTTTAGCTTGCCGTGACATCTTATTTTCTGTTCTACTGCACAGTGTTATTTTAACAAGGACACTGTGCTCTCTGATAAACCTAAAGGGACCTAATACCTTCTAATATCTTGCATTCAAATGTGTGTCTGTGTGTGTGTTGAAAAGAACTGGAGGAGAGAAGCTACAGTTACTTAATAAACAAATTGTGAAGAAGAGAAATTACAGTTACTTACTATACACATTTTCAAGATTTTTGTGTGCAAATGTGTGTGTGTGGTAGGGCTGGAAAGATATTTCTTTGGACCAGATATTTTCACACTTATGGCGACCTATTAGGAGCAAATTCTCAGCTTCCTTCAAAAAGTCATATATTTGTGAGTTTTCCTGGATATTTTCAGTAATTCAAATATGCACAAAACACCATGTGTACAGGTTGAATATCCCTTGTTCAGGATGCTGAAATCAAAAATACTCCCATATCAAATACTGTCCATGTGGATGGCTAAGATAATGACACTTTGGTTTTTAATCTAAATATGCACAAAATATTGGAAAACATTGTGTATACAATAGTCTTCAGGCTGTGTGTAAAAATTGTATATGAAACATAAATTAATGTTGTTGCTGTTTATTCGTTCAGTCGCTTCTGACTTTTCGTGACCTCATGGACCAGCCCATGCCAGAGCTCCCTGTTGGTCATATTTAAATTTGGGTCCCATCTCCAAGATATCCCATTATGTATACGCAAATATTCATTTAAAAAAAACTGAAATACAGAACACTTCTGGTCCCAAGCATTTTGGATATGGGAGAATCAAGTTGTATTTAGAAATGTGACTAACTAAAATATGCATCTTTTTAAAAATATGCAGAAACACAACTTATTCAATAGAGAAAATTTGCATAAATTAGGGGAACTCTGCAAAAATAAATTGTGCAAATCTGCCAAAATGCATAAAAATATGAATTTCAGTGCAAGAAAAAAACCCAAAATAAAATAATGAAAAGAGGACAACGCAAATGAGATTTGAAGAAATTTGAGAAAATCATAACAAATATTTTCACATCCCTGCAGAGTAGTTTGTGCTGGCCTAGGGAAATTAAGGTTGCAACCAGGCATGTAGCCGGGGGGGGGGGGGCTCGGGGGGCTTCAGCCCCCCCCCCCCAAAAAAATTCTCATGGTGGTTCGCCTTACTGGTGCATTACTTAAACTGTTATGTTTATTCATATCATGATCTGATCACCATACTCAATATATCCCATATGCATGGGGGTATTGGGGTAATGATACAAAAGGTTTGCTAGGATAGACCCTCTTTCACTCAGACTCAGCCCCCCCCCGAAACTCAGTGTCCCCCCCCAACCCCCCCTGAAAAAAATTCAGCCCCAGCTGTGGGTGCTGTGTTGATAGGGCCCAGGGATCACGTCATGCAACTTCCGGTTCCAATCCACACAGCTGTTTCAGAATTTTTGGGCTCCTGGAACCTGAAAAACCCAAGAAAACACCCACCCCCTCACAACCCCCCCCCCCCCCAGAAAAGCCTTGAAAAACAAAAATAACTTATCCAGCCAGCATTTTCGTACTGCTAGCCTTCTCCTGGCACATAGAAATGATGTGCCAGAGGAATGGGGGGAGGAGGAAAATCAGTACTCCTCCCCTCCCCGCTTCTCCTGGCACGTGACTTCTAGTTACTAGGAGAGGGCTGACAGCAGGAAAATGTTGGCCAGGTAAGTAATGTTTACTTTTTAAGGCTTTTCCTGAGGGGGAGGTTGTCAGTATAGGGGACCCCCAGAAAGTATGGAGTTTTTTAGTGGTGTGGGGACAGAAGTCTGGCTTGATCCAGATTTTTAAAATGGGTTAGACGGGACTTTTCCCATCTGGATCTGCTCTAAATTAGTTTGTACTCATTTTCACTGCTCCAGTTACAGGTGCAACATCCCCTAGATCTTTCTCTGAGAATCCTAGCAAGACTCAGGATAAGTAATCTTTGATATTCCATGCTCTGTTTCTGAAGAGTTTTTTTTCTTTCCCATGTTTTTTTAGTGTGTCTGTACAAGCAGGGAAAGACATTTCCTACCTTCACTCCCCTTTGGTGAACCTTCTCTCTTTATCCTCTTTCTTCTGTCTGAATTTTGGTTTTTTGTTAACTGTTGTAAAATTCACTTGACTTATGACAACAACTCCAAGGTGCCCTGTTGCCTTTTACCTCTGACTCATATACACTTTCACCTCTGAGCATGCCAACCACTGAGTGTCTTTTCAGCTTGAATCTACTTGTGTGAATAGCAACAGCGCTGCTCTGTGTATCCCAGCACCTTGTGGGGGACCTTCCAAGCTATCTCCTGGTAATATCTTTTTTTTCTTTTGGACTATCATCATAGGGTTTTCAAGATAGAAGCCTTCAGGAGTTGTATTCCATTGTTTTATTCTGTGCAGCACTAACAAGTGTTAGCTATAAATGCTACTGCTGTTGTCTGTGAGGCCCCATCTGCCATATAATGTGGTTTCAGAATACAGTTTAATTGCAATGAACTAGATTATGGGAGTGTACACTGCCGTATAATCCAGTTCAATGCAGTTAGCTGCATTCTAAAACTGCATTATATGGCAGTGTAGATGGCACCTAAGAGATTATCATTAGTATCATCTTCCAGGCCGGGACCCCATCTACACTGCCATTATAATGCAGATCGAACTGTATTATAGGGCAGTGTAGACTTGTGTGATGCAGTTTAACTGTCTTGAAGTGGACTATATGAGTATCAGTCTACACTGCCATATAATCCAGTCCAGTGCAATCTGCATTCTGAAACTCCATTATATGGCAGTGTAGATCCAACCCAACTACTGCTGCAAACCCCATATCCTTCCACCTTTTGCAGACTCAGTCCAGCCCTAGTTATAGTATTAAAGAGCTTAACATCAGCTTGGATCTTAAAACCTTCTTGGCCAAATAAAACTTGCTTATTTACATTAATGTTTTCTCATTATGAAGTAACTATGCTGCATTAGCTAGACTTTCTTTTGTTAACCATTATTGTTTGACATTTATGTTGTAGCATAATATTTGCTAATCCTCCATGCTGCCATTCTTTATTTTATGATTCTCTTACATTTCATAACTTTCCTTTAAGATAACTCTGTGTAGTCAGTTTTTAAGATACACATCCCATATCAAGAGTCCTTACTTTTCTTAAAACGTGTGTGTATCATTCCTGGAAACATTCCTGGAAAATTTGCAGTCTTGCAAACTGTCTTAATTTGCAAGATTCATTCCATATATCTCTCAATAAATCCTATTGTGGAAGGGAAAATGGGTCAATAGTAGGACAGTGGTTCTCATCTTGTGGGTCCCCAGGTGTTTTGGCCTACAACTCCCAGAAATCCTAGTTAGTTTACCAGCTGCTAGGATTTCTGGGAGTTGAAGGCCAAGACATCTGGGGACCCTCAGGTTGAGAACCACTGTTGTAGGAAATATACCTTGCTCTTCAGTCTCCACATCTAATTTGACTTTTAGGTTTGATAACATGTTAAGGACTATAATTTTGTTTCTTCTAATTCCGTGGTGTTTGCTTCATGGCATGCAGCAGCAGCAACAACAATTTTTCTCAAACCGCATATGCTTTTGTGATCTATGATAATTCAAATTGTTGCATGAAGCACAGATGTTCTGGACCACACAAAAAATTTCAAGCTACACATCATTTATCTCTTCCCACAAGTCTCAATCATTTTTTGTATGACCAGGACAACTATTTGCAACAACTATTTGCAACAGCTTTTCCCCCTTCTTTTTCTTCTCTTTTTGGAAACATTTTAATTTCCACATAGAAATGCTTTTAAATAGGATCATGTTTGGAATTAAAATGCAACAATGTATGTCTGTCATTTAAGAGATATTAAACTGGTTTTACAGATATTTGAAATTGTTGTCTTGTAGGAAAGGTACATACTCGATATAAGCCGACCCGAATATAAGCCGAGGCACCTAATTTTACCAAAATAAACTAGGAAAACAGATTGACTCAAGTATAAGCCAAGGGTGGAAAATGCAGCAGCTACTGGTAAATTTCAAAATAAAAATAGATACCAATACAATTACACTAATTGAGGCATCCATAGGTTAAATGTTTTTGAATATTTACATAAAACTATAATTTAAGATAAGACTGCTAAACTCTGGTTAAACCATTATTCTAACGTCCTTCAGCGTAAATGTGCGTACGTATCCTTCCAATAATAATAAGGTAAAATGATAAATTTAATAATAATTATAATAATAATAATAATAGAGTAAAATAATGGAAATGTAATAATAACAGTAATAACAGAGTAAAAAATAAATAACTTGACTAGAGTATAAGCCGAGTGAGACTTTTTCAGCCTAAAAAAGGGCTGAAAAACTAGGCTTATACTTGAGTATATACAGTAAATATAAATAAAATAAATAATATATTTTGTGCAGGACTTCCAAATTTATATATATACTATAACTAGAATCCCTCTAAGTGTTGTGCTATAAGTATGGTTGCTTACCAAGTCTGTATTTTACTAACAATCACACTATGTGTCACATTTTTCCCTAAGTGCAGAAAGACATCTTGTTCCTAATAGCATATTACTTTCCTCATGAATGTATCCTACTTTTAGTGTGTTTTGTTTGAGACTCATCATTGAAATGTTACACACAGGCTTCATTTGAAGCTCTGATTGACTATTAAACTGAGAAAATTCTATTATGAGAAGGAAAGCAGCATAATTATGGGAAATGTATATTTCATTTAATGCCCCTTTTCACTCTCACATGCATCTATCTATAGAGGACACAAAAGCACACTTAGGAGAAATACCGAAATAGGTCTCCCTGACTAGGCCCACTCCAATAGAATATCTTTGTGGAGTTCCTCTACTCATCACCTTGGGGAAGAAGGCTGGAAGCTACTGTGTTTAATAATAAACCTACAGGAAATGTGTTTGTGTTTTTTTCAAAACTGAATGCTACCAACTCACAGATAGATAGTACGTAGCAATCTCTGTAAATGTCCATCAAAGAAAAAATTAATATTAATGACAAATCAAATACCATCAGTGAGAATCACTCTGGTGTGACAAGCTCAATTTCTAGCCTATGGTGTCTTCCAGTTCAACATATTAAAATTGGACTGACCTTCCTAACCCTATCTGTGAGATCTGCTAGGTAGGATGAATAATAGAAGAGCATTAGGGTCACCTAGATTTTAGGGGTCACCAATCCAGTGTGTGGCTGGAAGCTTTTAAGGGGAGCCTCAATTTCTGTATGCATCATGCTGACTCATTCAGGCCCTTCACAAATCCTAAACTGTTTCTAAATTTCCATTTCCCTGGACAGTTTTGTTGGCTTCCTCAAAGAGGGCTTTGCTTTTTTACTTTTCCATTGGATCCCATGATAATTCTGTGGTGGGGGAAATATAGAAACAATGACATAATGGGCTTTGTAACAGGTTTGTCTTAGGGTTGTCGTAAGTCAGAAATGACTTGAAAGATCATAACAATTAAACAAGAAAAATATCATGGATCCAAAACTCACAAGATACTTTGGGAAGTTAAAGCCATGGTGACATTCCATGTTAAGTCAGAAACAAAGCAAAGGAACATAACAATAAGAACAACAAGAACATGAATCCAATACTCACAAGATACTTTGGCAAGTTAAAATCTTGGTGACTTTCAATGTTAAAAATGTCAATCATTTCATATTAGTAACTCTGTCATAATCTTGTGAGTGGGTTGAATCCCATAGTATTCAGTAGATTACTCAGTAAAAGGTATGTTCAGTATTCCAGGTTTAAGGAGCTACTAGAGGATTTTTTTCATAATTTCTAATCCATAGACTATATACTAGAGGAGCTCTTTGTGCTTCTTCCAGTTTATTTATTTATTTATTTAAAAGTTTTGTATACCGACCTTCTCACCTCTCTTAAGGGACTCAGACCGGTTTCCAACCATAATATCACATACAGTCAATAAAACATCATACTTCATATTACAATAAAACATTAAAACAATAAAACAGCAATTACATTCAATAAATACAATGGTCAGTCGTCCCACTACAATTGATGTTCATCATCCTCCATCCATATCTCAGGGTGTTGGCTCACTCATCGAATGCCTGTCTCCATAACCACGTCTAGTGTCATAGAATCATAGAGTTGGAGGAGACCTCGTGGGCCATCCAGTTGTCTAGTGTCATAGAATCATAGAGTTGGAAGAGACCTCGTGGGCCATCCAGGCCATCCCTACCAAGATGTAGGAAAATCACATTCAAAGCACCCCAACAGATAGCCATCCAGCCTCTGTTTAAAAGTCTCCAAAGAAAGAGTGCCACCACACTCCGGAGCAGAGAGTTCCACTGCTGAACAGCTCTCACAGTCAGGAAGTTCTTTCTAATGTTCAGGTGGAATCTCCTTTCCTGTAGGTTGAAACCATTGCTCTACATCTTAGTTTCCAGGGCAGCAAAAAAACAAGCTTGCTCCCTCCTTCCTATGACTTCCCCGCACATATGTATACATGGCCATCATGTCTCCTCTCAGCTTTCTCATTTGCAGGCTAAACATGCTCAGCTCTTTAAGCCGCTCCTCATAGGACTTATTCTCTAGACCTTTGACATTTTAGTCACCTTCCTCTGGACATATTCCAGCTTGTCAATATCTCCCTTAAATTGTGGTGCCCAGAATTGGACACAGTATTCCAGGTGTGGTCTGGCCAAGGCAGAATAGAGGGGTAACATGACTTCCCTCGATCTAAACACTATGCTCCTATTTACGCAGGCCAAAATCCCATTGGCTTTTTAAGCTGCTGCATCACATTGTTGGCTCATGTTTAACTTGTTATCTATGAGGACTCCTAAAAAAATTTCACACATACTGCTGTCGAGCCAGGCATCCCCCAGTCTGTATCTTTGCATTTTTTTTCTGCCATACTGCTTCATCACACTAGAAAAGGAATCCATTTTAAATCCTGTTTCTGCCTCCTGCAGAATTCTGAGGTTTGTAGTTTAGTGAGGCTGCTAAAGACTCCTCCCTAAACTGCAAACCCCAGAATTCTGCAGGAGGCAGCAACCGGATTTAAAGTGGATTCATTCTTTAGTGTGATGAGATCTTAAGTGGATTATTTTGCATTTGTCCCTGTTGAACTTCATTTTAGTTTTGGCCCATCTCTCTGTTGAGATCATTCTGAATTCTGCTCCTGTCTTCTGGAGTATTAGCTATCCCTCCCAATTTGATGCCATCTTAAAACTTGATGATCATGCCTTCTAACCCTTCATCTAAGTCAAAGACGGAACCCTGCAGCACTCCACTCTTCACTTCTTTCCAGGTTGAAGAGGAAACATTGGTGAGCATCCTCTGGGTTCATTCATTTAACCAATTACAGATGCACCTAACCATAGTTTTGCCTAACCCACATTTGACTAATTGGTTTGTCAGAAGGTCGTGGAAGACCTTGTCAAATACCTTACTGAAATCCAGATATGCTACATCCATGGCATTCCCTTCATCTATCCAGCTTGTAACTCTTATAAAAAAGAGAATAATTTAGTCTGACATTACTTGTTTTTGATAAATCCATGTGGACTATTAGCAATGACTATATTTGTTTTTAAGTGAATTCAGACTATTTCCTTAATGATCTTTTCCAGAATCTTGCCTGGCATCAATGTGCGGCTGACCGGATGATAATTGTTGGGGCCGTCCTTTTTTCCATTCCTGAAGATAAGGACCACACTGGCAAATACACTGTTTTAAAGGGTTATAGTCTTCCTTCTCTTGGTAAAAATATTTAACATAATTTTTCAGTGGTTTTACTAAGAGATTCACATCTGAAGTCTCTTCCTTTGAATAAAATCATCTCATAGTTCTCTTATCCCTTATTTGAAGCTCCATTTCAAGGCACTGCGAATTTTGCTAGCATCCATATCTAGTGGGATAAAAAGCAGTTCAAAGTCATTCCCTTGTATTTTCCTCCCTCTCACACCCTGTAGAATCAGCCCTCATAATAACACATTGCTAGCTTTAAATAGGCCTCTGAGCAGTTAGCAAAGTCAAGGCACAATCCAACCAAAGATAAGTACTTTTAAGTCTCGTGGATTTCCATGGAGCAGAAAAACTTTTGAACATGCCCTTTATAGGTAAAGCCTCTGCTGTGACTCCTATGTTATTAGGAACATGCATTTCTACTGAAATACACATAAATTTTCATTAAATAAAGGAAGTTTTTTCTCATTACAAAGAATCCTCTCCTTTGGTTCTTCAAATTCCACAACTGAGTGGAACTGAACCCCCCCCCCCTGAGTCACCCTTGGGCTGATATGGGCAGGGTAAAAATGATGTAAATAAATAAATAAATAAACTTGCTGCCTTATAGATGTGTTGGACATCTTGAGCTGTCAGATATGACTACAGTGGCACATGCCTTGGTTACATCCCATCTGGACTTCTGTAATGCTCACTATATGGATCTTTGGGAACTATTCAGAAACTTTGGTGGGTTCAAAATACTGTGGCCAGAATGCTGACTGGGACAAAAGAAAACACCTCCCTTGTTGAACAGTTCATTTCCAGCAACAGTTAAAAGTTCTGTTTATCACCCATAAAACCCAATGCAGCTCAGATTCACACTGTCTGGGAAACTACAATTTCCTATATTAACCTATCAGAATATTCAGATCCACTTTCTCTCAGTCCTGTTATTATCACAGTGAGGAAAAAGGAGGGAGACTTCAATAGATGCTCCCAGCCTCTGGAATTCCTTTCCACAAGATGCCAAGCTAGCTCCCCTCCCTACTTTCCTTTTGCCAACTTACAGGGCTTTTAATTATTAATTTATTGCAAAGAGATTTTCATGTGATGTGTGTAATCATCATCATTGTCGTCGTCTTTATTTATACCCTGCCACCTTCTCCCCAAAGGGGACTCAGGGCTGCTAACATGAGACCAAGCCCAAAATTACAACAAATAAAATACAAATACAGCAAAACAAAATACTAAGAAGCAAAAATACCATCAAAATAAATATATAAAATAATGAAATAAAATAAACAGTTCCAAAACAACATGAAAGAGAAATGGGACAAAGTGGGTGGGCCAAATGTCCTAAAAATAAAATTGATAAAATTGATAAAACCCTAGATGAGATAGGTAGAATATGTTTCTAAGAGAGAATGTGTTTCTGAGGAGGGAACTCACAAGGGCGGAACAGTTGGGTTAAACCTTCATTAGGTGAGGGGAAAATGTGTGTGTACTGCATTTTAACTATATTGTTGTGTTTTGTAAATTATTATATATTTTTAATGTGATATTTTAATGTGATTGTTGTTTAATTGTGTTTTAATGTATTTTTAGCTTATCTTATTTAGAAAGGTGACATATCAATTAATTAAACAAATTATAACTCCTAGCATTCTCAGTCATCATGGGCATCAGTTTAGTGAGACACTATTATGACCAGCTGCAACAGTAGGGATGAGGAGTGACTAGAAGAGTGAAAGGGGGAGATAAAGGTCAGCAGCTCCCAGCAATCTCCCCAGTTTAGTTCAGTCACTGCTGAGAACAAGCCTTCAGCAGTGAAGGACATTCTCTAGCACAGTGGTTCTCAACCTGTGGGTCCCCAGGTGTTTTGGCCTACAACTCCCAGAAATCTCAGCCACTTTACCAGCTATAAAGATATCTGGGAGTTGAAGGCCAAAACATCTGGGGACCCACAGGTTGAGAACCACTGCGCAGTTTCGGCAAACTGAGGCATACAGCAGAATCAGCCAAGAATCATGCAGATTCTGATGGTCTGCAAAATTAGCAGAGAAATAAGCTCTCAACAAGCAACAACTGAGATTCTAGAATAAAGAAGCGCTGACTGAAACCTTGTTGTGGCAGTCAACATTGTTGTTCCCTGACTGAACTCAGGCTCTGATTCTCTTGGATGCTTGGCTTTTCAAACCTTAGCTATTATTTCTTCCAGACGTGCTCTTGTAATTTTCCAGCTTTGACTCTGATAATTGAACTTAGACTATGACTTTGGACCATCCTTATTTGTTTATTTATTTATTTGGAACATTTACATCCTGTCCTTCTCAACCTCCGAAGAGGACTCAGGGAAGCTACCAACAGGCACTATTCAATGTCATCACAAAAGAAAACATAGTATAAAATACAATTAGCACAAATTAAAACAGTTAAAAATATACATTAAAACAGTTCACTCATTCAAATTGTCATCCTAAACAGTCCATTGTAGTCCATTAAAAACATTATGTTTCCCAACAAGTCAATCTATTCTGCAAACACTTGATGCCACATCCAGGATTTGAGTTTCATCCAGAAGGTCAGGAGTGAGGGGGTGGGTCTGATCTCATTACAGAGGGAGTTCCACAGCCAAGGGGCCACCCTGGAGAAGGCCTGTCTCTCTTCCCCACCAAAGGCGACTGCGATGGTAGTGGGACCAAGAGCAGGGCCCTGCCAGATGATCTTAAGGTCCTTGGTGGTTCATAGAGAGAGATACGTTCAGAAAGGTAAACTGGGATAGAACCGTTTAGTACTTTATAGGCTAAAGCCAGCACTTATCAGTTATTGGACTTTGTGCTTTGACTTTGGAACAATCAACTTGGCTTTGTTTGCATGAAAATCTGGTATTTGCCTTCCGAACTGTGCCTCTGATAACAAAGCATAATCACGACAGATGCTTGAAATTAGCATTCATGCTTTGACTGCTTAAAGTGTCTTGATAGCCATGTTTTAATACTTTGGAAAATGTATGCCCTGTATTTGAATATATTTATCCAAACGCATTATTGCTGTTAAATGTTTTCATGGAAGCTGACCATAGAGTGCACTGGAAGACCTGGATAATCTTAGAGAGAATATATTAATCAAATCCATGAATAATCAAATCAGCAAAAATTAAACCTGCAAATGTGTCGGGTTGACCGTACTTAATGAATTTCACTTAAGTAACCTCTTTTAGGTGGACACAGTGATAGAAATGTCATTCCTCTCTGCTCCAGTTGCTGGCAGAATGGAGCTTCTTCTCAGTAGATAAACTTGGAGTGAGAAGATATGATAATGGGTTTGTGTAAAAATCATGACTATTTATCATGAATACCAAACTATTATGGATAAGTAAATTTGGGCAACTGTTTTGTATTCACAGTTGCTACTCAGTCATTATTGTAACTTCCTCCAAAACCTATATTAGCTGCTTGGGAAGAAGGAGATCCATTCATCTGTGCTCTAATCTGTCACCAATTAGAACGTAGGTGAACAGTGTTCCCATCAGGTTTGAGGTGTAAGTCTAGGAACAGTTATTTAGTTAAATATACTTAGTAATGTAGTAACTGATACAAGGTTTTCCCAAGTGTGCTTTCTTCCATACATTCTCCCTTCTTCCCCCTCACCCCCAAAACATCATCTTCCCTCCTTTCAGAAAAAACACAGAAAAATATAACTGGACCTATCCATCCAACAAAGAAGGAATAGCTGCAGGGAATCTCTTAAATTTAAGAATCTTATCCTAAATACAACCAATTTTTAGAATTTTGTTAGTTTATTTATTTCAAAATGGCATAAATTTCTCATCCATCTACAATGGACAAAATATTTTATTTTTGTGCTATTGGACTTAGGATTTAAAATAATATCTAAAACAATACATATTTTTTCTACATATTTGCCTTTGTATACTGCAAAATGAACTTTTTCTTCTTTGTTCTTATATACATTATTTTCTGCATCATCCATCACTTTGAGAAGTAAAATGATATTTTCCACAGGCATATATGTAAATGTCTGTGTAAATTTCAAGGGCAGAGGATCCTTCCCTTCCAGCCACAGGGTCCCTTGGGATAAAGATACCCTTGTATTGCAGCGAACAACAACAACACTAAAAAAACCCCTCTGGTGCTAGTAGATTCTGTGATGGATTCTACCAATGTCAATAGTTAATTCAGTAGTCATATAAGTGAATATGTAATGATCTAAATACAGTTTTTTTTAATGTCAAGCACTCAATGCCCTCTTAAGCTTAAATGCATGAATCTGTTTCTGTCTGATGTGAAAAAAAAGTTATGAAGAAAAATTGGTAACTATGCAGCCCAAAACAAACTGAACTGATATTCTCTGTGGCATATGTTTGGAATGGCCAACTTTGTCTGTGGCCAAGATACATGGAGTTGTACAGATCTGGTGTGTAGATGAATATCATATTCTAATATAAGCAGCCTTGAAGGATCGTTCAGTATAAAAGTATGTAAATTTCTAAATAAACAAGTAAAAACATCTAGTAAGGGGCTGCTCACACATAGCCCAAAGGAAAAAATGCAACAGCAAAAAAGTACAAAGGAGAACATAACTGTGCATATATATTTTACAAAAATTATAAAATATAGATATAGCTTTACAAATAACAACTTTAAATCATAATAAAAGTATTTCGATTCTAGTGGAAAAGACCAGGCAACCTGTGTGTTATACATTCTGGAGCTCAGAAGTGCTATCTTTGCTGAGTTGCTTATTGAATTGTTGGTGAGTAACTTCAGAACTCCTGCTTTCCTTTTCCATAACCCTGTGGAAAAGGGGGATTTTTTTGGTTTTATTTTATTTTTAACTACAGTTGTAATTATCTCACACTGTCTATGGCTGCTAGCTAAGGGATTTTTAGTGTTGTGGTCCAAAAGTGTAACTTTACCCAGCTCTGCTATAAATCAAACATGCTTGGAACAGCTCTTGAAACACAGGAGCTAAATGATTCAGCACTTTGGACAGTTCTTGCTGTAAATAATAATGGTGGCAAAGAAATGGGAGAGTAAGTTTATGTTCACAGAGTTGAACAACTCTAACTTGCTAATGAATTGTGATGTTTTGAAGCCAAATGTGCAGAGCACATCAATGTACAACATCCATGTGCATCACATCAATGCACAGGTGCAGTGCACATCAATGTACAATGCACATACATCCAGTAGTGCTAAATGCATAATTCCACTGCCTTAGCCTTGTATACAGTACAGAGGTTTCACATTAGACATTAATGTCCAACCACTTCTGTAGAGAACTTGTGCTTATATCAGACACTAACATAATTCCAGACTGTATGATTCAATTTGTTTCTGCTTTAGTTATTGTGTCCTAAAGAAAAGAAGAAACATTTTAAAGCAACAGTTAGAATGAAGTTCATTAGCTCTTACAGCATGATCTGGTTTGGTTATCCCATCCCTTCAAGTTTTTCAAACATTTAAAGACCCCAAAACAAGTTATCATGGAATTTTCTTAGCAAAATTTGTCCAGAACAAGTTTCCTATGAGGCTAACAGGGAGAGACTTGGCCAAGGTCATAGAGTGGGTTTCTATGGATTCAAACCCAGGTGTCATAGAATCATACAGTTGAAAGGGGTCCATAGACCATTGACTCCAACTTCTCATCCAATGCAAAAGCTGAGTCCAATACACCTGGAGGATCACAGATGTTACAGGTCTGAGTTAGAATATTCTCAAAATGAAGCTGTCTGGCATGTTTTTGAAATAGATCTCACTACCTTTCTAGATAATTGATCTGATTGTTGAGATCTTGCTAAGACAGGTATCCCTCATCCTATTATTGTGCAACCCATCCTCTTAAATATGCTATACCAGTGGTTTCCAGCCTTTGGTTCTCCAGGTGTTTTGGACTTCAGCTCCCATGATTCCAAATAGCTGGTAAGCTGGCTGGATTTCTGGGGGTTGAAGTACAAAGCAACTAGAGGACCAAAGGTTGAGAATCACTACCTTACATAATTCTGGCTCTTAAATCAGGTTTGGGTATGAGTTTAAAACGAAAAAAGGAAGTGGAGAACCATGAATCCTGCCAATAACTGAGGGTCATTCTTCATAAAAGTGTCTTTTTAATATTCCTTACAAAAAGAGTTGAGCTTGGGACCATCTGAAGTCAGCATAAGCATATTGAGATGAACTTTAAAAACTCTTTAGCTTTCATTTGTGTGGGGATGGATGAGGCACCTCTCACTCTGGACAATAGCCAGTGCATGTAAATATATTCCTAGGACAACAGGGATGTTTCTAGGAAAAAAGAAAACTGTAGCCAGACAATATTATATTGTCCTCCACTTTTTTCTCTTCCCCATTTGGGTTTCCTCCCTGTCACAGTCCCTTCTGGGCAACCCCCACCCAATCCTCCAAATGAAAGAAACAGAAGCCAGATAATGCTCAAGAAACCATTAGAAAAGAACTAATGTGGAGCTGTCTCCAAAGAGCTGCTTTCCCTGTGTGGTGAGCGCCTAGTGGATTAACCTTTTGTATATGCAGAAATAGGAAATGAATAATTGAACAGCTCTTCAGTCGCATAATGCCCTCCTCCCCACCACGCCACAGCCTGTATCATCCAGGCACATGCAGCTCATTTCACAAAACCTCTCAGTGACACCTTTTCATTGGTGCATATGGATGATGGCAAATGAAGGTGAGGGTAAAGGATGTTAACTTGGTTCTTTCTACATGTAGACATGTATAGTGTGATATTATGATTTAAAAGCTATGATTTGTTTGATCAACAAGGAACCACTTTAGCCTGCTAGTTATTCAATGAACTGCAAATGATTTCAAGGCTCAAAGTGAAAGGGTGTCATAGATGAAGGAAGCCAAGCACAACATACATCTAAGTTGGGCCAAAAGGCCATGACTTTATTCATAACGGCACTATATTGTTGGTCAACATGAAGCCTGCCTCCAATTATCAGATAACCCTGTCACTTGATAACACCATCCCCTGAACCCATATGCTAGGGATCAACCTTGGGTGATAACAATGAAATCCACATGGATGCTCAGTCACTATGTGACTCCTTGTTACCTGGGAGTACATTATGTTGAATAGCCCACTGTACAGAAGCGTTTATAATAATATGCTTATAACTGTATTTATGTTTGAATTGGTTGCCCTAAGGCTGGAGCGGCCTAGCTGTGAGAAATGTGTTACCATGGAAACGAGGCAGAAGAGGAGGTGGGAGGAGCTTAGAGAGTAAAGGTTTTAAAAAGTGACAGTTAGAGTCAGTCAGAGGGGGAAGACTCTGAGAGAGCAGCAGAGTCAGGGAAGAAGACTCTGAGAGAGCAGTAGAGTCAGTTTTTAGACTCTGAGGAGTGAAGAAGTGAAGAGCCAGGTTTTAGTGTTCGTGAATAGTAGAGATTTCTTCAGCTAGGAAGCTGAAGGGGAAAACCTTGTTAGTTGCTTTAGTTAGAAAGAACTAACAGAGGCTTGCTAGGATCGCTAGTCGGAGGAAGACTGGAGATCTGTGATTTGATCAAGTATAGATCAAACAGAAAGACTATTCATTGCAGGGAACACTGGTTAATAAAGCGCTTCACCACAGCAAGAGTTCATAAGTTGTAACATCGAAAGTCTGAATTGTATCGCAACCAAGTTACATGTAACCATCAAGTATTTGCCAAGCTTAACATCTTCATACTGCAACCATACGCTTTGTTTAAAAATAAACTTGTTCTCTTTGGTTTTTAAAACTGCCTCATCTCCATTAATTCTACGTTCGGTGCACCCACTCTACCAAAATTACCTCACAGCACAAACAGAGCCTTAATACCAGAGCCTTTTACAAATCAGTGGCTCCTCTCTCCTAAACCTAGGCGCTTCCTCACGAGTTGGTAGTGTCTCTCTACAATTGGGTGGCAGCTTCATTACCAGTGGCGGAGGTTCTTTACAATTTTGGTGGCAGACGACGGGATACGTTTAACAACTGATCAAGTGCCTTAAGACTGTTTTAAGAATAAGTTGTGAGGTAAAAGTTATTGGAATATGGCTACCAGGCGACAGAGAAAGCTTGCTGAGGAAACAGAGGGAGACCAAGAAGGAAGTTCGGGCTCTGAAGCAGAAACAGAGCCAGTGCCTGTGTCAGAAATGGCTTATAAGTACAAACTAGAGATGAAACGATTGGAAATAGAGGCAAAAGAAAAACAAAGGGAAAGAGAATTTGAAGAAAGACAGAAAGAGAGAGAACAGGAGATGGAGAGAGAGGCGAAACAAAGAGAATTTGAAGAAAGACAGAAAGAGAGAGAACAGGAGATAGAATTGAAGAGAATGGAATTTGAGCTGCAGAAGCAAAGATTGGCTTTGTCTCAAACATCCAGTGACATCCAGGAAGGGAGATCTGGAGTGGATACCCCAGATTTGATAAAGAGATTCCCTAAATTTACCAAGGATGACGATCCAGAGAAATTTTTGATCTCTTTTGAGAGATGTTGTAGAGATTTTGGGGTTGCTAAGGAAAAATGGATGATATATCTAAGGCCACAGATAACTGGAAGACTTTTACAGATTTATGGAGATTTGCCTGAGGGGTCTTATGGAGATTATGATTTATTTAAGAAACAAATTCTACAAGAGTATCGATTAACTCCTGAATTCTACAGATTTAAGTTCAGGACCCTAAAGAGAGATAAAACCCAGTTTTGCTCAGGTGGCCTCTAAATTGTCTCAACTGTTTGATAGTTGGCTAAGGACGTCTGAGGTGGAAGATTACCAACAGCTGAGAGAACTTTTAAAGTTGGAACAATTTTTTCAATTAGTGCCTTATGATATTCGCTGGGTGATTCAGGATCGCAAACCATCCACTATAGTAGAGGCAGCGGTTATGGTAGATCAAATAATAACCCTAAAAGAAGGATTCAAAAGGGAAGATCTGCCAAGTGATAAAAGAACAAACAGGCAGCCATTTTACCAACAACAAACGCGCCCACAGCAAGAAAAAGGTTCTGACATAGAAAACACCACCTGGAGGAGGCAGGGTGTAACAAGTCAAACTGCTCCTGAGGGAAAAAGAAGGTGCTTCCAGTGTGGAAAGTGGGACCATATAAAGTATCAATGTCCCCTGTTAAGAAAAGAGAAAACAACCCTCTTTGTGAATAAAGTAAAAGAAACAAAAACAGCAGAACCAGATACTTTGTCAAAGGAGAGTTCAGAATCAGAGCCTCAAGAGAAACAATGTTTGTTCATCTTGTCAAACACCCCATCTAAAGATTACTTAGAATCCATTTCCATTGACAACAAAGACGTAAAAGGACTTCGAGATACAGGCTCCGAAGTATGTATAGTACATCCAGAAATAATACCTCAGAAATTTCAGCGGCCTACCTCTGAAATAAGATTAAAAGGTTTGGGACCTGCTATACCAACAGCAGTGGTGACTTTGCCAATAGAATATGGAGGATGGAAGGGTATGTGGGATTTTGCAGTCAGTCCTGACATACCATACAGATGTTTAATTGGAAATGATCTGGCTAAGAAGATTGAAAGCTGGAGGATGACGTGTGAGGAGGAAGAATATAATAACAAAAGCCCTGATCAAAAAGCCACGTGTTTTGCCATACAACAGGATGGGGATGAGAGTCCGGAATCCAGCGCTACGGTTGCTGAGCTTGTTAAGAAGACGGGAGGAGTTGGAGAAATTCGGCAGGAACAAGGAGCCGATGAATCTCTTAAACCTCTGTTCGCTTTGGCTCAAAACCCCACAGTATCGGCAAAAGGACAGCCCTCCGAATTTGTGTTAAAAAATGGTGTCTTATATAGAGAAACCAGAAATGTGAAGTCAACAGAAGGATCAGTGACATGTAATCAAATTGTAGTGCCTCAAAGTTTTAGAGAACAGCTGATGAGGGTGGCACACGAAAACCCTCAAGGTGGACATTTGGGTGTGAGGAAAACCACAAAGAGAATCACTAAGAACTTTTATTGGCCTGGCATGTTCCAGAAGATCAAAGAGTTTTGCCAGTCTTGTGATGTCTGCCAAAGATTGAGTATTGGAAGGGATAAAATTAAAGCTCCTATGATCCCTATGCCGATAATTGGAGAACCATTTTACAGAGTGGGCATTGACATAGTGGGTCCTCTTTGTAAGCCAAGCAGACGTGGTTACAGATACATTTTAACCATGATTGACTACGCCACAAGATATCCAGAGGCTGTAGCTCTAACTAACATCGAGACAACAACGATTGCAAATGCACTGTTATCTATTTGGGGAAGAACTGGTTATCCTAGAGAATTGGTTTCGGATTTGGGAACTCAATTTACTTCCAGACTTATGTCGAAATTGCTTGAGTTATGTGGAATCAGACACCTGACTTCAACAGCTTATCACCCACAGACAAATGGACTAGTTGAAAATCTGAACAAGACTTTAGTCAAAATGATAAAGTCTTACAGTCAAAAGAAGCCATACGACTGGGATGTCAAATTGCAACAACTGTTATTCGCCTACAGGACTGTCCCTCATGACAGTACTGGCTACAGTCCATTTGAATTGCTATATGGAAGGAAAGCTCGTGGTCCATTAGACCTGATAAAGGAATATTGGGAGGAAAGTCCGGCAACAGATCCAGTCCCAGTGTCGGAGTATTTAAAGGATCTTCAATCAACAATGCAACTGGCTAGGGACATTGCACAAGAACATTTGCTTGTGGCTCAGCAGAGACAAAAAGACTATTATGATTCTACTGCTAAACCAAAGATCTTCAACATCGGAGATGAAGTTTTATTTTTATCTCCCAACAAAACCAACAAACTTCAATTGGATTGGTCGGGACCCTGGAAGATCACCAGGAAGCACAACCAAATAAACTATGATATTTATGATGAACATTCCAATGTAGAAAGAAGAGTTCATGTAAACATGTTAAAGCCTTATGTTGGAAGGTCTGCTAATGTATATTTTGTTGTTTCGGAAGAAGAATCCGGTCCTTTCTCTTTTTGGGAGGGTGATCGTGAACAGTACAAAAATTTGGATCAAGTAGAAATGAACATAGAATTGTCCCAACCACAGCGAAGAGAGGTTGTGAAAGTTTTGAGTAAATATAAAGACATATTTTCAGATTTGCCAGGAAAGGTCCAGGGAGTCCAGCATCAAATAAACACCGGTGATGCAACTCCTATAGTATCTCCACCCTACAGGGTCACGGGGAGAATTAATGAGTGTATTGAAAAGGAGATTAAAGAAATGTTGGACCTAGGTATCATTGTTCCATCAATTAGCTCTTGGGCTTCACCCATAGTGTTAGTACAGAAGCCAGACAAGACAATTAGATTTTGCGTGGATTATAGGCGGTTAAATAAAGTAACCCAGACAGATACTTATCCTATGCCACGTTTAGATGGAGTTTATGTTTACAGGATTTTACATTTGAAATTAAACATGTTTCAGGTAAACGGAACATTGTTGCAGACGCCTTATCTAGAATTTCGTAAGGTTAAAGGTTTGTATGTATGTATAAATTGTAATGCTTTTAACCATAATATGTTTGCCTTTCAGAAATGTTGTGTATGTATATACTGTTGGATAATATGTAGAATTATTTTTGCCATTCCGGGATTGAGAATGGTCCAAAAATAATTTTTCTGGGGGGGAAGGTGTACAGAAGCGTTTATAATAATATGCTTATAACTGCATTTATGTTTGAATTGGTTGCCCTAAGGCTGGAGCGGCCTAGCTGTGAGAAATGTGTTACCATGGAAACGAGGCAGAAGAGGAGGTGGGAGGAGCTTAGAGAGTAAAGGTTTTAAAAAGTGACAGTTAGAGTCAGTCAGAGGGGGAAGACTCTGAGAGAGCAGCAGAGTCAGGGAAGAAGACTCTGCGAGAGCAGCAGAGTCAGTTTTTAGACTCTGAGGAGTGAAGAAGTGAAGAGCCAGGTTTTAGTGTTCGTGAATAGTAGAGATTTCTTCAGCTAGGAAGCTGAAGGGGAAAACCTTGTTAGTTGCTTTAGTTAGAAAGAACTAACAGAGGCTTGCTAGGATCGCTAGTCGGAGGAAGACTGGAGATCTGTGATTTGATCAAGTATAGATCAAACAGAAAGACTATTCATTGCAGGGAACACTGGTTAATAAAGCGCTTCACCACAGCAAGAGTTCATAAGTTGTAACATCGAAAGTCTGAATTGTATCGCAACCAAGTTACATGTAACCATCAAGTATTTGCCAAGCTTAACATCTTCATACTGCAACCATACGCTTTGTTTAAAAATAAACTTGTTCTCTTTGGTTTTTAAAACTGCCTCATCTCCATTAATTCTACGTTCGGTGCACCCACTCTACCAAAATTACCTCACAGCACAAACAGAGCCTTAATACCAGAGCCTTTTACAAATCAGTGGCTCCTCTCTCCTAAACCTAGGCGCTTCCTCACGAGTTGGTAGTGTCTCTCTACAATTGGGTGGCAGCTTCATTACCAGTGGCGGAGGTTCTTTACACCCACAAACTGGCCTTGAACCTATTTCCCTACTGCCAAAGCACCTTAAGGGAATCTCTCTAAAAGAATGACAAATAGGACACACCAGCTCTGTGTCTTGACTCAAAAATAAACTGACAAGGGAGTGGCAAGGAAGTGTTTTAGATTCTACTCACATGTGGACCTGAGTGAAGCATTCAGATTCACCTCTGCTTGGAAGGAGGACCTACCTCCCACTCTTCTGGCCAACCATTTCATTGACTGGACACTCCTGAGGCCCACATAAAGTGTGAAGACTCTGGGAAGATGGCCAGTATGCAAGGAAGGAAGATTAGTTACTCAATCCCTAATCTGCAAATGAGCTGTTCTGGAAAGTCTCAGAGGATTGCTTTGTGAGATGTTTTGTTACTTTTGGCTTACAATTCCCAGAATTCCCCAGCCAGACATTTCTTCTGGCATTGGTGTAATAAGATTAGGTGGATGGATAGAGCTGCATGTGGTTATTTGCTGTGGCTTGGATTCTTCATATGATCTTTATAGAATGTTTATTTCCCAGGGTCTAATCAAAATCTAACACATAAACATAAACTGAATTTGTCTATGATACTATTGAAGCTAGCAGGTTTGATCACTGCATGAATTTTTATAGCCAAAGGAACTGGACCAACCCAAGACATTTTGTGATTTGAAACTAAAGAGCAGGCTGTTCTCCACATCAAGGAATCCCACCACGTAAATAGTGAGCAGCCATTATATTATTTGCTCTTCAATTCTGGAAAACTCATTTTTGCTAAAATATGTTTCCTACACAAAAAATAATGTTTAAGACAGTTAACAAGGTTTATTTTTTGCATAAAACAAGAACCAGGGCTCCTTCAATGTGACCTTGATCTGTGGTTCTTGGAGAGGTGAGAGCTGCCATATGTATTCTAGATGCTTGCTCTTCCTGGTTGATCAAACAAGCCAGAGGCGGACTGGCAGCGTAGGTGAAGGTGGTGCATCAATGTCTCTTTGGAACAAAGCAAAGCTTCAACTTGCCTAAGGGAGGCAGTTGTGAGACCTATATTTAAAAAGCCATCATTAAACCCCTCTATAAGGGACAACTATTTGCCAGTGTCTAACCTTCCATTTCTGAGCAAGGTTCTGGAGTGTGTGGTGCCCTCCCATCTCAAGGGATTCCTGGATGGGATGGATTATCTAGATCCATTTCAGTCTGGTTTCAGGCTTCAGGCCTGGCTATGGAACAGAGACAGCTTTGGTCACCTTGGTGGATGGCCTATGCAGAGATTTAGATGGGAGTGTGTCGCTGTTGGTTCTCTTGGATCTCTCAGCAGATTTTGATACCATTCACCATGGTATCCTTCTGGGTCATCTTGCTGGGATGGGACTGGGAGGCATAGTTTTACAGTGCTGGGGATTTCCTGTTCAAACCCCTGGGTGTTATCCTGTCGGGTTCCTTAGGGTTCCATTTTGTCCCCCATATTGTTTAACATATACATGAAACCACTGGGAGAGGTCATACAGAGTTTTGGAGTATAATGTATGTGGATGACACCGAGCTCTACTATTCCTTTTCACCAAAAGCCAAGGAAACTGTCCGGACCCTAAAACAGTGCCTGCCATCAGTAATGGACTGGATGAGGGCAAACAAATTGAAACTTAAACCAGATAAGACAAAGGTACTCCTGGTTAGTCAAAAGGCAGATCAGGGAATAGGGATTCAGCCTGTGCTGGATGGGGTTACACTCCCCCTGAAGACACAGGTCCATAGTTTGGGGGTTCTCCTGGGCTTGGCATTTAACCTGGAGGCCCAGGTGCCAGCGGTAGCCAGGAGGGCCTTTGTACAATTAAAACTTGTGTGCCAACTGCTCCCATTCCTTGGGAATCCAGATCTGGCCATGGTGATACATGCCTTAGTTACATCCTGTCTGGATTACTGAAATGTGCTCTACCTGGGGCTCCTTCTGAAGAGTGCTCAGAAATTTCAGATGGTCCAAAGAGCTGCAGCCAGGTTATTCACTGGGGCTGACTACAGGGAGCGGACAACACCCCTGTTGCAGCAGCTCCACTGGTTACCAGTCTGTAACTGGGCACAATTCAAAGTGCTGGTTATGACTTTTAAAGCCCTAGGCAGCTCAGGTCCAGATTATTTGGCTGACCTTATCCCCTTATACAAACCTGCCTGGGCCCTGAGATCTTCAGGAGAGGCCCTGTATAGGTCCCACCTCCATCTAAAGCTGGATTGGGCCTTCTTGGTGGCTGCCCCTCAACTCTGGAACTCCCTGCCCAGGGAAGCTAGAATGACCCCTTCCTTGCTGTCCTTCTGATGGCTGGCTAAATCGTTTTTATTTAGACAGGTTTTAAAAGATGAATTAATATCAATTCGGGGGGGGGGGGGCTGTGAATTTGTTTTAATGATTTTTTACTTGGAATTTTTGAATACTATTTATATTTAATTCTACTTTTATGTTCATATGTTCGTATATTGGCCCATGGGATTGCTCCTATTACTACTATTATTATTACAAAGGCTGGATGGTTATCTGTTGGGGCAGGCATGTAGCCGGGGGGGGGGGGGTTGAGGGGCTTCAGCCCCCCCCCCCCCCGAAATTCTCATGGTGGTTTGCGAAAAGGCCTTACTGGTGCATTATTTAAACTGTTATGTTTATTCATATCATGATCTGATCACCATACTCAATATATCCCATTTGCATGGGGGTATTAGGGTAATGATACAAAAGGTTTGCTAGGCTAGACCCTCTTTCACTCAGACTCAGCCCCTCCCCGAAACTCAGCCCCCCCCCCCCAAAAAAACCCTGAAAAAAATTCAGCCCCCCCCCCCCCCCGAAACGAAATCCTGGCTACGGGTCTGTGTTGGGGGTGCTTTGGCTGTGCTGTTACTGCATGGCAGAAAGGAGTTGGATTGGATGGCCTCTGGGGCCTTCCACTGAAATACTGTTAAGTTCAGGCCTGTAGCGAGGGGGTGGTTTTAGGGGTTCAAACCCCCCCCAAAATGTTTCAGATTTTTTTTAAAAAAAACCTGGTTTACTCATGAATTTTAACTGGTTAACCAAATCCCCATGCTAAGTCTATGAGATGCAAAAAATTAAGAGTCCCTCCAGAACTGTAAGCACTATCTCAAGCAAATATTGACAATTTATTCACACTGTCATTACTTGCAGCAATAGCCGATGTAGTGAAGCAACCAAGTTGGGGTGTGTGTGTGTTGAATGCTCTCATTAAGGAGGCCAGACTTGGTGGAGGTGGTTGACAGGGGTGGAGCTGCAGGCTATTGAAGGTTGCTCTGCCCCCTGCTGTGCTCTTTGCTTCAGCGTGAGCTAGGAGGCAGGTTTCAACACCCCCCCCCCCCCGCCGAAATTTTCAACCCTCCCCGAAATTTTCAACCCCCCCCCCCCCCGAAATTGTCAACCCTCCCCGAAATTTTTTTCTGGCTACGGCCCTGGTTAAGTTTATGTTGGTCAAAAAGTTTGCCCGTGCCTGAGATAGATAGATAGATAGATAGATAGATAGATAGATAGATAGATAGATAGACACATTCTATGTAATATATAATATAGAAATATTTCTTGGGGATCCACTTTTGCTTCGAAAAGGGCTATGCAATTGAAAATGTTTGAAAACTAGATCAAGGACAGGCAACTCCATGGGAACCAGGAAACAATTTTACCATTACCACCTGTCTATAGACATACCAAAATGCTTATTGCATCAAACAAAACTGTGGTGCAACACAACTTATGGTCACCATATTGGCCAAAACACAGCTGAAGAAAAATATATTTTGGGGCTATGGCGTTTTGAGATGGAACTAGCTGTAATCCCAACCTTCCTCGAAACCTATTTGGACACCAAAAACTGGTACACATCACTTGTAAGTTAAGTTTTATTTGTAATAAATGATGCAGCAGGAAATAAAGTTTTGCAGTCTTTTATCTAATAGAATGCAACATTCCTTTGCAACAAATGATAGAACTGGACCCCCAAATAACTAGTTCCATCCAGATAATCTCAGAACTGACTCTCTAGTTTCATGCATCTGGCTAAACAGGGACTTTGAGGTGCAGTACATTCTGCTATAGGGGGAGGCCTCAGGAAGATGAATTCACAATGTTTATATTGTATGCAGGTAAGAAACCAATAGATATGAAAACTCTGGAAGCAGGTTGCTTCAAGGAAAGTTTGTTCAAGCATTGAGTGCTCCTTAGCATTGAATTGCCAAGTTAAAGTAAAACTGTCTACCAGGGCCCACTAAATAGAAACCCTTTTAATAGGATTAACATTTGTCCATGATGCTAGCAAAGACACAGAATCCTATCTACCTGGTGACAAAGACTGCGGCATGCTAGTGTAGGCCCTTAAGGACCACAAAAGTGGGTCCAGGCGCTGTTTTTAGCCTATATGCTGCACTTCCTGCACCAATGGCCTAGATCCTTAGGATTCATAAAATATCAGGACCATAAGAATGTAAAATGTTTTATTGTATTTATTTCTGCATATATATTACATGCATAACTCATCTTTTTTCCAGTTAAGTCAAGGTGGGATCCCGTTGCCCCCATTATCCTCACAGCAACATCTATGTGTGGGTTAGGCTTTTGAGAGTGATCAATCTGAAGTCATCCAGTGAATTTCATGATTAGTGAAGACTTGAATCTGTTCAACAGTTGAAACACTATGTTACACTAGCTAATGTTGTGCCTTCTTGACATAAATGGGAAATGATGAAATAGCTTGGGCCATTCTGCAATACCCTCAGCTTTTCCACAGTGACTCATATTGCAGAGATTGAATCAAACATAAACTAATGCTACATACAGTACCTTGTCCTTGATGCTGAGTTGATTCAAATGTCACCATGTGCCTTTCATTCAGTGTTGTAATAAAGATGTAGCCATCCTCTTATAAAAAATAGTATGCTTTAGAGAATGAGTGAGTCAGTGAGGGTGTAGGAGAGAAACTTCCTTTGTCTGTAGCAGAGCATGGTTCTGGATCTGCAACTCCAACTCCCAGATTTTCCTGAATAGGTTGGGGGATTCTAGAGGTTGTAGTTCAAAGAAGTTAAATTTACTATAGGAGAAGCAATTCCCATTGCTTAATGTAGTGTTTCTTTACCTAGGGGTTGGGACTGCTGGGGTTCAGAATTCTCTTTGATTGTAGGTGAACTATAAATCCCAGCAACTACAAGTCCCAAATGTCAAGGTCTATTTTCCTCAAACTCTACCAGTGTTCACATTTGGGCATATTGAATATTCATACCAAGGTTGGTCCAGATCCATCATTGTTTGAGTCCACAGTGCTCTCTAGATATAGGTGAACTACAATTACAAAACTCAAAATCAATGCCCATCAAATCCTTCCAGTATTTTTTGTTGGTCATAGGAGTTTTCTGTGACAAGTTTGGTTCGATTCGATTCCATCATTGGTGGAGTTCAGAATGCTCTTTGGAGGTTAACTATAAATCCAAACAACTACAACTCCCAAATGACAAAATCAATTCTCATCCCCCCCCCCCCCAACCTCACCCCTTCCAATCCCACCAGTATTCAAATTTGGGCATATTGCGTATTTGTGCCAAATTTGGTCCAGTGAATGAAAATGCATCCTGCATAAGCAGATATGTACATTATGATTCATAACAGTAGCAAAATTACAGTTATGAAGTTGCAACAAAAATAATTTTATGGTTGGGGGTCACCACAACCTGAAGAACTGTATTAAGGGGCCACAGCATTGAGAAACTCTGGCTTAATGTTTTAAAAATATTTATAGTGGTGTTAATTCTACAAGGATTGGTCTACTCAAAGCTACCCATAGTTTGGAGTTGAGGCAGGGAAACCTGGTAGATCAGAATTTACTGTTGAATTTCTGGATGTGCCAGAATGAGGAAAGAGACTGAAAGTTGCAGTTCAAAAACATCTGGAGGTTGGCATGCTCCCCATTCCTTGGCCCAAAACCTACCTGTCTCTCTATGTCCAGATGCAAGGGACCTGTCACCCCCACAATAATATGCAAAAAGAATAAACCTGCCTATGCCCTGTCTCAGGTGCAGAGAAATGGCATCTCAAAGATTTTGTGCAGCTGGAGAATTGGATTTCATGGCTAAGTCCCAAGAGACCATATTGTGTGCATCTTGTAGGCTTCTGAGAAAATAAAAGGCTACATCTGTAAAGCACCAAATGATTTAAAGTGGTACAACCTAACCATGTGAATTCTCTATTGGGAACAAGCACAGAAAGAATAGCACAATGAAGGAGGTATAAAATATATGCATCCAGACTCTCTATTAAAATATGCATCAATCAGAATTTGTGGACACAATAAAATATTGAAGCAGCAGAATGCCAACGTGTTTGCCATGTGTTAATGTCACAGCAGGCTATCAATATCATCTTTGCAAAAATATTACAAATGCATTTCATTGTAATTAACACTCCTGGGCAGATTTTTTTGTGCCTTTTCTCACTTTCAACTTCTTGTCATCATCAATCAAAAATAAATGTTCCTGTATGAAGCTGATACTCTATAGGACATAGCAGGCTGTCACCAATTCATGGTCCTTAAATCTGTGTCATATGAAATAGTCCTTTAGTTAACTGCCTGCTTTCTGCCAAACTCCATGGCTGTTAAATGCCCCTTCTTGATCAAACCACAAGATGGCACCATAATACTGTTGTGTCTTCTCCAGAAGAAGGGGTTGAAAACAGCAGGATTTCTTTATTTGTCACTGAGCCAAACATTGAGTGATTTCTTCCTGTAACAAGAATAATAATGTTAGCGAGATATAATGGATAGCATAGTTCATCTGCTGCTCTGAGCCCTTTTCACACTACTAATTTATAGCACTATGATTCCACTTGAGTTGTCATTCAATTCTATGGAACCCTGGGATTTGCAGGTTAGTGAGGCACATTTAGAATTTTCAGTCAGAAAGCTCTAGTGCAGTGGTTCTCAACCTATGGGTCTCCAGGTGTTTTGGCCTACAACTCCCAGAAATCCCAGCCAGTTTACCAGCTCTAGTGCTTCCCTGAACTACAGAACCCAGAATTCCATAAGATGCTGCAATGGAAGTTAAAGCAGAATCATAGTACTATAATTGTGTGGTATGAAAGGGCTCCTGCTGTGAAATAGGTATGCACCAGTTCTTGCCACACAATAATGTCCCCTTAGCATGTGAAGGCAACTACATAACATTCCGTGCTTTATTTTTTGTGCTCTTTTCATTGTTTTACTCCACCAATGATATCCATGGGGCAATGGATCCAGCCCAGGCTGACATTGGAACTTTAAGGGAGCTCTCCAAGGTACTGGCTCTTTGAGAAGGCCTTCAACTAAGTGCTATGTTTTTGGAATGACCACCGGAATGGACCATGACTACGAGATTGATTATGACCCTAAACAAGACGAAGCGGATTTTTAGTTAAGTAGCTGTGTATTAGTAAGATGTGTGTTGTGGTCCTGATTTATTGTAACCTGTTGTCCTTTGTGTTCTATGTTCTGTACACCGCCACGAGTCGCCTTCGGGCTTGAGAGTGGCGGTTAACAAGTGCAAATAATAAATAAATAAATAAATAAATACTGTACTCAATCCACACCCCACCCCCAAAAGAGGCCCAGCAGTTTTGATAGCTCCTAAAACCTGCAGAAATGTACCACTTTACTGGCTGTGATTTATCCATCACAGGAAGCAACTTCAACCTATCACCAATTCATTGAAGAGATGGGACCCAAGCTCTAGGTTGGCAGTTCAACAGCATACATGACAGCTAGGAAGGTAAAAGGATAATAGGAGACAAATATACACAAACTCTACACACAATATTTCTCCACATGTCATCCCTTCATTGAAGGGTGGTTCTATTGAAGGTTGATTGAACATCTAGAGCCAAGAATCTTAACAAAGAAAGCTTGAAATTCATACTGAGGTTTCTACACATTTTGAAGCAGTGGTGACTATGGTCCAAAGCGAAAACTTCATCCTCAACATTTAGAGGTGGGAAATCTCACTCTGAGGAGATAGTGGCCTCCCTCTGCATTCAGCTAGAGCTCAGGAGGAAGACGTCACAATTTAAGCTATTGCCCACAGCTTATTTTCTCAAGTGAGCTTGCCTTTCAAAATTAACAAGAGTGGCAACAAAGATATAATGTTGGTGAAATAGTGGGTGGGAATCTTGTGGTTCTCCAGGTGTTGCTGGACTTTAACTCCTAGCATTATCATTGGGTTTTCTGGGTAGGGCTGCTTGGATTTGCAGTCCACCACATTAGAAAGCCATGGGATTTCCAGTTTCCAGAAGAGTTTCAAAGCCCATTCTAATCCCCATCCCCATTCTCCATATCCTTGACTTAGCTATGGGTTCCATGTAAATTACATTACAAGACCCATCCTGACCACCCATGTCTGTAAGCCAGCCAATTTCCATTTCTATCTCTCCTACCAAATTCTGTGAATATCCCTGGAATGTGAAACAATCCTGTCTTCATTTATTCTGTAATGTAGAAGCAACATTATGTTTCTCTTTCAGCTGCTTGGGATGTTTGTCCTTGGGGCTTGAGGACTTTAAAGGATTGAGACCGCATGTGACCCATAGGTCACAGCTTCCTCACCTTAATATGGAAGAGCAAATTGCATACCTGTAATTGGGTTTTTGAGTGGTATATATTCTATCCTTCTTGTGTCTTATACCACTTGGAATAAGTCACCACATTTTAAAATCACATCATATAAAAGGATGCATTTGATTAAAAAAATAAGGGGCAACAAAAATGTATAGAGGACACAGACCAAAGCCCAATCTTTAAGAAAACAAAAAAGTTTTCTAAATAGATCTATCTTCACCAGTTGGCAAATGACATACAGAGAGGGGAGTAGCCTCCACCTTACAAAAAAAGGTGGCCCATCCATGCCATGCATTCAGTACAGTTGCCAAGAAACTTCTCCCTGTTGTCACAATGCCTCTACCACATGGTAACCAGAGAATAGTCCTACCTCTGACTTTATAAGGCAATCCTTCATGCACCCTGTATTCAAGGCATCCCAGGCTTGGCAGGCTATCATCAAAATTTTGAACTGCAACTGGAAGAAAATAAATACCCAAACAGACATTGCATGATAGTTTTAACATGATCCCATGTACATGTCTTTTAAACTTTGATCCTGCACTTTGGACTCTCTATAGCAAGCATGGGCAAACTTCAGCCCTCCAGGTGTTTTGGACTTCGACTACCACAATTCCTAACAGCCTATCAGCTGTTAGAAATTATGGGAGCTAAAGTCCAACCCACCTGGAGGGCCGAAGTTTGCCCATGCCTGCTCTATAGCTTTGAAGACTCTTCAAAATTGGTCCCATATGAAATAGAGTACATTAAAAAGAAAATTTTTGTAGCCAGTTTTGAAACTACAAGACAGACGTTTGTAGAAGAAGCTTTCCTAGACTTAGAGTGCATCTATATTGTAGAATTAATACAGCTTGACACTACTTTAACTGTCATGGCTCAATGATACATAGTATCAAAAGGAGTTGTAGATTTACAAGATCTTTAGCCTTCACTGCCAAGGAATGCCGGTGTCTCCCCAAACTTCAGATCCCATGATTTCATAGCATTTAGCATGGTAGTTGAAGTGGTATCAAGTTAGAGCCTGGGTCTATTGCATAATTGCAAGCAACATACTCTTCTTGTGCTTGCTGCATGGTTGTGCACAGAGAAGGGCACTATTATTGCACATGAAACATGATGCAGAGAACTGTGTGTCCCGACCCAAAATGGCATCACCTTAACTGAAAATAGGGATCATGAAAAAATTGGCAACAGTATAAGATTTTAGACATTTACAGAAATGTACTAAACACAATGTTCAGATTCAGAACTCAGCAGAAAATGCTTCAACTGTACTCATAAAAAGAAAAATCACCCTGTTTAGCAACTCTAGGAAAAGCTGGGGGTTTTAAATCAATACATGTTTGATATATACCTATTTTATAGATCTATATGCCTGGGATCATGTAAATATTTCTCGGGTGGAAAGGGGTTACAACTGGAAAAAGTTTAAGTCCTGATGCAGAAGGCAAAACACTTAATGTTGAGGCATTGTCCTGAAAAATACTTTTAGTGTGGAAGCTAGTAAATCCTGACAGGCTATCTTACCAGATGGGGAAGCTTATCTCAACTAAAATTGTATCAGTGGCAAGATTTTTTCACTTCCCTACTTAAGACAAAACAAAATGTACACTTGATTAAAGGGTAACTGTTGTCCCATCAGTGAGTCATCCATCCAGCGTGCCTCTACTCCTAACTCATATCTATGAAGAAAAGCACAGATGCCCATATGATCACAAGTGGGGCCTTGCAGCAGTTCCAAAATTAGGCCCTTTGTTATGTGCATGTATGAGCTAAACACTGCCATGGCAATTCAGAAAAAGAACATATATTGAACAAAATGCAAAGTGAAATTGACAGAAGCAAGTAAATTTTATGATATGCAAAGAGATCTAAGTCTACTCCCTCAGATGCAGGGAATGAAATGCCTTATCTTCTGCTGCACAGTTCCAGACCTGTAACCTTAATCAATGCATTTGTATTAAATTATTTAAGAAAAGCACAACATGTTAATGATAATGGAAACATGAGTAGTATTTGGGGAACACACTGCATCATTTCCCTTCTGCATAGCAAGGAGTCTGTAGCAGTTGCACAAACTGAATCATTCATAGGTCAGCTCTGCAGACCATATAGTAGTCCAACACTGTCTGTGGGGAAAGTTAGGGGGAGAAACTTAAAACCTGATTCCCACCCCAGTACATGTGCTTCAGCCTCCAGCATCAGCTAAAGTGTCAGGCCTCTTCTATACTGCCATATAATCCAGATTATCGAATCTGATATTCCATATTATCCATTGTGAACTGAATTATATGAGTACACAGCCATATAATCCAGTTCAAAGCAGATAATCTGGATTGTATATGGCAGTGTAGAAGGGGCCTCAGAACTTTTGCTTAGGTGCAAACATTTTAAGAGACAGTTTATTAGTCAAAAGGAGTGAGAACTATTGAAAACTCTAGGGGAAGTAATGGGTTAGGTCAGACCTATTTGAGTTATAGCTTTGTTCCTGGACAGATGAATTTAAGGATAAAAATTCAAAAAGTTTTGGAAAGATTTATACTTCCCTTGAAAAATCAGGCTCACAATCTAATAATGCTTTTGGATTTGTTTTAGTATCTGGTTGACAACTGGTGATGGTCAAATGTCCACATTTGGCTGGTTCAGTCTGTTCCTAACATATATCTATGGGTGCATCTACACTGTAGAATTAATTTACTTTGACACAACTTTAACTGCCATGCTAAATGCTATGGAATCCTGGAATCTGAAGTTTGATAAGGTGCCAGCATTCTTTGGCAGGAAAGGTTAAAGGCCTTGTAAAACTACAACTCCTCTGATACTATATAGCAGTGAGGCGTGACAGTTAAAGTGGTGTTGAGCTGTATTGATTCTACAAAGTAGAGGCTCCCTCAGTCTGTGAAAGCTTCTGCTACAAATGTCTTTCTTGCAGTTTCAAAAATGGCTACAAAATACTTTTTCTCACAAAAACACAACTCATCAAATTCTGCCACATTTACTAGTCAATGCAACAAGGCAATAGTGATTCTTTCTTTCTATTTTGCACAGTGTAAAAAATGTGAGAAAATGCTTTAAACATGTATAAAATCTATTTGGGAAGGAAATACTCTCACCACATCATAGTGTATAGAATTTTCTTCATTTTGCCCTACTTACTACACAAAGAAGGACACAGCCAACACTAACATGCTTACTCTTGTGTCTTACCTCTATACTGGAGGAGAGATGGCATGATGTCAGTGGAGAAGTAGATTGGTCTGGTATCTTGCCCAGCTTCTGTAGAAATGTCTAAAGCTTTCCACGAGCATTCATCTCCATCCTCCTTCTCCTGGGAGCTTCTTTGAAAACACATGCAGGAACAACAACAAAACTTCAGAAGATTTGAAAGCAAGCTGGCATGTCTGAATTAAATTAGGAACATTGGGATGGGGTCTTCCTTCTGGAAGAGGAATCATTTTAAGTAATGCAAACTGAATAGAACATTAATTTGGGAGGAGATATCTGTGAGGAATTAATCTGGAAGGTTCCTTGTACAAAATTGCTGTTAAGAGAAAATATTTTCATGCAGAAATAAAAATTCATTAAAAAAACTTATCTCTAGAGTAGAATTTGTGGCTAAAATAAGATGCCTTGCTCTGCATTAGTTCCCAAAGCACTTTTCACAATACTAAAAGTTCATCCTCAAGGATTGTAGATGTAGATTGATTTGGGAGTAAGTGAAGCCCCTAAAACTGGGGTGCAAGTGATACAATGAGGGAGAGGTAAAGAAGAAAGGGCACTCAGCAGCAGCTTTCCTGGTAGCTGTGGAGAGCACAGAAGAAGTCCTGTGTTCAGGATTGGGAGTGGGATGCCAAAGACTCTGCGGGCAGGTTTGCCAAGAGCAAAGTCCATCCCCCAGACCCAGGTTCTAGGTATGTGATCCAAAGAAGTTTAGCCCATTTTAATTTTTACCCCTTCGTACTGCCAAATTGTGCAGGCCAGCTCTAGAATTTCAAAAACATGTGCTTTGGGGTGTCTATGGAAGCATTTTTGGAATGAAAACAGGACAAGATATTACTAAGTGCATCTAAGGCAGTGGTTCCCAACTTTTTTTTTACCAGGGACTACTTTGACATTAGTACCAAAAGGGTTATGAATCTGTTCAGTTTGGTTATTTGGAGTGCTGATTCAGAAAATTGTATTGGATACATCACATCAGCTCTAGTTTCTGACACAGAATATATTCCACCCAGTATTTGCTATTTGCTTACCCACAGAAAATCATATTTAATAATCTAGAGCTGATGTGGTAGTAGTAATCTTTCATGGGTAGTCAGCCTCAACCCTCCTGACATCCCTGTTGCCTTGGCACTATAAGGGGTTTTTGCAAGACCTGTTGCTCTCATTGCTGTGTGGTTTTGAGGCAAAAGTGTAGTAATGGTGAGGCTGCGGACCATATTTTTGTTTTTGTGGACCACTGGTGTCCTCGGACCACAGGTTGGAAACCACTGATCTAAGGTAAAATTTTGAGAGTGTGCCTTTGTAGAGTGGGTGGGACATTTAGTACATTTGCCTTTTGAGTCATCAACTATCCCTCCTACCAGTGGAAGGGCTGAGAAACTGGCCAAGCCAGACTTCCATTCCTGAAGGTGGTCAATATCCTCCCTGGGAACAAATAAATTCTCTATCACATGGGTGGGAATTGTGTGGCACATGGATGTATATGGAGGCATTGGTTTATACTGACTGTATCCCATTCCCACAAACACCCCCACCCTAACTTTCCAGTCCTTCCCACAAATAAATCAGCCTTAAAGCTCATTTTTATTAACTGGAAAAAACTCACTGGGGGATGTAGATTGTCAATTAATACTGTTTTGGAGGATCCCACCCATACCAATCAAGAATTGTCTCCAAAACCGAACAGAAGAAACCAGAAAATTACTTCCAATTCTGGGAAATAGTGGTAGTGCAGCCCATTCTATGACCTAAAAAGAATTCTCCAACTAACTTCTGAGCATGCCCTCCTAGCTCAATAGAAATCAAGACAGTTTTAGTATCCATTCATATACACATTGGAGGGAATGTTATTATACTCTGTGATGGTGACACTTGCCAAATTACTGAAACTAAATACAGCTTGATAGTGGCTCTAACCTTCTTCAGCATGGTTGCTGTGTCTTGTAAATAATGGTGTGCAGAAGCAAGAAACTGGAATTACATCCCTCTAGACAGCCATTCTGTAAGGGATAGAATAAGGTACACAACCTGTAATGTTATGCATTAAAAAGCACTTAGGCTTATCAAACCAGCATTACAATAGCACATAAACACTGCTGTCATGATCACACTGGGACTTTAGAGTTCAAATGAGAGCTCAAGGAGTCTCATAGAGACTATGTGGGATGAAGAGAAACTCTAGTGTCTTACAATAATATATTAGGTGTATGCAGAATATTAGTGCTGCCTTAAAGGTTATAGACAGGCACTCCCATGTGGATCAACAGAATCAACGTAGATGCTATTTTGTGGGGTTCATGGATGCATAAATGCCCTTCCTCTGTGTACTCTCTGACATGCTTGCTCTTATTTTCTCTCTGTGTGGGTTTTCTTGGGAAGATTTATTCAGAGGGGATTTGCAATTGCCTTCTTCTTGAGCCGAGAGAGAGTAGGACTTGCCCAAGGTCACCCAGTAGGTTTGCAAAACTAAGCAGGGATTAAAATCCTGGTTTCCCAAAGCCATTGTCCAACATTCAAATCACTACAACTTGTTAGCTCTTTTTTATTTCCTACATACATTTGAGATAATGAAAAATGAGATAATATGAAAGTCACTACCTCACATTGTCTAGCATCTAGCAGTACCCTGAAAGAACATAGTATACTTCCTCTTCCACCCCCAGCACAACACAGTTTCATGGGACTGTAACAGGAACCAACTCGATAAAGTTTTGCTCCATGGAAAATAAAATAATTGTTGCATTTCTCAATCTTTAACAAGTACTCTATATGTTTTCTAGTATTTTCTGGAGGTCTGGGAGAGCAAGAACTGTTCATTCCTCTCACCTACACAACTGCAGCTTGACACTACCTTAGCATTCTCACCTTCTCCCAGACATTAATGAAGTCTAAGAGTACACCTTTGCATTGGGGCAGAGTGTTGCATAAGGAGGTAGTGGATGTTTCTTTGTGCAACATCTCTAAAATGGTACAGGCTCACAAAATTGGTGTTCTCTGAGTTAGATCATTAACCCATGTAGATTTGAGCAACCTTGCTAAGCACACTGTTCTCCATCCTGGATACCCTAGTCTACATCACTTGCATAGAATTCCACCCATTGTTTTCAACTGATATAGTCCAATTACAACCCTATGCACACTTATACATACTTCTGTGATGACTCCAAAGAAGGGACCACAATTCATTAATCTTGCACATTTTTCTTTCCTGTAGAATGTTCAAAATTCAAAGGGTACTAGAAAATAGCTCTCCTAGCCAATAGTAGCTCAGGTCAAGATGTACCAACGTCCTAATTCAGTCTACAGAAGCTTCATAAATGTCCAGACAGTGAAGCAAGTAAATCTACCATGAGTTCTAACAAAGACCTTGGAGGAAATATCCAAGGTACAGAATCTGATCTTCTACGAGAGTGATTCCTAACTTTTGGTCCTCCAGTTGTTTAACTCCCAGAAATCTCAGTCAGTTTACCAGCTACTAGGAATTGTGGGAGCTCAAGGCCAAAATACGTGGAGGACAAAAGGTTGGGAACCACTGTTCTATAGGTTCTGTACTTTAGATAGCTCCTTGTAATGATGAGACTAAAACCCAGAATGGATTCACTATCCCAGTGATACTGCAGCCACTAAGCTCCACTGTCAACCACAAGGTATCTCAACTCTGAGGTTATTAAATGCAATATACAAATAGGCACTCATCATTAGGTTTTCTATCTAAGAAGATAGGAATATATTTTATCTTATTGAGTAACATATGATGTGTAAAGGGAGAAATAAAAAGAGAGAGAGAGAATGAATTGGTAGCTGACATTGTTTTCACTCAGGCTACAATCATATGAATGCTATGAATCTTGTAGACAAGAGAGAGAGAGAATTGTCCTTTCAAGTAAACAAGATAGCTAAAGAAGATGTTCCAGCTAGAACAAGCAGATGAACATAAGCACTAGAGTAGCTAAATTAAGCAGGTGTTTTGCCTTCAAAAGCTAGCATTTGGTCGAGGATGATGAACATTAAGGTTCATCATCCTCTGGCCTAGGCCAGATATCTAGAAACTAAATACATTTTCTGCACATTAACCCACATTGCCCTCTTTCTGGAAGGTGACAGTCAATCTTGACTCCATGTCTTTACTTTCACTTTCAAATGGATAGAGCATCATTAATCTTCTCTATGTGGCCAGATTCATTCATCTTTTTTAAATATGCCATGGAATTCAAGCTATTGTCCCAGTTTTTCACTGTCTGCAGAACACTTTCCATTATGATTCTACAGCACATTGTGTCATTTCACTTCTAGTGAACATGGGTACTTTCAATTTTCTCCTTCCCAAGGTCCCATCCCTGCTTACTTTTCGTTAACAAGTAAAAGCATTTCTTTGCCATCAGGCATTTGGGGGAGGATGAGGGGTACACTCCTGGGGAAGTTGTGAGCAGAGTCGGGGAGGATATTTAGTTTTAAATGCAATTTTTTTGTTATATCTTAATTGTATTTTAACTTATATCCATGATGCTTCCACCACCGTCACAAGCATGGCTGATAGGAATGAGGGAGAAGGCCTTCTCTGTGGTGGCCTCATCCACTTCCCTAGCCCTATGATATGCTGTTTGCAGTATCCCTTTCCCAGCCCTTTTGTACTTGGCCACATACATTTTGTAATCCTGGCCATTGGTTTGTTGAACCTCTACTGATGGAGCTGCAATGAAATGGTTTTTTAATATTTTTTATTTTTTAATATATTTAACAGGATTTTGGTATTTTATTATGCTTTTAGTTTGCCTTATATGTTGGAAACTGCCCTGAGTCCCTTTGGGGAGAAAGAGCAGTATACAAATAATATTTATTTATTTATTTATTTATTTATTTATTATGATTAAGATAGAAATAAAGTCTGCAGTGTTGTGAGCCAGAGAAGCTACATACTCTCAAGCAGTCAGCACAAAGGTAAAGAAAGAGTTATAGAAATAATGCCCAAATAAAGAGAAAGTTATGTATTCACTATATGAAGAGGAGATATGACTCCTCAGGAAAAAAATGTTTGGGAAAGTAGAAGACAGTAGGAAAAGAGGAAGCACACACTGTAAATGGATAGACTCAGTAAGGGAAGCCATGGCTCTGAGACTAGAAGAGTTGAACAGGGCTGTTGATGACAGGGTAACTTAGAAGTATCTCATTCATGGTTAGTCATAAGTCAAAATCAACTTGACAGGAGTTAACAACAATAATTTGCCTTAAATAATCTGTCAGTTTATGATGACCACATGAATTTCATTCAGGCAAGGAATAAGTTCATATATTGCAAAATATGATATGAGCAATACCTACTGAATAAAAGAAAGAAAGAAAGAAAGAAAGAAAGAAAGAAAGAGAAGAATATAATCTAGCAGCTTACAAAATCTGATTTAAAATGATTGAAGTTCATGACTAAACTATATAAAGAAGACAATCATCCAAAAGTATCCCCTTCTATGAACCATCACGGAGGTTAAGATCATCTGGGGAGGTCCTGCTGTCAGTCCCACCTCCATCGCAAGTGTGGCTGGCAGGGACAAGAGACTGGACCTTCTCAGAGGTGGTTCCTCAGCTCTGGAACACCCTCCCCAGCAAGATTAGATCAGCGCCCTCCCTCCTGGCCATGGTCATGGGATCAAGCTTTTGGCTATTATTGGTTATTATGATTGTGTACTGTACATTGGCATTGAATTTTTCCATTAGTATGGTGTAAACTGCCTTGAGTACTCCAAGGGGTGAGAAAGGTGGTATATAAATACAGTAAATAAATAAACAGTAAAATAACACGATAACATGATAATGGAGCCCCCGGTGGTGCAGTGGGTTAAACCCCTGTGCCAGCAGGACTGAAGACCGACAGGTTGTAGGTTCGAATCCGGGGAGAGGTGGAAGAGCTCCCTCTATCAACTCCAGCTCCTCATGAGAGAAGCCTCCCACAAGGATGATAAAAACATCAAATCATCCGGGCGTCCCCTGGGCAACGTCCTTGCAGACGGCCAATTCTCTCACACCAGAAGCGACTTGCAGTTTCTCAAGTCACTCATGATACGACAAAAAAACCCATGATAATCAATTATTTTATAAGGATCAAAATTAGGAATCTGCCTATCTTAGAGAAAGAGGAAATTAGATGTGAAATGAAGAAAAACTAGAAGAGCTCTTGTGGTTCATCTGCCTGGTAAAGAATTAAGCAAGACAATTGTCTGGTTTCTCTATGATTAGTCTGGAAGATGAGGGCATAACCAATTCCAGACTTGAAATGTTTCACAACTCCAAAGTGTCAGACATGCTATTTGCATTCCCCAAATTTTTCAGACATTGTATAGGTTTATTTTTAAAAAATGCTTTAGAAGACACTTTAAAGAAATATTTCTCAGTTAACTCGACTGATGAATATCAAGACTATAATAAAAATGTCAGCTTGCCAAGTTTCAGCAATCACAATGCAGTTCATGATTCTAACTCATGGCATGCACAGCTTGTGGTGGCCTCTGCGTGTGCTGGCTTACAGTTAAGAATGTATGAATGCACCATGTTAATGTAAGAAACAGAAGGCTATCAAAATGCCTGCATCACACAAGTCCCTTTAGGAAGGAGAATGAAAAAGCAGGACATGCAAGAGTCTTGAACAAATGCAGTTGGCTAGATGAGGGGTGCTTTAAACTAGCTGCTGCAAAGCCAAATCCTCAGGATTTGCATACAGAAAATGGATCTAAATAAAGCCATTAAATGAGAGCATTACCCAACAACTAAAGCGGTCATGGCTAGATTTGAAGATTCAGCATACTTTTTTAAACATTATTTTTGTAGGAAAGGAAAGAGCTGTGGGAGTCCGTATTAATGCCAAAAGTTATACTGCAGAAGCCGTCACTATTAGACAAGCTGTCCATTTGAGATGTGCCAGTGCAATAAGCTAAAGAAGAACCAGTCGAGGATAAATGGTTGAAGGAATTGTTCTCCTACAAACTGAAAAGCAGAGGGAGGAAAAAACAAAATTGAATTTTAGGGGCATTTTCTTCCTTTGTTCCTTTGTTACACCTTTCTATCCTGTCCTCATCCAAAAGAGTTTGCCATTGTATTAGCACAGAGAAAGAGACAGACAGACAGAAGACAGAGACAGAAACATGTCCAGATGTATGTACATATGATATTAGTTTCTGGGTACAAAAACCACACAGGAATTTTTAAAAAATGAGGATCAGCTTCTTTTGGAACACATTAGGATACTCCCACATCACCACATAATATCACCACAACTATTACTTCTCCATTGTCAAACAGTTTCTGCCGATCAGTTTTTAATAAGCATAATTTCAAGTACTTCTTAACATGCCTTAACTTACAGAGAATAGTTTTATGGAAAAGGATGAGATGCTAAGAGGAGATTCAAGAAAGAGTCCAAACATAACACAATATATTTTCCTCCCATGTGGAAAATAACATTTTACTGTATATCCAGGGCAGCAGTGAGGACTCCATTAAGTTGCTAACCCCAAGTGTAGTAAACCCTGTGCATCAATTTTACATTTTAAATATTTATTTATTTACTTATTTCAATATTTATTTATTGAAATAAACATACATTTGTAAGTGTTTGTTGCATACAGTACAATAGTTTCCAGCTATTCATATTCTATAATCATTTCTCAGTTAATATCTTTTCTTTAAGGGGTTACAGGGCCCTTCCACACAGCCATATAACCCAGAATATCTGTTCTGAACTGGGTTATCTGTGTCCATACTGCAATATATCCCAGTTCAAAGCAGAAAATGTGGGATTTTATTCAGCTTTGTGGAAGTGGCCACAGTTTTCTATTTGAATAGTACATATAAAGGCATCATAGGCTCAAAATTAGTATCAGTTTCCTACTTTAAATAATAGTTTTAACTCAATGTGTATTTTAATATTATAATTGCCTACATCTTGTTGTTAGTCCCTATTAGAGTAGACCTAGAATAGATCAATGGGATTTACCTATGTCTTGTTTCATCTTTCAACAATTGATTCAGTTGGTATACCTAAACTGGGATTAACCAATGAGATTTAAGCAAACATGCTTTGATATTATAATCTTTCTGTTTTGCTGTATTTGTTATGTTTGAGCCATTCTGAGTCCCTGAACTGAAAGAAAGGAAGGATTAAAATAAAACAAAACAAATGTAACATAGTAGCATCTTTGAGACTGAGAGAAATATATTTGTAGCATAAGCTTTTGTAAACTTAATTATGGGTGCATCACTCTATGCAACTGATGAAGTGGGCTAAGTCTATGAAAATTTATGCTACCAACTTTAGTCTCTCAGTTAGTCTCAAAGGTACACAAGATCATTTGCATATTGATACAGATAAATATGGCTGTGTCTTGAAAACATGGGATTTAAGTTCATTTTGACTTACCATTCAGAAACTGATCTGTTCTAGTTGGGACTAACAAAAGCGTTTAGGACATGATAAACTGCCTGCCTAAAACATTCAAATGACTGAAAACTTGTTCAAGGGAAAACTTGAATGAAATAGATTATTCTTCTCTATTCCATAGGCCGAGAATTCAAAGAAATGTCCCCAGTTCTTCTTGCAGATATATATATATATATTTAAGTTTCCTACTCAGATAGACTCATCTCTGAGTGGTGGGTCTCTATTTATATTCTCTCTCTCAGTGTTCCTGTTCACATTATTTAAGGATTCCCAACTTGTTTCATTATCTTCACTGCACATGACCTAAAGGCAAAGGTTCTTAAAGAGGAGAATCAAAATAGAGTTCTTCCTCCAAACATCTTTTTATTCTGCCCATGCTCCCCACCATAGCTGAAGACTGAAAATACATTCATAATCAAGAGTTCCACCCACCCAAGGATTTGCATTTGATTTCCATGTTATATAATTTTGGGTGTCTGTTGCTGAAGAGATGAAATGGCCATTTAAGCTCTGGGGTATCTAAAAATGGATGAAGCAGGGATGTTATCTGGAGTCAAATGATTAATCTAAAGTTAACAGCTACTGATATTCCAGTGTTCACACTGATATCTGGACAGCCACATTGATTTTAATTAAACACACTTTTTTTAAAAAAGGACATGTTTAAGATTGACTCACTAATCTTTGAAATTATCTTCACTCCTAAATTCAATTGTAATCCATAAGCAAAACCAACAGGTGCCATCTTGATGCTAAAACCAGTTGTGGCTGGTTGCTTCCATGATAGTGGGATAAAGAACCCACTCTAGGTTTAATTATCATGTTAAAGGGTTATTCAAGATGCAGAACTCTTTTTCCAAATTAGGCTTAGACACTTGGCTAGCTAAAATAAGAACAATATAGATTGGATTGAATCCACCATTTCCACCCCACCCCCAACATGACAGCCACCAGCTGCCACTGGCTAGAACAGGCAAAATGTGTCCTTCTGAATAAGCACAAATAAAGTCTGCCTGTCTCTTCACTTGGGACCTTTCCTCTGAACACTTGACACAGATAAGCCAATATATGGATTTTTTTAAAAAAACATACAATGCTATATTTTAACAATAAATAGACATTTCATAAGTGGGTTTTTGGTAACTGACTTTGCTTACTCCAGATGGGGCTTTTAACCGAGTACAATTGTGTTCTTTTATTGGTATGATTTTTAAATGTGTATCTTTTTTTAAAAAAAATCTTCATTTGGATGCAATTTCATTTCTTTTTTTCAGTTGTAAACTGCCTTTAGCCTCAATCATAGAAGAAATGTTGTGTATAAACTGAATAAATACACTAAAATAAATAATATTTGGATTTAAATGTTACTTTCCATCCCATACTTTTGGAACAGGGGGAGCTATAAATAATTGAAAATTGGCAATCACTTTGAATGTATTTAAAATCTCATATGTATTCTCATCAGTGAATTTGCTGGAGCTGCGACTCTGACAATTGTCACCATCACTGTAGTGCAGCCAGCTTCAAACATTTAATTTTAAGACGACATCCCCTACCCCAAATCAGCATGGTCAGTAGCTTAGTTGGCTGGGGATTCTAGGAGTTGTAATCCGCAAAAGTAACCTTTCTAACATGTTGTTAATGCTAACATTGAGAGCATTTCTTCTGTGCAATTTCTTTCACGTTTCTCTGATGTGGTACGCCTTGCATTCCATTCCACCTAAATAGCACTTTGACCAGAAAACTTTCTATAATTAATTCTGTATTTGAAGCATGCAGTTTCCCTCAGTTCCTTGCTCTTTCACCTCATTTGCATCTGGTCCCTCACCCGCACATATTTAATATACACATGTGATTTGCAAAGCATTGCCACAAAACCTTCCCAATCTTGATGCAACTACCTGTATAATTCTATCAACCTACATTTGTACGAGTTTTTTAAAAATATTGTGAACTTGTGATCTAGCACATCAGTCATTCATGCAAAAAAGAATCCAGATGCAAATGTGCATACACTTGATTACATCAAGGCTCCCTTCTTTGCAATATTTTGTGAATAGGTATATACACATTGGCACAGGTTGAATATCTGGTTATCTGTTATCCAGAATGCTTGGGACCAAAGGTGTTTTGGATTTCAGGTTATTTTCAGATTTTTGAATATCTGTATTTGCACATATATACATAATGAGATAACAGGGAGATAGGATTCCAGTCCAAACACAAGAAAATATGTTTCACATGCACCTTATGCACATAGACTGAAAATAATACGATATTATTAATAATTTTGCACATGAAACAAAGTTTGAGTACATTGAAAGCAAAGGTACTCACTATCTCAACAACCTATGTGGACAGTTTGGAATGTAGGGAATTCTGGATAGGGGATGTTCAATCTGAAACATGGACTGGGTAGACATACATTAATGCAAGGAATGAACGTAAAGCTAGAGCAAACAGTGCATACACAGGACTGCATTCACTCTGCAAGAACAAATAAATGCAAACAATGGGGAATTCCTAATGCAGAATTCCCAGTTTGGAAGCAAAGTCAGCTAATACAACAAATAAATTTTAGACTCTAGGAATAAATTGCAATGTGAAGAATTCTGAAGTTCCCAATTAATTCAAAATTATCCTATGGTTGACTGGAGGCAGAAAAATACTAGGAAGGGCGGGTTTGAGAAGTTTTCAGACATCACCAAAAAGATGCCAGGTACCACAGAAAGAGCTGTCTGAATACATCCTCATCTGAGTTTCTATGCCATACTAACATTTTTATAATGGGTTTGCAACTTATTACAGGTAGTATAATGGAACAAGTCTGGTATATCCTCTGTAGATATTCTGCTTCAATTCCCTGTTGTGGATAGGTATATTTATAGAATAAGGACATTGCATACATTGATGTGGGGTTACATTGCATCGAAACTAAAAGGATTTAATTCCAATTAACATATGCGTAGTCCAGCATTTAACATGTTAGACTGCAACTTGGAAAATTCATATTCAGGAATTGATTAAACCATGCAACTTACTGTATGATCTTGAGCAATTCACCCTCTTTCAGTTGGCCAGGTCTTCCGCATAAATCTGTGAATGTAAGGTGATAGGAGAAGGCATGAATGCTTCCTGAAGCTCATTTGAGGAATGGTGGGTTATAATTGTAACTAAACTAACTAACATATAAATACCAGAAGTTTAAAGGGTGTCTTTTCCCCCTATAGCTTGACAAATGTACCCTCAAAAACCACAACAGAAAACGTTCTTTTCTCTTGTCTATCATATCTTTACTTCAAAACAGCATATGTAACAATGCAATTGTATTGTGTTGAATATTTTTTCAATTAAATAAAAATAAAGTAAAATAAAATAAAATAAAAAGACTGCATACACCTTTTACCCAGCTTTATTTCCATAACAGCTTTGTGGGAATGAAGACTAATGACAAGGTCACTCAGTGAGCTTCATGGCCAACTGTGGGTTGAATATGGATCTCCAAAGGCCTCAGTCTGGTGAGTATATCTACCTTCCAAGTCACCCATCAATTTATAGTGACCCCATTAATTCCATAGGTTTTCTTAGGCAAGGGATACTGAAAGGTGGTTTACCATTCTCTGTCTTTGAAACAGAAACAGCAATTGGGGTTCCTTGGTGGTTTCCCATCCAAGTACAAAGCAGGATTGGTATTACTTAGCTTCCAAGGCCAGCCAGGATCCCTTGCCTTCTGGGTATTTAGCCTGGCATACTAACTGCTATGCTACACTTGCCTTTATATACCAAAGCTTCAACTTCAGACTGAGTCAACAATAGAGAAACAGTATTTGTACTCTCCATTTATGGTCACGTGACAGAATCCAATCAATATGAAGTGCCTTTGAGAACAACTGAATCCATCAGGAAAGAGTGAATTATATGTAGCATACAATCTACTGAAGTCAACACAATTATAGAATGTTTTGGTTCCATCAGCTCTCTTTCTCTCTATAGATGCATATGCAAACAGATTTGTGTGAAAAGTAACACATCCATAGACCTTGAAGACAAAACAAAACCTTTTACAGATTCAAATGCAGCTGTTTATTGTATTCTAAGGACCATTCTGTTCACCTTCTACACTGGCACAATGTTTGTCTCAGACTCCTTCCCTAGAAGCTCTCTTGTCTTTTCAAACATTTCTTCACAAGGATGCAGATACATGATGGAACAGATATGTGGAATGAGCACACGCAAAATTGGAATGAGCTAAAAAGAGAGTGAATGAGCCATCCCAATATACATCTGCATATTTCCAATAAATGATAGACTGATAAGGAAGCAATAACACAAAGACAAGACAGCTATGAATTCTTAGTGACATGAAGCAATCAAAGATTAAGAGTAAGAATCACAGAACTGTCATCTAGCCAAGCTAGCCAAGTTAATAAAGTTGTCTCTCTGCATCTAGAATACCAACGGTGGCCCAAGCATCTATGCTGGCTTGTCCGTATGGTTTTCAAATAGCCATCCATTTAAGGAAACTACTTTAAGAACTGTTTATGTGCCACATAAAACCTTTGTTGTTGCTGCAACAGAATGCCTTAATATCAGAAACAATCTGAGGTTCTATAATTAAGAAGTACAAGGACAAAGCCTTGAAGAAGTTAGGAGGTTAACTCTTTCCCCATTTATCATATTCCTTTTATCACCCCTCCTCCAGGCAACAACTAAACAAAGAAAGTTTTTGTGGGAAGAAGATTAGTATCTCCTACCCACACACCTTATTGATGTTAGAAGTGCTAGTCTGCATTTGAAGACAGGTGTCTGTTGCTTCTCATGGCTTCCAGACATCCTTTGTTATGTGTAGTTTTCAAGGGAAGGAATTTAGGTGCTCGCTCATTAAAACACAAGCATGCCACTTGAGAAAGCTTGACATTTACTACAAATTCAAGAAATAGTTCTGTGTTTTTTTCCAAATGCAGCTAATTCTCAGCCATTCAATGAAATAAATTGGGTAGTTATAGCTATTGAATGATTTATCTGACAGCAACATATGTCGTCAGCATAAGGAGCTGCTGAGGAAGAAAACAGAGGGAAACTATAATTCAGCACTGTATGCGTATGCACTTTAAAGTCCCGTGTTCACCCCATAATAGTTTCTTTCTTAGACAATGGACTTTAAAGATAGTCTGCATAGAGCCTGGTATTCTTGAGTGGTCTTCAATGCAAGTATTAACAGGGAGGATTTGGTGCCTTATGGGTATGTAGGCCTAATTTAGTACTAGAGTGGTTAAATTCGCAGGGATACAATCTGAGACAAGCAATTGAAGCCTTGGTCTCAAATGGATGAATTTGTCAATTTTGATTTTTCACGCATTCTCTCATACACACACACAACCAATCTAGATTCTTTACATTCCAATTATGAAAATTTTTGCATCTTTAAAAAAAACAATAACTGGCAGAGAAATCTTGTCCATTCCTACAACAATACAGTGGGAGAATGTGCTTGCTCTTCTTTCTAAATTTGAGTTTGTCAAGTGAGAATGGGGAAACAGCTTCAGGACTCCTCCACTTCATCCTTTTCAAAGGAAATGGCTTGAATTGTTACCACTGGAAAAAACAATCCACATAAGTTCACATAGGGGACAATAAGATGGATCATGGAGCAGAATTGAAGGTCAGCAAAATTAGAAATTTTGCTTTAGCTTGAGGCCACAGTTGTCCTTTCTGTTTTCTAAGTACCTGAATTTGGCCACTGACTACATGCTTTTTCCCTCTCTCTTCTAAAAGCCTGTTTTGTTTTCAAGTGCTTTCTCTTATTTTCTTTTTTCCAAGTGATTATTCCAGATAGTTGCCTTTGTCAGGGGTCTGGATATCAATCCCTCCAAAATAAATTACAGGACTTTCTCTCCGTTTGTCAGTCAGGTGGAATATTTTTCAAAGATGTTCAAGTGCACAAAAATTGGGTAAATTGTGTAAATTTGCAGGTTGTTAAATTGCACTAATTACTACAGTAGCTGCTGCCTTGTTCCATTATTATAATCCAAAGCATGGGACAAATTGTTTGCATCTTGTTGACGATTATAACTGTTGTTGCTATTATTATTATTATTATTATTATTATTATTATTATTATTATTATTAATCTGCCTCTCCGCATGGACCAAGGTGGGGAACAACAACATATGAAAATACAAAATTAATCAGTCTTAATCTTGCTCTGTGTATGTACATGCATGAGGACATGTGCAGCTTTGTGTGTACTTTGCTCCACAAAGGAAGATATTTTTTCCCTGAAAATAAAGTTGGGGCATTAAATTACATGGGTTCTTGACTCTTCACCAATTAGCATGTCTAACAGGTAGTGATCCTCTAGCTTCCTTCTCCTTCTTTGCAATCACTTTGCTAAATAAAATAATCCTCAGATATCATATAGAAATCATAGAAATATCATATAGAAATCATAGAGGTGAATGACATCACAAGGTCCATCCAGTCCAAACCCAACCACACAGGAACATACAATCAAAGCACTCCCAACATAACTGCCAATCATACTCTGTTTTTAAAAAAAAACCAATGAAGGACACTCCACCATCCTCTGAGACAGGCCCGTAGCCAGGATTTTGATTCGGGGGCGAGGGCTGATTTTTTTCAGGGGGGTTTCGGGGAGGGCTGAGTTTCAGGAGGGCTGAGTCTGAGTGAAAGAGGGTCTAGCCTAGCAAACCTTTTGTATCATTACCCCAATACCCCCATGCATATGGGATATATTGAGTATGGTGATCAGACCATAATATGAATAAACATAACAGTTTAAATAATGCACCAGTAAGGCCTTTTTGCGAACCACCATGAGAATTTGGGGGGGGGGGGGGTGAAGCCCCTCAAGCCCCCCCCCCCAGCTACATGCCTGCTCTGAGACAGTCTGTTCTACCATCAAACATTCCTTATCATCATCACGTTTTCCTAATACAGTATATAGATAGAATTACTTTCCCTATAGTTTGAATCCATTGCTCCCAATTCCATTGGACCCAAACCTGCTGATGTTTCTCACCCTTGTCCTAAACTGGAGTTAGTAAATGTATGAAGCACTGAGGTAGATCCATCAATATTGGTGGGATCCCAGTATCTGGAGCAATGTCCCCTGATGCACCCAAAATTGATTTTGCATCTGAAATTCACCAGTGCAGTCCACCAGTCAAGCACAGGAAGAGAAGGGTCCCTGCAGCTGCACACCTCTGGTCTAGACACTGCTTCTTAAACTATGGGTCCCAACCCCAAATAGGGTCATGTTCAATGTTGGATTCATGAAAAATTTGGCCACTAAAGGTTTTCTGCATACCACCAACTGTCTGTTTTAAACATTTACACAAATCAGTTAGCAACAATGTGCTGTGTTTATACTAGACGACTCTACAGGAAATACTTCAACTGTATTTCATGAAAAAGAATTTTAGCCAATTTAGCAAGTCTTGCAAATGCTGATTTATTATCAGCAAATGTTTGATTTTATGCCTATTTTATATACCTATATACTTGGGGGGGGGGGGTCACCTAAAAATACCTTGAGTAAAAAGTGGTCATGAGTGGAAAAATATAAGAGTGTCTATTGAGTCTGAAAAGTTCAAAAGCTGTGAAACAGTCTTGGGGAACAGATGTAACCCCAAGGTTGCACTTTGCCCACAATAGCTTGAAAAGCAGGTTCTTCCGTTAGTTACCCTTCAGACTTATTGGGTTTAGTGATTGCCTGGGAATTGTGTAGTTTACAGTCCAACACAACTGGGGGATGCCAAGTTAGGCAAGCCTGCTTTAGTGTCTCCAAAATAGGAAGATATGAGTAAGGGGGAATAAAAACCCTAAGCTATTACATTATTGTTTCCTAGCTCAGTTCACTCAAATGGGGAAGACGCTTCTTTTGTTGTTACACTACTTGATCTATAGGGAAGAAAATTCCTTCTCTACTTCATCATTTGGCCTAATCAAAGTTTCAGCTGAGGAAGAGGTTATATTTCTTCTGGCAACTGCTTCTGACAAAGGCTGCATCATGATTTCAGAACTCTGGACAATTTTCCTCCCCACAAAGGAAGGAAAATATGGAGATCCGGAATAATTCAATCATATTTTAGTCCCTCTGGAATCGGTAGGATTGAAATTAGTTATAGCTAACTTGTCCTGCTGAATTTAATGAGACTAAACTTTGGCTAAATCTGGATCCAGTTCCTTGTCTATACTTCCCGGTATGGTAACAATCCAAAATCAAGTAAATCTAGACCTTCATAAAAGTACAATAGATGGTGTCTTGGGCCCCGGGGGGGGGGGGGGAGGTTGCTTTGCTATTATGACTATAATAATTCAATTAAATGCATTACAACATGAAAAACTTATTCTGTTGCCTATTAAAAGCATAAGTATATGAAAACATTTCAGTGACACCAAAGATGTATTCAAAAAAAACATTAGCTTTTCTGTTTATGTACAGTTTGTACTTTTCTTCTTCTTCTTTTCTGTGATGCTATTCAACCAATTTAGAGGTTGCTGATGAATATTACTTTTGGCCAAGGGCTGCTGGTTTTAATTGTGGTGAGATTATTGTTACCAGTGTGAATCATTTTGGAATATGAAGCCAAAGAGTTTAATTTGAATAGCTTCAGGGGCAGGCAGGTACATAGATAGTCAGTTTGAGATAAAACATGTTTCCAGAAGTTGAGCTTCCATACTAACATAGTTTTGATTTCCTGAGACCACAGAATTGTTTTGGGGTTTTTATGAAAGCAATAAAAGAGAATTGTCATCAAAACCACAACTTAATCTCAGAATTTGACTGTAGCCCATGTAAAACCAGTCCTACCAGAAGACAGAGTAAAGTGGTAGCCTAAAGGTGATGATTTTGTGTGGCACGCAAGGGCATCGTATTGTTATATTAATAATGAGGGAGAAGACATTATTTTACTGGCAATTAGGATACAAGTATATGTGGGATTTTTCTGGGTCAGGTGTCAAAATGACTTGGTAAGCCTTAGGCACTCTGAGTTGGAAAGAGGAACATTTAGTATTCTGCTTCAGACAGCAAAACAACTTTTAATTGCCCTTTTAGCCAAATGATTAGTCATTCAGAGGAATAATCCACATTCTTATCTCCCACCTTCCCAAGCGTATGGTTATCCTTGTATGATGTCTTTTACAACTGGTTCCCATTCCCAATTGATGGCCAACCTGAATTCAGACAAGTGAGTGCTGGCTTCCATGTACTTGGTATCACATGTAGGCAAAAAATGGGGTTAGAATGTAACTTACGTCACAACAAGTGCTCCATTATTTCACCTTCAAACAGTCTTCCGTTTGAAGATGCCTTTTGTTTGAAGGATTGTCCATTCCAAGTCTGGTGTGAGTATTTAAAATAGTTCTTCTCTGCTAGTTCAGCCCAGTTATGGAATATCTTTGCTTGAGAAGTCCAATTGATACCAAAGTTACTGTCATTCTCACACCAAGTAAAAAGCATGTTTACTAGAGCTGTGGTGGCATGACATTCACATGAATCATTTTAATTTGTTTTAAAGTATTGCTGTGTTTTAGTGCTAAATAGATTTTAGCCATTTCTATTATATTTGATTTATTATATTAATAACCTCATTTTCTTCCAGCACATGATAAGTTACTCATCATCCCAAACTGTTTTCAACTGTTCAAGTTTTAATGAATAATAAACATACATCTCCTCTTTTGAGGGAAAATGCAAGTAGACAGTAGGCACCCTAAATTGAAATGAGCCTCAAAGCGGTTTGGGCAATGGGAGTGGGAATGGAAAGACATAATTTTGTATATTTACAGGGAAAACACAGAAGCGTATTTCACTATGGGATGTGGAACACGTTAACTGTGTTTCGCTATTATGTGTATTACGTTTCTATATTTTGGAGTCATAATTGCTAAGGTTCTTTTTAACACAAAACCAAGAATGCAATAGTTTTTAAAAAAAATCTAAATAGAAAATTGGAATTTTACCAAAGATATTGCATCTGCCTTTGTGCTATGTCTCTTTAGCTTGATCTGTCAAGCACCACTTTCCAGTCAAAATAACAACAGTTAAGTATGTTTTACATGTTAAAATCACCTAAATCAATATACATGTTATGGATCCTAGAAGTGGGGCATCAGCCCTCTTGCAAAGTGTGAGCTAGGCGAGTGTAAAGGCCCATTGAAATTTGGAGCATCAAGCCTCTTATGTAGTTGAGCCTCCTTAGGAATGTTTTGATCAGAAAGTTACAAAATTAGCAAGCCTGAAAAAATAAATCATGAATTCAGATCTCCAACAAACAACAAAGACTAAATGCCATTTATTCTATGCATGTTTGCTTGGTAATAAACTCCACTGAATATATCTAAGTGTATATATATCTATATATCTATATATCTATCTATACACACACACACACATCTAATGGTGCTTGTAAGAATGTTTATAATTACGGATGACTAAATTGTCATGGATTGGTATGAGCAGCATCGTGCTTTTGGGTACTATGATAAGTTATGTGATGACCTGTGAGATTCTAAACCCTAGAAAGAAGTAGGCCACATCTACACTGACCGTTTCATGCAGTCCAAAGCTAGTTTCAATCTATGGTGAGAGACAACAAAATCGCATGAAAGAAAACTCTTAATATGCATGGTTTCAGTAATCACCATCCGGGCACAGATTTCCTAAGTAATCATCTGCACAGTGAAAACACTTTCCTCAATGCCAGTTTGCAACTAGATGAAATAGTCAGTGTAGATGTGGCTATAGACTGTCCTACTCTTGGTGGACTTAGGAAACATCTATACCTTTTCGTTCTTTCATTGAGGGCCCATTTGCCTGCTGGAGGGGGAGGATGGGGCAGAGGAGAATTCAGGATCACTTTTAGAGAATAAACTGGAGCAGAAAGGCCTATGGAAGTACCATGACTCAGAATTATCCTTGAGGAAGTAGCATCTGCAAAGTACATTATTTTTCTGTGATTTCTGCTTCTACTGTTTATATGATCTGAAGTTAGTTTCTCTCACTATGTTGGCCTTTAAGGATTGTATTGAAGCATGACATATTGTGTTGAGGCACAACATTGTGCCATTGTAAGCCACCTTGGGTCCCCTTGTCAGGGTAGAGAAGGGTGGGTACAAGTATGGCAAATAAATAAATAAAACAAGGACATCCCTGGCTGAAATCTGAGTCTTTAAATCACAGAGGTAGAAAAGATCCCAGTTTTACCTTTGGATTCTTGCTTGTGCAGAAATCCAAAAGCTAAAACACCCTGAGAGATGGCCATCCAAGCTCGACTTAATGATTTCTAATGACAAAAATACTATCATTCTCCAAGGGAGTCCTATGTGTGACCTTGTCATAGACAATTATAAGCAGAAGAAAATATATTATACATTACTATATTAGGTATAAGAATTTCATTTGTCTAAAAAATAAAATCCATTTTCCCTATGGCCATAGTGATAGTCCAATCAATTAATACAGTATGGGTTTTAAGTGGAATAAATTCCTAAAAATGCCAATAAGAGAGACTTAAAGTTTGAACTGTACAGGCGGTTTATATTGACATGTAAGCTAAATATACAGGAGGCTTTTTTCTTCCTTTCCACCTTTTTGTCCTATTTATAGATCCCACCCCCCATTTTAAAATCCAATACATGTGGGATTTCTCCCAAAATAAAAAGGGAAGCCCATCTTTTGCTTCTTTCTTCCAGGGAAAAGCCCTCACTACATTATGCAATCCTAACTAAATAATACAGCCGGCCCTCCACATTTGTGGGTTTGCTTTTTGCAGATCTTATTAATCATAGATTTGATTAATATTTCTCTCTAGGAATGTTTCCATGTTCAACTTCCTTTGGATGTTAATCATAAAGCCATGCTGAAGGACCTAGAGATTCCTAGATATTAGGGCTGTGCAAAACTCCGGATGTGGGTCGTAAGTTGTATGTATTTCAGTAAATTCATACTTACAACCTGCATTACGAAGTCAGCACCATGCCCCCGCACACATACATACACACACAGAAACAAATGAAAATATCCTTTTACAGAGATTTTGTAAGAAGTTTGTTGCTTTTTGTAAGCCACTGTGAGTTAGCTTCTTCTTCAGTACAAACAAACTCTACTGAGTGATGCAACCAAAAATGGTATGTCACATGTTCTCCTCAGCTTATCAGAGCTGAAGGAGAGGGAAAAGGAGGAAGAGCTTCCTTTAAATTTTGCATGTGCCATGCAAGTTTGGCTTAGTTTGCCTCAGCTTAGGATTCCTTTTAGGATCACCACAGCCAATTTTAGGATTCTTTTAGCAAAAGCTAGAGTAGGAACACTACAATATATTAGTTGTTTTTATTTGTATAAACTTTTAAAAATTCCTAAATGTCAGTGGATAATCAGATCTTTCTGAAACTTGGCAAGAATGATGTCTTGCTCCTGTTCCGTTGCTTTGAGGAATTTCCAGGGGATACCTCTTTTGGTTTTTTTTAATGGGCAAAATTTAAAGAATTCCCTTAAAGTCAGTGGATGTGCAAATCTTTTGGAAACTTGGGAGAAATTGTGTTCTGGTTATGTTGTGTCATTGTGGAGAAATTCAAGGGGACAGCTCTTGCAGTTTTTAAAAAAGAAAATGTTGTTTGTAAAAATGTAAAAACTTTCCTTAAAATCAATGGATGAGTGAAATGTTCTGAAACTAGGAGAGCGGTTATGGTGGTAAATGTGTGCTACAATTGTAGCAATATTCATTCCTGATAGCCTTATAAATTAGGGGAAAGGGAGCCCTAGAAGTGTCCCCATTGGTGCAAATGGGCGAATAACATAACAAAAAAAACTTACTAAAGTTTCAGAACTTCATATTATATATGACACATACACCTTATGAATTCATCAAAACACTTTAAAATCAAAATGGGGGACACTTGAATTTTGTAAATAAAAATTAAGTGGATTTTTGGCATTGTGCACACTTCTACTAGATATAATACTTCTCTGGGTTTCTGTAGTTGCACTAGAAGACCTAGAGATTCCTAGAGAGTTGTTCTTTCAGGTAAAAAGATGTGTGTTCTGATTTACATTTCCATAGGTATCTTCCACCCTTCCTCTCCAAAAAACTGGAGAACCTACTGTATTTTTCTCTAACAATTTCAGGGGTTTTGACTTTGGGACATTCAGAACTCTGGCCAGCTCACATGTTTTGCCAGAAAGCTTGTTGTAATACTCTGAAGATTAGGTTGTAAGACTTTTACGACTTAGAAAAACTTGTGAACATGGAGGTCCTTGTCATTTAATAGCCTGGTGAATGTCAATAAATCAAAACACAGCTGACAGCATTAGGCACAAGAATAAAATTAAGTTGGCCTCATTTTACTTAAAGTAGTAAATGTCATTTTGGAATTATTTAGAGATCGAAAACTAAGACAGGGAGTCATCCAAATTGCTCTTTTAGATTAGACACTGATCTTTGTTCATACATAGATGGCAGCAAAGCCTCTAATCCTAACAATTTTGTAAGTATCACTAATTTTCTTTAAACCATCAAAGAAAAACTGAGAACATTATCAAAACAGACTCAGTTGCAGATTCAGAAAGGACATAAAACATAAAGACTGGTTAAGTTCAATATACTACAAAGAGTCCGAAAGAAGTTACTAACAGGGATTTCAAGTGCTTACCTTTTTTCATCAGAACTTCAAATTTTGAAGAGTGTTCTAAGCTTTACAGGGCAAGACAACATGGAGAGATTTAAGAAGATTCCACAAACATGGGCTTCTGAGGTGGGATTTCATGCAGACGAGGTATCAGGATTTCACAAGAAAAAAGAAACAGATCTGAGAGTAAGGAAACCACAGTTATAAGTAGAGAGATACATGTCCTACATATATCTCAACATATACTTTTATGACTCACAGCAACTAACCAGAAAGTAGCCTGAGCTATAACTTTTTGAGGAAGGGGCTCCAGACCAATAAGTGTTTTGATTGTCATAAACTAGGTCACCTACAAAAATCACTAAACCTGTGTTTTGACAAATAGCACTTAAAGGGTTTCAGTCTAAGAATGCTCAATTAATACAGAAAGCCTAGAGTTATAAAAACATATACTAGCAGGTTTATGGTAGTACACATAAATTAATATAATGCCCTGCATTGCATTCAAGATATAGTGGCAAAAAGAAATCGCAAAGCTTCCAAATCACAACCTAAATTGAATTTCAGGTAGCCCTGTCATCAATGGGTCTAGAATAGCTTAAATCCATCCATTTAATTGAGTTGTAGATCAAATTGCCTATCTGTTAAATCCCCCAAAGCATTTCTGTTAAATCAACTTGCTACACATACATGATTTTTAAAAATAAGTCAAACAAAACATGACACGTGTTTTGTTTTGAACACTTACTAAAATTCCAAAAAAACAATTGATATTATAATAAAAATGGAAACATACATTGGTTTGCCTTAGTGTCACCATAAGTCAGAAATTATTTGAGAAGACCCACAGCAACAAGCAACAAAAATGTGGGTGGGATTGGTCTATCAGTGTGGCACTGCTAAACTTTTAAATAAGAGGTGAGCATTTTGTGTTTTTCCAAAAGTTGTTGGACTGTAACTCTCAGAATTCCTCATTGGTGGCCATGCTATCTAGGACTAGAAGCTGCAGTCCACCAACATGTGGACAGCCAGGTTTAAACGGGAATTATAGTAAGTGAAGTAATTACAATGCTGCACCGAGATCTTTTGTAGCCTAAATAGAGTTCACCTAACATCTTTTCCAACACTGAGGGCATTCAAAATCCAGTAGTCTAAAAGACTGTGCTGAACCATTTAATTTTCACCTAACCCTCTACATTTCATGGCCTGAATCAGCCCGCTTATCTATTTTTATGGAAGGGGTGGCTTTGGGTGATCATACTGAGAGGACATCCAGAAAAAATGAAAAATATAAACCTTGCACAGGAGGAACATTCATATACTCTGGGACAGCTCTGTAATGGAGAATATTTGAAGAACAGTAGAAAGATTTACTCACCCATTCTAGAAGCTGATACAGTTCTCTATGTCCAAACCTTCTTGCGGCAAGGCAGCAAATCCTGAAAGCTTCTCAGAGAAAAGAGCTCAAGAGAGAGACCTGACTCAGTTTCAGCAAATGAATCAAGAATTTTCATGCAACCCAAGACTATAATAATAATAATAAATTAAGAATCAACTCAAACACGACTGAAACATGTAATTATGCAAAACTGCTTTAAATGGGCATTTGTTCAAAAGCAGTGGGCTTAAAAAGATTAATAAAATTAAATACTATGCAACAGCGTTTCAGTTCCCAACCCAATTGGGTCTTTTAAGTCCCTTTGGGCTCTCATGGAAATGTATGGCCAGGCTCCCACTGATTGAAATGAGACTAGTTAGGAAGGACTGGGCCTTTGTGTGGTTCACTGGTTTAATTTTAGAATTCCACTGCCAAAGTCAAGCACAAAGCCCACGTTACATATCAATAGCGTCTTTTCAATCTGTTAATTCCGTGCATGTTTCTTTAAACAGGTTTTCCCTTTCTACAGCCTTGTAGCAACCTTATTATTAACTCTGGATTATAAAAAGATCATGGATTTATTTAAACATAAGTTCATTTTTTTAAAAAATGCACCCCACATCCAGACATTGATCTCTTTGTAGTCTGTCTGACATGTTGCTTGTGACATTATTTTGAGGAGGTTTGGTGCATTTGTCAAGTTTTTTATTCAGATGTATATTTCTGAAGGCAAGTAGGAAGTTCAGATTGCTACATAGCCACTCATGGAGATAGAAATCTAGGAGGAAACTGAGAATAATCCAATAAAAATGGTAAAACTGAAATCCTGTGCACATTTATCCAGAAGTGTGTCCCATCAAGCCCAGTGAGACTTACTTCTGCTCATGCATGCTTTCAGTCATATTTGGTGGCCCATCATATTATCTTTAATCAACATCATTAAAATAAGGATCACAAATCAATGAATATTTACATAGAACTAAGTCCTTCTAGGGCAGGCATGGGAAAATTTTCTGACTTGGAGGTCGCATACTAGCACTCCATACTAGGAGGATTGGCTGTCTGGTAATGGAAGGAAGGAAGGAAGGGAAGAAGGAAGGGAAGAGAGGAAGGAAGGAAGAACAAAAGGGTGGAAGAGAATGGAGGGAGGAAGAAAGGGGGAGGGAAGAGGGAAGGAAGGAAAGACAAATGGGAAGGAAAGGAGGAGGGAGGGAGGGAAAAGAGGGGAGGAAGGATGAAAAGGTGGAAGGGAAGGAAGGAGGGAGGGAGAAAGAGGGAGGTAAGGAAAGAAGGGAAGGAGAAAGGAAAGAGAAGAAGGAAGGAAGGAAGGAAGGAAGGAAGGAAGGAAGGAAGGAAGGAAGGACGAATGGGTGAAGGGAATTGAGAGAGGGAGAAAGAGGAAGAGAGGGAAGGAGGGAGGAAAGAGGGAAGGAAGGAAAGACAAAAGAGAAGGAAGGAATGAAGGAAGGTTGAAAGGGAGGGAGGGAGAAAGAGGGAGATAAGGAAGGGAGGAAGAGAGAGAGGGAAGGAGAAAGGAAAGAGAGGAAGGATGGAAGGATGTAAGGGAAGGAGAAAGAGAAGGAGGAAGTAAAGAGGGAAGGAAGGAAAGATAGGATGGTGAGAAAGAAAAGTGCCTGTGAAAAGAGCCCAAGGGGCCGCATGCTGAATAGATTTGCCCATACCCGCTGTAGGGCCCCTTCCACACAGCTGAATAAAATCCCACAGTATCTGCTTTGAACTGGAATATATGGCAGTGTGGATCCAGTTCAAAGCAGATATTGTGGGATTTTCTGCCTTGATATTCTGGCGGATATGGCTGTGTGGAAGGGCCTTAAACTGAATAGAACAAACAGCCCAGGTTTGCTCCCTTCCCCATGGCCACATTTTGCTTGAATTTGTATAATGTGTTTTGCTAAATTTGAACTAATCTTTGTAAAAATATTATTTACACAAATAAAAGAAGAAGACATTTTAAAAAACCTGAAATCTGCATCTTATTTTTCACCATGGGGAAGAATTCCATTTATGTTTCTGCAACTTCTCACCCGAGTAGGCCTGCAAGAGTCAAATACTGGAGAAAAACCATTTAAAGCACTACGCTTCTTTACCTAATGTACAGACAGATAAAAATGAGCTTTTTCCATAGCGGGTCTTACTGACTTTAATGCTAGAATGTGCTGCTGACAAGAAGAAAGGGTTTGGCCTTGCTTTCTTTGAATACTACTTACAAAGAACAAACTGCATCTCTATCTATTCCCCTCAGTGAAAATCTCTTATTGATTTAAAAACCAGATGGGGCTATTCTGTATTATGAGAATCTAATCTGACCTTCTCTTTTCTTTTGCTCTGTAAATGAAGAAAGAACTTCCTCTCTGTTTTGCTTACAATTGTACATGTTTGCATTATGTTGGTCTCTTAGTATAGTAAGAGATCACATCATGTTATTACTATTATTATTATTAAATATGCTAATATGAAACATAATATAGATATGCGAAATCAGTACATAGATATAGAGCACATTATTTTAGGATATGTATATATGACTGATATATTGAAATATTGTATTTTATATTTGTGCAGTAATTTTTCACATCTATTTATTTCTTTATTTATTTCATTTATATACCGCTTTTCTCTACCCCTAGGGGGACTCAAAGCAATTCGCAACAAAGTAAAATTCAATGTCTCACAAGATATAAACACAACACATCACTAAAATCGCATAATTATAGATTAAAATCAGTGAACAATAAAACATCAAACATAAACAACAACCATCACAGTACCAATCACCAGTTCAGGATCTGAACAGCCTCCTTAGCAGCAGGTGGAAAGGAGTAATAGAGTTAAACATCATCTGAATAGATATGGCATTGAACTCCAAAACTCTGGATGATCTCTCCCAGTGGCTTCATGTAGATGTTAAACAACATGGAGGACAGTACTGAACCCCGAGGAACTCCAAAGGACAAAGGCTATAGGCCGAGCAGATGTCCCCCAGCAGCACTTTCTGAGAACAACCCTCTAGGAAGGACCAGAGCCACTGTAAAACAGTACCTCCAAGCCCTATATCCATGAGGTGTCTCAGAAGGATACCATGGTCTACTGTATCGAAAGCCACTGAGAGGTTCAAGAGGACCAACAGGGACACACTCCCCCTGCGTAGATCTGTTCAAGCCTGTTTCAGTTCCATGTCCCGGTCTAAAGCCAGACTGAGAAGGTTCTAGATAATCAGTTTCTTCCAAGAACACCTGGAGTTGTGAGGTCACCACACGTTTCAAGACTTTACCCATAAAGGAAAGATTGGAAATTGGCTGAAAGTTGTTCAATTGAGTGGGATCCAGTGTTGGTAATCTACATTACATTTGCATAATTATTGTGAGCATAATGAGCATAATGAGCAAAATGAATGTTATGAAGGTGTGTGTTTGTGTGTGGCACGTGGCTAAGAAGGGATTGATGGCTGGGAAGATGAATCAGTGAATATGTCAGAATGAATGACTGGTTCATCTTTCCTATCATGTTTCCCTGAAAATAAGACACTGTCTTATATCAATTTTACCTCAAGAAGACAAACTATGGCTTATTTTTAGGGAATGTCTTATTTTTATTAACAGTCTGCATTTATGGGATGATCTCTCCAGGCTCAGCAGCAGACTGCTTGCTGAAGTTTTTCTCCTATCCCCTGGTGTTTGTGTGGGGTGAGAGAGACCCACAGACTGTTGCTGGTAGGTGCTGAAGCTTTACTGGCATTTGTGGGGGGTGAGGGAGATCCACAGACTGTTCCTGATTGATGCTGAGGGAGAGAGACGCACAGTACTGAGTAAAACAACAGCTACAGCTTTACTTCTTCTCCCTGAGGACACACAGCTTTATTTCTTCCCCCTGAAGACACACAATACCTAAAGCAGAGTGTCCTGCTCCTCATTTCACTGAGGAGACTGACTTTCTATGTCTCCTTCTATGCCTCAGCTTGCAGCATGCACAGAATGAGTGGGACCTGATGGGGGAGCCGACCTTGTATGTTGCATAGCCATGCCAATCACTATGTCTTATTTTGGAGATATGGCTTATATTGTGCAAATGCTTAGAAATCCTGCTACAGCTTATTTTATGGGTATGTCTTATTTTAAGGGAAACAGAGTAGTAGTATGGAACATGGCCATACTACCTGGAAAACTCACAACAGCCCTGTGTTTGTGTGTGTGTACATGTGTGTGTCCCGCTGAAAACACTCTCCTCTTTACCAACTTCATCCCATGATTTTTATTTATTTATTTTGAAAGAAAGGGGGGAACTTCATTGTATATTCCAGAAAAGTATATTGGTTGGTAAGCTTTCGCAGGAGCTAAGGAATATGTGCAAGGAGTGAGAAACTATATTGATGGATGGATGGTTAAATGAATATAAATGAACTGATACCTTTACAGCAAAATAACATTTCTTTTCTTTTCTTTTTTTATTCTATAGATCAGTGGGTTTTGTATCTGTAATTCTTTCATATCAGCAAAGAGGAAATAAACTCCCATGTAAATCATTTTTCCCCCCACCTGGAAGCATATTAAAACCATGCCTTATTTTTTTTCTCTTAAGCAGAGCCCCCTCCCTCCCTATTTGCTTATCGGTTCATCCACCATTACATTTTAAATGAAATTGCAAAGACACCCTCCTCCCCTAAATTCTAGGGCGATGTAGGAAAGTCAGAAAGCATACTTTTCTTGCTTTAGAATACTGACCTAGATTCAATTACAGATAGGGCAGGAAGGGAGAATGACACCTTTGCATGGCTCCTTTTTTTAAAAAAAAAATTAGAAATATATATATACTTCAGGAAACAGACCCCCCCCCCCTTTCTCTCCCCCTTTACAAAAAAAATATTTAAAATATTAGAATATTTTGTGGCTTTTGTGGGAAGAAATACCCCACGCTGAGTGTTTTCAACGGGATTCGATGGCGGCTGGTTGTGTTTGGTTTGGGGCTGGTTGTCCAATGTCCTCTCTCTCTTCTTTTCTCTCTCTCTGCTGCTGCCGCGGTGGGTCTTTGGGAAGGCAAGACCAACCTGGCCTGGAAGGAAAGAGCCCCAGACTCCTGCTGAGGAAATATCAGCCTCATTACATTAAAAAGCCCCGGTTTGGATGAGACAGAAGGAGGCTTTGAAGAGGCAGATTTGGAGGGGAAACACTCCTCTCCGTTGGGCTTCATCTCGCCATCCCATCCCGTTTGGCTTCCTGTGAAATATTTACAAGGAAGGGACGAGCCTGTGATCCTTGCTTATTGACTTTTATCACTAAATTAGGCATATAAATGACCTGAAAAGCGGCGGCTGTGGTATTAAATTAAAAAAAAGAGAGAGGGGGGAGAAATAAAGAACAATTACCCCCATCTTTTTCTCTCTGCCTCCCCCCCCCCCCCCCCCCAAGCTCTGATCTGAGCCTGAAAGGAGTCCGAGCGAGATAAGGAGAGATTGGATTCCTCTTGCAAAGCGGCTCCGCTGCTTAAATAAAATAGAAACCACAGAGAGAAGGGCTGGCTTTATATACACACATACACCCCCCCCCCCAAGACTGTGCCCTCCCCCGACTTGGAGAGGAGACAGGAACAGGAGAAAGGGGCTGGAGGAAGGGGAGGTTTCGGATGGGTTTGTTGGTGTTGCTGTCGCAACTTTTCTATTTTAAAAAATACAAGTCTCTTCGGATGAAAAAGTTTCTTTTGGCATCTAGAAAACGATTAAGATTGTGTGTGTGTGTGTGAGGAACAACTTGAGAAACTGCAAGTCGCTTCTAGTGTGAAAGAATTGGCCATCTGCAAGGAAGTTGCCCAGGGGTTTTTGGCAGTCTGCAAGGACGTTGCCCTGAGATTTTACCATCCTGTGGGACGTTTCTCTCATGTCCCACATGAGAAGTTGAAGCTGACAGGTGGGAGCTCACCAACAACCTTAACCTTTCGGTCAGAAGTCCTGCCAGCACAAGGGTTCAACCCAGGGGTTCCCAACCTATGGTCTATGGACCACCAGTGGCCCACAAGAACTAAAATATGGTCCGAAGACTCGGCATTACTACACCGAGGTGAGCAGATGACGACTCCTGGATGACAATTTTCTGCATCAGCATGCCAAATAACCAAACTGAATCTAAAGTTGACCAAAAACTGATTCGTAACCCTTTTTGGTACTACTGTGGGATAGTGGTCCCTGGTCAAAGTACTCCCTGTTCATGTGAGTGGTCAAAAAAAGGTCCCCGAGGAGCTCTACTACAAAGATAGCTTGGCTACTTGTAAAAGTTGCCCCAAGTTTCTTTTGCCTTTCCCTTTTGCTCTGGGGAGTTCAGGGTAGCTCAAGCATCTCTTCCTCCTCCTCCTCTTCATCCCCTGTGTCTCCTCATCCTTTTTTACCAGCAGTGAAGAGCCCAAAAGTGGCGGGCTAAAACCAGGAACCTCAAGCCAAGGCTGATACAGAATGAGAGACTCCCTCGAAAGAAGACCTGGCGACTTGGAAGATGCTTCTGGTACTTTTACAAGATGCAGAGCCAACCTTAAGAAATGGGGCCACACAGTGGAGTCCACAACATGTGAGTGTGGAGAAGAACAAACCACAGACCACCTACTACAATGAAGCCTGAACCGTGTCACATGCACAGTGGAGGACCTTACACCAGAAGCACTCAAAGTAGCCAGCTACTGGTCAAAGGACATTTAAAATAATAATAATTATTATTATTATTATTAATATTATAAAAACTTTATTTATATACCGCTCTATCCGAAAGGAGGGGAGGGATGGGACCTGTCTTATTTCCTTTGGAAAGACATTCCAGAGGCGGGGGGGGGGGGCACCACCGAGTAGGCCCTCTCTCTCGTCCCCACCAACCCTAATGCCTAGTTTTTTAACTTTGTGTTTTTAAATACATTATAACTGTACTGTACTCTCAGTTTGCTTCTAACACGATAAATAAAAATAAATACCAGCAGTGACGATTAAAGCAACGCGAGGGACATGCAGAAGAATGCTACTCAATTCTCCCCTTCGAACCTGCAGAGATTTTCAACCCCTTTTGCGTCTACACTGTAGAATTAATACAGTTCGACACCACTTTAACTGGCACTTGTCGTTGCTATGGGGAGGGCTGGGTGGGAGGTTCTAGTATTTGTATTTTAGTACTGTTTGGCAAAGGAGGCTAAAGACCTTCTAAAGTCCCAGGATTCCAAAGCAACGAACCAAGTGTCAAACTGCATCAGTTCTACAGTGTAGACGAATCCTTTTGGGGTTGGGAGAATAGGATGGGGGGTCGGGGAGAGGGAATGTCATCTTCATCTTCCGCTCAATGATGTATTCTTATAATTTACAACCACCAAGATAAGGCTGGAGGATAGAATAATAATAGTAGTAATACCAAATCGGGAGGCGCCTCCTCTTCTTCTTTTTTTCCCTCTCCTCTTCCTCCTCCTCCTCCTCTCTTCCTCCCTCCCCCCAAAACCCCGGTATTGAATTGCACCTTGGGCAACAGTGCAGAGTCCAGAATCTTTACTTCGCTCGACATATGTTTCCAGCAGATAAGTAAACAATCTGGACGTGAAATGAAAATTTTAATTAATGCAGTAATGCTATTACACCTCAAGTGTGCAAATCCCATTGCATTGCGGTGTGACAATGGGTCGGAGCGGAAGGAGGGGAGGGAGGCGGACCACAAAGACCAGGCGAGGGAGCAAGAGAGGCAGGCCCGACGCTTGGGATCCCACTCTCCACCCAAGTCGCGTGCAGACGAGACGAGGCGCGGGTTCTTTCCCTTCCCGATCCGGATCTGTCCTCTCCCATTCAATGCCACATTCGCCCAGCCCGGTCTCTCTTTCTCCCACGCGTACTTGACACCTCCAACTCTCTTGGTTTCCTTGTGTGTGTTTTATGCCATTCCCCTGCTTCCAAGTCCTCTCTGCTCTGCACGCCTTTTCTTGCCGAACAGGTTCGCGCGAGGCGTGTTTGGTCCTAATGGAGCGCGAAGTGATTTGCCCAAATAAAAAAGAATTTACACAAAGGGAGAGAGACTCTCGCCTTTGAAGCGCCTGCCTATAAAACGTCCCAAACCTAAGCCAAGGCCTATAAAAGAAGAAAGGGAATAGGGCTCTTTGGCTTTGAGTGTGTGTGTGATATCTTTTTTTTAAGCAGGTAACCTCGACAAGCAGCACACATGTCTATTTGGCTTTCTTGGGGGCCTTCCAGACATATCCCAGGATCTGAGCCCAGGTTTTTTCTTTATCCCAGATTATCTGGTAGTGTGGACTCATATAATCCGGTTTAAAGCAGAAAACCCTGGATCAGATCCTGGGATATAAGGGCCTGTCTGGAAGGGCCCTTGGAGAGCACTTTGGCTCCCCAAGCAGAGGCGCAACAATTGGTTGGGAACGTCTCGCGATAATTCAACTTCCTAAGAGGAGAGTCCGAGATTGGAAACCAGGTCTTTTTCATTCCGTTTTAGGACCTCATCACACTAGAATCATAGAGTTTGAAGAAACGTCATGGGCCATCCAGTCCAACCCCCTGCCAAGAAGCAGGAAAATTGCATTCAAAGCACCCCCGACAGATGGCCATCCAACCTCTGCTTAAAAGCTTCCAAAGAAGGATCCTCCACCACACTCCGGGGCAGAGAGTTCCACTGCTGAACGGCTCTCACAGTCAGGAAGTTCTTCCTAATGTTCAGATGGAATGAATCCACTTTAAATCCGGTTGCTGCCTCCTGCATAATTCTGGAGTGTGTAGTTTAAGGAGAAGTCTTTAAAGCCTCATTTAAAGGCTTCATCACACTAGAGAGAGAAAAATCCACTTTAAATCCGGTTTCTGCCTCCTGCAGAATTCTGAGGTTTGTAGTTTAGGAATAAGCCTTTAACATCCTCACTAAACCACAAAGCCCAGAATTCTGCAGAAGGCAGCAACCCGATTTAAAGTGGTTTAATTCTCTAGTGTGAAGAACCCTGCCCTTTTCTCCCTCTGTTTTGTCAGTCTTTTGGATCTCAAGACCACGCAAAGTTGCCTTTCCCATTTTCCCACCTCTCCCTTCTCTCTTCTTCAAGTCTCCATCCCTGCCTCTTTTTTATCTTCCCGCTTTCTCCCTTTACTTTAGGAAAAAAGAAGTTAATGCTGATTTTCTTTCCCGACTTGAGAAACTGCAAGTCGTTTCTGGTGTGGGAGAATTGGAGGTTGCCCAGGGGACCGCAAGGATGTTTTGATGTTTTTACCATCCTTGTTGAAGGCTTCTCTAATGCCAGGTTGACACCACTTGAATTGCCATGGCTAAGTGCTACGAAAGCATGGGAGTTGTAGTTTGGTAAGGTGACCGTCAACACTTAGAGAAGGTCCAACGTCGTGTAAAACTACACCTCCTGGTCCCATACTATGGGCCATGGCAATCCAAGTGGTGTCAAACTGCATTGATTCTACGCATTAGAGCAGACATGAGGAAACTTGGGCCTTTCCTCCAGATGTTTTGGACTCCAACTCCCACAATTCCTAGCAGCCTCAGGCCCCTTCCTTTCCCCCCTCAGCCGCTTAAGCGGCTGAGGGGGGAAAGGAAGGGGCCTGAGGCTGCTAGAAATTGTGGGAGTTGGAGTCCAAAACATCTGGAGGAAAGGCCCAAGTTTCCTCATGCCTGCATTAGACCCAGCAGAATAGAAAGAAGGGAGTGGAGTTGACAAGTTGAGTCGATCAAGTGTTTTGGACTTCAGCTCCCAGAATTCCCAAGCTTCCTGGGCCTTCTGGGTGTTGGTGTCTCCAAGACTAAACCCTGTCTTAGCCTGGCTTCGGAATGGGGAGGAGGAGGAGGAGCAGCCCGCGGGAGCAACGTGGCGAGGCGTGGATTCCCACGCGAGTCCTGCGGGCAGATCCTCCCTTGCCTTGGCTCCTCGAAGAAGCAGGAGCAGCTGGCCGAGCCGACGTGGCCGGGAGGCTCTCCGCTGCGTCGTCGCGGGACGTGTTCTTACCTGCGCAGCCTTTTGAAGACGCGGAGCCCGAGATGGAGGCAGATAAGCCAGGGCTTCCCCGAACTGACAGCTCCGAGGAGAGAGAGAGAGAGACAGAGGAGCAGCGCAGCTCTCCCTTTCGGCTCCGTTGCTCCGTCTGCCCTTCCTTCCGCCCTCGCTGCTTTTGGGGAGCTGCAGCTGCTGGCTTTGACTGGGTCTCACCTACTGCTTGGGTCCCCTAAATACGAAATGGTCTTGTCAACACAGATTTCTGTATTATCATCAAGGACAGGAAAGCCAAGAGGCGACGGGGCTGGGAAAGAACAACAACAACATCAACAATAGTCGCATCAAGTCACAATTTGGGATCCTGTCTCTCAAGGCCCTTCCATGCAGCCCTGTTGTTATTTATTCGTTCAGTCGCTTCCGACTCTTTGTGAGCTAATGGACTACCCCACGCCAGAGCTCCCTGTCGGCCGTCCCCACCCCCAGCTCCTTCAAGGTCAAGTCCTATATCTCAGAATATCAAGGCAGGAAATCCCACATTATCTAGTTCAAAGCAGATATTGTGGGATTTTCTGCCTTGATATTCTGGGATACAGGGATGTGTGGAAGGGCCCTCAGGGATCTAAATAACTTTAGTGGCGAATCCCCGCCCTTGTTGTCACTAATAATAAGGCACAGTTCTAATTGTGGGGCCTCTGTCTCCCAGAATCGATGAATCTCAATTAGTTACTTCATCACACTGGAGAAAAAAACCACTTAAAATTCGGTTTCTGCCTCCTGCAGAATTCTGGGGTTTGTAGTTTAGGGAGGAACCTTTAGCAGCCTCGCTGAACTACAAACCCCAGAATTCTGCAAGAGACAGAAACCGGATTTTAAGTGGATTTTTTTCTCTAGAGTGTGTTGTAAGTTTTCCGGGCTGTATGGCCATGCTCCAGAAGGATTCTCTCCTGACGTTTTGCCTGCAACTATGGCTGGCATCCTCAGAGATTGTGAGGTCTGTTGGAAACGACGAAAGTGGGGTTTATATATCTGTGGAATGTCCTGCTCAGAGAGGGGGAGAGAGAGAGAGAGAGCAGCAACGGCGACATTTATTACCTTGGCAAAACCTTAAACACCCCTCAACAAGGAAGCATTCTCTCCTGACGTTTCACCTATAACTATGGCAGGCTTCCTCAGAGGTTGTGAGGTCTGTTGGAAACGAGGAAAGTGGGTTTTATATATCACACTTCCCTCAAACAGACAAGAGTTCTTTCTCCCACCCTGGACATTCCACAAATATAGAAAACCCACTCTCCTAGTTTCCAACAGACCTCACAACCTCTGGCAATGCCTGCCATAAATGCAGGCGAAACGTCAGGAGAGAATGGCCATACAGCCCAGAAAACTCACAGCAAACGAGTGATTCCGGCCATGAAAGCCTTCGACAATACATTGAATCTCAACTAGTTCATCTGTGGTAGAAGAATCCAGCGTTTCCTCTTGCAACTCAGGGCCCTTCCACACAGCCCCATATCCCAGAATATCAAGGCAGAAAAATCCCACATTATCTGAGTGTAGACTCCGATAACCCAGTTCAAAAATATTATGAGATGTTCTGCCTTGATATTCTGGGATATAGGGCTGTGTGGAAGGGCCCAGAGTTGGGGAAAAGGAGTGTCCCTTGAGCACCGGAATGAAGTCTTCAGGAGATGAGGGAACTGTACATTGGGAGTCAGGCAAGTTCACACTTAGGTCCCTTCCACGCAGCAGAATAAAGTCCCGCACTATCCGCTTTGAACCGGAATATGTGGCAGTGTGGACACAGGGCCCTTCCACACAGCCCTATAACCCAGAATATCAAGGCAGAAAATCCCACAATATTTGCTTTGAACTAGGTAATCTGAGTCCACATTCAGATAATGTGGGATTTTCTGAGTTGATATTCTGAGATATAGGGCTGTGTGGAAGGGCCCACAGATAACCAAGTTTAAAGCGGATATTGTGGGGATTTTCTGCCTTGATATTTTGGGTTATATGGCTGTGTGGAAGGGCCCTGAGCCTTCCTAACAAGAACCGTAAATCCTTCTAGAAGTCAGTTTAAGACCTTTCTGCCGCCCTGTGTTCTCCTCGCTGCGGTCCCAAGGGGAGATTATTCGAAGCCAGTGACTTATGGTCAAGAGATGCCCCCTTTTCAACCCCCTAGGATGTTTGGGTGCATCGATGACCATTACAATCGATGGAGATCTAGTTCTAATGATATCACTCCGAAGTCAATCTCGTTGTGTTCACAGAAGGCAGTCTCATTCAGCCAGATCTGCTTGCAAACCAGGGGCCCTTCCACACAGCCCTATATCTCAGAATATCAAGGCAGAACATCCCACAATGAACTGGGGGCTCTTCCATACAACCATATAGCCCAGAATATCAAGGCAGAAAATCTCACAATGTCTGCTTTGAACTGGGTTATCTGAGTCCACACTGCCATATATTCCAGTTCAAAGCAGATATTGTGGGATTGTCTGCCCTGATATTCTGAGATATAGGGCTGTGTGGAAGGGCCACGGGATGTAGGAAAATGCCACTCTCAGGATGGGCAATCAGGGCAACCCAGAGAAGAGAAGAGAAGAGAAGAGAAGAGAAGAGAAGAGAAGAGAAGAGAAGAGAAGAGAAGAGAAGAGAAGAGAAGAGAAGAGAAGAGAAGAGAAGAGAAGGAATCCATTCCCAAAATCCGAACTGGACTCAAGGGTTGACTTTCAAAGTTCAACTTCTAGTAAGCACCTTAATCCATCATCCCAAACGCGAACTTGTCTATTTTGGGAGCCTCTGAGGGCAGATTCCAAGACATAGGCTTTCTTTCCGTCCAAATATTTAAAATAAATATAGAGGACCCTCCCTCCTTCCTCCCCCGCCCCCACGCCCAACCTAAACCTGTCTGCTGAGAGTGAGAAAGAGACTCTGATGGCTAAATTGAATCCCGTTCTCTCTCTCTCTCTCTCTCTCTCTCTCTCTCTCTCTCTCTCTCGCAGCGTAAGGAAGGCGTGGTGTGTCTCCTAACCCCGCAGTCTTTTGTTTAATGATTTTATTGAAAAGAGAAAGAGAGAGAAAAAGTTGTGGGGAAACAGGTTTGACAAGGAGCTGTTCTCTCTCTCTCTCTCTTTCCCTTTAGGGGATCTCCCCCTACTCATCCACCCAAACACATACACACCTCTTTTCCCTGTCTCTTCTCCTTCTTGTGCTATTTAAAAAAAACACCAAAACATCAAAGCCGGTAATCGGTTCATTTCGGTGTCATGGCGATTATTTAATATATTTATCTCTGCGCGCATAAAAATAGCTCGACACCTGCAAACGAAGGAACCGGTTGGAAGGAAGGGGCGTCTTTTGGAGGGAGGGAAGGGAGGGAAGGAAGGAGAGGGAGATGGAAAGATGCTGCGAGAGGGAAAGAAGGAGGCGCGGGAGACCTTGACGTTTCAAGGCAGTCTTCAGCTGTTCCCTTTCCTCAAGCTTCTCCTTCAAGCCAATCACACACACACTTACACACACACACATATATGACACACACATATATGTATTATATAGAAAGAGTGAGAAAGTGTTTTATATAATATATATATATATATACACACACACACACACTCTATATATATACACACATACACTATATATATATATATAGAGAGAGAGAGAGAGAGTATATATAATTATGTGTGTATGTCTGTGTGTGTGTGTGTGTGTGTCTGTCTGTTTTATACAGATATATATATATACATATATACATATATATATTACAGACACACACTGCACGGCGAACCGCAACACAAAAGCACATGGGCAAACTTTCGAAGCGCACAGGATTCTTTCCGGAGCAGTATTGGGGTTTTTTTTCTGGTACACAGCCAGCAAAATAGCCTTTGCTGTAGTTCACCTTTATTCTAAGTTTAAACATAATTAGTAAAACAGGAAAGAATATTGGCGAAGTGTTGTCGAAGGGTTTCATGGCCGGAATCACTGGGTTGCTGTGAGTTTTCTCCGGGCTGTATGGCCATCTTCCAGAAGCATTCTCTCCTGACGTTTCGCCCACATGTATGGTTGTAAGGTCTATTTTTGTTTGTGACTGCGGCCAGTTGCAACATTCACACCTGCCTCCAGCAGACAAGAGTTCTTTCTCCCACCCTGGACATTCCACAGATAAATAAACCTCACTTGCCTAGTTTCCAACAGATTACACAACTCCTCAGGATGTTAGACCCACGTCCCCATCCAATTGGCTACCAAGCTTTTACTCAAGCTCAATCCTGACATGGGTAAAATAAGAGGAAGAATAGGATAGATGTGGGCGAAAGGTCAGGGAGAGAATGCTTTTGGAACATGGCCATACAGCCCGGAAAACTGACAGCAACCCAATATGGGCGAAGTACTAACAGTGTGGAATCAATACATGTTTTCTCCTAAATAAATATACCTGATTTTTGCAGGGCTTTGGTGAGTCTACTACTTTTCCTGTTATTTCGCCGATAGAGTGCGAGATCTGCAAAAAACAGGAATTGATCCAAGCCGTGCCTCAGTTTACCTCTTTAGTGACCATTATAAAGAAAAACGCTCCGTTTATTGGAAGGGGGGGGGGGAGGAGGTGGCCGCAAAATCCTCGACCAAGTCCCACACACAGCCAGACAAGTGTCAACAACCTTCACGCCTCCGGTGGGACAGGGCCGAGTCCATTCTGTCACAGACCCAATTGATTTTGCAATGGTAATTCGGTCATGCTTCCTAATTTCATAGGAAGGTGAGTGATGGATCTGAAGGGAGCGGGGAGGGGGGGGGCAAAGGAGGGGTGTTGGTTGGAGATGGGGAGCACCCCCTTTCTCTGAGGACCTTTCTGCGCCCTCCGGACTCTCTCTCTCGCCCCAAATCTCCCGGGAGAGAAGACAAGTCAGCCCTTGGCAGGCCGCCGCCTCTCCCTGAGGCCAGCCTTAAACCTAATCTCGGGAGATGTTAAAGGACACTGAGCTACGAGTGTTATCACAGGGCCTGACAGCCACTGTCAGGTGGGGTTAAATCAGCCTGCCTGCCTCCACAAGCTTCTCTCCGTGGCTCCGTCCACTCGTTCCCCATTTCCCTTCGCGCCTCTTCGATTACCGCGATTATTGTTTCCTCTGAACGTTTGATTGTCATGCTAAGCCGGCGTGGTCCCGCCATCCGCGCCTCGCCTTTCCACGCCGCGGCCCCCTTTTGTCTCCCTCCCTGGCCTTTCCCTCCCCCTTCTTCCCCGGCTTCCCCTTCCCATTCAGGGCCCCGTGTATGTTAATTGTGCGGATGGCATCGCCTCCGCCCGGCGGTCTCCGAAGAGCACTTAATGAGAAAAGCATCGGCAACGGGGATCGCGGCTGCTATTCAGCCCGGCCAGATGGACAACTGCTCCTCTCGCTCTCTCCCCTCTTTTCTTTTCTGCTTTCCCCCCTTCCTTTCTTCCCTTCCCTTCCAACCCTCTTAATGAAAAACCCTTTCCCCCGAACAAAAGCAGGGACCTGATGAATAAGGGAGCCAAGCGCTGCTAATTGTTTGGGGCAAGATGCTAATCGGCCTCGCGCCGGCTTCCTTCCTCCCTTCCTGCCTCTCTTCCTTCTTTCCCGGCGCTGTCCAACAGCTTGCCTCTCCTTCCCTGTGTTTCCAATCCTACCTTCTTTTTTTTTACTTGGGATAAATTACAATAAAATCTAGGAGATTGGGAATGAAGGAAGCCTGGGAAGGAAGGAAAGTATTTTGGATTGCTGTGAGTTTTCTGGGCTGTATTTTGGCCTTTTGAGAGGGGCAAACGGGGAAATGGCAGCCCCCCTCCCCTCCCTGAGGGTCTACACTTGCCCAGAAATTCAGGCACAGGGAATGATCTACCTCTGGAGTCAATGAAACTTGGATTGCTGTAGGTTTTTCGGGCTGTATGGGCATGTTTTAGAAGCATTCTCTCCTGACTTTTCGCCTGCATCTGTGGCAAGCATCGCTTGCCACAGATGCAGGCGAAACGTCAGGAGAGAATGCTTCTATAACATGGCCATACAACCCGAAAAACCTACAACAACCCTTGCCACAGATGCAGGCAAAACGTCAGGAGAGCATGCTTCTATAACATGGCCATACAGCCCGAAAAACCAATCCAGTGATTCCGGTCACGAAAGCCTTCGACAATTCAATGACACTTACTTCGGAGTAGACTTGCCTGAGTGTGACGCTTCCTACCAGGGAATCCCGATACTCTCCCCATCTTATTTTGTTAGGATTAAGTTTTTTGCTTTTAACTTCGCAAAGGCTGAGGCAAAACACCACTCCGAAGTCCAAAACTGAGCGGAAAAGCAGTCTCCCAGGTAGGCACTACAAACTCCAGGATTCTGCAGGATTTTCAGTGGATTTTTTCCTCTAATGTGATGAGGCGGACTCCCCTCGACACCCCTCTCCTGATGCCCACAAAATAAAATTTTGACGGACTCCCACCACTTCAGCCTTAATAATAATCATTACCTCTATGCTATCCGGAGGCCGCAAGCCTATTTGGCCCCCTACCTGGAAGTAAACCCCCCTTTAAACTCGATGGGACGCTCCCTCTCCTTGAAAAACACCGGCAAGAACCACTCGGGTTCTTGGGAATTCCATACAAACACACCTGAATGCAACGGGGCTCACGTCTGAATAGACAAGTACAACATCGTGGTGTCCCCTCAGTTCAGCTTCTTGCCACGCAGTAGAACTTACTAGCGTCGCCCAGTTTTGGTAGATCCCTTCCCATTGCCTTCAATGGAGCTTACTTTGGAGGAAGCTCCATTGAACGCAAGAGGACTGTTGTGATTTGGAAGTCAGTCTGCTTTATTCAACGCTTCCATCATGGAGCGATGGGTTAAACCCTTGTTCCTCAGGGCTGCTGACCGATAAGTCAGCGGTTGGAATCAGGGGAGGGCGGGTTGAGCTCCCTCTGTCAGCTCCAGCTCCTCATAAGGGAACATGAAAGAAGCCTCCCATAAGGATGGTAAAGCATCAAACATCTGGGCGTCCCCTGGTTAGTCCTTGCAGATGCCAATTCTCTCATACCAGAAGCGACTTGCAGTTTCGAGAAAACTTGTTCAGAAACAAGTCCTGTTGTGTTTGTCTAAGCAGATAACCACCTCATACAATGCCAGGCATGCCTTCTCAGATGGGAACCCAACTGCATTCTGTGGGGCTTCCTTACGGGTAGGTAAATAAATGCGTATATGGGACTGCAACCTGACTGGCTGATGCACAGCCGGCCACCCTTTGACTCAGCCTCAGTTCTCCCATCTGTAAAACAAGAGGAAGAATAAGAGAAAGAAAACCCCGCACTCTCGGGGCCCCTGAGAAATCGAGTGGGTGAACCTTCTTACATCCCTTGCAGTGCTAGACATATATCTCTACCCAGGTTCCAAACAAATTGAATTCCGCGCAGGCTTGCTTCCCTAGAGCACTGCAACCTGACCAAACTTTGACTGAGTTTTCACCTGTAAAAGAAGAGGAAGCCCACGCCCGCCTAGGACAGGGGTCTCCAAGCTTTAGTCATGGAGACGTCAACACCCAGAAGGCCCAGGCAGCTTGGGAATTCTGGGGGCTCAAGTCCAAAACACTTGGTCGAGTCACCTTGTCAACTCTACTCACTCCCTCCTTTCTATTCTGCTGGATCTAATGGCCAAACTACGGCCTTTTCTCCAGGTGTTTTGGACTTCAACTCCCACCATTCCTAACAGCCCAAGTCCCTTTCCTTTTCCCCCTCAGCTTAAGCAACTGAGGAAGGAAAAGAAAGGAACTGAGGCTGTTAGAAATGGTGGGAGTTGAAGTCCAAAACATCTGGAGGAAAGGCCCAAGTTTGCCCATGCCTGGGATAAAGGGACTCATGCACTTCCTGGGACTTTAGGAAGTAATGAATCGAAGTAAATAAATGCTGGAGTATAGCAAAACAATCAACAAAAATCACCCTTCAAAACAAGGAAAGTGTGCTTGGAAGCAACCTGGCTTTGCAGGTCCAATGAAGTCTACTCAATTGAACTTTCCGCAGGATCATTTCCTCAAAAATGAAGCCCCCGGTGGCGCAGTGGGTTAACCCCTGTGCCGGCAGGACTGAAGACGGACAGATCGCAGGTTCGAATCCGGGGAAAGCGCAGATGAGCTCCCTCTGTCAGCTCCAGCTCCTCATGCGGGGACATGAGAGAAGCCTCCCACAAGGATGGTAACACATCAAAACATCCGGGCGTCCCCTGGGCAACGTCCTTGCAGATAGCCAATTCTCTCACTCCAGAAGCGACTTGCAGTTTCTCAAGTCGCTCCTGACACGACAAACAAAAATTTCCTCAAAATGTCCCGATCCTTCTGGATTCCTCCCTTCATTCAGGAAGGTCCGACTGATCCTAACTGCTCGGCCAAGTATTATTATTTTTTTAGTACAGCTTCCTCGCTACACAACTTGGAAGTGGGATCTGGCAAGGACTGAAGTGGGATTCATGTTGGACGACAGATTGTCTTTATTCAAAATGCCTTTGTTCAACAAATGAACAGAATGAACGAGGTAAAATCCTTCTGGATACAATTTCCCCCCCAAATACATTGTTAAAACAGATTTAAATTATCACCGCGTTATTACTTCTTTTTTTTTTCTCTCCTTTGGAAAAAAGAAAAAGAAAAACAGTTCTACTGCCTGACTTCATATCTGACATTCTGTCTAAAGTAAACTTAGGTCTACTTGCACTGATTCACACAAATTGAAGGACTACCTGTTTTTTGTTTTTAAATTAAGCAAACACTATCATACCATGTTTGAAATATAAACGTTTGCCCCCTCCCCACTTTTTTTAAATAACTCTGGAGAAGGGGGTTTTATTCCCCCCTCTCTTTCTTTCTTTCTTTCTTTCTTTCTTCTTTTTCTTCTAATCTTTTTTTTTTTTTACATTGAAAAGCAATTTCTTTTACCTATTAGTGCTGGATGGTAAAATATAGATATATAGATATATATAACAACAGTTCAATCTTGACTTTTGATGTGCAAAAACAAAACTAAAATCAAAAGATGAAGGAGAAAACATTAAGTCTGAAGAATTCAAGTCCGATTCATAATCAGATCATATATAAACTCATAGAGCAGGTATGGGCAAACTTGGGCCCTTCAGGTGTTTTGGACTCCAACTCCCACCATTCCTCACAGCCTCAGGCCCGCTTAAGCGGCTGAGGGGGGAAAGGAAAGGGCCTGAGGCTGTTAGGAATGGTGGGAGTTGGAGTCCAAAACACCTAGAGGAAGGCCCAAGCTTGTCCATGCCTGTCATAGACATACAGGTAATAAATAATATATATATATTTAAAAAAAAACACAAAAAAGAAAGGAGATGTTTGACCTTCTCGCCAAAAAAAGAGGAGCCATTAAAAGTTTGATACACATTTACAATTCTTACAAGTTTTGGGCACCTCTGAGCCCCAAGTGCAGAAAGAAAGAAAGACAGAAAGAAAAACTCCTTTTTCCGGGTGCATTTGGGTCGGGGAGTTTGTTAGTTAGTTAGTTTGTTTTGGATGAGCTGGGCCCATAACCCCTCAGATCCCCCAACAATGAGATTGCAAAGTCTCATCGTTTTCCTTCGGGGTGGGGGGACAAAAAAAAGGAGTCTGGAAAGTCTTTTTCCCCAGGTGAGTCCCCAGGGCAGCAGTCTTGCACTCAGGTGCCTTTGTAAAAAATATCTGTGGAGTCTCGCTATGTGACATGCAGGTCAAATGAAGGGGTTCCCGCTCCAAGGGCCGGCCAGGGTAGGCTCTCTCCTCCTCCATCCTGCGGGGTGTGATGGTGGTGGGGCTGTCTGTCAGTGGGAGGTGGGGTTTGTTGTTGTTGTTGCTCCTGCTGCTGCTCTGCTGGCTCTGCCGCGGCTGCGGAGGTGGTGGTGGTTGGTGGTGTTGGTGATGGAGGTGTGCTGCCTGCCTGCCTGCCTGCCTGGGTGGTGTTACATGGCGGTGGCGTGCGCTGAGGAATAGGGGTCTAGCCCGGCCTTGGCCATGCCCGGGAAGAGGATGTAGGCCACGGGGGGCTGCAAACTGGAGGCCGACCAGGCCGAACAGTTACAGGGCACCACGTAGCCCGGGTTGGTGGGCGAGGGGTGGGTGTGGGTGTGCTGGCTGGGGCAGCCCAGGGCGCCAAAGGCCCCGTTCTGGTAGCCCAGGCTGGAGGCGTAGGGCAGGGCGCCGGCGGCGGCCAGGGTGTGCGGCACCTCGCTCATCTTCTGCAGGGCGCCGGAGCCGAACTGCCCGGGGTCCAGGAGCGAGTAGGGCGCCGAGGTCGGGGGCAGGAAGGCGCGGGCCTTCTCGGTCGCCGAGCCCAGCAGCGAGTCCGAGGCGCCCAGGGGCAGCCCGGCCTTCAGGGGGTCGGCGTCGCCCAGGTAAGGCAAGGGGAAGACGTACCTGTCCTTCTTGAGCAGGTTCTTGGGCTTGCGCCGCGGCCGGTACTTGTAGTCGGGGTGCTCCTTCATGTGCTGGGCGCGCAGCCGCTTGGCCTCGTCGATGTAGGGCCGCTTCTCCGCCTCCGAGAGCAGCTTCCACTCCGCGCCCAGGCGCTTGCTAATCTCCGAGTTGTGCATTTTAGGGTTCTCCTGGGCCATCTTCCGCCGCTGGCCCCGGGACCACACCATGAAGGCGTTCATGGGCCGCTTGATGTGGTCGGAAGGCTTCGACATGGTGCTGCCTGCCTCTCTCCTTCCTTCTTGCCTTCCTCCCTCCAAGAGCAGCCCCGCTTCTCTTCCTCCTCCGCCTCCTCCTCCTCCTCCTCCGGCCTCCCTCACAACTTCAGCTGATCATACCACTTCTCCCGGGGATCCAGTCCCCAAGGCAAATCCGGAGCCGGGTCTGGAGGGAGAGGGGCTTGTGCTCCGTCTCTCCGTCTCCCCTCGACGGGAGCCCGGGCTGAGCTGCCCCACTCGGCTCCGCTCCTTCCGGGAGTGGGGCTCGCGACGGCGCGGATCCGGAGCCCAAAGCTTTCGGGGAAGTTCAAAGGCAAAGGCTTGGCTTGGGACGAAGGAAGGAAGGAAGCAGCGAGGAAGGAAGGAAGGAAGGAAGGAGGGCGCGCCAGCTGACGGCAGGGCGTTCACTCCCCCGGAGCCTCTCGCCCAATCAGCGGCCGGAAGAAGAAGAGCGAGGGAATGAATACCTCCGGAAAGGGAGAAGAAGGGAAAAAGGAGGAGGGAGGGGAAAGGGGGGGAGGCAGGGCTCGCGGAAGACACGCGATGAAAAGGAGCGCTTTTGTTCGACGGCGCGCGCTCATCGCGGCAGCCAATCAGGCGCCGCCCGCCCCCTCGTTTGGGGAGAAAGAGCGGACCCTTTGGTGATGGCCCTCCCCAGTTTGGGGTCAAGGTGGGACTCATCAATGGGGCGGCCGCAGGGGTCAAGGGCAAGGCTTCCTCGTCACGCCTCCTCGTTTGCTTTCTTCTCTAACTTGGAAGTAGAGGAGAACTCACAAAAGCGCCAGCCCCAAAATACTGTCTCTCCGATAACGGGTGGGCCCCACTTTGCTTCTCCTCCTAGGAGATAACACAACCACAAGAAACAGAGTTGGGTGGGCATAAATCTCGATCAGTATTCATTCAAGGAAGTTTAAAGAGAGCGGGAAAGATTGACACATTTATTGCTCTTACCACGACCCCCCCCCCCGCCCCAAAATTGGGAAGAAAGGGGCAACCGAATTCCCAGGAAGACTCCTTCCTCATTGAAGGAGAATATGAAACACTGGTGTGGAAATGGCGAAGACTTTGATCCGCCTCTCTGTTCTTTGCCTCTCCTTTCAAAATCTTGCCCACCCCCTTCTCCCCCCCCCCCCCTTTCCTCGGCTGTCGTTGGGCTTTTGTTGTTGTTTCCTAACTATTAAGGATTGGCTTCTAAAGAGGGCCCAATCCCCGCCGGAGCGCTCCTTCCTCCCCTCCACGCCTGTTTCCTTTGAATAATTGCTGCCTGACGCCAAATGCCCTGGGGGAAAATATGTATTAAATGGAAACCATTTCCCTCGAATCCCCGAAGAGACCGGCTTCTTGCAGGGCGGTGGAGCTCCGTGCACCTGCCGACTTTGAAACGGCTCCTCCGGCTTCGGCCTTGCCTCCGCCTGGCCCTCCCTCCCTACAACCTCCTCCGTCCTTTCCACCCCTTTTCAAAACGTAACATACACATTAGCCCAACTGAAACGCAGAGAGTAGAACAATTTGGTGCGTTTCCTCGCTTCCTGCGGGTCTTTGATGCCTTTTGTTTATCTTACAAGAAGATGTTTGGGAAGGTAGCCATGGGGGGCCCTTTTGGATCCTCCTCCAGGTGCTGCGCATTTGCCTTTCTAGAACGGTGGTTGTTGTTGTGCGAGTGAGGATTGTGATTTGTTTTGGAACTGCGATTAAAGCTGCGAGGAGGCGAAAGCAAGAGGCTGCCTGCCTCCAAATTATTCAAATCGAGAACAAGAGCGGAAGGAATCGAGAAATCCTGCGCTGCGCCCCGGGGCGATGCGCACTCATACCTGCAGCTGGAGAAAGAGTTGTAGCAGCGTGTAAAGGCGGCGGGGAGGGGGGGGGGGGCTCGTTCATTTGCTTTTCTCGGAGGGAAATAGAAGAGGAAACCCCAAACTGAGTTTCCTAGCCCTTCCTTCCTTTCTTCCCTGCCACCTGATGATGCTCGGCTCGGCTCAGGCTTTCTCCAAATCCGAGACGATCACCTTTTGGGGATCTCCTTGTTTAGGGGTGTTTAAGGTTTTGCCAATGCGAGAAACGCCGCGGCTGCTTCTCTCTCTCTCTCTCTCTCTTTCTCTCTCTCTTTCTCTTGCCTAGTTTCCAACAGAACCCACAACCTCTGAGGATGCCTGCCATAGATGTGGGCGAAACGTCAGGAGAGAATGCTACAGCCCGGCAAACTCACAGCAACCCGGAGTAGGTAATGGCTCGTAATTATTACCCAATCACCCCCTTCTCTTTTCTTTTTTCTTTTTCCCTTCTCTTTTCCTTTCAGACCTATTTCCCCCTCTCTGCCCGGGGCCCTCGCCTTGTGTTCCCCAAGGTCTCTTTAGAGGTGTCGCTGGTTCATGCATATGGAAGGCAAGACAAGAGTGGGGGGGGGGGGCTCTTTTGCTGCCTGTGCCGGTATGTCTCCGCCGCCGAAATTAATCGCTTCCGACGCCTCCCGCTCCTCCTCCCCCCCCTCCTCCCTTCTCCTCCTCTGTATCGACGTCTCCGCGTCCAAACACACAAACGCGCGTGATGATGTGTTGTTGTTGTTTTTTTCACCCTCCCCGTTTGATTCTTGAATGGTATGTAGATACAGGGAAAGAGATGTCTGGATTAGGCAACAAAAATAGAAACAAGATCTTTCTTTCCAGACCCCTCCTTCCTTCCTTCCTTCCTTTCCAGGCGGGTTTCTTATCGATTGAGTTGGGTGTTTCCTCTCTTTCTCTCTCTCTCTCTAGAGAAGATGATGAGTCGGGGAACTTGGCGCCCTCTTCTTTCGCCCACCTGAGTGCCTTTTCCCCTTCCTCCTCCACAGAGGCGCGCCCCACTCCACCCTTCACCCCATTCAAGGAAGAAATGGCACTTCTCTCCGCAGGTGACTCTCTAGGGCAGTGGTTCTCAACCTTCCTAATGCCTTGACCCCTTAATACAGTTCCTCAGGTTGTGGTGACCCCCAGCCATGAAAATTATTTTCGTTGCTACTTCATCACTGTCATTTTGCTACTGTTATGAATCGTAAGGTAAATATCTGATATGCAGGATGTATTTCCATTCACTGGAGCAAATTTGGCACAAATACCCGATACGCCCAAATATGAATACTGGCGGGATTGCGGGAGGGGGGGGGGGTGATTTTGTCACTTGGGAGTTGTAGTTGCTGGGATTTACAATCACCTACAATCAATGAGCATTCTGAACTCCACCAATAATGAAATTGAACCAAACTTGTGACACAGTATTTTCCCATGACCAACAGAAAATACTGGAAGGGTCTAGTGGGCCTTGAGTTTTGGAGTTGTAGTTCATCTACATCCAGAGATCACTGTGGACTCAAACAATGATGGATTTGGATCAAACTAGGCACGAATACTCAAAATGCCTAGATGTGAACACTGGTGGAGTTTGGAGAAAATATACCTTGAAATTTAGGAGTTGTAATTGCTGGGATTTATAGTTCTCCTACAATCAAAAAGCATTCTGAACTCCACTAACGACGAAATTGAACCAATCTTGGCACACAGAACTCCCATGACCAAGAGAAAATACTGAAAGAGTTTGGTGGGCATTGTCCTTGAGTTTTGGAGTTGTAGTTCACCTACATGCAGAGAGCACTGTGGACTCAAACAATGATGGCTCTGGACCAAACTTGGCATGAATACTCAATATGCCCAAATGTGGACTTTGGGGAAAATAGACCTTGACATTTGGGAGTTGTATTTGCTGGGATTTATAGTTCACCTACAATCAAAAAGCACTCTGAACCCAGCCCACTTGGCATACTATCAACATGGCCAACTTTGAATACTGGTGGGGTTGGAGGGGGCTATTTTTGAATTCTGGGAGTTGTAGTTCACCAACTCCAAAAAAGGAAGAGAAGGACAAGCAGAGAGATCTTCAGCCTTCCCTGTCAAAGGTTTCTAAGACCGTCAGAAATATGTGTTTTCTGATAGTCTTTGGCGACCCCTCTGAAGCCCCCCCCCATGACTCCCCAGGGGTCCCAAACCCCATGTTGAGAAACACTGCTGTAGGGTAAAACCAATGGAGAGACCACGCCTCTCTCCTTTCTGAGAGGGCGGAGAAGAGGCTCAAGGTGAGCCCCGTCTCCTTTTGGGAAGCCCTCCGCTTCTCATATTAGTGAAATGGGAATAAATATATCGAGGAAAAGGGGTTTGTGTTATTTTTCCCCCTTCACCGTCCATTGAAACTTCCATCCTGAGGCGATGGACGGTGCAGACTATCAAAGGCGTTGGTTTCCCAGGAGCCAAGGAGAACCGGCCCTCCGTTCCCTCCCCGTCGGTCCTGTCTCCTGGCAACTCTTTTCACAGAAGGGACACGCGTGTTAGGCACTTCGTTTCCCAGTTTGGCCCCGGGGGGAACTGGAATGGCATTCAAAGCCGCGGCGGCTCTTCTTTGCAGAGGCGGGAGGAGTTAGGAGAGAGAGAGAGAAAGAGAGAGAGAGAATGAAGGACGGCAAGCTCGCTCACCTGTTTCCAGAAGACACCCTATAAACCACTTGCAAGAATCTCCACGTGGTGGGATTTTCATTGGGGTGCTTCTACACCAGGCATGGGCAAAATTGGGCCCTCCAGGTGCTATGGACTTCGATTCCCACAATTCCTAACAACCATGAAAATGAACAAAATCTTGCTAACAGTATTTTTAAAAGCTCTAAAACCATAACAGTAAACAACACTCAAAAACAGGGGATTTCCAGACAAGAAACAATCAGGGCCAGCTAATCAATTCCCAACAAAGGATTCCCTCAGGCAGTAAGAATCCAGATTTTGAAACTGCTAGGCAATTCAATGCTAATCAAGATGACTAATTGAAACATTCACACCTACCTCCAACAGACAAGAGTTCTTTCTCCCACCCCGGACATCCCACAGATATACAAACTTCATTTTCCTAATTTCCAACAGACCTCATAACCTCTGAGGATGCCTGAAATGCAACCCATACAGTGTAGAAAACTCACAACAACCCAGCCGGTAGGCTGTTAGGAATTGTGGGAATTGCAGTCCAAAACACCTGGAGGGCCCAAGTTTGCCCATACCTGTAGAATTAATCCGGCTTGACACCACTCTAACTGCCCTGGCTCCATGCTGAGTCATGGGAGTTGTAGTTTTACAAGGTCTTTATCTTTCTTTGCCAAAGAGTGCCGATGCCCAACCCGATTACTCTCTTTGGAATAATCGGGTTGGGCATCAGCACTCTACTTAGCTTTCCTTGGAATCTTTTAAATAGAAACCGAATGGCCATCTGTCGGGGGTACTTTGTGCCTTTTCCTGTATGGCAAGGGGTTGGACTAGATAGCCCCTGTGGTCTCTCCCAACTCTTATTATTCTATCATTCCAGATGCCTCACCTATTACTCTTTGGAGTGTGCGTGGAGGAAACTCCTTCCTTGAAGAGGCTTTAAAACAGAAACTGGATGGCCATCTGTTGGGGGTACTTTGTTTGTGCTTTTCCTGCATGGCAATGGGTTGGACTAAATGTCCCATGCGGTCTCTTCCAACTCTATTATTCAAATTGCATTCATTCTGCAATGCAAATGTAGTGTTGGGAGGGGGAAAAATCCTATTGGGGGGAGGGCGCCTTTATTCCAGGCATTACCCACTCAATACCCACCACCAACACATAATTATGCATTTCTCAGCATGATTGTATGTGTAGTTTTTAAATCTGTGGGTGGTGATGTTGTTTTGTCACCTTGGAAGACCATCCTTCTTCTCCACCACACTTTTCCACGAGGAAAGTTTTGCAAGATTGTACACAAACACTCACAGAAAAGGCCTCCGCTTTTAGCAGCACAACGTCCCTCATCCAGGGCTAGAGAAAAGGCTAGTTCAGATAGCCCAGGCATGGGCAAACTTGGGTCTTTCCTCCAGGTGTTTTGGACTTCAACACCCACCATTCCTCACAGCCTCAGGGCCTTTCCTTTTCCCCCTCAGCCGCTTAAAGCAGGCAAGTTTGCCCATGCCTGCTTTAGCCCAACTAAAGTCCACAAGGAGGGAGGCGGCAATTTCTCGGCGTGAGGCAGAGGCGTCCATTCCCCTTATTATAATGGCTCTCATTGCTACAGCTATTGGCCAGATGCTCCTGGCTTGTGGCAGGCGGCTTTCCCAATAGGGCTCTTGCGCCCTGAGGCGGGATGACACCTCTCTACCTTCCAGTCTCTTTGGGGTCTCTGCACAAACACAAGGAGGCAGGGAAAAGGAGGCAGTTGGAGAGAGAGTCGCGCCAAAGGCAACTCTGGGGCTCCCGTGGCTTGGAGAGAGCGAGGCTGAGGCGAAAAAGTCAGGAATGCAGGCTTTGGAGCGTCACTTCTTCCAGCTTGACACTTCATCTGTTTTCCTCACCAGGCCTCCAGTTCTGGCCCGCCAAAAATAGCCCACCCATTTCCCTCAGGTAAAAATACTTCCCACGTGAGGGTTTCTTCACCCGCTTCTAAGGAAGCTTTTAAACAGAGGCTGGATGGTTATCTGTCGCGGGTGCTTTGAATGCAATTTTCCTGCTTCTTGGCAGGGGGTTGGACTGGCTCGCCCATGAGGTCTCTTCCAACTCTATGATTCTATCTACACTGTGGAATGAGTGCAGTTCGACATCACCAGCAAGCTTTTGCAGAGAAGAACCATAGGGTTGGAAGAGACCTTGTGGGCCATCCAGTCCAACCCCCTGCCAAGAAGTGGGAAAATCACATTCAAAGCACCCCCCCCCCCACACACACACACAGATGGCCATCCAGCCTCTGCTTAAAACCCTCCAAAGAAAGAGCCCCCACCACACTCCAGAGCAGAGAGTTCCTCTGCTGAACAGTTCTCACAATCAGGAAGTTCTTCCTAATGTTCAAGTGGAATCTCCTTTCCTGTAGTTTGAAGCCATTGTTCCGATTCCTAGTCCTCAGAGCAGCAAAAAACAAGCCTGCTCTCTCCTCCCTATGATTTCCCCTCACATATTTATACATGGCCCTCATCATGTCTCCCCTCAGCCTTCTCTTCTGCAGGCTAAACATGCCCAGCTCTCCAAACCGCTCCTCATAGGGCTTGTTCTCCAGACCCTTGATCATTTTAGTCCTCCTTCTCTGAATATATTCCAGCTGTGCCCAGACTCGTCAAAATACAATTCCCACGATTCCATAGCGTCCAACTTTGGTCGTTCAAGTGGTGTCATGCATTCATTCCACAGTGTAGATCGGGCAAACTTTGTCCCTCCAGGTGTTTTGGACTTCAACTCCCACCATTCCTAACAGCCTCAGACCCTTTCCTTTTCTCCCTCTGGGACGAACACCTGGAGGGACGAAGTTTGCCTGGTGTAGATGCATCCCAAGTATTAGGACAACTGAAGGAGCGTGATGGCACTGCCAATACAATCGTAGGCTATGCAAGCGGTCCCTTCCTCACACATTTCTGGCTCTCCCTCGATGTTTGCCCCATCTGAGATAGATTAAAATGCCCTTAAAACGCGTTGGAAAAATATTCTTATTTGGGACTGTCGAGGAAACCGAAGACTTCAGGAGGGAACACCTGTTGCCAAAATTTATAGAAATCTCTGTGTGTGTGTCCTTCTTTCTCTTTCCAATCACGTAGAAATCCCTCACACTCTTCCTCACTGGCCAGACCGAGAAAGAGAAAAGCAGAGGTGTCGTTCCTAATCGCTCAGAATTGGCGGGTCTTCTTCGTTTCCAGACCTCCTAAAAATCCAAATATTTGGCAGCCGAAAGTGTGCCTTTTGTTAGACGGGGGAAGCAGTCGCAATGGCAGCAACGCAACTTGGAAAAGGACGCTCCAGACTGCACCCTTTCCCTCTCTCCTTCCCAAACCCGAGTCTCTCTGGACACCTCAGAAACAAGTTGTGCTTTTTCTTCGGGGCCGATTTCCAAATGAATCCGGACTCTTCAGAAGTGGGGTGAGAGGCGTTCAGACGAGGCAAACCAGTCACTCCCAGCGCTTCTTGCATTTCACGTGCAAAAAGATCAAGGGCTGGAGGGGTCGGGAAATGTGGCTGCGAAGGACGTGAAGGCATTTCGGAAGCCCACCCCAACCTCGAATCAATGTCCATACGAATCTTCTTTCCAAAGGAGCCGGATGTGGAGCTGTTGTCTTTGCCGCAGTTAGAAGTAGCTTGTTGAAATTGCTTTGAAAACAAAATGTGCCAACAATATGCAAGATGTTGTGGGGTGCTTAAACAGATCCATGCATTTACATTCTGTCTGGGCAACTGGAATGAAGGAAGATAACCATGTCTTTCTCTTGCTTTTTTTCTGTCTTTCAAAGCTTGCAGAGCAGTTTCAAACAGCTGTTTAGAAGACTGCAGTCTTAAATAAATAGGAGAACCAAGGGTTTTGAGTAAAGTTGACTCATGTTTATGGCTATTTTCTCACAAAGCAAATGCAAAACAACCAACTTGGAATTGTTCAAAGAAGATTCTATTATCTATGCATTGTCTATTTTATTAACTCACTGTTCCATATACTCTTGTCTCCTTAAGAAAGGGAAAAGAGAGGATCAGTATCCATATATAATGCTGAAGGATTTGCTTTATGGGTGAACCCGATGAAAAAGAAATGAAGTTCATAACCCTTCAGTAACTAAAAAGCTTTGTTTCTTTTTCCAAATGCTATAATCACAAATGTTTGATAAGAAAGTACAGTTGATATCAGTACAACATCTGAACATATAACCACTCAGAATAAGTTTTAAAACCTCTGTTCACACTGTTGGGGAATCTGAGCTGTTAAGCTCAAAAATCACCCTCAGTTAGGGCAATTCCACCAAAATATTCAGAGTACCAGCCAGGAGTAAACTCCTTAACTAGCACAAACTTGTTTGTGGTGAGAAGGGATAGCTTTCTTTTCCATAGGACTGTGGCACAGCTGGCTGGGAGTTAGTTACATTAAGATCACTACTGACCAAAAGGTCATGAGTTCGAAGCCAGCCTGGGTTGGAGTGAGCTTCTGACCAAATTGTGTAGCTTGCTGTTGACCTTTGCAGCCCAAAAGACAGTTGTGTCTGTCAAGTAGAAAATTTAGGTACTGCTTATGCGAGGAGGCTAATTTACGACACCATAAAAATCTCCAGCAAGCATTGAAAGAATGAGGAAGTACTTCATCAGCGTTACAAATGGAGGATGAAGCAACAGCTCCCCTAGTGGCCAGAATACCCTCACGAAAAAGCTGGAATGTTAAATAGCCTCTTTGTGCCTGTCTATATATGTTGTGTGTCTATGGCATTGAATGCTTGCCATGTATATGTACACTGTAATCTGCCCTGAGTCCCCTGCGGGGTGAGAAAGGCAGAATATAAATACTGTAAATAAACAAACAAACAAACAAACAAACAAATAAAATAAGATGGCTCAGGATTGTAGAGTCAGAACTTTAGATCCAAACATATTTATCAAAGTAAAAGGAAATACATTCTTGATAGAAAAGTCTTGGAGCTAACTAGCTTACTAAATCTCATCCTCTATAGAGGGTTGCTGTTGTTGTTTATTCGTTCAGTTGCTTCCGACTCTATGACCTCATGGACCAGCCAATGCCAGAGCTTCCTGTCTGTTGTCACCACTCAAAGGTCCATGCAGCTACATTTTGCCTAGAGAGAGGCATGTTGTGGAATCTGAGCTGTTAGGTTCAAAATAACCCTCAGTTGGCTTATAGCAGAGTACCAGAAGCAAACTTCATAACCAGCAGAAACTTACGTGTGGTGAACTAGGATACCCTTCTATATCTTAGGATGGATCAGGATTGCAAAGTCAGAAGTTTAGGTTCAAAAATATTTATTGAAGTAAAAGAAATACATTCTTGAAAGAAAAGATCTTGGACCTAACTAGCTTATTAAATATCATCTCCAAAAAAGGTTAAAAGGTGCATACAGCTAAATTTTGCCTAGAGAGAGGCAAAATGCATCCTTACTGGAAGGAAGAAAAGGCAGAAGAGACTGGAAAATGTTGAAAGGCCACATGGCCAGCCCAGGGCAATAAAACAGAAGGAGGAAGTTCCCTGACAGAATTCAATTGCTACATCATCAAAGAGGAAGGAGACAGTGGCTGGCAGGAAGAGAGGAGACAAAGTCCTTTTGGGAGAACATACATAGGTGTGTGTGTGTGTGGGGGGGGGGATCTCTCACCTTTGCCCTGTCTCTAGTCTAGCTACTCACTGAGGTCTGGAAACTGATGATACAATAAACTTGTGCAGTCCAGGGATTAAACCCAACAAGGCAAAATGTGCATCCTCATAGGGAGAAAGAAAAGCAGAAGACTCCTAAAATGACGGCGAGTGTACGGTCAACCAAGGGCAGTTTAACTTAAAGTAAGCTCCCCCACAGAAATTCCATTACTGTCATCAAAGGGGGAGGAGATGGTGGCTAGCAGTAAAGAGGAAAGACAAAGCCCTTTTGGGAAGCATGCATAGGAATTTGCAGAAAAGGAATCCCTCAGCTTAGCCCTGTCACTAGTCTAGCTACTCACTGAGAACTAGAAAACTTGTGCAGTCCAGGGATGAAACCCAACACACACTTCTCACAAAAATGCTAGATATTATTTTTGGAAAGTCTGGAAAACCCATGGGCCTGGTTCTCATTTCACGTCTTTCGGAACCTATCCAACCCTAAATCACACAACCTAATAGAGGCATTCAGCTGTGTAAAGTTCTTTCAGGAATGTCAATTTTTGTAGTTTCTTATTTATTCCCTCATAGAGAGACCAATGCAAGTAAATGCACATCTGTCTTTTGAAGGCCACACATAAGATGCTAGAATAAAATTCAACACAGACTTCAATTTGGCCATCTAGTATCACAGAAAAGCCATTTTCTTGTCACTCACATATAATGTATGAATGCTCAAGGCTGCAGTCTTATACAAGTACCTGAATTCAGGAAGGTTTGCTTTAAAGTAAACATGCTCAATATCCCACTGATTGTAAACTTGCCTGGACGCTTTCTCTATTGAACTCAGTGGGGTTTACTTCAGGATAAGCATGTATAGGATTGTACTGTCAAGATGCCTCTGATCTTCACTACAAACCTTGAGATACAGCATGTGGATAGTTTTCCTAAATTATGAACAAGCCTGTATATGCTATCATCCCTGCAGTAGTACAGAAGATAGTTCACTAGTCAACAATGTACAAAGAGGGAAAGGAGTAGAAACTAGAAAGCACACCACCATGATGCTTAACATTTTTTTAGTCAATGAACTAACATTTTGAAAACTAACCTGGTACATGGATTTATACATCATTTCCTTGGTGATATCGCATCTGCGATTATTCTAAAAGTAAGGGATAGTTCCTCTTAAGTATAGGCAACAAAATAACAGAAAAGCCACTTCTTACTGCTAGAAGGAAAGGTCATCCTGCTTTTCTCTTTTATCACATAAAGATGGATCTCCCTTTTATGGCAACCCATATATCTTTAAAAAGCAAACATGTTCAAACTCCATCAGTATTTTGGAAGATCTAGATCTGGGAAACAAAAACAAAATACCTTGCCAATGATTCCAACAGATCACCATTTTCTGCGGTTGCTAAAACTTTATTTTTATTGGAGCTAGCAGCCAATAATATCATCTTCAGATGTTTGGGATTAAGAGAAAAAGCTATCTTTGTTTTTTTAAATTAAGTTTTGGGATAAACTTGGTAAATGTAAAGAATGATTAAACAATTCATTAGAAAGTATATGATAAGCCAAACTATCTTGAATTGATTGATAGATCTAAAATATGGCCTATCCTGAGTGTTCAATCATACTTTGTAAGTACAGGAAAAAGAAAACAGGGTTGGGGAGAAGAAGAGGCAGAATCTAGCAGCACCATTGGGACTGAATTATTTCAGCATGAGCTTTTGAGCATTCCAGACTACTTCTTCAGATACACTGAAGCGATATAAAGCCACAGATATAAACACAGCTACTTGGTGGGGAGGAGGTGGGGTAGGATAAGATAGAATACAGAAAGATACAAATTGTGAACATGGCCATTAAACTTTTAAGACTCATGTTAAACCAGTGGTTCACAATCTGTGGTCCTGTGGTCAGCAAGAATGAAAATAGGGTCCATAGCCTCACCATTACTACACCATTGCCTCAAAACCATGTGGCAATGCGAGGCAATGGAGATGTCAGGAGGAGAGAAGCTGACTACCCACAAAAAGTTACTACTACCACATCAGCTCAAGGTTATTAAATATGGTTTTCTGTGGGTGAGCAGGTGGCGACTACTGAATGGTATATGTTCTTTATCAGAAACTAGAGCTGGTGTGGTCTATCCAATGCAGTTTTCTGAATCAGCAACCCAAATAACCAAACCAAATCAAAAAATTGATTCATAAACCTTTTGGTACTAATGTTGGAGAGTGGTCCCTGGTCAAGTGGTTCCTGGTCAGGTAGTCCCTGGTTAAAAAAAGGTTTGGAACCACTGTGTTAAACTGATAACAGATTTTTCAAGTGAGAATTTTGTGGAGTCTTCAATCATCTTCAAAAGAGTTTTGTACTTCTCTTGTCAAATTTGTACTTCTAAATGTTGCCTTTTCCCAGTTTTCCAACTACAATTCCATGTTTCTTCCTTAGATCTCATATGAATTGCCGGTTGCATGGATATACCATATTTCTTTGATTCTAAGATGGCATTGGTTGTATGACACACTACAACAGGGGAAAAAAGCTTTATTCATATATAAGGAAAGCATCTACATTCTGAGATGTACTCACTTTTTAGAGATGTTTATATAGGGGAGGAAGTATAGTGTAGATATGAGGCAATATGTATATGCAGGCCCGTAGCCAGGATTTCGATTCGGGGGGGGGGGGGGGGCTGAGTCCGAGTGAAAGAGGGTCTACCCTAGCAAAACTTTTGTATCATTACCCCAATACTCCCATGCATATGGGATATATTGAGTATGGTGATCAGATCATGAATAAACATGAAGCCCCCCAAGCCCCCCCCCCCCCCGGGCTACATGCCTGTGTATATGTGTAAATGTCATAGCAACATAAAGAAACAGTCAGATTTATGAGTTATACATCCTCTCCCATCAAATATTTGAACTTTAAAAGCAACAACTAAACATAGTCACCAATGTAGCTAGCTAAAAGTCTGTGGGAAAAGACAGTGACTCAACACAATGTACCACACAAATGCTTTTACACTTAGAAATTGGTGGAGCCTCTTAGAAGTCTTTCAAGGACATCCAATGACAATTTCATTTGTCTCAAGCACACTCTACATAGTGTCAAGCTTTATCCTGGGCTGGTTAATTAGGATCACTTTAAGCATTCTCCTAGTAAAACCCATCCTGCACCATGCAGCTGAAACAGGAAAAAAGATATTGAAGTATGATTAGAAGAAGAATCAGTGGTGGCCCATTAGGAATGCAAAATGTGCGTTTGCTATTTGCTGGGGAATCCAAAACCATATAATTTGTCCTGGGCAAGTCCAAATAAATGACTGGCAAGATAGGCCATTTTGCTGAGAACCACTTTACTGATTACTGAATACCCCCCAAATTGTTCTGAAATACAGTCAGGGGCAGCTCAACCCATTACGCAAAGTAAGCATTTGCTGTATAGTTGATTTTGCCCAGGGGCGCTCTTGAGGTGCTCTTGGGGGAAAATAGACCTTGACATATGCGAGTTGTAGTTACTGGGATGTATAGTTCACCTACAATCAAAGAGCATTCTGAACTCCACCAATGATGGAATTGAACCAAATATGGCACACAGAACTCCCATGATGAAAAGAAAATATATAACAGTGATTGGTTGGGGGGGGGGGACCAAATACTGTTTGCTTACCGTTTAAAATTTCCTAGGGCCGCCTCTGAATACAGTAAAATACTACCATTGTATGACAATGCTCTCTTTATTCTGAATTGGTACAAAAATCTAATTCTATTGAACCAAGAGTACTGGAAAAGATATTGTGAACTACAAATGTAGTAGTGGAATTACAGGAAAACTGCTATAAGAAAACCCTAAATATAGATGGGTGAAAATTTGATTTCAGTTTATTCTTGAGAAGCATTTCCCATAATGTACACATTTTTTCATATTATGATGTGGAAAAAACTTCCTTTAAAAAACAACATATATATATATATACACGAGAAACCAGACTGACAGATTAATCAATCCAGGCTCAAGGCTTTGAGAGATTAAGTTTTAACAGTCTGAATTTGAATCCCTATATATTCAACCATGTTAATGCTAAATTAAGATTGCTTCCTCTCCTTTTTCCCCCCTCAGGGGCTCCTCATCATTAACACTGGGATGGCAGGCAGACACATTGTGGTCTCCTCCATGCTGGGAATAGCTGTTTTGATTGCAATTTAGCTAGTACACATGGAAAATAATTTATTTCAATTTGATTTTAAAGAATTAACCATAATTCACTAATTTATTCAAACTCAGAATGATTTAAAAAAAGAATGTGTAAGAAAATCATATTTTCCAATGGAACTATCAGATTTTCCCATTCCAATTGTTAACATCCCAACTTTTGGAACTAAGGGAGAAGGGATATCATTAAGCAATGGGAAAGATCATAATATTGTAACTTTTTTCAATCATTATTTATGATATTATATCCCTACCATGTGACTATGCAAGTCCATCTGTCCATCTATCATCACATACTTATAAATATGACCAAATTTAAAAACACAGTGAAGCAGTGCATCAGAACCCGTTCTGTGATTCCATGTAAATATATTACTTGTGTAAGATATGGCTTTTCTGCTTGATAACAATGTAAATATTTATGGCTATGATTGTGATGGACTCTAGAATGCTCTTCCCCTTCCTACATTTTGTTTGGATATTGATTTTGTTGTTGTTGTGTGACTTCAAGTCATTTCCAGCTTAAGGTGACTCTTTCACTAGGTTTTCTTGCCCAATTTGTCCAAATGGGGTTCCTCTGAAGCTGAGTATGACCTGCCCATGTCAACCAGTATCTTTTAATGGTCAAGCAGACCCTGGTCTCAAGAATCATAAATAATTGTTGAATTAACCCATTATCAATTCATTAAACTCCCACTCCCTTTTCAATTTGAAGATCAAGGAACTGGCTTACTGTATTTCAGAACAATTTGGTGTACTCAGTAATCAGTAAAGAACATATCAGAAAAATAACTTAGCTTGCCAGTCATGCATTTGGGTCTGCCTTAGACTTGACAAATCTCTGGTTTTGGATTCTCTGGCAAGTAGCTAAAGCAGATATTTGCATTACTAATGGAACACAATTTATGGCCTGTGGGCTTCATTCAGCTTAGCAGGCCACAAAAACAAGCTTGTAGTCAATGATTCATAGGCCCCTTCCTACAAATGCTAATTAAGAAATAAATACTGTATGTGGATAATTAGGATTTATACTTCTGTACACTTTCTATTCAGTCACATCCATAAAATTCACCATATACCTGAATGAACAGCCTGAGCTCCTATCAACCAGCACATGACTGAAAGTGCCTAGTGTGAGGTGAGAAGGAGCAACAGTTTAGGTGAGGCTAAGATTTGTTTGAAGATATGGAGGTGATACAAAGCCAACCTTACACTGATCAAAACGAGGTAACTGCCTCAGTCAACAAATGACAGAGGAAGGACATCCAGGGCAGTCCCTGCTCACTTCAGTCCCTTGGAGGACAGAGCTATATACCCCACATAGCCTGCCCTGAATCCCCAAACTATCCTCTTGCCTTTTGGTGCAGCAGAAGACATTATCTTCTTGTTAGGGTCAAAATAAGGAGTGACTCCAATGGCTTTCATCTTTTGTATATGAATATGAAGGGAGGCACTATGCTCTTTGGCCCAAGGAAACAAAATATTTATTTCTTACAATCATTTTATTCATTTTTTATACTTTATTCTTTTTTTGTGGAATTTCAATGTGGCATACAGAAAAAATAGTATTTTATTATTTCCCTTAGTGATGAAGCACAAAGGATAGACTTGTCTACAGATCTCAATGCTCAGATGGGGATAATACAGAAATTCAAACCTTCCGGTGTTGTGGCCCATAGCATTTGGTTTTTAAATGTAATTGTTATGACCTTGAATTTAGATTGGTAGTGAATAGTCCCCCAATCCACATCCTTTAAAGACTGGCATTACATATTTTCTACATGTTCAGTAGTGCAGCTGGTTATTTTGCACTGACTGTTGCTTCCAAGTAATCTTCAGCTACACCAAGAATGCATCACAGTAATCCAACTAATGTCCAGTTTGTGGATATCTCAAAATGTCTCTTGGTGAAAACAGGTTATCTCAATAATAGAATTTTTTAACCCATATGAATGTTCTCCAACTCTGTCCATCTAGCTCTTCTGTGTAGCAGCAAGCAGAGAACTGGTATCACTGTGGTCTGTTGTGATATCACTACCTTCACTAGATACCCTACCCTTCAATCTGTTGGATTCACATGTGCATTTGAAAATGAGGTGCTTGGACAGAATGGGGTTTTTGCTAGCTGTCCTGATTCCTGGAGATATCCTGGAGATATCAGATCTGGCTATGATTACACATGATTAAACCCTACAGACATTACTTCATGGGGTTGATTTTAAAAATGGTTCAGAATTTTCAGTCCAAACCTCTACAACTAGAACGCTAGTAGAGTTGCTTCCTCAGAATATATAACTCTCTTGCGGCAAGCTACACAGCCTGTTAACCTGTTGCTGGACACAATCCAAAGTGTTGGTTATGATGTCTACAACTTGGGTCCAGACAATCTGAAATACTTTATTTCCCAATATTAGCCAACTGAGTTTCAAGAGCCTCCAGGGAGAAAATTTCCCAAGTTACATCACCATTCCACAGTCATGATTGATAAGGATACATGAAAGAGGCTTCTTGGTGGCTGCCTCATGGCTATGGAATTCCCTGTCTTAGGAGTTTACATTTATTTCCTATATGCCTTTCCTCTGCTAGCAGTAAAACATTTTTTTAAAACTGAGGTCAACCTTTGGCCTATAATGGGTTGTTGTATACTTTTATTCTTGGTACTTTTTACATGTTGTGAGATGTTCTCAACTAGAGATGTCCTCCATAGGACAAATTATTTGATTTGCTCCTATTTTTTTTAATAAAAATGATTTGTGTTTTAGCTACATTTTGTTTTAATTTACATGAACAACCTGGGATCCCACGTTGGGAGAAAGGCTGGATATCAAATAAAGAAAGTGTGTGTGGGGGTGGGGGGTGGGGGGTGGGGGGATATCCTACAATATGAGTAGTGTCAGTGTTTTTATTTTCAGCGCACTAGGGTTAAACAGGACTGATCATGCTGTTTAATGTTTCTCCTTTTTTTTAAAAAAAAAAAAAGATAGTTCTGTTACATGGTTTGATTTGGTAGACAACCTTTCAATGCACCTCTGTGGATATATATGAATCTACTGCATCCCCAGCACTAAACATAAAAAGAAGAATGGAGCCTGGTAAATGAGTCAAGCTATTATTTATTCAATGCACACTATTTGCACATAGACGCCATTATGGCCCAGGCAAACAAAGAACCAAGTGTAATAAGAACGTTGTTCGAATGATATCCCATTTCAAGCGGGAACTAGTCTTTTATTATCTTTGAACATCAGTTTGCAAGCAAGAGGAATCCCTTGACAATGCATAGAAAGGCAGAGGTTAAGGAGGAGGAACAGAGTTCAGTTTACCAGACATAAACATGGGAGTGACATTCATATGCTGTTTGCATCAGCTTTGATTTCCTGGTCTCACACATTGGAAAATATCCTAATGATTTCACTTTGAAAGGCTGCCCATTTCACTGCCAGTGCTTGAGCCACACAGGCTGGCCATAAAGAAGACAAGAAACAAATCTTGATTATTACAGAAAGGTGGAAACCAACTTCAAAAAGCACTGGAGAAAAAAATTGTTTTATTTGAGCAAAGGACATAAGATCTATAAAGACTATTAGTCAAGGTATAAGGTTTCAATATGGCTAGGCACATCTCACTCTTCCTAGCCTCTTTCCTTTGCGTATGTTGACCATAATTCCTTCTGCTTAAATGTCAGTCTGCTATGAACTGTTTTTTTAAAAAAACACAATCTCAAAATATATATGTTTTTCATGGATATTTCTCCCAGACTACAAATTTAAATGGATAATTGTCATCAAATATGATTTTAGATACATACTTTGAATATTTGCATCCTGCCAAGAAATATTTCATAAATGTGCAATCTGATGAATAACCATGTTTTGATCCACACATTAGTCCAAAAGATCAAGTCAGGTTTTATCTTTGAATATGTTTTTAATAAGTTTTTAAGGATTTTAATTGTTTATTTTTAGTACAACTAATATTTAATTCTATTTTAATGTTTGTATATTTTTAGGTTTTGAAATGTATTGCATTGGTTTTACTGATAGCTGCTTCCAGTCTCTTTTGCAGAGAGAGAAAATGGGGTTTAAATAAACATAATAATAGTAATAATAATAATTAATAATAAAAGGTACAGGATGCCTCACTTTGGGCAAGAATTCACAAAACAAAAAATGTTCAGGCATGTCTACACTTTTGATAATTCAGCATTTCTCTCTTTCTCTTGAGCGCTCTCTCTCTCTCTCTTGGACAACTGTTTTCTATTCCTTCAATGTCTGCTTTGCATATATCACTGGAACCAAAATGGTGAAAAAAGTTCTTCAGTGAACAACAGTATATTTTTCAGGTACCTGCCACTTGATACATGAGATAATTTTTATATAACTCTGCACTTGGCCTGAGCAAACGGTTTCACAAACTACAACTTCCTGAAAAGTTTGTCCTGCTGGTAGGTTAATCGTTGGTCCAGCACTGATCATTTTGGAAAGAGAGGAGGTGAGTTAAATAGGTATGCTGCAGGTTTCCCTGGCTCCCACACAAATATCCTATTAATTCTCCCCTTAGATCTAATAAAACAGAAGCTTGATGTCCCTTCCAGTCCTCTAAAGAGAAATTTTCAAAGTGGTGCATGGGGATTTAGCTGTTTTACTAATGCATAAGTCAATGGGAGCTGCATGGCTGAGTCTCGGTGCAATGCTTTGAAATTTTTCCCCATGAGTTTATGACAGCGTGGAACCACAGTTCTGAGCCCCTGGCTTCTCTGCTTACATGTCAATGATGCTAATACTGCCTCTGCCTACCAATGTGACAAGGCGAGGATGTGCTTCTATTGGCATCTTTTCTTTGAAGTGAAGGAAAATCCTAAAGCTTTCATTCTGATAGTGAAAATCCTTGCTAACAGCTCTCCCCTCTCTGACCCCCACACAGGACTCTGTAATCCAGACTTGCTGCTTGGAGGTACCACACGTTTTCTGTCTGTATAGACCCCTTGAACAAAGGTAACACTTAATAGGAAGCAACCCTCAGCAGTCAAAAAAACACTGAGGTTGTTTCTCAGTGCCAAATACATAAAGTACATTATTTTGCCATGTTTGCCTATACTGTCTAATTTTTCTGAATGTGTAAGTAGAATGGGGAAATCTGTCAGTTTCCCTTTTTTCTAAATTTCCAGTTCTTTGCATCACAAAAAGTTGGTTAATTCTTCAAAAACAAATGGAAATACGGCAACCATCTGCAATAGGTGCAGATATTCTCAATGAGGATAAGACCACACTGCACTCAACTGCCGTGCAATTAAGGATCGGCATCTCTTGAAAAGAAAAAGAAATGGAAACACCAACTCAGCACTACAAAAATGTGTTAGTAGAGAGGGATTTGTTTTTTTTAAACAAACAAACAAACAAACAAACAAACAAAAAACCAAGTCCATTCAATAATCAAGTACAGAAAACCCTGTACCTTGGGGTTTATCTCTCATTGACCCTAAATTCTTCCACCATCCTTAATTGCTGGCAACATTTCCCTAATACGAGGGGCTGCTGATAAGTCTTTCAGTTTACCCAGAAAGTAACGAGATAAGAAGATGAAATTTTACATTTATTCCACATACTCTCTCCTGATATCAACACACTTCTTACATCAGTATTCCAAGTTCTGTAAGCCTTGCAAAAGGAATTATTTTGGTTGTACCTCAAACCAGTCATCTGTAGCAGTCATGGCATCAGAAATGGTGTGAAATTTGGTACCCTTGAGGTGTTTCTTCAAGTTTGGAAACAGATGATAGTTGGAGGGAGATAGATCTGGTGAATAAGGTGGGTGGTCAACCAGCTGGAAGCCTAGCTCCACCAGTTTTGCCTTAGTTGCTTGTGCAGTGTGAGCGGAGGCTTTGTCTTGCAGGAACAAGATTTCTTTTGGACAGCTTGCTGCACCTATTGGCCTTCAGAACTTTCTTCAGTTGGTCCAAAAGTACAGTGTAATACCTTGCATTGATGGTGGAACCATTTTGAGGGTAGTCCACTAGCAGCACGCCCTCCTTATCCCAGAACACAGACGCCATCACCTTAGTGGCTGATTTTTGCACTATGAACTTCTTTGGACGAGGAGAACCACTGTGCCTCCACTCTTTTGACTGCTCCTTGGTTTCAGGGTCATACAAATAAATTCAGGTCCCATCCATAGTGACCAATTGATCCAGGAAGTTCTTACCAGTCTGGAAACACTGACAAATGGACTGGGAAGTTTCCACTCACAAGCTTTTCTGATCTGTTGTCAAACATTTGGGGACCCACTTTGCAGAGAGCTTCTTCATGTTCAAATGTTCATGGATAATGACACAAACACATTCATGAGAAATCCCCATGATGTCTGCTATTCCTTTAGCTGAAATTTGCCAATCCTTCAGTATGACGTTGTGCACAGCATCAATGATCTCCAGAAAAACAACCCCTCTCGGTCATCCATTGGTGCTGAAGTAGCCCGTTTTAAATTTGGCAACCCAGTTCTTAACTGTAGAATATGAAGGACATTGATCCCCCAATGTCTGCGACATATCACCATGAATATCCTTCATGGACTTTCCTTGCAGAAACAAGAATTTTATCACTCCTCTGCTCTCATTTGCTGTGAATATTGCCTTAGACTCCGCCATTTTGTTTTCCTGCATGCCTAGATCACTGTTGCCATAAGCTACAATCACAAAATTTTGAAAACATATATTAGACACCTAAGGCTTTCATGTGATATAACATTAATTACCATAGAAACAAAACAAGAACACAACGCCAAAGACTTATCAGCAGCTCCTCGTATAGTCTCATGTAGCTAACCAGCTATGAAAAATAGGATAGATCACAATGCTTCCATAGCTATCCTTCACAGCTATATAGATGAATGTCAACTAAAGCCACTATAAAATGTAGGCTACACGGAACACAGATATGTGGCCAAAGTATTACTGTCCTGCTATGCTACTTGTCCAAAGTGACATTGAACAGTGTTCTAAAGTCTCACAACCCTCTGTCCCATACACTTCCTGGCAGATGTAGCTCAGTTGAGTGGTTGTAGTGTTTCATCACACAGACCTCTTGCAGAGCAAACAGGAAACTATTGCTCCCCAGAATTCCTGAGTTTTCCCTATTTTCTGGACTGCTGCCAGAGTCATGTGAGCTGCCAAGTCCTGGATTTCCCTGCTGTAATCAGGGACTGGGGAGATTATTGCTCTGTTGCCCTTGGGTCTAAGAGAGATAGAAAGAGGCAGTCAGGCACCACTGCACTTATCAGGGCCCCTGTGCCTTCTACTCCAGCCTTCCAGGATAGCACTCAGTGTGTTATCTCTGTCCATGACTCAGTCCCTTAAAGAGAGAGAGGAGCATTGCTCAATAGTACTGTACTATTAAACAGTCTTCAAGCAGGAAATATCTATGCTGAAGCTTCAGGGCAAAGAGGTGATATAACAGTGGCTTTCATGTAATTTCATTCATGCGTGATGGGTTCAGCGCAAGTCCTTTTGATTTGTTGTCATCATCATCATCATCATCCTAACAGTGAATAATGATGGATGAAGTTGTCAATTTCATGTTCAGCATTTCTCTTTTTTCATTGTGTTACATAGTTTGTTCCAAACCTTTAGAATGTGTCCAGTCCTCACTTTACCTCTAGGTTTGAGATTTTTTTTTAGTTTCTATGAAAAATGGTATGCATATGTTATTTCCACAATATTTTGACACATACATTTGCCTAAAAATTACAATGTTCTGCAAGTAAATTTCAAAAATAACGTGTGGAGGGCATTTCTGAACCTAGGCAGTCATACATGGATCTCTCAGATATTCACCATTGGTACAAAGTTTCATTACAATAGTTTAAACAGTTCAAAAGTTGTGAAATTAAGTACAAGTACTTGCTACTTCTGCGTACAGTGAAAACATGCAAATAAATGATTCAAGGAAAACAAGGCAAAAAAAGTATGAAACTTTTTTTGCCTTCACACATACAACCAAAAGCTGTCTTTGTAGTTGTACTGAACTCTAGTATTGTTCGTGTTGTGTCACCACACACTTTCAGAATGTTTCTTGCTTCCCAGAATTTTTGTAGCTTTGTCAAGAATGTTCTCAACTAAATTAATGTATAAAAGAAAAGCTGTGTTCATGGAGGAGTCTGGCAATGAAAGTGTTCAGACACACTTCAGAATAATGTGGATTATTGAAAATGATTTATGTTTCTTCTTCAATAATCAAATACAAAGAAAATCATTTGGTTATTGTGAGGCAAAGTGACTTTAGAATGCTATCACAGTGTATTTCATAGTGACACATTTTGGCTGAGCTTCAGGATGGATCACTGGATGAATCTGAAATGTAAACATACTGATGCTGTTGATGAGCTGCATCCTATTCAAAGCAAAATAAAGGCCATGTCTACATTGCCATTTAATCCAGTTTGAACTGCATTAAAATGGTCAGTGTGGACTCATATAATGCAGACTGAACCACATTGAACTGGATTATATGAGTCTATATTGCCAAAACTGGATTATATGCCTTTGTAGATGGATGGGGTCAAAGTTTATTCCAATGGCCTTAAAATGTACTGCCAATATAGGAAGAAAAATCTGTTGATTGGCTTCATGTTTCCAGGCCCAGAAAACATGCAGTTGCCACAGAGTGTGATCTGTTATGATGTGTTGTCCAACAGGGCAAAGAAATTCACCAAATTTTGAAGACATTTCAAATCTAAACATAAAGAGCATCATTTTTTTTCAAAACAAAGGAGCAAGCACACTGAGTTACCTGTCTCAATATCTGTAATCTTCCTTTCATACTGTTCTAGGAAAGTTGTGGGAGGGTGCATAGTCAGTATAAATGGGTTTGCATGTGTTCATTGTCAATAGTGAGCCAGAAAGGGATGGGGTTTGAGGGGTAGGGAATAATAAAATGGAACTTGATATAGTCATGACAGAAGCATTCCTGGTTAATAGAACATGCTAGGGTGGCTCTGGAATGAAATAGATCTTCCTTTTAAAAAAAGACTTATTCATGGTTTAGGTTTAGCCATACCTAGGAATGTGCCCAATTTAAGTTGTTGGAGCCAGACCTTCAATGCCTGTTTCTAGATCACACAGATTTGGTCAGGGTGGCACCCGCCTTGTCTATATCATGACCAGACTATGGTAGTGTATCATTCATGGGATGCCTTTGAAAAATGCTTGGAAACTTCAGCTAATGAGGTACACAGCAGCTAATATGTGGATTGAAAACTGGTATCACGAGGTACACTTGACCTGTGTTAAAACAAATACACTGGATTTCCCATATGTAGGCTTTTTTCAAAGTGCTGGGGCTCTTTCACACTCTATGATTCCAATTTAACTACCATGGCGATCTCCTATGTTGGTGTTTCTCAAACTCTGATCTTCCAGGTGTTTTGGACTTCAGCTCCCAGAAATCTCAGCCAGCTTACCAAATGACAAGAATTGTGGGAGCTGAAGTGCAAATCATATGGGGGAGCAGAGTTTGAGAAACACTGTCTTATGGAATACTGGGGTTTGCAATCTGGTGGAGTACTAGAGTTCTCTGTCTGAAAACTCTCCTTAAACTACAAATCCCAAGATTCCATAGGATAGAATTACAGTAGTTAAAGTGAATTCATGGTGCTATAATGTGGTATGAAAGAACCATAATTACCTTCTTTCGGACCAAGATGACTAAAGGATCACTTCTTCACATACAAGCCCCTCTTCAAACCTACACATTGTTGGAACAAAAACATTTGTGGGTATCCTGGCTTTAAAAGTCTCTACATAGGGAAAGCTGGTTTTCTATTCAAAAATCATCCTGTTTAAGAAGGCTTCAAGCCTTTTCTACATTATGTTCTGAATGATGAAAGAGGCTAATTGTTGTCCTGCCAGGCCTTGCCACAGCTTGTATGTAATCCCATCTCTCTTATTTTTTCCTAATTGCTTTCATTTGCTGTCTCACTGTTCTGCTTTATCTTTCATATTCTATTGGTTTATATTCTCCTTCATCATTTCTATATCTTGAATCATACAAGGAAAGGCAGAATAAGCATATACTGTATATTACATTAAAAAATCTTAGCTGTTGTTGCTGTTGTATTGTTGTTATTTTCACTCTTCTTATTACTATATTTATACCATGCCCAAGTGTCCTCAACTATCTGAATTTGGCAAGAATGATCCTTATTAATCCTGATCTTAAATGTCCCAATACTTCTCTCCTTCTTCTGCTTTCTTCATTATCCTCCTATTACTCCAGTTGCTGTAGACAGATTTGCAATGTGTCCGGTTTCTTTCCCAACTATTGTATTGAGTTAACTGTTGAATAATAACGCAATACATAGGCCTCATCCACACTGCCACTATAATGCTGATTAAACTGCATTATATGATCAGTGTAGATTCATATAATCCAGTTCAATGCAGTTGAACTGCATTATATGATTCTACACGCTGATCATATAATGCAATTCAATCTGGATTATAATGGCAATGTGGATGGGGTCTTGGAGTAATTCATTGGGCCTTGGAGTAATTCATTGAGACTGCTCTAGTTGAAACTTCTAACTGAATTTAGTCCTCAAGTCTTCCCAAAATCTTTGCAATGAAGCTCCCATTTCTAACCAGCATAACCAATAACGGGGTACACTCAAAGCTGAAATCCAATAACATCCGAAGGACCACATGGTTCTGACCTCCTAATTTATATCTAGGAGGAATGAGTTGCAGCTTCAGCCCTAGACATTTTCCTGAGTATGGTGAAATTCCACAGATTAAAAATTGGTTTTACAAATGTATAGAATACTGTACATTTGAATCCATGGGATGGAGCATACCAGCCACCCACTTCTGCCTTCAAGGTGGCAAACATACGATGCTGGCAAAACTAGCAGCTGCCTCCACTGGTGAGGCTTCACAGTCTCTCTGACTGCAAATGTAAGGCAAGCAGCAGCCACAAAATACATCACATTCTTTAAACCAGATTGAATTAGTTTGTCTCAGGGCATAGACTGGCTGTGACTGACTTCCAGCAGTGAATGTGGCACACTTCACCTGTTTCAGTCAAATTCTAGTACTGCTTCTCATTCTTCTTGAGATCAGCTCCCTTAAACAAGTTCTATTATTTAATTTGGCTAAAGATTCAGAGTCCTTATTGGAGTTCCTCTATTTGTAGGTCAAAGAGACAATTCAATAACTTTCTTAAATTATTAAGCTAGTTGCATGGCAAATGAAACTATGGAAAGGTCCCTCTATCCTCACATCTCCTGGCCTCAGAACACATTGAAAGAAGAAGTTATCTTAAGAAATGCTTTATCAGAGAACTGTTGCAGTTGAGTCCCATGGGATGACTTTGTCAAGGTGTTGTCATTGCAAGAAGTAGCCATGTGAACAGTTTCTTACACACTATTGAACCCAGTAGACTTGTTTCTGTATAGACATGTACAGGATTGTACTGTGAATAAACACTTTTTACCATAAGAAAAAGAAAACTTGTCCTTAAAGAACAAAACATTCAAAATAAGCCATAAATCAAACCTGCCACAAATGCTGTTTACTTTCATTTGTGTTTCTATCTGTTTAGCATTTTCGTCAGTTTTCTTCTCCTTCTTTGTGGGCTCTTTTAATACTGTGTATTGTTCATGCTTTATTTTATCTCTTTATTTATGTCCTTTTAATGCCAAACTTTCTTTCATCTCTCTAAGACCTCTTCTCCCCTTCTCCCGATTCTGACACTTTCTTTAGCTTCTTATGTTTCCCTTTAAGTACTCTTTTGCTTATTTGGCATTGTAGCAAATCAGTGTAGGACTTCATGGTTGTCACTCTTCTCCACACATACTATGACTCTCTCAAAGAAAGCAACCACCACAAGAGAATATGGGGTTTTTGTTTTGGTTTTGTTTTGTTTGTTTTTTTGCTCTTAAAGCTAAGGTCAGACATTTTGAGCAACCAGAATCTTTCCACTGTTGCTTCCTGGCCAGCTTCAGATAATGGTCTAGATCTCCTTGCTGGTCACAAATAGGACAAACTGCTTGAATCAATGGGACTTACAGAAGTGTTGATTTATCATTCTGCACTTGATTCAATAGGTCGTTTCTAGTTGGCACTAACAGCTTTGACTCCATCCAGCAGGGAGCAGTGGTCAGCTCATAGAAGTATTGTTTTAATCACAGTGGTCAGATCAGTATAAGTAGCTATAGTTTTGAATTTTTAAAAATCTTTTTATTCCCAGCTTAATCCTACACATTTTAAAAATTGCTCCATTAGTTTTATTTTGTTTTATTTTAAAGGATGTCATATTAATGAGGGGGAAAGCATGTTTTCTGCTGCTCTGGTGACTAGGACATGGAGCAATGGAGTCAACCTGCAGAAAAAGAGTTTTCACTAATCATTAGGAAGAACTTCCTGATGGTGAGAGCTGTTTGGCAGTGGACCATGCTGCCTTGGAGTGGAGACTCCTTCTCTGGAGAAATTCAAACAGAGGCTGGATGGCCATCTGTCAGGAGTGAGATACATATATAATGGTTGATGACCAGCACCCAGGAGGGCTTTGATTATGTGTTCTTGCATGACTCCATCCAGCAGGTAGCAGTAGTCAGCTCACTATAAGTATTGTTTTATACACAGTGGTCAGCTCAGTATAGATATGGCAGGGGATTGGACTGGATGACCCTTGTGGCCACTATCAACTCTTGATTCTATGATTTTGTGGTGAGGTCACACAAACACAACAGCATTTTCCACCTTAGATCAGTGCCCTCTATTCTCATTCAAAAACCTCCGGGTACATCAGCCTGTGAAATCATTTTGGCACATGAGGCATAAAAGCCCACAAATGACTCACTACTTCCCTAATTATAAAAATGTGAAAATAACAAATCAGGTAACTAAAAGAAATTGTTAACCTCTCATGACATCCCAAATATGTTTCCAGAAGAAGCTGCCTCACATTGTTCAGTGATGTGGTAGGCCCTGCTTGGATCTTACAAGCTGTCCTTGATCTCTCTTCTGAGATATAGTTAGGGCTGTTTTCAAAATCACTGGGCTCATCCCATGGGTACGTTTCCTTAATTATAAACATTATTTCTAGTTTAGTTTCCTGACTTCTAACTTATTGCAGGACTATAAGAGTAGATGGTAAGAAGATAAAGAGATCCTTTCTGGGTAGGGAAATGGTTTTATTCTAAACAATAGGACAATATAATTTTACATATTTTGTAAAGCTGCTATAGGACGGAAACTCCTTGCCTTCCCCTCTGTGAACATACAATTTTTGTCACCCTCTTTGTTCCTCAAAACCAATTTATTTTGGCATTTCCTCCTCAATTTCTTATACTGCATTGCAGCCTCTTGTTTGAGTAGCAGCTGTAGATGTTCTCATCCAGATAAGACACTGCAGTATCTCTTTTACTATAGCATTTGATTTTATGTGCATCTCAGAAATAGTGTTGACATACAAAGTGTGAAACATTTAAGACTATAATAATAATAATAATAATAATAATAATCATCATCATCATCATCATCATCATTATTTATACTCCGCCACCATCTCCCCAACAGGGACTCGGGGCAGCTAACATGAGGCCAGGCCCAAACAATTACAACAAATCAAAATAAAATACATACAGCAAATAATAATATCAAATGAAATGTAAATAAAACAATTTAATACAAATAAGAAAATAAGAATGTGGACAGCGGGCTGAATCAACAAGGGGTAGAATAAAATATAAAAACCCTGAGTGAGATGGATAAATAGGGTAATATGCCTGGTGGGGGGTTTCAGATGGAAACAAACAATGGGGTGAATATCACTTCTATTTAGGTTGTTGTAGTTTTTTCAGGCTATATGGCCATGTTCTAGAGGCATTGTCTCCTGACATTTCAGCTGCATCTATGGCAAGCATCCTCAGAGGTAGTGGCCATATAACCTGAAAAAAACCTACAACAACCCAGTGATTCCGGCCATGAAAGCCTTCGACAATATTTCTATGTAGGTTTTGGTGTTCCTACGGACCATTTGAAGTTAATAGGGTAGGCCCTTTGAATTCTGCATAGGACTGGGATGCACAAGATGACTATGTACTACTTCTGGCAATGTTGTTCAGCAGTTATTATTCAGACAGATGAGGTCTGCAGTACAAACCCAGACTCTTCTCATCTACCAGAGGAACACAAACTTCCTAAGGTCAAATTAAGTTGTCAATTACATCTTTACAACTGCAGTTTCCCCCAGTTAAGGCTTTTCAGTAAATTTGCAGAGGGATTAACATTTAATAAAAGGTTCCCTTGTGACAACAAGAGGAAGGGAATCTGCAATTCCCCAGGTCTGAGATATCACGGCTGTGTAAGCTCCAACAGACAGCAGCAAACAGGAGGAACAGCAATATTTACTTTGTGTCAAGATGTTATGCACACATGTAATGAGATACCTATTTTCCAGCCATTAGATGACTGTCTAAATTTTATTCATTTATTTTGTGGTGAACACAAGGAAAAGATGGAGGGAGAGAGGGATGAGTGCAGATCTGTCCCTATATTTTGAAAGATGTTCACAGTGAAGTGTCTTATGGGAATTTATTCACACAGCCCTCTTTAAGAAAGTGAAACACAGCTCATCATACAAGAAGTAAGTGTAGAAATCTGAATCAAAACATTTAACCAGTGGTTATAACATATGATGAATTGGCCTCAAAATTCATATTCTCAATATATGGTTAGAAAAGAAAATGAATTTCAAATCTGTCTGGAGTGCATTTAAATTATATTTTTGAAATTAAGAACACACATAAATTGTATGTTCTTATTTACCTCCCTTCCCAGTTCTTTGTCTTGAATTGTAATACCTGATGCTTACATTTCAGTAAGAATTCCCAAGTTTCCATTCAAAATGTGTTCATTGGAATACAGCATCTATACTTTTTCAATGTTTAAGTTAAAATGATGAGAATCCTGTGGATTTTTCAATGATGCATATTTGTTTCAGTAGCAGATTGTTAAGCCGTGAGATTGAAGAGGAAGAAACTAGGTAAGAGAACTAGGTTCAGAAACCTCTCTTGGAAGCCCAGGAACCAGATTTCCTGCTGTTTCCATTTTTTAGACTAAAAGGATCCTACATCTGGAATTGTCACCTTTGGCCTTCTCTGCTGCAGCAAACTACAAATCCCAGGATTCCATTGCATTCAGCTGTGGCAGTTAAAGTGATATCCAATGGTGTAACTTTGTTGTTCATTCATTCAGTCGTCTCCGACTCTTCGTGGCCTCATGGACCAGCCCACGCCAGAGCTCCCTGTCAGCCTTCACCACCCCCAGCTCCTTCAAGGTCAGTCCAGTCACTTCAAGGATGCCATCCATCCATCTTGCCCTTGGTCGGCCCCTCTTCCTTTTGCCTTCCACTTTCCCCAGCATAATTGTCTTCTGATGTAACTATTTGTATGCATATTTTTTTAAATATGATGTGAGCTTCCTTGGGTCTGTTCTGGAGAAAGGTGGCACAGAAATCTTCTAAATAAACCAACCAACCAACCAACCTTTAAAATGTACTATTGAACTAATTTCCTGCTTATAGGCTACCTAAGCAATACTATAGTCACTTGCTATCCCCACTGAGCCTTGATGCGTATCTAGGTTTATCCTCAACTTACCCATAGATTTTAGCAAAATCCATCATTTTGGCCCAAAAATCTGCCCTTGACTTATACATGTGGTTAATTTACACAGAAATATATACTTTATTATTCCTGATCTGTTTGAGAGTGCTTCAGTAAATCTAGAAGCACCAGGACATCTAATAATAACAATGTTTTGAACACACTAAAGACATACTGAATTTCTGATTTTTTTTTGTAGCTTCGCTTTCTTTTCTTGTCTGACAATTGGATTCTGCCCTATATCATAAGATCACTGGGAGCTGCGGTGGTGCAATTGGTTAAACCCTTGTGCTGGCGGAACTGTTGAACTGAGGGGTCAGTGGTTCAAATCCGCAAGACAGAGTGAGCTCCCATCTGTCAGTTCCAGCTTCCCATGCAGGAACATGAGAGAAGCCTCCCACAAGATGGTAAAACATCCAGGCATCCCCTAGGCAATGTCCTTGAAGATGGCCAATTCTCTCAAATCAGAAGCAACTTGCAGTTTCTCAAGTCACCCCTGAAAAAAAATGGATGGCTTCAAACAGAATCAGTTTAAACAACTTAAACAATAAAAATAATCTAAGCAACCATGCCTGAAGCACATTTTTTTAAAAACTATAAAAGTGACATTTTTTCTTGTATCACAGCAGTAAGTCTAAGAAGGAGAGTCTCTTATACCTGTGGGGATTCCTCAAATGAGAAGAGACTGGTTTTCTGATTGATTTGGCTTGCAAGCCTTCAGGGGACAAGGAACATTGCTTTTATGTGAGAGGAAATAGAGGGGGCAGGCCTGGCATTCTTTCCGCCCTCGTGTATTTAAGCAAAATGCTTCAGGTATGGCTGAAAAGAGTTTTTAGGGTAATACATGAGAGGAGACATGTGCTACTCCCATCACCTCAGTCATTGCTCTTCATTTCTGAAGAGCAACAATATGAAGAAAAATCTCTACCTATTCCTGAACACATAGAGGAGGGTCAGTTCTTCACACCAATGCTCTGTATATGTGAGAATGATAACAAAAGGGAGAACACTTGCCTTCCTCAGCTCTTCAACTATTTACTGAAACTAGATTAACCGAACATCTGAATAGGGCTAGTGCCCTTCTTCCAGGTCCTCCTTGGAAAGTAGAAATCATAGGAAGATGCCTGATATGAAGCCCTTGGTCAGACTTGCTCAGCACTGTTTGTACTGACAAGAACAGTTTTTCAAAACTTTAGACAAAGGAGCGAGGAATTAAACAAAGGATCTTGAGCTCTCAGCAAGTTTCAGGTATGAATACCTGAAACTTCCCTTCCTACAAGACCATAAGGAAGTGTGTAAGTAGGAGAAAGGAACACAAAAAAGCAGTTATTGCAATTTTGGAGGTACAGAAGAAGAAATTTGAATTACTGTAGGAAGTCAACCCTGAGCTGCAGAATTTTTTATAAAAGCTACCATCATTTCCCCAGACCTTAGCAGGTGACATCAATCTCTTTTTTTTCAAAGTGGAAGTGACTGGAAGGCTACTTTCAGTTTTGGGGGTACTATTTGAGACTTACAACAAGCCAGGAGGAAAGCTAGCCTTTAAGTGGCCAATTGCATCATAAAAAGGTACCTAGTTATGCAAACCTGAATTGTAGTAGAGTTCTAACTAAGTGCTGAGACGGCACCAGGAAAATCCCTGGAGGGGTCTTGCTGGTCTGCATGTTTCTTTAGGGTTAAACAACTCTCAACTCAGCTTTCAAGAAAGTATTGGAATCCTTTGATTCTCCAAATGGTTTAGCCTACTACAGCATCGCCATGATGAACTGCAAGAACTGTGGTTCAGAAGTGCAGAGCATCAAAAGAATGAAACTCTTCTATAAGGCTAGGAAAAACATATAAATGATGTATTAAATATAAACTTTAAATGTAGGCTGAAAGAATAAGACAGCTGTAGAAAAAGACAGGTTTGAAGTCAACCATTTGTGTGCCACTTCCATTGTTAATCTCTTAATGCAACACTTTAGCTTCAGAGCAGACTCTGAGGCAGATAGTCTGAACAATCCATGGCACAAGTATGATCCAGATGTTTCTGGTGATTCAAACATTTATTTTCCACATGCTGAATTTGACCTGAGTATTGCTATAAGAAAAGTAAATTAAAACCAATTTTTCATACATGGTGGCCTGACTCCTGTTGATATTCTTAGCTAACATATACTCAATGAACCTTCTAATGAACTGATGAATTGTAAGTCAATGATTCAATGGTCTGTTCTAATTAGAACTAAAATGATATCCTGGACATTAAATTCAAGCAACTGTTTTGGTATGTGATGGCTAAAATTTTCAATCAGCCTCTAACAACTTCCATTCTCCTTCTAGACACCCAATCTTGGATCTATTTGCCAGTACCATAGACAGAACAGCTGGATTAACTCCTGGCACTCAATCCATATTGAGTTCAGCCTATAATATCAGCCACACATTATAGGCTTAGCTTCTGGAGGTGCAACTGGAATCAATCACTGGATTACTGAAAGCCATGGCTGCCACAGTCACAAACCATCCATATTATAAATTATTATCATTATCTATTTTATTTATACCATCCCTTTCCCCCAAAGTTGGGTTTTAGGGTAGCTTGACATCATCAACAATATGATTTAAAACAAAATCAAACTATTCACAATATTAAAACAATTTAAAACACAGCCTTAAAACAGGTCAGAAGCAGTCTAAACCAATTTAATTAAAAAGAATAAAGCCATTTCATTATCTAGCTTTTTGCTGTTAAATGTTCAAGTTCATTCTTAAAGTTTACAAATATTTCAGGAATAATAATAATAATAATAATAATAATAAGGTTTCTTTAGACCACACCCCCTCTCCCCGAAGGGACTCGTAATAGATACTAAAAGATGAAGCTGATAAATGGCTTTCTCATTTGTCCAATGTCAAGATCATTTCAGCCTATCTTTGCATTATTTTGGAATAAGGCAAAATTCATCTAGTACATTGCCACAAAAACCTGTACACTTTTTGTACACATTAATCCTAAATCAAGTGTTTTATATGTACTTTTTGAGTGGGCATAATTACAAACATTTACCCCTAAAATAACATGTTGTTGTACATGCTCTACTCTGAGCTCAAAAACGGAAAACGTAATGTTGGTGGACAGGAAAAGAAATTTAAAGATGGGTTCAAAGCCAATCTGAAGAACTCTGGCATAGACACTGAGAACTGGGAAGCCCTGGCCCTTGAGTGCTCCAGCTGGAGGTCAGCTGTGACCAGCAGTGCTGTAGAATTTGAAGAGGCATGAATGGAGGGCAAAAGAGAGAAACATGCCAAGAGAAAGGCGTGTCAAGCCAACTCCGACCAAGACCGTCTTCCACCTGGAAACCAATCCTCTCACTGCAGGAGAAGATGCAGGTCAAGAATAGGGCTCCGCAGACACCTACGGATCCACCACCAGTACACCAATCTTGGAAGAGTATCCTACTCGGACAACAAGGGATCGCCTAAGTAAGTATTATGTATGCACATTTTTACACAACATTCTGAATCATGAACAAGAGCATAACATTCTAAAATTGATATTACTGTGAACCAGTGCATTCCGGTTCACATAAATGTACAGCAGGTTCAAATGCATTAAATCCATCCAACATTTGGGCATGGCAAATTTCTCTAAGATCACTGCCTTATAACAGCTTCAGAAAGAAAAATTCTCCTGCGAACACAATGCAAGGGGGAAAAAAACTTTAGTCCTAGTAATTAGGCTTTGATCTAGTCTCCTGACCTCTTGGGGCTGCTTTGAGGCAAAAACAAAAACAAAAACCCCTTGACAGGAAACTCTCACATGGATATGGTTCAACCTTCAGAATCCCTATAAACAGCAGGTTCAAATATAGCTATTATTAAATATTTTCTTGTACCAGTTCCCTTACAAGCAGTCCTAAGTTATGAACAAGATACATTCTGTAAGTTTATTCTTAAGTTGAATTTGTATGTAAGTTGGAGCAGGTACACATTTTTTAAGTGTAACTCCAGCATAACATAGATAGATAGACAGATAGATAGATAGATAGATAGAGAGAGAGAGAGAGAGAGAGAGAGAGAGATGGTTTGAATAACATAGGGAAGGATTTAAAACCCTGTAACATTTGTTTTGGTCTGTGCCCCTATTCAGAGGACTTTGTCGCTATGACAATAGGCTTTTGAAAATGTTGGCTTGCTGTGGAAACAGGAATTGGTGATAAAGCTTCAGTTGAGATGCCTTTCCCCTTGATAACACTTCCAGGAATGAATTTCCCTTCCAAGGGGCAGATTTCGCTCACTTCTGTTGTCTCGCTCCTGTTCTTAACCATGAGTCATTGTAAGTTGGATGTTTGTAACTCAGGGACTGCCTGTATTCTTTATGTCACTAGATAGGGAGAGAAAGATGGGGTTCAGGTAAAAGATGTGTTAGTGGAAGAGCAGATATTGGAGAGGATCAGTTAGTTTAGACTTTGCTGAAGACCTAGGTTTTGAGACTAGAGAAGGGAGAAAAATGTTTGAGGAATCTATCGCATGCATAGCAAGCAATGTGGCTGAATTAAAAGGGTCAAATATCTGGGATTAAAGGGGACCTAACTCTCGTTCACCCTCTTTTTCCGGCCTACATTGGCATTGTTCCATTAAAGAAAACCTTCTGTTTGTGAAAACACTCCCAGGCTTCAGGACAGAAGCCAAAATCAAAGCGTAGTCTTTTATTTGGAGGTTTATCAGTGGCTATTGTCCTTATCAAACAAAGCCCTTTCATCAGGGCTTCTTTAACACACTTTATTTCTCTTTTATTTTGCTTTGAAATAAGCTGGGCAACAATTAATTTCAGAGAGAGAGAGTGAGTGAGAGAGAGAGAAAGAGAATTCAACAAGGATCTATTACTACTCTCGGCTTCTATTGCTGTAATGAAAATCTATTTCCTTTCCTTTTGTGTCCCATATAATTTAATGCCCATTTTATTAATGGTCTGAAATAATTACGGAACCTTTTGTGATTCTCAAGTATGTTTCATTTAATTGTGCAATAAACGCCTAATCTCTTCCTCCATCTGAAGCTATTATGGCATTAAAATTAACAATTATGCAGCAGCGCGCCCGGGTCCATAGAAATCACTCCAGATAACTAGACATATATAAATCATTCATGAGAACAATTTCTGAAAAGAGACGAAGGGAGGGGAAAAAATAGTGTAGAGAATGACATTGGGAAGCCAAGGGCCTGCTCTGTAAGAAGATAGCAACACCTTACAAAAATCTTTTTTTCTCCACTTTCCTTTTTATTTTTTGTTATTATTATTTTACTAATTGTGTTATGTGGCACGTGCTCTCCTCCCTCCCCTTCTATTAGCCTGACAGATATTTTCAGAATTAATTAACCGTTAGCTCAGAGGATAAATTTTCATTATCAATTTCCTCCTGTTCTTCTTTTTCTTCCCTTTTATAGTTACCCTTTCTCTTTCAGACCCACAATTACATTCTCCGCCTTTCACTGGCAGGTCCTGTTCTGTAGGAGGTAATCCAAATGGGGGGTGGAGGGGAGTGATTTTTCTCTCTCTTTCGGACCCATTCACTTCCCTTCTTTCTACCTTTTGTGGCCTTTAATAACCGTGGCTGATAGGCACACCATGGACAGGGAGGTTAAGTTTGTTGTCTCAGCACTTTGCTGACAGGAGACAGCACAGAAATCCCCGAACTATGGGCAAGCCTCTTAGGGGAAAAGTGCTCGCAAGTTCCCACAGCAAGACTGCACATACATACCCAGCACTGGAAAACTTTGCTTATTTTCTTATGCATTCTAAGAATGAACATTTTCAAAAGTTTTATCCTTACTGAAGGTGGCATTATGAAAGGCTTTTCACATTTTTAACGAAATACAGTGTTCCTCCCCCTCTCCTGTATTTCAGGACTTTTTTTTGAAATTTTCATTTGCACAGAAACAATTATTTGTGCAAAACCTGGCAGTTTTCACATAAAGTTCAAAGGTGGTTTTTGGGTTGTTGTTGTTGTTTTTTTGGTTTTGTTTTTTTTACAAAGGACAAATATTCTGCTCTTTTTCTACTTGCCAAATGATTTTTTTTTCAAAATCTAGTCTCAAAGGACATCTCAAAGTGTCCAGCCTGATAATGATTTCACCGCTCTGCAAAGTTTCTTCATGGTCTCACAATATATTCTGTACCCATTTCGTCACATGCTGTCTTGACATTATGTTCTCTCAATAAACTGAAATGATTTTATGATGACCCACAGTGGCATTAATGTCCTTAGCATTTAGGTAGTGTATTACAGCACGAACTTTGCACTTGCAGGGAAACAGAATGCTCATTTCTAACCTTCACCATGCCAGTTGATGAACTACTGACAACTGGCACTGCTTGTTAGCTTCTACTGGTTTCCTGCTACATGGCAGTGATACCAACTTCCCCTAAAAAAATTCCCCACAAAGGCTATGTGCCTTGTAACCTTACTTTCCAGATAACCCTCATAATTACATTTTAATTGCAATACTTTTGTTTGGTTTTATTTGCACTGTATTTGCTTTAATTTGTAAGATACTGTGAGCCCCACGTCTAGGAATTGAGAGGAAGATGATGAATACAAACATAGATTAAAAAACATGTAACAGTATGTGCACTTGTTGTTTCCTTAAATGCAGCCCAGTGTTCAACTTACAGCTTCTGCTCATCTCATGGCTTAGGATGGAGATGGGAAAGTGAATTGGGTCCAGTTGACAACTTTCTGCCTAGGGATCTTCATGTTGAACAGCAATGAGCCTAGGACAAATAAATCTGGGGATTCCAGGGTGGTGAACCACTAATACAAGAAAATAAACTGTTCACCAAGTCAAGGCCCATCTCTGCTCTGTGGAAGATTTAATCATTACACTGGTAGTGATTTCAGCAAAACAGTGGCTGTTGCCATTAGACCACATCTGGCATATTGTGTCCAATTCTGGGCAACACAATTGAAGAGAGATATTAAGTTGGAATGTATCCAGAGGAGAGTGACTAAAACGAACAAGGGTCTGGAGAACAAGCCCCATGAGGAGCAGCTTAAAGAGCCAGGCATGTTTAGCCTGAAGAAGAGAAGGCCGAGAGGAGACATGATAGCCATGTATAAGTATGTGAGAGGAAGTCATAGGGAGGAGGGAGCAAGCTTGTTTTCTGCTTCCCTGGAGACTAGGACACGGAAAAATGGCTTCAAACTACAAGAAAGGAGATTCCATCTGAACATTAGGAAGAACTTCCTGACTGTGAAAGCCGTTCAGCAGTGGAACTCTCTGCCCCGGAGTGTGGTGGAGGCTTCATCTGTCGGGGGTACTTTGAATGCAATCTTCCTGCTTCTTTGCATGGGGTTGAACTGGATGGCCCATGAGGTCTCTTCCAACTCTATGATTCTATGATTCTATGATTCATTGCTTCAGATCATTTTTCTTAGAAGAAAAGCTATACACGCCCCACTTCTGGAAAACTCAATTTAAATCTACTTTGGGTTGTTGTAGGTTTTTTGGGCTGTGTGGCCATGTTCTAGAAGCATTCTCTCATGACATTTCACCTCCATTAATGGCAGGCATCCTCAGAGGTCCTCACAACCTCTGAGGATGCCTGCCATAGATGCAGGGGAAACGTCAGGAGAGAATGCTTCTAGAACATGGCCATACAGCCCAAATAACCTACAACAACCCAGTGATTCCAGCCATGAAAGCCTTTGACAATACATTAAATCTACCTTTTCTTCATATTTCTCACAGTGCAGGGGAAACTTTCATATCCTTGTGTCTTGAGTCATTTCAGGGAGTCTTTCAGAAACCTATATCCAATTATCTTTGGGTGCTTCCAGGTGAAGCATTTATTCTCCAGTTATTGTCATAATAATTTGAATGCCTTATTGACACGTTTTTACACAGGACTGAAACAGCCATCCCATGTGTGGAACTGTTTAACAGTATCTTTGGCAGCAGAAGGAGTCACCTGTCTAGAAGCATCCTGTGCTTTTTAGATCCACCTATGAATTCACGAGGCATATTTTAAATTAAAGCTTTACCTGGGTTTCTTTCACACTACAAAGCTATAGCGCTGCTATCAGCTTAACCACTGTGGTTTCATTTTATGATATCCTGGTGTTTGTTCTTTCCTGAAATATTTAGAATTCTCTGCCAGAGAGAAGCAATCATTCACCAAAACTACAAATCCCAGGATTTGGTAGAATTCAGCCATAACAAAGGTCTAGAGTGTGTGATGTGAAAGTGAGGGTTTCTTACACCTCTCAGTAGATCAAAGCTAGTACACCTGATTGTTACTTTTAATAAAAAGCACTAGTAAAGATTACCTGTGCTATATTCTTGCAGGATTAAACTAACGTTAATACTGTTCAAGATTGCATATGATTTGTATTATCAGGAATCTTAGATGCCATTTTATTACTAATTTCATCATAAAGCAGATATCTTTGCTGGTGTTTTAAATTTTAGTTCATATTCATTTACATGAATAAAGCAGAAAGAAAAACTACAAATTGCAGTTCGCAAGAAAAAAGAATACACTCAATATTTTTCCAGGATTGATACAGGTAGAACATCCCTTACCTGAAATACATGGGACCAGAAATGTCGTGTCCCCCCCCCCCCCCCAGATTTCAAAATCCATATGTTTCCCTATACATACATAATGAGATGGAGATGGAACCTAAAACTAAATACAAAATTAATTTATACTTCAGATATACCTTATACACATGTTCTGAAGGTAATTTTATAATTTTGGGCATGAAACAAGGTTTGTGAACATTGATCTATCCAAAAGCAAAGATGTTACTGTCTCGGCCTTCCATGCGTACTAGGCCTTTGCAATCAATGAAAAAAACGTTGCAATACTCATTAATAAATTAGGGTATGTGTGTGTAAATCATTCCTATTTATTTATTTACTTCATTTATACCCTGCTTTTCTCACCCTGCAGGGGACTCAAAGCAAATTACAACTCCTGCAAGAATTCAATGCTGCACATAAACCAACGATAAAACAAACCATATCAAGCTATAAAACACTTATAATACACAAACAATTAACACACATAAAAGCAATAAAACAATTTAAAAACATGACTGATTAAAAAGATAACAATATGGTGAGTCTTGGTTTCCATACTTATAGACTTTCTCATGGTCATTATGAACTGTTGAGGTCGATTCTGTGTTGCAATGCCTGTGTAAAGAGGTAGTTTTTTAGCCTTTTCCTGAAGACCAGGAGGGATGGGGCCAGCCTGATGTCACTGGGGAGGGAGTTCCACAGCCAAGGGACCACCACTGAGAACTCCCTGCCTCTTATCACCACCAGTTGCACTTGTGATGGGGGATGGGACCAAGTTCCTAAAGTGTTTCTAAAATATCATGAGGGGCCCATACTCCATATCATAACTATAATTCGTTATGTAATTGCACAAGTGGGGAAGTTTCCGGGGCTCATTTCTCCCTCATTTTTAGAGCTATTAAGGTAGACCACATTCACCACTGTTACTCCTGTAAGTTTCAGAACGCTTCATTCATCCACTGATTTTTGGAAATTTTTCAAAGTTTGTATGAATGTCATCTTTTTTATAAAAAAAAACTACAAGAGCTATTTTCTTGAATTTCATTTTAATTATTCAACATAACCAGAGCACCATTCCCCCAAAGTTTCAGAAAAATTTGCACATTCACTGATTTTTAGGGAATTTTAATCAGCATAAACTTAACAGTACTATTTCACTGGAAGATCCCAGGGGCCATCCAGTGCAATGCTCTTCTGCCAGGAATGAAAAGTACAGACAAAGCACCCCAACAGATGCCCATCAAGCCTTTGAAATAATAATAATAATAATAATAATAATAATAATAAGAAGAAGAAGAAGAAGAAGAAGAAGAAGAAGAAGAAACAACCTACTAGGTAAACTTTGGAGTTACTGCCTTTCAACTTTGTCTACCTCATAGCGTTGATTCAACTCTCAACAACCCCGTTTTATCTTAAAATTCCTCTAGAGAATGAACATCAAAACTTTCAGGGAGGAATTCTGGGAACTGTAGTTTGGGAAGGTGAGGATCCCTGTGCCAGATAATTCAAAAGGTCCCACCCTAAACTACATTTCCCAGAATTCTGCTCGCTTCCTGTGTTAAAACATCAATGTGAGTGGGATCTCTTTCTGCCTGTCTCTAGATTGGCTATATACCAGAGGGGCTTCTTCCTTGCCCAACCATCCAGCAAGGTATCCCTACGTCCCCCTCCCCTTGCTGCCCCCTTTGGGGAAAGAGTGGGGCTTCTCCCTCAACTCGGGGCCTCTCTCTTTCTCAGGGCCTTTTGGGGAAACCAAAGCCAGTGCTTTTGGGGGAGAAGTGGCACCTGCGACAGAGACCTGGAGCCATTTACAAGACTTACATAACTCTTCCAAAAAGTCAGGTCAATGTTTTGAATCTTAAGATTTTTGTGTGGGTGCCCCTCACATTTCTTAATATCAAACGTATGTACAAATCTTACAAAACAGATTTGACAAATGAGACACAAATGAAGTATTGCACACTCCTAGTGTGTACACATTGGAAGTATTTCAGATTTTTGAATTCTGGATAAGGGATGCTCATTGATCAACCTGTATTACAGATCTTCAATTTTAATGTTTTCCCCGGTTTCCCTGTTTCAGTGTTTCTCTCGTACAACAGTTTTATTGCCACTGCTTCTTCTATTGCATTCCTCCCCATCTCAACCTGCATTTCTTTTTTCTTCCTGTATTAATCACATGAAGAATTCATTCCATAGAGATTATATGATAAATGGGATGATATCACAATAGTTAGAGAAACCAATCAGATTTTGCTACAGGTTGGTGTCAGTAAATCAATTGAGAATGAAGCCACAGCTTCTTGAGCAGGTGATGGGCTTCTTTGCACCCATTCGAAGGAAATCAGAGAATTAAATAAACTATACTACATAGTCAACCAGACTTGAATTATGTAACAACATAAATAAAGGCCACAACATTAAACTGAGAGGAGAGAGATTGAGGGAGAGGGGGCAAAGTAAACAAACATTTGACATCTTTTCTAGCAGTTTCAAAAGTAATAATCAAAAGGGGAGATTGGGAAGTTTGGATTTGCCTTTATGTTTGACACTTTAGAAACTTCCTCCCACAGGAACAGTTCCTTTCAACTGCTCAGTGGAAATGAAATACTCCCTCACATGGCTAATGCCGATAAGCACCAAGACTGTAAGAGGTGTAAGATAATACATTTCATTCTGCATATAAAGTGTTAAGGATGGATAACAAGATAAAAATCTGACCAAAGACTTCAATTAGTCTTCTTCAGTAATGCCACATCAGAAATAAAAATATCATCTAGGAGAAATATATAATTAGCAGAGACCAGGACAGCCTTCATCAAACATCACAATGAGCATAGTTCAAAAGCTGAATATTCAAATTAAAATCCAGATTCATTCAGTGACCTCCCTCTTTGCAGATCAATGAGAAGAGAGACACGCTTCTCCTTTGATACATCTGTGCCATGTAAAGTGTCCTTTAACTAAACAGGGTCAAAAACCATAAATGATTACTGGAAGCGATTTGACAACTGCACGGCTACATTAATTTTAAATAGGCGTTAATCCATTGACTAGAGTTGTGTGAGAGAAATAATTTGGATCCCTGTAAACTGGGAAAGAAAAAAAGAACATACCCTGCCTCTTTCTTCTAAATTTGAGACACCTTGTTATGTTGGTGAGATCTTGCAAAGTTTCAAAATCTCTTTTCTTACTCTTGCACCACAAGAAGTTACATGGAATGCTGACTTGGCATGCATCTAGATGGTGGAATAAATGTAGTTTAACACCATTTTAAATCCCATGCTGTGGAATGATGAGGGCTGTAGTTTGGTGAGGCAGCAGCACTAATGGCAGAGAAGGCTAAAGTCCTTTTAAAATGACAACTCCCGTTATTCCATAGCATTGAGCCACAGCAGTCAAAGTGGTGTCAACCTGCATTAAATTTAGAGTGTAGACCAGTGGTTCCCAACCTTTTTTGACCAGGGACCACTTTGACCAGGGACCATTCTCCAACATTAGTACCAAAAGGCTTACGAATCAGTTTTTGGTCAACTTTAGATCCGGTTTGGTTATTTGGGGTGCCGATTCAGAAAATTGCATTGGATAGACCACATCAGCTCTAGTTTCTGATACAGAACATATGTCATTCAGTAATTGTCATGTGCTCGCCCACACAAAACCATATTTAATAAGTCTTGGCACTGTAAGAAGGTTTCACGAGACCAGTTGCTCTTTTTGCAACAGTATAGTAATGGTGAGGCAGCGGACCATATTTTAGTTCTTGCGGACCACTGATGGTCTATGGACCACAGGTTGGAAACCCCTGATGTAGATGTATCCTAAGATGCATTTAATGCCTTCAGCTTGACCAGTGCTCCTACTGCTTCTCCATCAGATCTTCTAGGAAGGGCTCTAAGAAGACAGTCGATATTGTAAGAGCCCAAGTTAGCTGTCTTCCTCAATTTTCTCCAAATCTCAAGCTGAAAATTGAGGTTCCTCTGGACACAAACACCAATGATAGCAAGGGCTTTCTGGGCCTTTTTTCAGGTATTTTGTAGTCATTTGTGAAATTTAAAATGGTCTAACAGTTTTTTTTTCATGCTGCTGGGCTATCTATATGCTCCAACATCTGAGTGAGTGGAAAATATGGCAAAAGATATTAAAACAGAAAAGTTAGAAGAAACCGCAGTAGTTTTCTTTGCCAGAGCCTACTGGAAAGGCCAAGATTCCAGCCTCTTCTCTTCCTCCTGCTGAATTAATTGAATGCAAACTACTTTTGCACTTTGAATTCAGTTTGTAGAAATCAAAAGAAGCAGGACAAAGGTTAAAGTGGGAGGCAAGAAAGAGAAACAGAGCTGAAAAGTGAGGCTAAAATCTCACCCTTGGGATACGGGCTGTGACACTTCCATGGAGTTGAAGTTTGTGGTCTGATAATGCTCAGGGCAGTCCACAGTGACAGCTTTACCCACCAAAATCTGATAGGAAACCCATAAGCATACATTCATAGAGAACATGGCTAAGAAACCGGCAAGGAAGACATTCCACAGATAAAGAGGAATATTTCGTGCCAGAAGTGTTAAGATAGTAATTTATTTCCCCTTTTCCTCCCACCTTAGCCCCATGTTCCCCACACAATTTGTCCTTCTCCTGATAATTATTGTTAAAAATCAAAACAATGTTTTACAAACAATTAATTAAAAAGACTAATTAAACAAGGAAGAATCCTTTGTCAGAGTTATGAATGTTTACTCAATTATGAACAATTTTGCGCATATGCATTGTGACGGTCTCTTTATCTTCATGTGTTAACTTAGAAGCCTTTATGGCTGTGACATGGTTGATGAAGATAGGGTTGAACTATTATTCCTAAAAATAAAATGTGCATTCTGGATGTTTTAGTGTGATTTAAAGCAAGTTCAGTCCCAGCTGTTGTTTATGTGGGGTGATTTTTTTCACTATTCATATGCCAAAATCATCCCAATTGAGGTAGACCTATTGACTTAATTGGTGAATGATTATACAGCACAATTGTAATATCACTAATTCAATGGTCTTACTCTAATTAAGGGGGCTGCAGTGGCACAGTGGGTTAAACCGCTAAGCTGCAGAACTTTCTGACCGGAAGATTGGTGGTTTGAATCCATGGGATGGGGTGAGCTCCTGTTGTTAGCCCCAGCTTCTGCCAACCTAGCAATTCGAAAACATGCAAATGTAAGTAGATCAAGAGGTACTGCTTCGGTGGGAAGGTAACGGCGCTCCATGCAGTCATGCCGGCCACATGACTAGGAGGCATCTATGGAAATGCCAGCTCTTCGGCTTAGAAATGGAGTTGAGCACCAACTCTCAAAGTTTGACTTCAGTAGACTTAATGTCAAGTTAAACTTTGAATTTCTATTAGATTGGTAATAGAAAACACTAAACTCTTTAGGCCAAATCTCATGCTCCTTATTGCTTTTTTAATGTCAAGTTTGAACATATGGCATTAAATGCATGGATGTAATAAATGAACACTTTTTTGTTGTTTAAACAGAGATGGAGAATTATATTTGAGCACCAGTGGGGTGGCAATGAGGAGAGGAAGGATAACATTTCTTCTCTCTGTCATAGTCTGGACACCTTTTTTCAGATCTCTTCTTCAAAATTACTATTTGCATTTCAAAATAGGTTCCCACTGGAAGCAAAGGTGGATTTCATTGAAATACACATGTCATCATTGAGATCGAAATTTTGTGGTCTTCTCTATAGGCGTCAGATCTATCTGATCTTGGAAGCTAAGCTTTTGTACTTGGATGTGAGACATATAATGAAAACCGAGTGCTATATGCTATATTTCACAGGAAGGAACTGGCAAAACCACTTCTAAAACTGGATCTACACTGTCATATAATCCAGTATCTGATCCCAAATTATCTACTTTGAATTGGATTAAATGGCAGTCTACACGGGCGGCCATATAATCCAGTTCAAAGTACATAATCTGGGATCAGAAACTCGATTATATGGCAGTGTCTGTTAGCAAATGATTGTAATTTTAGATGAAAACCATTATTATCTAACATGTCCAAGTAAAAACTTTCCATCTGAATTGGGCCATATAGCCTTCTTACCAAAGCACATTTCACTCAATTGCTAATCAATCTGCCATTTATTAGTATTTATTTACTTTCTCCAGCATAGCATATTGGGACATGTTGTGAAAAACGGCCTAACCTCATCTTGGAGACTGCCCAGTATGTAAGACCATTAAGATAAAGTCCTGTATAAGTGGTCTTAATAAAAGGAATTTATCACCAGACATGGCAAGGAAGCCGTCTTTTATTCATAAAGGGAATAACACTAAGGATTGTCATTCCAGATTTTCAGAGCTAGAAATTATTATCATCCATTCTCCAAATTACCAGCTGCACAAGAATTACTAAATGGGGCGTTATCATCACTCCTTCTCAGTGCGAGAATATCTTTGTTATATGTTCAATTTGATTACAAATGGCTACCCATGCAATTATCATCAATAAATCAGAGGTATCAAGCTGCTTGCCATACAAAGCACTGGCTGGGGAAGGAAAAGCATGAAGAACTCAGGACGCCAAAGGCCTTCTACTCCATGGAATGCAGGCCCTCCCAGTCTGCCTTGTCACTCTTCTTACTGCACCCCAACTTCCACTCATGGATGCAAAGGTCTGCAACATAAATCCATATCAGACTATTGCTTCTACCACCATCCTTCAGGTATCAAGGCACCAGCAGGACACCTGACAGAGAAAGGAAGCAAGAATGGCAAGAAAGGGAAGTATAATTCTCACCTCTGTGCCAGGAAGCAACGTTGCCTTGGGTCCAACTAAACTGGTAAGAATATCTGCATAATATGGCTCATCTTTGCTCCACTGAAGAGATAATCCATGTATTCTGAGCATTCTCTGCAGGCACTCAATGAGTTGGGTCCAAATGCTGGTAGAGATCCTATTTAACACTTGCAGGGCATAGGAGATGTCCTTGCATGGTTGGCAATAACTATCTGCCAGGGAACAGCATACACATTTTCCCACTAATCAATTGGTAGCCATGCGCTTTTGGGGGGTGGAGTTGCACCAAAGCACAATAATTGTATAGTGTGTGTGTATATATATAGAAGGTTTTCTCATTGGGAATAAGGTCAAAAGGACAGAAAAGGGAGCATGGAAGGGGAGTAGTAATGGGGTAAAAAGGGATTGGGAAATATAAGAGGTGGGTAAAGGGGAAAGGAAAGGAGGAAAAAAAGATGAAGAAATTTGTATAGTTTTTGGAAACCTGTTATTCAAAGATACTTGCTACCACTTTTTGCAATGCAATAGCCCTACTAAGGTCATTAAGAAGATTCCAGCCAAAGGACCACATCAGATGGTCCTTTATAAAGTAGGGGACAGCAGGGGAAATTATCGGGCAGAATAGGGAACCAACTTGTTGTGTTTCCAGTCATTGGGGTCCATGGCATTCCTTCCCACGATGTTTCCCCAATGTCCCTGCTTCCTTTTTGGCTCTTCTTGCCTTCTTCAATGAGGAGTCAGGTGTACCCCTCTAGGCTGCTGCAACGCTGCCACTACGGAGCCCCACGGTGTCCCACTGTAAATAGCCCCATGTCATGTGATGGGCTCTGGGAGTATCCATGCCAGCCGAAGAGAGAAATGGGGAGAAGACTCTGGGTCTACCACCTGTATGTGATGAGGTGGTAGTGCTTTAGCCCAGAAATGAGCACCATGCAGGGCCTTGCCCTTGGAGCCCCAAAGGCCATCTAATAGGAAAAAATTTCAAACATCCAAAAATAATACCCAAAATCTTTAACTTAAAAGAGGGATTTGATTTATAATGATTGTTTCAAATGAGTGGTGTGTTTCATGGAGAGTTCTAGGGAGATTGGGTCTGGTTCAGAACCTCTTAATTACTCCCCTCTCCCTCACTTAGGTCACATTGAAATCAAGAAGGCAGTTGTTGCTGCTGCTGCTGTTGTTAATATTAGTCCTGATTTCAGAGTAAACGGATGAGTAACAGGTGGTGGCAGACTATCTTGCTGGGTAGATGTTCACCTCTGGTAATAGGCAGAAAGCCAGAAGAAAATGGGTTGATTGGATAGTATCTGACAATTCTTGGAACTATTCACATGTGTAAGAAGAAGCATTAAGATTCTTAGAGAACTCTAGGACATCACAAAACTACTTACCATTGTTTGGCCTTCTGTGTTGACAAAACCTTAGGTGTGGCTTGTAAATTTTCACCATAGATTATTAACACTATTGTCTCCATGTTCATTTTTTATTTGTAAAGTGTATGGATCTCCCTTCAATTTTCAAAAGAAAGAGAAGCTTTACAGAGCCTTCCTGGAAACCTTGATTGTCCATTGACTGAGATGGTCCCCTCTAATTCAAGGCACAGTGTGTTTGGAAAGGACTCATTCACTATTACATTTGCGAATCATTCTTCCAGATTTTCTTGGTATTATATAATCATAAAGGTATGGATTTGAATTTCACTAATTTCAAGTACAGGTATACCTCAGTTAATGAAGGAGAAATATTTATGCAAATCACATCTCTAAAAGAATACTTGTTATCAATTACAGAAATAACATAAAAAGAATATACCACAAAAAAGAGGAATTCAGCATGTTTCACCAAACCCTAACAATATGCATACATGAAGTGAAACCACTAGGTCAGGTAAAGCTTGTGAAAATTAACAGAAACATTTTGAATTTCACAGAAGCCAACAGAAAGCTTCTCTAAAATCCATTTAGGAGTTATTTTTTTCACTTTTTAATGTAATTTCCATTATGGTCTATAAATCTTGCTCTTTAAAAACACACGGTTAGTTGGTGACACAGACTTATCTGCTTTCCCTATTCTATCGCTTTCTTACTGTTCACGCATTCTCAGTGAGGAATTCTGGAGGCAACTGCTGTTTACTTTGCCCATTGTAGAAAAGCACATATAAATACAGTAGGATTGACTAGATTAAAATCAAGCTGTTTCCCAGCTCAAACTCAGATTGTCCTTGCCAAACACTGCTGGCAATATGACACCAAAAGTCTGTATTTCTCCATGAACCATTCTCTCAATTTGTATGCTAGTTAAAAACTTCCAGCTAGCTAAAGGATGAGAAAGGGGAGCCTGAGCTGCCACAAAAGACTTAGTAAATAAAACATTTTTTGTCACAGGCTGAAGTATGTATAATTGTAAATAGAGCCCCTGTGGAGTAAACAAGACAGCATTTCCATTAGAAAAAAATGAGACATAATTTAGATAGAGTAGTGCAGCAATACCAATCCCTCTACAAGTCTTCCCAACTACTAGTACATTGTGCATTAAAAAATAGGCATGATAGCTGATTTAGTTTGTTTGACTGTATTGTCAAGGAACAAGTCGGAGCCTCCGGGTGGGGCAATGGGTTAAACTCTTGTGCCGGTAGGAGGTTCGAATCCAGGGAGAGCACGGATGAGCTCCCTCTGTCATCTCCAGCTCCCCATGTGGGGATATGAGGGAAGCCTCCCACAAGGATGGTAAAACATCAAAACATCCAGGAGTCCCCTGGGCAACGTCCTTGTAGACGGCCAATTCTCTCACACCAGAAGCGACTTGCAGTTTCTCAATTCGCTTCTGACACGAAAAATGGGAACAAGTTTACTGAGTTTATGTGTTTCTGAAAAATGAATTCTTTTACTGCCTATAGATTTATCACTCAAACAGACAAATACATATATCTATGAAAAATAAACACGTACTTTCGCAAACCATGTTACTTGCTCCATAAGGCTTTTGACTCATCTCCTTTTTCAGTCATGTGCTCTCACCTTACCAATTGTTTATTCTGAAATTTCCTTCTGACCCATAGATGCTATGTGTACATATACAGTGCCTGGGGAAGGAAGGGAAAGCTTGTGGTTATGTGAAAGGGACACAGCGGGGAGATTAAGATCTCTATCAGAGCTTGTGGCTGTGTTGATTAGAGTGCTTTAGGTCTCTCTCAGTGTTGACAAACACTGCCCCAATTAGGAATTAGTTCAGCATGGCATCTGATAGCTCTGCCACTGTTGACCTGCTTAGCAGGCTAGTCTTTTCCTCCCTTCATTTGCCTTTTTCTCTGCAGAAGAGGACAAAAACTATGGAAAAGCCACCTGCCCTCTCTCATACATGTGTATGAACACAAACTATTTCATAAGGAGCCCTGGGAATGGTATACATCATGAGAAATAAATAATTTTCACATATTATATACCATTCCCAGACACCCTGAGTCCCCCTTCAAGGGTTGAGAAGGACGGGGTAGAAATGTTGGAAATAAATAAATAATGATTAGAACTAATTTTGTCAGAAGAAAATCTCAATGGAATCAAAAAAATTAAAAAAGAAACATAGATAGCCTAGAAATCAGCATCAGCTGATTCACCTACCCAATACATCTGTGACAGAAAGGCAAGGAATCTGAGTAGAATTGTCCAAAGGAAAACTATATCATGGATTCCAAAAGAAATCCATGATATAGTTTTCCTTTGGACAATTCTAACACAACAGTTAGTGGTTCTTTCCTTTCTACCTGTGTTTATATAGGTAAACTATTTAAAAATTTATCAAGTGCTTTTTTATTCTTATGCTGATTGAAGTAAAGTACAATAAAATATGTAAATGTCCCACATGGTGAAACATTGTAAAACCAGACAACAATACCAGAATATTGAAATATGCACACATACTCTAGAAGGAAATGTCTGCTTCCTCCTAATGATACAAAGCTGAAAATGACTCTGGAACTTCAGCTATAAAAATGATCTCATTTGTATACCCATGATAAACCTATGTGGAAATAGTCACAGAGAATATAGGGGACTATGGGGAAAGATACTGAAACAGAAGCCATAGCACTGTATAGGCTGAGTTGTTGCTTGAAACCTTGGGTTTTGTAATCTGAAAAAGGAATATTTCTGGCCATTCCATTGGGAACTCAGCAACATAGCTAAGATTGCAACCCTGTGAGCAAAGGAAGATGCCTTATGAACCTTTGTTCCATTTAGCTCAGTGTTGTCAATGTCAACTGTGTTTGGTAGCAAGGGTCCGTCATGGTCTTAGACATTTCTTCCTAACTCTAGTAGGAGATTAATGGTTTGCCCTCCCACCTACATACTAACCAAGCTTTCAGTCTATATACCAGATGATCAGGGTGTGCTCACAGTAGCATGGTTTATTTATTTATTGTGTCAGCAGAGAACCAAACAGTTGTATTGCATTAAAAACAAACAAACAAACAAACAAAACCCAAAGTTTGCAAATTTGGCATTCTATTAAATGTTCTTTGACCAGTAGCTGGCCACTTGGAGTGCCTCTGGTGTTGCTAGTAGCATGGTGAGCACCAATGGACTAAAATAGAAAGTTTTTTTGTGAGCACACCTGTTGTGCCACTGATATAAAATAACTTCTTGCAGCTAAAGCTAGTTGCATCTCCCTTTCAACACCCCTATCAAATTCTCATGTGGCACAGATGTTTATAATATCAAACTTCCCAGCATTATATATAGGACATTACCCTATGCAATCCTCCTGCTCCCATTTCTAAACAGTTGTAGTCCATTTTTGAAATGAAGTGCAACAGAGCCCATCACATGACACAAGGAGACTTCCTTTGTTGTTAAAGAAATGTGTTGAAAGTGTTAAGAAATGGTGAGGGGGGCAGAAGATGGAGAGAAATCATCTTCTGAGCTCTGGATCCACATGAAAACAGGAGGAAACAGTGAAAAAATGTGGGATGGGATCTGTCAGATTCTTACCTCATTGAATCATTTTGGTGGTGTCGGTGAATCGGCAACGTCCTTGCAGTCGGCCAATTCTCTCACCTGTTGGCAGGCATTGCAGTTACTCAAGTCACTCTTGATATGAAAAAAAATCTCCTACAAAGCAGCAATGCCCTGGTAATCTCCCAAAATTCAGCGACCTGATCCTTACACTTTTTAAAAAATGTATTTAGTTGAAATTGCCCTACTTCAGGAGATCACTACTTTGCTTTTACTTGATTTTAACCTTCCGAAATTGCACTTTCTCCTGACTCTTCTTACCTTTTCTAAAAAAACTAGAGTTAGTGATCCATAAAGAAACCAACTGAGAGGGAGAATAGAAAAGCCCATAGAGAGAAATGGGGTTTGAATGATGTCTCGTTTCTCCTTCAGAGCAGAGGCATTGGGAGGGAGGGCCCATGGGGAGAAATGGGGTCAGAATGAAACATTCTGTCTCCTCAAGAGTGGAAGCATTGGGAGGGAAAGCAGAAAAGCCCACAGAGAGAAATAGAGCCTGTTTTATTAGTCACTCATGTGATTGCGAAGTCTGAACGCATCAGTTGTACAATTGTTCCAATTGCAAAGGTGCTATTCCAACAACAGACAGGGTATAGGTTTTTTTAACTTTAAAGATTCCACCCACTGTCAGCAATTGCATAGACTGTTCTTAATTTCTGCCACCAATTATACAGGTGTGGATGATGATGGATGTAATTTATCTCAGGCCTCAATTGTTGATAAGAATTTATTATAGGGGAGGCCAATTATTATTTAAAAATTAAGGTAACTGCCACCAATGTGAGGTATTGCCGATGAGAACTGGCTCCCCAGACGCAGATTAATGGAGATGACACGGTCTTCAACAAAAGTTAATAAGTTTATTATGTACAAAGCGTATGGTTGCAGGCTGTTAAATAACTTGGAATAACTTATAGAACTTAGAATGTATCTTGGTTTGCAATACAGTTCACTCTTCTAGATGACACAACTTGTGACTGACTTTTACTGAGGTAAAGCACTTTATTAAACAATGTTTCCTAATGTGAATAGCCTTCCAATTTGATCTTTTCTTGATCAGATCCCAGATCCCTAGTCCTTCCCTGACTAGTGATCTAAACAAGCTTCCCTTAGTCCTCTCTGACTAAAGAAACTATTTAGGTTTCTCCCTTCAGCCTTCCTAGACTGAAGAAACCTCCGGCTATTCACACACACTGCTCTCCACTCTCCACTCTCAACTGCTAACTCCGACTCTCAACTCTCAACTGAACTGCTTCTTTTCAAAGACGCAGATAACACTTTCTTGCTTGGCTCCTCCCACTTCTCACTCTCCTGCCTGGTCTCCTTGGCAACACTACTGTGGATACAACCAGTTAACTCTAGTTTTCAGCTACTGTTACCAACACGAATATATTCTAACAGTTAAACATATACATAGTATCAATGACTTCTGCACAGTGATACATCTGAAAACTGATTATTTTTGGGAGAAAGGGCAAGAAACAACTCCATGGGATGTGTACTGATAAATGATATGATTTGTTTTTTTAAAGCAATGGGACTAAATGCCACAGTAATATGATGCTTCCCTCCTCACCTCATGGGATGAGGTCCTTGGTCTATATAAGCCAGAAGTGAAACAATCAACAGTTTATTAAAGGAGAAATATCCTGTTCTTGAAGCTTAGTAGCAGATTTGCTTGCCATGGTCATCTTCATAGACCGACTGGACTGACTGTCCTATTCTAGACATGGGGATCACCTCCCTTTTAGTGTATAGGTTGTGGATGACTAATAATATGAATGGTAGTATCAAGCACCACAAAATGTGAACTGGAGAAGTACCTATGAGACTGTGAAAAAGCCTTCATTCCCTTTTCTCTGCCCTTCCCCACAAAGGTCTTGGCAGGCATTGGTTCCCAGCCTTCTACTTGTATATATTTCTATTAGACTGAAGAGGCTGGCTTGGGGGAGGAATTGGTGACCACGCACCCAGCTTGGTGCATCATTTTGAGCCAGTGGAAATTGATAAGGTTCATCTGCATACAAAAGGCTGAATGGAGAGGCGGTAGGGTGAAAGGGGTCATATACCCAGATGGATTTTTTAATTCCAAGAGGAAAATACCGCCAACAGTCTCAAGTGATAACTGAGCCTTTCTTCCCAATTCGAACCAAAATATGATTTTTTTTCATTCGTGTAATGAAGGAGAAGCAAATTATACAGAACTGAATTCTGCAGAATAATAAGGTTTCATGCTGCATAAAGCCCCCATAAGCCAGTGTAATTACTGAAGAGCAGGAAATACAGTTTCAGTTTATATCTAATCACAATGCTATTTTGAGTACAATAAAAGGGGATCTCGGGGCCAGCAGGCTCCTGGGATGCAAGATGGCCTTTGCTGCAGACTCTCTTCTCAACAGGACTGCAAACACGTTCGCAAAGAAAACTGGCAGTGCTTTACCACAGTGACTTTAAAAGTGGATCTAGAAATCAACCCAAAAGGATCCGCCTGTCTTTCCATGATCTCAAACCTTTTCACATCAAATACCTCTTACCTTTGCCCCCTTTTTTTCCACCAGAAGACCTTTCAATGACTGAAATACATTTGTGACATTGGTACTCTATTGCAAATGAAAATCCCCTGCTAAATTGTGCAGGTTTCTCCAACCAAAGTTTAGACAGTTTAAGTGAAAGATAATATTGTCACATTAGGAAATGACAGGAGGGCCTGGTGGTGAAATCGGTTAAACCCATGTGTCAGCAGCACTGCTGGCCAACAGGTCAATGGTTTGAATCTGGGGAGAACAGGTTGAGCTCCCTCTGTCAGCTCCAGCTCCCCATGTGGGGACATGAGAGAAGCCTCCCACAAGAATGGTAAAACATCAAACATTCAGGTGTCTCCTGGGCAATATCCTTGCAGATGGCCGATTCTCTCACACCAGAGGCTGCTTGCAGTTTCTCAAGTTGCTCCTGACATGAAAAAAAAAGGAAATGACAGCAAGTTGGACTAGGTGGTCCTTATTGTATGTCATTGAGGAGCCCCCGGTGGCACAGTGGGTTAAACCCCTGTGCCGGCAGGACTGAAGACCGACAGGTCGCAGGTTCGAATCCGGGGAGAGGCGGATGGGCTCCCTCTATCAGCTCCAGCTCTTCATACGGGGAAATGAGAGAAGCCTCCCACAAGGATGATAAAAACATCAAATCATCCAGGCGTCCCCTGGGCAACGTCCTTGCAGACGGCCAATTCTCTCACACCAGAAGCGACTTGCTCCTGACACGACAAAAAAAAATTGTATGTCATTGACCTTAATCCCATATTGATATTCAAGTTTTACTTATTCAAACTAAGCTACATTTGAGGGAGAACAACTTTTAAAATCATCTCTCTAGTACTTTTTAAACAGGGGATTCTTTTTTTATATATATTATTTTGCTGTAGAAAATAACTATGTATAACAACAGCATCCAAAGGTAAAAGCCATTACTAGTGGGATGACTTTATTTGTAAATGGAAATGTTCAAATGACAAAACTATTGAGCAAGTTTTCTGAAAATCAATAGACTTCTTTTTTGTACTTTGCCAAGTTTTTTTATTATCTAGTATACCTAGTGAGCGATAGACAAATGAGTCTATCTCTATGTCGCTTTCAGGTGTATATTTACCCACAAAGTCTATCTGCCAAATTTCCACAGGCGTCTGCAATTAAAGAGAAAGAAAATTGGCACGAACACTCACATGAACACATTAGTATTTTTATATGCAACTTTCCCTAATAAAGCAATGCTTTCACGCATTTGCTGTACTGAGAACGTCATTGTAAAACCTTAAAAAGTGAGAAATCTGAAGACTAGTTGCGTTCTGATCAGCATATGGCTCTGCAAAGTATGAATAAGGTTTAGGCTTAGAAGCCTGGATCAAGCAAAACTCCCCTCCACTGATGTCTCCTATTAAAAACAAAAAGCAAACAAAAAGACAGGATTATGGACTTTTATGATCTTACCACATCAAAAAATGTATGCAGCATAGCACATCACAATCATTCCTATTACAATGTTTCTAACTTTTATAGTACAAAGAAGTAGGGCAGTGCCAAAAACATGTGTTCCTACAGACCTTGGTGGATTCCAGATCCCTCAAAACCAACTCGAGTGTCTATAGTAAATCCTAACTGTCTCACCATCCTACATATCCCAGAATTTCATAGGATGATGCCACCATAGTTAGTAGTAATGAAACTAATATAATAGTGTAGTGAAGATAAACTATTTGATCATATAAACCTGCTAAAACAATCTTTGGGTGAATATATTTAGTAGAGAGCTTCATGTTAGGATGTGATTACACAAAGAAATTACCAATAGGCCATTAGTAATCGTGGGATTTGAAGTCCAAAACACCTGGAGGGCCAATGTTTGCCCATGCCCACTTTAGAAGAATGTGCATCACATGCTCCCAGTCACAAGGAAGAGCTTTATTCAGCTCCCAGTCCCTATCCTAGACCTGGTAAAGCGTGCTCCTCCCGCACCCCCGGTCCCAAGTTGGACCTGGCTGAATTTCTCCATTAAGAGTTTCTCAAACTCTGCTCTTCCTGGTGTTTTGGACTTCAGCTTCCCGAAATCCCAGGCAGCTTACCAAATGTTAGGAATTGTGGGAGTTGAAGTACAAAACACCTGGAGGGCTGAAGTTTGCACATGTCTGCTTTAGAAGAACAAGCATCACATGCTCCCAGTCAGAAGGAAGAGTTCCATTCAACTCCCAGTCCCTATCCTAGACCTCATAAAGCATCCCCCCCCCCCCCACCGCCAAGTTGGGCATGCCCAAATTTCTCCATTCATATATATCAGTGTTTCTCAAAGTCTGCTCCTCCTGGTGTTTTGGACTTCAGCTCCAGAAATCCCAGGCAGCTTACCAGATGTTAGGAATTGTGAGAGCTGAAGCCCAAAACATCAGGAGGAGCAGAGTTTGAGAAACACTGATATATATATATATATATATATATATATATATATATATATATATATATATATCCATGTGTGCATCTCCAGTGTACAATTATTTAAGTTGCATACCAGTTGAACTGCCATGACTCAATGTTATGGAATCCTGGGATTTGTAGTTTGGTGAGACATCAGCACTCTTTTGGCAGAAAAAGCTAAAGATCTTATAAAACTATAACTCCCAGGATTCCATAGCATTAAGTTATGGTAGATAAGTGGTATCAAATTGCTCCAGAGTAGATGCATCCTATGTCCTAGATATTTTTGCTGAAAAAAACTCTTCTTTTGTAGCGAGATTGCCTACCTTTCCAAAGCCGGAAGTACTCATGAAGCAAAGTTAAAATCCAGATTCTGTTTGGAGAGAAACCTGCTTTGCCTCAAGCAGGTCATTTGTCAGGAGTGCTTTGAATGCGATTTCTCTCCTCCTTGGCAGGGGGTTGGATTGGATGGCCCACAAGGTCTCTTCCAGCTCAGGATTCAACAAAAGTGCTGCACACTACTATAAAACACGTAAATAGATTCTGTTTCCTTGCTAATATTTGTGGTGTTGATTTGGTACAGACGTACCATTGTTTGAGGGAACAGTGTTAATATATAAATATGCCATTATTGTGTTAGCCTAAGATAGTCCAACCCAGTCAAATAGCTTTCTGAGAAAAAATATCAGCTCATAAATGCCAACATTCTTTGCCAAAGAATTCCTGATAACTCCACCACACCCTTCCATCAATTGCAGTGGTACATGCTGATTATATTTCTTCATGGCATGGAATACTCTGGATAATATCCAGTAATAACAAAAAATGTCTTGGGTGGTGCCATACTGAAGGGAACTTTCCTTTTAACCTAAAGGTGAATCTTAAAAAGTCAGCCAGACTCCATAGGGATAATAGCCAATGTCACCCCTTCAATACTACATAATACTTTCACATAAAATGCACAAGGTAAAAACAATCAACATGTCTCCACATTCAATGAGCTGAAAAGTAGTAACTTCTGTTTGCAGATGCTAGCTCTAGGACAGAGGTTCAAAACCCTCCGTATTTCAAGCGTAGTCCCCAGCTTTCTGAAAACTGTGATGAGATGGTGGTAGACATACATTTTGCTGTGGTGGGGTAATGGCAAGAAATAGAATAATAGAACCATAGAGTTGGAAGGGACCTCGTGGGCCATCCAGTCCAACCCCCTGCAAAGAAGCAGGAAAATCACATTCAAAGCACCCTGACAGATGGTGATTCAGCCTCTGTTTCAAAGCCTCCAAAGAAGGAGCCTCTACGTACCATACTCTGGGGTAGAGCGTTCTACCGCTAGACAGGTCTCACAGTTAGTATATGTTTGTTTGTACTGTCTGGTCTGTATTGTCTTGACTTATTGTACATTGTTCTTTTTGTTACTGTGCACCGCCCCGAGTCGCCTTCGGGCTGAGAGGGGCGGTCAATAAATGCAAATAATAAATAATAAAAATAAATAATAATGTTCAGATGGAATTTCCTTTCTTGTAGTTTGAAGCCATTGTTCCACATCCAAGTCTCCAGGGAAGCAAAAAACAAGCTTGCTCTCTCCTCCCTATGACTTCCCCTCATATATTTATTCATGTCTCCTCTCAGCCTTCACTTCCACAGACTAAACATGACCAGTTCTTTTAGCCACTCTTCATAGGGCTTGTTCTTTAGACCATTGATCATTTTAGTCGCCCTTCTCTGTCCATATCTCCCTTCAATTGTAGTGCCCAGAATTGGACACAGTATTCAAGCTGTACAATGCTTTTTTTCCTGAGATCCTCTGAAGATTTCAGGCACAGATGTAGGTGAAATACCAGGAGAAAATGCTGCTAGAACACGGCAATACAGCCCAGAAACCACACAACACTCCAGTGATTCCAGCCAGGAAAGCCTTCGACAATACATTTTTTTTTACTGTGGCAAAATGCTATGATGGGTGATGGTAGACTTAACTTTTGTTAATGTTGGGGTGGTGATAGACTTAATGCATGCCTACTAAGAGGCATGCCACATTGAGTTCAAATTGATTCACTACCATATAAGTACACTTATAATTCAGACAAGCACCTTATGAACATTTCTCATCTGGGAGCAACAACAAAATAGAGAATGGGCCCAGGATATTCAATGTAGCACTCTCCCTAAGCAGATCTCTTCATATACAATCGGCCCTTTGTATCCATAGATTCTGCATTCACAGATTCAATTGCTTCCAAATGTATCTTTTTAAGAAATCTAAAAAGCTAACCTTGATTTTGCCATTTTATATGAAGGGCACAGTTTTATTATGACATTGTATGTATGGTAATAGGACTTGAGCATTCCCCAATTTTGACATCTTTGGGGGGTTCTGGAACCAAGCTCCAGCAAATGCTGAGGATACACTGTACTTCTACTGAAGTGTAAAGTTCAAACACGTGCTTTTACCAACTGTTTTTGCCTCTATTCAAGCCTTTCTCCACAGTTTCTGGGGCCCCAAATCTCTGTAACCACCCCCATCCCTTTGGAGCTACCTTTAGGTTTCTATCTGAAAGCATACTTAGTGTTTGCCAAATTATGCATGCACCCACCGGCTTTTCCGAAGCTGTAAACTCAATTAACCCTCCCACTCCTCCACCCAGATATCAAGGATGATTGTCAACTCTTTCTGCTGGATATAGGGAAAGCGTTCCGCAGGTTTAAAACTTGTTACTTCTGTGCCGATGTTAAAAGAGAACTTTAATTTAAACAGAAATTCTGATTGAAATGCTCCTGCTGGGCCTTTATGGTCACATGCTTCGCGATAATGTGCAATTAACAAGCTACCAAGGGAGCTATTCTCAATTTGGTTCTCCTTGCTCCTGCTCGGAAGGAGGCAAAAATGTTCACACCAAGATGTGCGGAGAATGGCTCTTCCCCTGTTTTACATGCAAATAAATGAATCTGTAATTAGCGAAATGAGAAACATTTGGGAAGCGTGTGCCTTTTGTGACAGGGAAATTCCAACGGCTCTGGTTTCTGGGCCATCCAGAGAACCACATTTGCTTTTGTTAAATCCTCCACTTGTGTTTGCTTTGCCTCTAGCTCTTATCCACTTTAAACTGAAGTGCAACTGTTTTGTACTAAGCAGTTAGCTGAGGGGATTCAGCCCGCCCAATCAGCACAACTAAAGCATGAAATGAGGACACAGAATGAGAGAAGGAAAAGTGACAGCACTCCTCCCTGCTACCCGAAAGCCTCTGCATTAATATGTGCTCCGTTAGGACCACAAACACTACATTTGTATCTATCTCCCCAACTCTCTCCACCCTGCTTTTCCTCCTCCTCCTCCTCCTCCAGACAAAGTTCTTGAATCAGCAGATTGTGAGCTCAGGAGAAGTAAAGAGCTATTGAGGGACAGACTCTGATAGCATTACAGCCATACATGGAGCCATTTTCTGTGGCGAATCGCTGAGTTCTACCTGGTTATCTCCTGCCTTGCACATCACTTCCAAATGACATGCTCTCAGTCTGGGCAAAAATGAGACTTTTTAAAAAGAGCTGGGATTTCAATAATATGTGACGAAAGGATGAGATTACTTTCTGAGGTGGAAGAAGGAGAGAAGGAGGGGGAGGGAGAGAAAGAAGAAGAGATGAAGAGGAAGTTCTCTGTCCTTTATGGAGTTTCCTAAGCAAGGATTCTGTTACAGATAGATTCTCCTAGAATCCTAAAGAAAAGAGAAAGTTGAGTTGTTTCAAGTCTTCTTTTGCACATCCTAAGTAAAAGGAGCAAACAGGCCTATTTACTCCCAAAGAAGTGCATGCATCTGAGCTTTTTCTTTTTCCCCACTTGAACCAGTTTCATCTAATTAGCATTGCCAACCAGCCACATTTCCCTTTCTTTTCTAACTATAGTTGGCCCTGTGTATCCACAGTTTCTGCATCCATAGATTCAACCATCCATAGCTTGAATTTTTAAAAAAATTCCTAAAGGCAAACTTTGATTTTCCCATTTTATATAAGGAATAGCATTTTACTATACCAAGAACCCACTACATAGGTACCTCGTGAAGTCCGATTTGAGTCTCTTTGGAGAGATAAAGCGGAATATAAATAATGTTTTATCATATTTATGTATTTATTTATTTATTTCAGACATTTATATCCCGTCCTATCTCGACCTCCGCAGAGGGACTCAGGGCAGTTGACAACAAAAGCATAAATATACATCTTAGATAAAAACAGTATAAAACATTATAAAAACATCATAAAAACAGTAAAACATTAGAACAATCACTAGAATTAAATCGTCATCCTACACCCAGTCCATTCAAGTCCATCAGAGTCCATTAAACCATAGCGCTACCATCACGTCGGTCTAGTCCGCAAAGGCCTGATCCCACAGCCAGGATTTCACCTTTTTCCGGAAGGTCAGGAGGGAAGGAGTGGAACTGATTTCACTTGGGAGGAAATTCCATAGCTGAGGGGTCACCACAGAAAAGGCCCTGTCTCTTGTCCCCACCAACCGTGATTGCGATGGTGGGGGGACAGCGAGCAGGGCCACCCCGGATGATCTTAAGTTCCTAAGTGGTTCGTAACGGAAGATATGTTTGGACAGGTAAACTCATTTTTCAACACCAGAGAAGGATTCATCTCCTAATTTTGCATCAATATTTTCCATTCAGCATGCTAATGTCACACCTGATTCTAATTCGTTTGACCATCTCTTGGAGGACAAATTTGAAGAAAACTTTTCAGTCCGGAAATAAAATTGGTTCAAGATAGAAAAATAAAGAATATTGGCATTTTTTGTATTTGTTTTCTTTGTAAAGAAGTGTTTTCACATATGAAACCATCCCATCAAGGAAATATTCTATCACCATGAAGATTTTCACATTTTAGAACTATTTCCCAAAACAGTGTTTATCCAACCCATATCCCTGTTTAATATTAAAATGGAGGGTTTGCACAAAAACAGTAATATGCATTCTCCCATCACTAAACATGTATAATTTCAGGAAATTGTAATGCCATGGAAACAGATTTTTCTTAATGGACATTTTCAGAAAAATTGAAAGAAATGTAAGAATGACATCCTTTAGAGACTGAAAGTCACTTTTTTTTTACTTTATGGGCATAAAATGTATCAAATACATAAAATTGAACAATTACATAATTTTGTTGGTATAAAAATTAACTTCGTATGGTATTTTAGAAGCACAGTTCAGTTAGACATTAATTACAAACTCAATTCCCCTATTTAATTTTTGTTTTGCTTTGTTACAAATTGAGCTACAAGGTCCTCAACCCTAAGGAACCTCCTCTGCCTGAAAGGCTAGGTCATTGGTTCTCAACCTGTGGGTCCCCAGATGTTTTGGCCTTCAACTCCTAGAAATCCTAACAGCTGGTAAACTGGCTAGGATTTCTGGGAGTTGTAGGCCAAAACACCTGGGGACCCACAGGTTGAGAACCACTGAGCTAGGTGGCCAAAGCCACTCTAAAGTTAAAGAAATATAAGAAGGGATAGCAGAACCCACCAACAACTAACATCTGGATTCCTGGCTTAGATCTGCTGATCACAGTTGTATTTCTCTTTAATTTTATAGCATTGTCCTCTAAATTTGAATCTGTATATACTCATATGTATGTGCATCCACGTCTCCCTTTATTTTGGTAAAGCCTAAGTCCATTTAGTAAACTCATAATATTTGTGTCCAGTGTTTTTTTCTCCTGAATGCTTTGTTCTAAATTTTTCTGAACATCACCTAGTGACCGTTTTAGATATTTACATAAATCTGTTGAGCAGTGTTTACAGGGGAATCTGCAGAAGATGATTCGGCTGTACTTCATAAAAATGAAAATCAACCTGTTTACCAAGGCTTGCAAATCCTGATTTGTTATCAGTAAGTATTTGATTTTTATATTTATTTTATATGCTGTATTTACTTGATTCTAATGTGCACCTCAGTTTTCAAAATCCTGAAACCAAACAAATTATTTGCTGTCAAATGTAATGTGTAGCAGCAAAAAGTGTACTCTTTGTAATTTAGCCCAAAAGGTGTGCCTTACAGTTGCTGCCTACTTAGAATTCTTTCTTTTAAAGCAAAAGCATTAGAACTCCAAAGCTTCCAGCAACTGAAAGGAAACTTTGTGGTGCATTTCTGCTGTAGAATGAATCCACTTTAATTGCCTTGGTGCAATGCTATGGAACCACAGAGACTGTAGTTTTATGAGGTTGTGGGCCTTCTCTGCCAAAGAGTGCTGATGCCTCACCAAACTATAACTCCCAGGATTGCATAGCATTGAGCCATGACCATTACATTGGAGATGAGGTCTCTCAAATAAGGACTCCAGGTGCTCCTTAAGCTGCTTTCCCATTTTTCTTTGGCTCAGCATTAAGATTACCATATGCCACAAATCTAATTTTGGAGAGGTCACTTAGCCAAAAAAGGTGAGCATTAGATTTGAATAAATAGGGTATCAGCATCACATAATAATGTATTGGGCCAAACAGGGATCCTGAGTGGAAACGTGTAAGAAGTCCTTGGTCATTTCCAATTCTGCCATTCTGTGCTTCTGTGAGGTACCTGCAGCAGACATCTGCTGTGCATCATTCTGATTTACAAGATCTATGCCTCTGACACCTTGCAATGTAAAGGGTAGCACAGTCCCACTTTCTCCATCCTAGAGGAACAAATTCAGATTAGAAATGTGTCTGTTTCTTCTGGGATGTGTGGGGCTTGTGTGTGGGAGTGATGGGAGTTGGTAACTGTGCCCCCCCCCCCCCCCACACACACCCTATTGCCTTTAAACCAACAAAATGGAAAGGCCATAAATGCAAATATATTTTTTAAACCAGGCTCTTTTTGATGGCATGGCTAATAACATCTTTGCTGCACCAACTATTTGTTCTGCTCTCTCCTCTAAGCAGGCAATATCTGGGGATGCAGGAACAGAGACAGCGGGTGAGGGAGAATGAAAACAGCCCTCTCCCGAGAGTCAGATGCAATCACCCATTTGTCACAGTGAGTTGCCCGCTGTCTGTGTCAGGGAACAATCTGACGAAGTGCGCTAGATGAAATTTTGCTGGCTTCTGTCTTTAGATAAGGACACTATCACTGACTCAACATATTTTATGTATAACATACCAGCTGCAAAGAGCACTCAGGCATCAGGCTTGTTTAAATATAGTTGATGGTATCTGAAAAAACCAGTTAACATGTCTCGGCTCAACACAGGACATTTTTATGTCCAATCACTATGCTATGGAGGCCACCGTGCCTCTCCTCCGCATCCACACCACACAAACCTACCATGAGCCAGGTGCAGGAAGCATTAAATGGATCTGGGCAAAAATAAGCCCTTTCGGATTTATGAAACTATGGAGATTGTCAATTGGTGTGAAAGAAGGAAGTATGGAAATCTCTCCCTTTTTGAATTACTTGTACCAAAACAATTGTGGTAGACAACAAAACATTTCTCATTCATTAGATAAATGCATAACACTGCCACTCAACTAAATTCAGAGACACAATGTCAGTCATAAAGCTATAAAGCTATTCACTATTGAATAAATGGAGAAACTGGTAATGAATAGCTACTAGAGAACACCCCACTCTGCCAATAGCAAATATTACATTGTTCCCTCTACTTGTCATGCAGTCTGGAATCATGCTATTTAGTCAAGCAGCTTCTTTTCCTTTTGGTCTGGATAATGGCTTTGTACTTGCTATTTCCCCAGCAGTTTTTAAAAATTTCTGAACATTATGCAACTATGAGCGAACAATATTTTATCTGTTCTGGTTTAGTCCTTAGCATAAACCATACTATTGTGGGGCAATATCAGCATGGCATCATAGATGAAGTATGGAGATCTGTATTCAAATAGCCCTAAGCTATGACGCTTACCACCTGATTTTGGGCATGTCAGCACTTGCCAGAGTATTCCCACAGAGTTGTTGAAATGATATATAGGCACATAGCCAGGTGTAATAACCTACATCAAGTAGTGCTATTGGTGAAAATGGGGATACATGAATGTAGGCATTGTTATATGAAGAGTATAGCCAGACGTTCAAAGCGTTGGCTTTAGGGATAACGAAATCAGTCTATTTCCAGTCTATGTCAGTTTTGCATGTATTCAGTCATAAATCTAATCCTTCCAATTTCTACATCAGTTTGCTTTTTAATGCATAATTTAGATATATATTTAACACACACTATATCCATAAATACACAGATTAGTTTCCCAAATAGACATATTTTTATATGACTTTTGAGTTCTCATTGGTAGGTATGTTTTACTTATCAAACTCAGTGGTAAAACTCATTGATAGAAATGATGTAGGTTGCTCTCAGTTTCTACAGAGAACATTTTGAGCTACATCTATTTTATACTTCATTCATTTTGAATCATAGTTCTTCCTCCACCACCCTTTCCAGTGTGCACAAGTCATTTTGCATCTAGTTTCCCCTCAATTTCAGAAAAACAAACAAAAAATGCCACAAAGTAAATTGACAGCAGTATGTGTATGTTTTGATGTGTGGGTGTCACTCTGTCATTAGCAATTGTCTGAATAATATTTTTAAAATATGTTAAAAGTAAGGCCCAGAGGGTCCCAGCCATGGAAATGACCAAATACCATTAAATTACTTGACTTCTGTTCTCACATGCCATAGAGTCACCCTGAAGGACCTAGAAATTCCAGTATTTTCTCCCAGGCACAGGTAAATGAAACCACAAATATGGATCCCATGATTTTGAGGGTATAACTCTTATTCTGTACACTTTTAGAATATAGACACATAATACCATTGATGGATTATATTGGTAGGCTGATGTATTGACTGGAGTACATAGGAAATCTCAAATGTTGTGGCAAGAGAATAGCTATAGTTCTATCATACATTCTTATCTATCATAAGGCCTCGGTGACGAAATGGGTTAAACCCTTATGCCGGCAGTGCTGCTGACCGAAAAGTTCAAATCCGGGGAGTGGGGTGAGCTCCCATCAGTCAGCTCCAGCTTCTCATGTGAGGACATGAGAGAAGCCTCCCACAGGATGGTAAAACATCCAAGTGTTCCCTCAATTACATCAAGGAGTCCCTGGTGGTGCAATGGGTTAAACCCTTGTGCCAGTGGTTTGAATCTGGGGAGAGGGGTGAGCTCCTGTCTGTCAGCTCCAGCTCCCCATGCGGGGACATGAGAGAAGCCTCCCACAGGATGGTAAAGCATCCGAGCATCCCCTGGGCAATGTTCTTGCAGACAGCCAATTCTCTCACACCAGAGGTGATAACATGATATGTCCTGGATTGCAGGGCTATGAAGATGACACGGGTTAGGAGTAGAATACCAAAATGTAGAAGAAATAATGTGCAGAGTGCTCCACATGTTTTAGTGACAGAACTGGGACAATGGCTAAACATGTACTGCCCACCATCTAACACAGATGCCTTTCATGTTTGGGACATAAAAGCAGGATTCTTGTGGGTGTTTGCCTGCTGAAGGGGGTGATACCAAAGGGGAGAAAGCCTGTCCTTGTGACCAGCAGTGGCAAAATCTGTTACCTATTTTAAAAATCTCCTTGCCTGTATGTTGTATTGGTTGTTTTCAGTTGTTGTTTGCCCAATATATGAAAGATTAAGGTAATGCACAGGTTCAGGGAGCATAAGTCATACGGGGCAGAGGGAGATCTAGAAGTAGGATGCAATTACAGTATCATGAAAGAGAGTGAATAAAACAAGATGCAGATTGTCCTCTAATGGTCTTCCAGGTCAAATAGCCTAGATAGTCTTTTGAGAATCCCTATTGTTGAATTCCAGGTCAATGAAGGGGGAAACCAATTCGTGATTTCTAGATGAGCATGCCAATCTGTTCTGTATTGCAGAGATGGGTTGGGGATGTATTCTCTCTCAGCTCTGTCCACCAGAATTTCTCTACAATGGCAGGTGAGACATGGGGGCATGGAGTTATAGTGTTAGAAGAGACCTCAAGTCTCAGTCCTATGCTATACATGAATGCTCCACTGCTTAACAGTGTCCCTTCCAGAACCATCCAGGATGATCTCTGGTTTAGTGCTGGAGTCTCTGCAGATAATGGTGTTGGAGGACTTCAACGTTCAAGCAGAAGCTGTCCTGTTGTAAATGGCTCAGAACTTCATGACCTCCATGACAGCCATAGGTTTGTTGCAAGTGGCATTTGCCCCTACTCATTCTGTTAGACCAGGCATGGTCAAACTTTAGCCCTCCAGATGTTTTGGACTTTAACTCCCACAATTCCTAACAGCCTACTGGCTGAGTTGCTGTCAGTTTTTTGGGCTGTATAGCCATGTTACAGTAGCATTCACTTCTTTTTTCTGGTATAATTTTTAAAATTAATATAAGAGTTCACCATAACAATCAAAAACAGCCCATGACGTATTACAAACCATACATAAAACCAGAACCCATGTCCCACACAAGACAACCCCACTTCCCCACACCATGACTTCCATCACTAAAGCACTGTGAAGCCTTTAGCATTCTCAACTGATGTTTCGGTTGCAACTATGGCAAATATCCTCAGAGATTTATTCAGAGATCTGTTGAAAATGAGGCAAGTGGAGTGTATATACAGTGGGGGGAAAGAGTATTTAGTCAGATATCAATTGTACAAGTGCTCCCACTTAAAAAGATGAGAGAGGCCTGTAATAGACATCATAGGTAGACCACAATTTGCAAATACATTAATTAAAAATCAGACAATGTGATTTTCTGGATGTGCTTTCTCATATTGTCACTCATAGTTGAGGTGTACCTATGATGTCAATTACAGGCCTCTCTCCTCTTTTTAAGTGGGAGAACTTGTACAATTGGTATCTGACTAATTACCTTTTTCTGCACTGTCTATCTGTGGAATGTCCAAGGTGGGAGAAAGAACCCTTGTCTGTTTGAAGAAGTGTGAATGTTGCAGTTAGCAAGCATGATTAGCATTGAGTAGCTTTGCAACTGAAAAGTCAATCAGTGAGTGTATTTGCATAGAGGTGGCCTAGCTGTTGTTGCCTAGAAGCATCCTTTGTGAGGGAGGTGTTATCTAGCACTTGTGTCACGTTGCTAGGGCTCTACCTTGTTTAGGTAGAGATGAATCAAAACTCCCAGTTTTCACAAACAGTTTAATTAAAACACAAAGATAGCACGCAGCTACAGAATAAACAAAAACTGATAGCAAAAATAACTTCGTAGTCAAAAGGGTCCAGTCCAATGGTCAAATGCTGAGAGTTCAATAAACAAAGTCCAGGGATCAAGAGTCTATACCATAGTCAGAAGCCAGTCCAAAGGTTCAAGGTTCCAGGATTCCAAGATTACAGGAGGCAGGTCAGGATACCAAAAATCCAACAGACCTGGGGGAAAAACCAGCAGCATCCACCACCAAAATGCAGCAAATACTTTTCTCCCAAAGATCAGTACCAAGGCTAGCTCCTTATATCCAGAATCACCCAGCTGCAACCCATCTCTTGCATACCTCCACACTTAATTGCTTTCACCCATGAACTCTTACTTACAGATTACTAAACCCTTTCCATTAACCCTTCCATCACCAAGCACCATCAACTGCAGAACATATGACAACTTGATTGTTTGCTGTCTGGAATTCCCATTTCTGAGTGGTGTTCTTTATTTACTGTCTTGGTTCTGGTGTTCTTTTAATACAGATAGCCAGATTTTGTTCATTTTCATGGTTTCCTCCTTTCTGTTTAAATTGTCCACATTCTTGTAGATTTTTTTGTGGGATTTTTACTTTGTACATATATATGCCACCTTTCTCCTCAATTCGGACCCAGCATGGTTCACAAAAGAAAAAAACAATTAAAACAATAACATTTTGCAACACAATTAAAATAATCAAATTCTATAGCACATTTTAAAAAGATAAAATAATTAACAGTAAACAAAAAGTTTTAAAAAAGTTTGCAGGAGTGGAGCAACAAGAGGGCAATGAGAATTCCCACCAATCAAACTTTTCCTTCACTTCTCAGATTTCTAGCTTGGTAGTTTAACTATTCAAAAAAATATCATTTAGGCACTCAAAGAAAATGATATTTTAGAAGCATGAATAAACCCCAATGCTAACATTTCACAAACTAACTAAAAGGCACAAGGAAGTCTGTCCAGTAATTTACACTATATATGTTACAGCATTCAGCTTTGGTGCATCTATGCCTGTGCGTTTAACTTCTTTTTCACCCTTCAGGCATGTGCTAACATCACCAAAAGAAATAGCAACCTTGGATTCCAAAACTAACATATTTGAAGAAATTTCAAGTGGACAGTTCCACGATAAGTTTGCAGAAAAATCATAACTTGTTAAACTCCATTGATAATTGAGCTTATTTAAGTAGAATAAGTTGCAAAATATGCATTTACTTCCAGACACTGTTATTTAATTTACCCATCTTTTTTGCATGTAGATTATTGTATTTTAAGTGGATTTGCATTTTTTGCAATTTTCACATTTTCTAATTAAAATACATTAGCTGAGGGTTATTTTGTATAAAAACATTTCCCACTGAAATCTTTTTTATAGTGACCAGTGCCCAAATCCTCCTCGCCAACTAGATGAAATAATTATTTATTTGTCATGTCAAAAGCTTTCATGGCTGGAATCACTGGATTGCTGTGTGTTTTCTGGGCTGCATGGCCATGTTCCAGAAGCATTCTCTCCTGACATTTTGCCCACATCTATGGCAGGCATCTTCAGAGGTTGTGAGGTTTGTTGGAAACTATGCAAGTGAGGTTTATATATTTGTGGAATGGCCAGGGTGGGAGAAAGAACTCTTGTCTGCTTGAGGCAAGTGTGAATGTTGCAATTGGACCACCTTGATTAGCATTTAATGGCTGTGTAGCTTCAAAGCCTGGCTGATTGCTGCCTGGGGCAATCAGCCAGGTGTGGGATGTTAGCTGGCCCTGATTGATTCTTGCCTGGAATTCCCCCGCCCCACTTTTTAAGTGTTTCTCTTTATTTATTGTCCTGATTTTAGTGTTTTTAAAATAATGGTAGAGTATCAAAAACTCTAGATAATTTTAGAGTTTTTAAATTTATCCCCCCCCCCCAAAGTGACAGAATGTCCGTCTGTCTTTATGACACACAACCACATAACTTCGACTTAGCACAGACCTATACTATCACTTACTTACTTACTTTAGTCCTCTTTGCAGATTCAAATGGCTGGCTGGCTGCTCCCCCCCACCCACCCCCGTGCCTTTCTTATGACGATGGTCCAAAGTAAAAGGAATGATTTTTAATCACTTTATGTTCTCTTGGCTTTGCCAAAGTTGCTTAAAGCTTGCTTACTTTAGTCCTTTTTGCAGGCCAGATTTAATAACTTTATTTATTTTATTTAAACTAACTCTAGATGGTGACTGCTGAGGCCAACCCTCACATGGGTCCTTCAGCCAATTTTGGGTCCTAAGCAGCTTTGCATTCTGGGAAATGTAGTTCATAGCAGGGCCTTTTGCAATTATTTGCCATTGCCATTAGGGACCTGGCCTTTCCAAACTACAGTTAAGATGGCTGTGATTAATCATGCCCAGAGCCCCCCTTCCTTCCTCATTTGAGAGCCAATGACACTCTGGGTGGTTCTACACTCACCCTTTTCCAGAGTGTTGAATTTTAGATCAGCCTCCAATCACTATGGAGATGGAAAGAAGTCTTGACTATCCAGCAGTGCCGTACTCATGTCAGCGCTGCTGGACAGCAACTCTTACTGTCCTCCTCCCTTTCTCATCATAATGGTGGCCACCAGTTGTGACATGGCTAGTGTTTGTCACTCATCACCTGGAGTGATGTTGGCCAGTGTGCCAGAGCAACACAAGAGGGGAGGAAGGAGACGAGGAATCACCCCTTCCTTTCCTCCCTTCCTTCTCCAATTGCCCTGGTGCCTCAGCTAATGTCATGCCAGGTGATGAACAACAGACACTCATTATGTCATGCCCTATGGCCACTGCTGTAATGTGGGCAAGAGGCCACTATAAACAAAAATATAATCCAATAATATAAACCATAAGAATGTTTTTCATATATATGCTATGGTCATAGAACATTCAATGTACAAACAAAGCTTGTCGAAGTTCAAAGTATACATAACAATGAATCAAAATACAAGTCTCTTAACCAAAATCTTCCTTACATGGGAAAGACAGATGATTCCTAAAGCAGAAACCAAAGGGATATGATCAATGTATTACAAACAAACATACTCATAGGAGGCATCATTATTAAATCAAGGTTTGTGTGTCCAAAATCATACAAAGTTCAAGTGCCACATGGAGGACTATGTATATCTCAGATTATAAATCCAATTCTATGAATGAAAGTTTCTAAGTCCTTTTTAAACTCAAAATTTTTAAACAACTGGTTTACTGTGTAGAGTCTTCCTCAGGTGGTAGTTTGGAAATGTACAGAAGTCATAGAATAGCCAATTTTCCAATGTAGAAAGTTCTTCGAGTAATCAATACTTGTAAATCAATATACAAGTATCAAGGACAAAGTGATCCTACAGGGAATACATTTGAGTGGTTAGGAAAACATAGTATAGGACAAAAATTATCAAGTGTAGTAGAAGCATCAAAGACAGAAGCATGAATACTCATGTAAGTTCTCCTACAAGAGTGCTCTGTTAGTAGCTTGATGCCATGGTAAGCCCAGGAGAAGCAGGTAGAAACTCTTGTATATAGAGAGAAATTTAAAGGGGCCTGGTGTGGATATGTCCCACTGCTGTAATGGGAACAGGAAAGGGATGGTGAGTACTACAGGTATCCTCAGACACCATGAGCCCAGGAAATATGGAATAGCTATGTAAACAGTTGCAGCCAATTCCATCACAGAATTGGCACAATTGCTGGCATAGCCATGAGAAGAATCTGGAACAAAACACAATTTTTGTTATATGGTTCAGGGCCATGTTCAAGGCCTTGGCCCACATTAAATTGAATCAGCTCCCTGCATTGTACAGCCACCACAGAGCTGATTCATGCCCCCTCCTTTAGAATAATGGGTTTGTGTAGATGTGTCATCTGCCTATGCTTAAAGGCACTCTTTTCTTGAGCCTGGCATGGGCATGGAATGGGGAAAGTCACTCTTTAACAATGCCATCGACCCCATGTTATAGGAACATAATTTTAGCTCATTTCAACAGAGCTTATTGCCATGTTGCAGGCTTCCTCTCTAAGTGCTCGTGTTAAGCTTAGCAGAAAGTCATTCTTTATCTTCCCTTTAAAGAAACAATAGTGTTTTCAGTAATATTGGCACAATCATTTGAAGTGCAGCTCTTTGCTTGGCAGGGGCAGCCGGGTCATGCCAGGAAGGGAGGTGTGTGATGGAGGAGAAGAGGGTGAGGAGGGAGATGGATCCTTTTGTAAAGATCAGCAGTTCTGTGGGCTTTTATCCCAGGCAAAGATTACATTTCACTCCCAGGGGTCTCTGCAGCCTCAGATCCTTTTCAGACTCAGTCGCTGTGGCACAGCAGATAGTTTGGGGTGTCCTTTCATTTTTTTTCCTTGACAGTATTAAATATATACCCCAGTGAGCCATAAATCAGTGGTTTATCAGAGAATAAATCGTATCTGTAATAAGGGACCACTTCTTTTTAATTGGACAGTGCATTAAATTAAACAGATATACTTCCTCAAAGAATACAAAAATGTGTCAGCTAGACTTCTTTAGTGAATTTTAATTTTAAACCACAATTCCTTTGGAAGAAAGGTTTTTCTCCCCCCACCTCCACCCCCAACCTCTGTCCAGCAGAAATTATATTCTGACTGAATGATTTGCTGACTTTTGTAGGTTATTGTATTCTCTCGACTTTATCTTTTTCTCATTCAGGAACATAGCTGGCCCTTTCTTTAAGTTTTGGATCAGTTTCTGTACAAATGAGACTATGTATAAATATATTAGGGCACGTGTGTTGATTTGGAATGAAAGAATATGCAGCTAAGTATACATGTATGTATATATGTGACGTATTGGGGGGGAGTTGTTATATGTCAAACAAAAAAAAAACTGGCTTCCATAAACCAGTTGTGCAGTTAGTAAAAGTTATTTTTTTTTTGTTCAAACTCTCAGAAATCCCCAGTGAGAATGGCCATCCAGTGTAGAGATTTCTTGGAGCCATAGCCCCCAAACAATAATTTTCCTAAATTGTAGACTCTGACAGTGAATTAGTGAGTTCCCAAAGTCTCATCTTAATTCTGCAAAAAAAAAAAGTTTTCTGCTCACTCACCTACCACATTTATTAATAAGAATGGGAGATCTACACCTACAAAGTAATCATACATATTTTCAATTATTACTTTTAAAATCAGAATGCCGCAAAACATTGAACTGCAGTACACTAATAGTGAGGTGATTCCTGTAAACAGAAAGCAACTACAATAGTTACACTCCAAGAGAATGAAATTATCCCCCTTGACGTTATTATAGTAACAAAATTTAGCTATGCCTTTGTTATTGCAAAAACTAGAATAGCCAAGTAACTGTTTATAATCAAGCTCTCATTATGATGTATGATTGTTCTTTAAAGTCTCAAATGTATGTATCCATTGAGTTTCATTTTGGGAGTGAAGATGGGGCTAAAGATGGAGATTTATGTCCAGCTGTAGTAGCTCAACTTAAGCCAATAAACAGTGGCCAGTTTCTCCCTATGATGCTCTAGCACATAAACCTTACTGGAATGACTGAATGGGGGCAGAGATTTTTTTTTTCATGTCAGGAGTGACTTGAGAAACTACAAGTCTCTGATGTGAGAGAATTTTCCATCTGCAAGGATGTTGCCCAGGGGATGCCCAGATGTTTTGATGTTTCACCATCCTTGTTGGAGGCTTCTCTCATGTCCCTGCATGGGGAGCTGGAGTTGACAGTGGGAGCTCAACTTGCTCTCCCTGGATTCAAACCACTGACCTGTCAGTCAGCAATCCTGCCAGTACAAGGATTTAACCCATTGCACCACCGGGGGGCTTTGATACGAGTTAGCTGGAACAGAGGTAGGCAACCTTTTGGATCCCAGATGTTGTTTGACAGCCCATTAAAAGATAATGGGAATTGTCCCATACTTGGATGACCACATGCTCCTCACGCCTGCTATAAGGATATCTCTATTCTTTAATCGACTGTTTCAGGCAGCAATTTGTTTCAGATATGAAATATGTAATCCACTGTGAGTATAGCCAGACATGGGAAAACTTTGATGCTCTAGATGTTTTGGACTTCAACTCCCACAATTCCTAACAAAAATCCAAAATGCCTGGAGGGCCAAAGTTTGCTCATGCCTGGTATAGGGCTTTGGCATGTGGAAAATTTCAAAGCGCAAAAAATAAAATCTTTAGTTACACAATGCATGGTTCAGGTATGCAGTTACCATGTGACATAGTAAAGTTGACCAATATGGACTGCTTTAAAGGGATTTAGAATAAATTTATGGAGGCTATGAATACTAACCAAGATGGTTAGTTTCTCCACTACCCGCAGTTTCAGAAACAGCAAGATTCTGAATATGAGTTGCTGGGAAACATGACTGGGAAGAACCTGTTACATCCATGTCCTGTTTGCATTGAATTCCATTAAGCATCTGACTAGCTTCTGTGTGAAATAGATGGTCTCTGATCTGATTCAGGGTAGCTTTTAAAAATGTTTATAAGTTTTGCTTTTGTAAATATCTTTTTCTACCTATATACTGGGTTGAGTATCCAAACAAACAAATCTTTATTATGGTCATAGACCAGCATAAGGAGAGTGAGGGTACAGTCTCATAAAAGCATTATACTTTAAAATCATTAGAATCTAAGCTCAAAGCTAGAATACAGTGACATATTACAAGGCTAAGACACAATGTGGAACTACATGTTGGACTACACCCATCTTTAGTATTTTCCAACACAACCCTTCCTCTGTATTCAGTCATGTACCTGCTGCGAGTGTTATCACCAGTGGTGGCATGTGATATATGTCAGCGGGGTCTTTGGTATTTAGGCTGAAATTAAAAGGATATATCCATAATGCTAAGCTGTATATCTGAAATAGGTTCAGGTTCAGCACCTGGACAGCTCCTTAAAATTCAGCAGTTTTATAGAAGCTCTAGAACAGTGGCTCCCAATTTTTTTTTACCAGGGACCACTTTGACCAAGGAACACTCTTCTACATTAGTATCAAAAGGGTTACGAATAAGTTTTGGGTCAACTTTAAATTTGGTTTGGTTATTTGGGATACTAACTCAAAAATTGCATTATATAGACCACATCAGCTCTAGTTTCTGATACAGAACATATGTCATCCAGTAGTCGCTATCTGCTGTCCCACAGTAAACCATATTTAATAAGCCTCGGCACTATATGAGGGTTTCACAAGACCAGTCGCTCTTGTTGCAACGGTGTAGTAACGGTGAGTCTGCGGCCCATATTTTAGTTCTTGCAGACCACTGGTGGTCCAAGAGCCACAGGTTGGGAACCACTACTCTAGAATCCTAGCCAGCTTACCAGGTGTTAGGAATAGTGGGAGCTGAAGCCAACACATCTGAAAGCCAAAACATCTGGAGGAGCTGTGTTCTCCAGATCAGTGGTTCTCAACCTGTGGGTCCCCAGATGTTTTGGCTTTCCACTCCCAGAAATCCTAACAACTGGTAAACTAGCTGAGATTTCTGGGAGTTGTAGGCCAAAACACCTGGGTACCCACAGGTTGAGAACCAGTGCTCTAGAATAACTAGCACTTGTGCCAGATTAATGTCTGAAAGCAGTGCTTCTGCTCTGGAAATGGACCATTCATAGTGGGTTCAAGGTGAATTCACTTTATCTAGCCTATGTAGACACAACCTGCAATCCAAAGTGAATTCTCTGCCCTACTGACATGGAAATCATGAGATACCACTGACAACCTTGCAAAGTTGCACGAAACTGCTGCCTCCACTGCCAAAAGGCCGCTGCTTTTGTGATCTTTAAATTGGAAGAAGAACATATTCTAACTCACAACTGTCTCTGAAGATAAATGCATAACTAACAAAAGACTAACAGTTCACCCATTTAATCCAGAGAAAAGCATCTGAGCCATCTGCAGTCTCTTTCTGGAAAGTAGCTTTATGGATAGGTCATCTCTTACTGCAGTTTATGTCAAGCAGGGGCAAACCTTGGGGTCTGCATGGTGGGCAGGAGCAGGGTGGGTGGGTCAGGAGGGAGGGGGTTCTCCCGCAGTCTCCTTCCTGCCCTTTCTCACCTTCCTCTTCTCTTTCAGAGGCAGAAAGTGAAGGAAAGACAGGAAATGTTTGGATCCCGAAAGGATTGGTCTTTGTCAGGATAAAATGGTGGACAGAAGAGAAAAAGTGTATCCATTAGATCCTATAATGTATACTCCTGAAATAGAATCCTAGAATCCTAGAGCTGGAAGAGACCACCAAGGGCAATCCAGTCCAGCCCAATCAAAAGCACTCCTGATAAACAGCCTCTGCGGAAAAGCCTCCAGAGAAGGTGATCCCACCATACTGCGAGGCAGCCTATGCCACTCTCCAGGAAGTTCTTCCTAATCTTTTCAGTTTAATCTCTTTCCTGCCATTTGAATCCATTGTTCCCTTGTGCCCAGCAGCAGAAAGTCAATTTTGCCCATCCTCCTCAATGGAAAAACCTTTTAAATCCTGAAATATTGTTCTCATGTTCCTTCTCTACAATAATATTAATAATTTTGTGATACGAAATCCAGCATATAGATCTCATTTGTTGTGACATTCTGTGTTTTTGTGTCAGTAAAATAATAATAATAATAATAATAATAATAATAATAATAACCTACAACAACCCAGTGATTCTGGCCATGAAAGCCTTCAATAATAATAATAATAATAATAATAATAATACTTTATTTATAACTCACCCTATCTCCCTGAGGGGACTCTATCTTTTCTTCTCCAAGCTAAACATCCCCCATGGGGGAAGGAGGAAGGAAGAGGGAGAAAGAAGGAAGAAATGGAGGAAGAGGCGGATGGAAGGAAGAAAGGGTAGAAGGGAATGGAGGGAGGGAAGGGGGAAGGAAGGAAATACAACAGGAAAGAGAAAAAGAGAGAGGGAAGGAGAGAGGAAAATAGGGAATGAAGAAAGGATGGAAGGAAGGGAAGGAGAAAGGAAAGGGAGAAGGAAGTAAGGATCTGATGATGATGAGAGAGGAGGGCCTGATAAAAGAGCCCAAGGAGACACATCTGGCCCTTCGTCTTGAGTTTGCCGACTCCTGGTTTATGTGTACCACTTCAGACCGGGGAAACCTACTGAAATTCATTCCTGTTTTCTAAAAAAACAAACAAACATACATTTCTAGTCGACCTTTCTCCTAGCACACTAATGAATGGTTGAAACTTTTAACACACAACACAATTTAAAAACTTTAGTGCAAAATGTTAAAACACAGTTAACCAAATTTCTGCTTCAAAAATGGTTAAAATATTGGCAAGTGTAAAGCAGTTTTAAAAACACATTTAGAACATAGTAGAATAGAAACACCCGCAAAAATCATGATCACCATTACTATTGTACCAGTAGGTCAATATTCTTCAAAAGATTACAACTGACTTTGTTTCACTATACAAAGCATTTGCATAGCTAAGATTATTTCGGAGCTGTGTCTGATTGCAAATGCATGCATTTGGTGACGTCACCTGTGGTCTCCTTCAGCATTAGAGTTTCCAGCATTTCCATCTTGCAGTCAGTGCATGCATTTTGGGATTATTTCCTTCTGTTCTCAATGGCAATTTTCCAAGCAAAATCTCATTTGATTGTGTTCAGTCTCTGCTTCTAATCTTTTCTATTCCCTATGGATGATTTATCGCGCCTGACTGGTACTGCCCTTGGTGACGGAAGCTGATAACTGTTGATTTGCTTTGAGAAAGGGTGGCATTTTTGTCTCTGGGTGTGGAAGTCTGTGTACCTACACATTTCCATTTGTCATATACATGTATGTATTGGATTTTCTGTGCTGTCTTTCTTGCCCTCACAGTGACTCACAACAGTTTATTACCATTTTACAACTAATAGGACTAGCTGTAAGTGGAATTGGGTGTGCTATTTTTAGCTACGAGAAGCCAGAAATAATACAATCAATAGATGCAAAATAGAAATGATTCAACAATGAGGCACTCCAAATGCTTTTTAAAATATGCTCATTGCCGGAAGAATGATTAAGAGATAGAAAAGTGGGGAGAGTTCCTAAAATATGACCATACAGTCCTACAAATCTTCCTGTAAATGCACTAGGTTTCCTGTATTTTGCTTAGCTCTTATTTTGGAGATGCTGATCCTTTTGGATTGAGATCCACACTTCCCATTTACTATTTTTTCAAATAATATTTATTCTAAAGTAACTTTAAAGACCCCATGACAATTTCTTAACTATGTTATAATAGAATTTATTTGTTCCACATTTTTCTTGTTTATTGACAAGTGGTTGATAAGGGTGGAATTGGGATGGGTAAGGTTAAGTAAATAAGACACATTCTATCAAGTGAAAATGTAAAGTTGAATTTAATAATAATAAACTTTATTTATACCCTACCACCATCTCCCCAACGGGGACTCGAGGTGTTTTACATGAGGCCAAGCCCAACAACACATTACAATAAAATAAAATAAAACCAAGGCATAAAACAATTACTGAGATATGCATTACTCTATTTGTGTTAACAAATAAACAATTAATAAAAAAATAAAAACATTTTACTTCTTTATTGATTTAATCGATTTTTTTGTCAGGAATGACATGAAAGTCACTTCTGATGTGAGAGAATTGGCTGTCTGCAAGAATGTTGCCCAGGGGACACTCAGATGTTTTACCATCCTGTGGGAGGCTTCTGTCATGTCCCAGCATGAGAAACTGGAGCTGACAGATGGGAGCTCAACTTGCTCTCCCTGGATTCAAATCGCTGACACAAGAGTTTAATCCATTGCACCACCAGGGACTCCTTGATGTAATCGATAAAGCTCTACCACATTCACTTTTCTGATTTAAAAAATATATTAAAATGCATCACTAAATCAAGAAACAAATTAGCTAGAATTATAATATTAAAATAAGCTTTAAAAGTGAAATTGAACAGCAGCACCACATAACTTTACACAGAATTAAAGGTCTTATAGGAAAGCAAAGGATTGCTGTCCATCTAAAGTTAAATATGAAATGTATTTTATAATTTAGCCCTAGTAGAATTGAGGTATGGGGAGCCAGGGTTTATGCCAGAGACTTCACACAAAAAAGTAAATTTTGAAGTGGGGGATAGATTTGCAGTGCTTTTAATATGGGTATTAAAGAACACATTCTAGAACCTTAGGTCCCTTCTACACAGCTGAATAAAATCTCATATTTTCTGCTTTAAACTGGAATCTATGGCAGTGTGGACTCAGATAACTCAGTTCAAAGCACATATTGTGAGATTTTCCACCTTGATATTCTAAGATATAGGGCTGCGTGGAAGGGCCCTTAGTCTAACTCGGAACTCTTTGAAAGTCAGGGGGGCTGAGTTTCGGGGGGGCTGAGTCTGAGTGAAAGAGGGTCTAACCTAGCAAACCTTTTGTATCATTACCCCAATACCCCCATGCATATGGGATACATTGAGTATGGTGATCAGATCATGATATGAATAAACATAACAGTTTAAATAATGCACCAGTAAGGCCTTTTCACGAACCACCATGAGAATTTCGGTGGGGGGGCTGAAGCCCCTCAAGCCCTCCCCCCCCCCCCCCCCCCCCGGCTACATGTCGGTATCTAGTCTTGATTCAGCCGCTCTATTTTTTTTTAGCTTATTTTGAAATTTCCATGTTTCTCTCTCTCCTAATTTTCTCCTGTTGCAAATTGAGTTCAAAGTGAAACATTAGCTTGTATTCACTTAACTTACTTGGAGAAGAGGACAAGAAGTGATAGATCTTGCCCTTTCCAGTAGACTCAGGCAAAAGCAAACAGCTGCAAGCTCTCCTATCTTGTCTGTTCTTCCCCTTTGATAACTTTTGCCACACTGACCACATTCGGATGTTGTTTGGTTCTCTATGTTCCAGCTTTTATCTGTGAAGGCTTGAAGAGAATAGTGAAAGGGGCCTTGGATAAATCAGCCCTTTAGACAGAGAATGGTTTCAAACAAGCAGCCTTTCTTCTGACAGCCCTACAAACAGAAAACTTCCCTGTGCAAAGCTGGGCACATGGCTGCCCTAGGAGTCATTCGAATAAGAAGTGGGAACACACACACACACATATATATCTCAAGATGACACAAAGTGGACTTCCTGCCACGCTGCTTTTCTTACCCTCTCCCCACCCCTACTTCCTGAAGAAAGGAAAAGTTGAGAATTGACAGGCAAACTTGGCCATAGGCCAGGAATGGCCTTCTCATGCGCAATACATTCTTAGAATTTATTTAAAGCAGCAAGACGAGAGGACAGTTCAGAGCACTGGATTAATTCGACTTTCTCCCTCTCCCTTCCTTTCTCTCTCTCTCTCTTTATTACGAAAATAAAAGAGACTTTGAAATATTAAGAGATAGTGGGATTAGAGCCCTCTCCTGCTAGCCCCAGTATTTCCTCCCCTATTAATTTCCACTTGATTAGAATTCTTTTTGAAGTATTTAAATATGGACAATAGGAAAAGGGGAGGGCGAAGTTATTGAATATCAGTTAAACTGTATTAATATAAGCTCAGTTCCTGCTTTTATATAGATACTTCATATATATGTATAGTCTCCACTAGGAATAAAGTAGACCTAACCCTCCTTCTCTACCTCAAGTAATTATGATTTTTTTTAAAGTAGGGGGAGGCTATAATGAAACTCTTAAACTTTAATAGCCCATTTATAAATCCTTGGCTTAAAATTTAAATGCCCTTTTTTTAAAAAAAAACTTTGGAACTGTGGAAATTTGATTTTTGTCCACTTTTTAAAATTTTTACATAAGAGGCACATTTCTAATGTGAAGCAGGGAGCATTACACAAATTCTCACCCCTTGCCACTATGGGAAATTTGAAGCCAAGAGGTTATCAAGGAGTTTTAATGGGCATCTGTTTGTACAAGGGAAGGGGTTGGAGCATCCACGTCTTCATTGAGCATGAGCTTGATTGGGAGGAATTGTGGGCTGGAAAAATCAGACTAGTATCTCTTTCCATTGTGCAGACCCTATGATCCAGGGTCACAAGGCTTTTCCTTTTTAATGGGAGCTAAAGCTGTTGCAAGATACAGAAGTTAAATCACAGGTCTACTTTCTGTCCCTTCCCTTCTTCTCCTTTTCTGACAGACAGCAATATAGTCTGCCTTGTCACTGACATTTTGCACGTCCTGACTCATCATCTGCTTTGCGCCAAGCCATTCTTTGCCAGGCTTTATTTATAAATCAGCCCTTTTAAATAAACCAGATTTAGATATCTCCGTTTAGTTTCATAAATCCTTTTCCAAAGAGAGAAAGAGAGGGAGGGGGGACAAGGGGCTAAGAACGGCATTTTGATTTACAAGCCATGACTTTTAGCATCAGATGTAACTACCTGACTGACTTCTGAAACATTCGATTGGCTTACAAGTCAGGAAATAGATTTACAAATCCTAAAACAGATTTACAAATCCCACAGCATAATCGCAAGTCGTGCCAATAAGTCCCAAGTTAAATAAATAAATAAATAAATAAGAAGGTGTTCATTACAAATCTCTTCTTTTACATTTGGAATACAACAGCCTGATTTATGTGTGGAAACTCTGAGGCCTTGTCAAACATTATGACAGGCTTTTATAGATCCAACGCTCACATTTTAATGCCAAATTCTGATCTATAAATCTTGATCGGCTTTTCTGTATCTGATTTCTAGCAAACACTAACATCACCACCCTGTTAATGCTCTGATTTACAAATGAGCTCTGCAGAAAGCCTATGAGACTCATCCATGTTTTGAGATACTCCTGAAACTGTATATATATTAGCAAGAAACTGAGCAGGACTAAAACACATTGACCAAGGAGCCATACATTACCACATTGTCTTCATCTCTGGGCTAAATACCAAGTTTTGGTCATGAATTGTACTTACTTACTTAGGCGATCCTCGTTGTCTGAGTAAGATTGTCCTCCAAGCGTGGTATCCTGGTGGTGGGTACATAGGTGACTGTGGAGCCCTATTCTTGACCTACATGTTCTCCTACAGTGAGGGCATAGGTTTCCAAGTGGAAGGCGGTCCCGGTCAGGGTTGGCTTGGCATGCCTTCCCCTCTCTTTTGCCCTCCATTTGTGCCTCTTCAAATTCTGCAGTGCTGCTGGTCATAACTGACCTCCAACTAGAGTGCTCAAGGGCCAGGGCTTCCTAGTTCTCGGTGTCTATGCCACAGTTTTTTAAGGTTGGCTTTGAGCCCATCTTTAAATCTCTTTTCCTGTCCACCAACATTCCATTTTCCATTCTGGAGTTAAAGGCCTACATGGTTTGGGTACAGGTTACCTACAGGATTGCTTTCTCCCATATAATCCGCCTGAACACTGAGGTCGTTTTCATCAACCAGCTGGAATCCAACTGGCAAGCAACTCTCAGAGGACTTTTTCATCAGCTTTTCAAAGACTCTTGAACTATTTGCTAGAATAATAATAATAATAATAATAATAATAATACACTTTATTTATATTCTTCTTTATCTCCCCAGAGTGGCTCAGAGCAGATTACTATATACATATGAGGCAAACATTCAATGCCTTTTTATGCACAGTGAACAATGACATACAACACAGACAAAGGTAAAGGCTTTCCTCTTTTTTCCACTTCTGGCATCTGGAGGCAATGCTCAACTCTGCCCATGAGGAGGTACTCTTGTTCCATTTTTTCATGCTGAGGAACTTGTTGTCCATAGACATCTCTGAATGTTTTGACAGCATGTCTGCATCTCTGCATGGGGCACCCTTTTCATAGTAATAGTAGTAGTAGTAATACTTTTTTTGTAGACCACTCTATATCCTCAGGATGGTTTCCAACATATATGGCAAACATTCGATGCTAAAAGGGGGGGGGGGGGATTCAACAAATTACATCAAGACAAACCATATTGAACCATATAAAAGTAACCTAACTTTAAACTTAATAACAAGTAAAGTAACCAACAATAATAACTTAAATAACCCATGATAATAACTCAAATAACTTGAATTACCTTCCCGACAAGATGGTACCTATTGATCTACTTGCATTGCATGCTTTCAAACTACTAGGTGGGCAGAAGCTAGGACTGACAGTCAGGAGCTCACCCCCACTCACAGCTTTGAACTGCCAACTTTCTGGTCAGCAGATTTCCTGCAGCTAGCAGTTTAGCCCGTTGTGCTACCGCAGCCCCTAGAAAAGCATCAACAGTAAAATCAGCTGTCAGAATTTAAGACACAATTAAAGACCTATCTCTTCCAGCAGGTCTGCCCAGTCCATTTTAATGAATCTTAATTTTACATTTTATTGTTAACCTTTGTTATATGTATTTTAATATATATATTTAATGGCATTGTGTTTTATCCGTGTATTTTAATTCCTTGAGCCATTAGGAGAGGCAGGTAACAAGTAAAATGTATTGTTACTATTAAATAATCTCATGTAGCAAAATATATTGGGCCAGCCCTGGACTGATAATGCAAAGGAAGACACAGTACACTGCCAAGGAAATAAAAACTACATTTGGAGGCAGGCAGTGCACATGATTCAGATACCCTCATTTTCTTCTCTTGCCATGAAATAAGGGCTGTACAAGATGTACTAGTATGGTAATTTTGTAAATGCAGCAAAAGTACACCACCCCCCTCCCAATAGCAACCAGAAGGAAGACTGCACAGCCTTGAGACCATGAGAATGGAGGTAGAAAGGGGGAGTTTATTTTCCCTGCTTTCTGATTAAACTCACTCTTTGAAGCTGCTGCTTGTTTTTTCTAAGGGAAGCCTATATTCTAAGAATGCCTCATATGCTGTGTCTGTTAGGACCTTAGCAAAGTTGAAATCCCCGTCCCTGTGGTTCCTCATGTTCTAGAGATGATGGGGTATCCTGGCCCTGGTTTTGATCAATATCTTATAAATGAGCTGAATATCAAAACAAAGAACATATGCAGATGGACTCTAAACTGGAATGTGTAGAAGTCAGAATCCAGATGCAAGTTGGCCTTAATATACATATTAAGATGCTGAGCCAAAACTAATACAATAATTTCATCAGGGAGAAAAGTAAATTTGGGAAAGAAAAATCACATGCATAAATATGAGATGGGTGACACATGGATTGACAACAGTATATGTCTTGGTAAATCACAAGCTTAATTATGAACTAACAGCGAAGGCTGCATCAACACAACAAAAGTGTCCAGATCAAGCGACATTATAATAACATTCTATTCTGCTTTAGTCAAATCTCACCTTGAATCCTGTATTCAGTTTTAGTCATTACAGTTAAAAGGGATATTGACAAGTTAGAAAGTGTCCAAAGAAGGATGAGCAAGATAGTTATAATCCAAGCCCTATGAGTTCTGGTGAAGTAGTTGACAGATTTAGCCTGAAAAAGAAAAGACTGAAAAGTGAAGTGATAGCCATTAAGGCTGTGTGATTGATTTAAAAGATGATTCAAAAGTCATTACAAAATTAGGAGGTGGTGGCATTTCATTTCTAAACTATTTCTAAAGTATCATTAGTAAAAACTTTGTTACTAATATGATAGTAATGAAATTTCGTTACTATTTTGTTGAATTAATTTTGTGCATGGGGGGCTTTTGGGGCTCCTTTCTCCCTCATTTTTAGCACTCTTGGGACAAAACTTGCTACAATGATAGAACACATTTAACATTGTTACCCACCCCAATTTCAGAATGTTTCACTTATCTATTGATATTTTGGAAATTTGTTTAGTTTTTACCAAAAAAAATTGTCCTTAAAGTTCTATACAATTACACAACATAACCAGTGCATCATTCCCTTCAAGTTTGAGAAAGATTAACACCTATTCTAATTTTGGGGGATATTTTTTATTTTTGTCAAGAAAAAAAATCTTATTTAGCTGGTATGGATGGCTGAAGTTGGATGGGGTCAAGCGGGAAGACGTGGTGTAGGGTTGTGGACACAACTGAAGGACAGAACCCAATTACGATTGCAAGCAAGCTGAGAGTTAAACAAGTAGTTGGGTTCTTTTTTGCTGAATTATACACACAGACACCACACTAGCACTAGAAAAAAAACTGCTGCCACTTGTGCCTGATTTAAACAAGTGATTGTGTTCTTTTTTACTGGATTATGCACACAGAGATCACACTAGCTCTAAGAAAAGCAGCTATGGTAACTTGTGCTAGAGTTAAACAAGTGGTTGTGTGCTTTTTTGCTTTACTGTACACACAGAGATCAAATTAGCACTAGAAAATGTTGCCAAGGCAAGATGTGGCTGTGAGAAATAATGGTTGTGTGCTTTTTTTGGCTGTGTGCACACACAGCACACAGAGAGAAATGTAGCCGAGGCAGGAACCCTCTGTGTGGAGAAGAGCAAACCACAGACCATGAGTCCTGCCACATGCACAATGGAGGACCTTCTGATCGCAACACCAAAGGCACTCCAAGTGGCCAGTTACTGGTCAAAGGATATTTAGTATAATGCCAAGTTTTTACCTTTGTGTTTTAAATGCATTACAACTGTACCTCCAATTATCTTCTGACACAATAAAAATGTAACTCTAAAAAATTCCCTAAAATGCAGCAAAAACATCAGTCGTAAGGCAAAAGGTGCCCACCCACCCCAATAAAGAACAAGCAAGCAGTGACTTTCTCGGTGTTTCTACAAAGTGCCAAGCTTCTCTCTCCTCTGTCCCCAGTGCAAAGAGTCAACCTCAGCTACAATAAGCTAATAGCTATAAGCTATAAGCTAGGCAGCACCTAATGGGGTCTCCTTCTCTCTCTTCTCCAGTGCAACCCTGTGCCCTAGGCTTGCCTGCCTGGCTGCCTGGAAAGTTAACTCGGCATGGAACTCCCCTCCCGAGCATAAGTGGTGGGTATAGTGAGATGCTGGGGAATTTAAAGAGTAATGACCGAGGTTCCAGCCATGTCCATAACTTCTCTACCCCCCTCCCCCCGCCAGCTCTGATTGGCTGAGAGGCATGGCACCACATTTGGCTTTGCCTCCCAGTAGTGCCTGGTAGCTCTGTGAAATAAAACTGTGTAATGGAGAGTTACGACATTTACGCAACTTACAAAAAATACTAGGCTAAAGTTTTGATTCTTAATGTTTTGGCGCAGACAACACTCACATGTCAGATATCGCATCGTAAGTATGAATCTAACGAATTTGTTCTGACTTATGACAAGTTACAAACATTTCACACAGCTCTAATAGCCATTTTCAAGTATCCTAAGGGCTATCTCATCAAAAGTGGGCTCAGTGTTTTTTTCCTAATCCAAGGGTGGAGTAAAAGATCCAGATTACAAGGAAGAAGATTCAACCTATGTTTTAGGAAGCATTTCCTGGTGGGAGAGGTGTCTGACAGTAGGACAAATTACTTCATAAATTGAAGGACTTTAAACAGAGGTTGGATGCCTACCTCTCAAGTGTACTTCAGCAGTGAATTCTTGTATCAGCAGACAGTTGGTCTAGATAGCTTTGGAGTTCCCTCCACTTCTGTGATTCTGTGATTACTTTAGCTCTCCTGGTTACCAGCCATAATTGCTGGGCAATTCTGCGAATTGTGCTCCAAAAAGAAATAACGGTTTTTATCCCAAGCTTTGCTTTTTTAACATTACCCAAATTCTATATTTCTTATCTGTCTGCATTGTATAGCTATTGTAAAAGTGTTATTGCTGTGAATATATTCATTAGGTGAATCTATAACAAAATCAGGAGTTCAGCTGCCTGTAGAAACCATTTTGGTAGGCGGAATATTTTTCAACTCATGGCCCATTCAAATATTTCAGCTTCATCATCTCCTGACTGCCATATTACATGACACTGTGCATGTGTAAATGAGTCTCCACAGATTGACATCAGAAATATGTTGTCACCTTTTTGATATATGAACAGGTCTTTCATCTAGTAGGATGTACTGTTGGCATAAAGTTGTTTTAAAAATAACTTTTCCAAGAAGCGAGTCACAATGCCCTGTAGTCCCTCCCTCATTTTCTTTACCAATTCGAAAGCGACCACAACCACACCCTCCACACCACAGGAACACTTTGAAAATATTCACTTTGCACATAAAATAAATTCTGCAAAGCAATTATTTGCAGATCTGTTACCATGTTATTAATTCTAGATGAAGAATTTGAGTTTGGAAATGGAGAATACAAAGACACAAGCCCACACAGAGAGTAAAAAAGCAGTGGCAATTTTGGCTGGAGAGTGATGTTGGCCTGCTCCCACCCGCCACCTAGTAGGTCCATGGTGAGACAGCTTGCTGCTAATCTAATGAGCAGATTTTCCATGGAGCCATGTGTTCGCAGGGTCTGCTGTTCTGCAACCACCAGTGGATCAAAGAGTAGTTGAGGAGGCTTTAATTCCTGAATGAGTAAAGTTGATTTTGATAACATGCACCATACCTATTCTTAGCAGCACTGTAACTCATGGTATAGCGCTGATTCACACATGGAAAATTTAATCATCTGGTTCAGGAATTTAGATGGAGCTCATCAATTTCTGCTTTGCAACCTTCCTATGTGAGCACAGCTAGCATCAACTCCCTCCTCTCTGAACCAATTGCATTTCCCTTCATAGGGGGTAAAGATAAAAGTAGGAGGGTTGAATTTGTATCTTTTTCTTTCTTTCTAATAAGTATCTCTTATCAGCCTGTCCTTTCCCAATATTATATTTGCCTATTTCCACTCTATATTATGGCTGGTAACTCTATTCTCCAAAGCATCCCTGGAAATCAGCAAAATGGTATTTAATATATCTATTAGTATTTGCATCCGATTGTCCATCCATACAAAAACACACATATACACACAGTCTAAAGATGCTTCAGGTCTTTTTAGGGAAAGGAATATATCATTAGTGGTTGAATATGCCTTCTCCAAAATGCTTGGGATCAGAAGTATTTTGGATTTTGAAATATCTGTATTTTCATATACCTACATAATATCCATAATGGGACATTCTGGAGATTAGACCCAAAGAAATTAATATTTATTTTATATACACTTTATACATATAGCCTAAAGGTAATTTGAGCATGAAACAAGTTTGTGTACATTGGCCAGTAAGAAAGCAAAGATGTTACTATCTCAATCACCCACACTGATCATTTTAGATTATTTCAGATTTTGGAATTGCAGATAAGTAATGCTCAGCCTGTATTCATGGTAGTAATAGCAGAAGCAACAACAAGCATCCCTTCAAACACTTCGCAGTTATAACTGTAACACATGTGACAAGTCAACTTCAGGGTGTGAGCAAGGCAGCCAAGATTATTAATAAGGAAGAAAATGCAAGCTAGGAAATGCTGCAGCAGTTTGCTTTGGTCTGAGTCTGCGAAGAAGAGCAATATTCTGCCCTTTTACCTCCTTCCCTCCCTGCTGAATTAACTGAATGCAAACAACCTTTGCATTTTGAACTCAGCTTGCATAAATCAGATGAGGACTAAGAGTTAAAGTAGGAGAAGCAACAAGAAACAGGAATATTTTAAAAGCAGATGGAAAAGTGGGACAATAGAGGATTAATTAGTACTTTCCTACAAATCTGGGACAGTTTGAATGTATGGAATAATAGTAGTAGCAGCACAAAAATGCACAATTGGCTTAAGACAATTTTGCACCTGAGCAGCAAGTGGAGAGCACTATACTGAAGTTGAGGTTCACCACACCCAAAGCCAACCAACCACTTCATCACATTCCAAAATTCCACTATATGCTACACTGTAAACCACTGTGTTCATTACATTAGGCTGGGTTCAAGTGCAGGCTAGAGCATTGTTTGCGTATTTTAAGCATGGGGCCTGGCATTCTTTTCAAAAATTTCAGGAGGTGGTGGAGAAGTGGATTATTGGTAATGATCCAGATGCTTGGCCAATTCTGTAATATGATGGCATTCATTGCTCTCAGGTTAAAAATGGAACATTTCCCCAACTTGTGGGAGGGGATATTCTGGGAGGAGCCAAAGGAACCCTTGTTAGGGAACGTTCAGCCATTATCTTTTGCTCACCAAGTTTTTACTTTGTCAGAAAAAAATCTTTAAAAAAAAAAAAGCCTTTCTGCGTCCTTCCCTTCCCTTCATTCCGTGATATGTCTGTGCCTTGTGTTGCATAGGAAAGCCGGGAGAGAAGGATGCCGATCTTCTCTTTACTGCCACGGTTAGAGGATCGTAGCTTGATTTAGTCTGACTTGGTGTTTTTATATGTACATATGTCTTATTTTTATTATATGTTATACTCTGTTCGCTTTTATGTTTGTTTTTTGTCACTTTGTGCCATCGGTAATTTGCCCTGAGTACCTTTGGGGAGATGGTGGTGGGATATAAGAATAAAGTTATTATTATTATTTATTATCTTTGGGTGCATCTGCACTGGAGAATAAAAGCAGTCGGGACCCACTTAAAATAACAAAGCTCCACACTATGCAGTTCTGGGAGTTATAGTTTCCCAAGGTCCACACCTTTCCCTGGGTGCATCTGCACTGGAGAATAAATGCAGTTGGGACCCACTTTAAATATCATTATTATTATTATTATTATTATTATTATTATTATTATTATTCCATGTCTCCATACTGTGCAGTCCTGGGAGTCATAGTTTTCCAAGGTCTATACTCTTCTCTTGGTGCATTTACATTATGGAATGAATGCTCTTGCACTCTACTTTAAAAACCATAGCTCCATACTATGTGGTCCTGGAAGTTATAGTTTCTCAAGGTCCACACCCTTCTCTGAGTGCATCTGCACTGGAGAATAAATGCAGTTGGACCTTACTTTAAATGCCATGTCTCTATGAATTGCAGTTGGGAATTGCAATTGGGAATTGCAGTTTCCCAAGGTCCATGAAGCTTCTCTGAATTTATATACACTGTGAAATGAATGCAGCTGAACCTTACTTTAAATACCATAGCTCCATACTATGCAGTCCTGGGAGTTATAGTTTTCCAAGGTCCACACCCTTCTCTGTGGGACAGCTGAAAGGGGGGGGGGAGAGCATTGCTGTTTTCCCTCTCTCCCTACTTCCTTGCTTCTGGAATTGAAGACACATAACAGCAGACATTTAAAAGATGCGAAGGTTCCCCCCCCCCCCCCAAAGAAAGCAGGGGAGGGAAGGGATGGTGGACAGTGCCTAGCTATTACAGTGTTGTGGCAAATCAGCTAAAAGCATGCTGAGTACAACTGAGAACCACGGACACATCTAAGTGTGTGATGAAATTATCAATTTCATTTCAAAACAAAGTATGACTGAGCTCTATGATAAACCTACTCTATCAAACACTTTCTTGCTTCAATGTGATGATGTCCCAAGTTACTTTACTTCTGAAGCAAAAAATCCCACAAACATTTATCTCCTGCCCTGGCATTGAAACTCCAATCAGAGCTTGGAAATGCTCTTCCTGCAGGTGGCATCACCAGAGGTTCTGTTGACTGAAGGATTCTGGAAGATAAAGCACACAGAGTAATTTAGTCAAGTTTTGCATACACTAATAATACATCAAATAACAATAAATGTACTTTTTCTTCCAGGCATCCCAAGTTGTCTTACTCTTCTCTACAGTATCACTGGCCCTGTACAGAAGGTAGATCATAACCTGCCTGGGCTGGACTGGTTACTGGGATTCTTACATAGAGAGAAAAGCTGGGGACTGTAGACTGATATACTAAGACCTTCTTTAGTTTTTAAGTAAGAGCAATGAATAGACCTGACTTCAACTGTGAAGAGATGCTGAGTATGTACTCTTCCTATGTGCATTCATAATAGGCTGATGAGACACAGAATGGAATTCTGGTCCCAAAATTGAAAAATGCCAAGCCTGCATATGGATGTAAACTGAAGGCAGGCCACCCAGATCCCAAAAGGCTGGTAGTATATCAAAACCCTTCCTATTTATCTGCGTGAATGAGGAGGGGGGAGAAGGAGGGAGAAGGAGAGTTAGCTATTAAGGATCCCACATAGCCACAGGCAAATTCTTTTCTCGCCTCCTTTTGGAGGCCTATTTTTTAAGCAGAGATTGCTCTAGCGGTTCAAGGTGCTATCGAGCACCAACCGGGGGACAATTACAAGGCTCCAGTTGGAGTGTCTGAGGCGATGCTTGCATCTGATAAGGTTGAAGGGGAATAATGGGAAGGAGGGAAAAGATAATGGGTTGCTGAATGGATGGGATGAGGTATCATTGCCAAAGTGCCTGGAGACAGAAGCAGCTGCTAATGCAAGCAGGGATTTCTCTCTCGCTCCCTCTCTGCTTCCCCCATTTCTTTTCTATTTTCCTTGCATAAGAGAATATATATATATATATATATATATATATATATGCACATGCGCTTAAAAAAATATTATTCTTTTTCTAGCTCCAAGCTACTGTTACTAATAGTACTTGCCAACAAGTTTGCTGGTAGAAGGGAAACCCCTGGATGGTCCTCTCTCCCTTAACACCCTTTGAACAAATAGATAGTAGACCTCTCCTCTCATCCTCTTTTTCATCTTTCCTTCCTTTTATCATTTCTAAGTTTCAAAAGAAAGTACGGAAGGGGCAACATGAATGGCAGAAGAACACTCTGTCCAAAATACATTTGCTTTGTCAGGTTCAGCTAATGGATTCCTAGCCAGAGCTTGAGAAAAGCTTCCTCAAATTCACTACCCTACATGGCCAGTGGGCAAACCAACCATTTTGGGCATAAAAATAACTTTTCCCCAAGTTTAATTTCCAGTAAACAGGCATGGCAATGGAATGGGAGGAACTGGTAGCCTTTTGAAATTGATTGATTAGTTGGTTGAATGATTGACTGAATGAATGAATTTATACCCCATCTTTCCCCCATAATGGGAGTTATCCTGGCCTACCTGGTATCTACAAAATGTTTAGATTGCAACTCACAAAATCTAGCTAACACAGTTTCCCTGGATAATGGGAACCCTATTACAAAACATGGAGAGGGGTAGAACTGCCCTCCATAGATAACTCACCTCTTAAATGTTTCTTGCATTTCACCCTTCTTTGACAAAAGCAAACATATGAAGATAGATATTGTAAGGTTGACAGATACACACCAATATTCTGTGCTTATACTTTTAAATGCCCCAAGGCTATCGGGGAGTGGCACCTCAATCCTTTGCTTACCTATCTGCTCTTCTACATCAGGATGAAATAAAAATCATACTGTCCACAGAAAGTGGAAGATGATGGTGGGCAAGATAACCCTTGGGCAAACAAACAAAGAGTATCAGGGCTACATATTACCCCCTGAAAAGGGATGTCCTCACACTTTAAGCACTGTACATACTCAAGTATAAACCCAGTTTTTCAGTATTTTACTCTGTTATTACTGTTATTATTACATTCCCATTATTATTTCCATTATTTTACTCTATTATTATTATTATTACATTTATTATTTTATTCTCTTTATTATTATTGGAAGGTTACATAAGCACAAGAAGGTTAGAATAATGGTTTAATCAGAGTTTAAGATAAGACTGTCCATCTTAAATTACAGTTTTATATAAATATTAAAAAATATTTAACCTACTGATGTTTCAATTAATGTAATTTTATTGGTATCTATTTTTATTTTGAAATTTACCAGTAGCTTCTGCATTTCCCACCCTTGGCTTATACTCGAGTCAATACGTTTTCCCATTTTTTGTGGTAAAATTAGGTGCCTCAGCTTATATTTGGGTTGGCTTATACTCGAGTATATACGGTAAATATAGTACAGAAGCCAAAATAATGAGTACTTGACCACATGGCTGTTCATTGAAGAGAAAAGAGAAACATCTAGGCAATTAGAGTGGATTCCTTTTTTAAATGTACAGGGTTAGTCAAAATGCATAGGCCAATAAGCCATTCAATTGAATGGCAGATTGGCCTATGCATTTTGACTAACCCTGTATAACTAAAATAAAAGGCTACAGGGGAAAGCAACGCAGTCCATGTGTCCAGGTTCTACCCAGAATGCTGAGGTCGTCCAAGTGCCTTTCATCCAAGCTCAGCCAGTTCCTCTTTTGAAAAGAAAAAAGGAAAAAACCCAAGAAAAGTTGATTTTCTTTCCAAGCCTTGAAAGTGAATCTATAGAAGACAGCTTGTAAGTAACTGAAGAAAGTGTTTACTCAGTGAATTAGTTCAGCTTCCATTGTGTGCAGTGGATTAGGGCCGCAGCAGTGGATCAAGCTCCCATTTCAAGCTGGAGTGGAGCACTATTAGCTACCTCCAGGGCAGGACTAATTATCATAGAGCTTAGGCCATTAAAGGGCTTTAACTACCAATGCTCTCTCTTCCCAGGCCTGGATTAACTCTTTGCCTAAGGCAAACTTCCTAGATAACCATTCTTCCTAATGGACTGCTTTGATTTTTTTGACTTTCCCTTCTTTTGCCTTTGGACTTGGCCTTATTCTTGGGTCTCACACAATATAAATCAGAGCTTCACTCCTGTACAGGCAAAATGTTAAGAAGCTTTCAAGGGCATTCTTATTCCCCTGTAGTTAGCAATATCCCCCCCCCCCCCCAAAGCAGTCATGAGAGAGTTTTGCCTTTGCTTTATTTTTTAAACAAAGCCGTGGCTGCACACTTAGTGGCTCCATATGAAGGGCTATGGTTGTCAGAGGGACAACACAGATCAACAGGGTGAAACATCACAACATCTCCAGACCCCTGTGGAGAGCCTGTGATCCAGAGACTGCACAGATCAAAGGAAGGAACAATTCGCAGGAGATAAACATTCCAAAATCATGTTTTTACCACCATCAAAGCCACATGTGACACATGTGGCAAAAGGTGCTGGATAAGTCAACTAACAACATGCTATATGAGCACTTCCTTTTTTAAAAAGCCAATCTCAAGTAAGGAGTGTTAAGAGCCAAAGAGCCAAACAATATACAGGAAAAATTGGTTCACTGTAGAGCTGTACAACCTCCCTTCTTCCACTGTTATTGATACAGAGTTGATCTTGTGATTGTGGTAGGAGGAACAGGGTATCCTAAAAATAGTTTAGAGAGGGACACTTGTAACCCACGATCCACATTTTCCTCAACTCTGAACTACAGCCTCTTACTATCAGCCATTGCTGTTGTTGTGTACCTTCAAGTCCTTTACAACTTAAGTCATTTACAACTTAAGTCATTTACAACTTAAATGACTTAAGTCATTTACAACTTAAGGTGACCCTAAGGTGAAAACTATCACAGAGTTTAGTGATCGTTTGACTCACCCTTCCTCAATCAGTGGGTGTTCATGTCCAAATGAAGATTCAAACCCCAATCTGCAGAGTCATAGTCCAACACTCAAACCACTACACCACACGTCATCTTGGGAGTCATATATTAAAAATACTGGGCATTGTATCCTAGCCATTCTTGAATGAAGCAACAGCCAGTCCAAGCAGCTTCTGTAAATAGAACTGGGGAAGCCAGATCAAACCAGTTTGATAACCTGAGCTCTTTCCCTGGCCGCTGCATCCATCAACCTTGATAAATTTAGTAAGATTTTCTTCTTATTTATTTTGTATGCAGTTGTGTATTGAGCAGGCCTTTGATATCTACTAGGATTTAGTTCCAGGACCTCCCTGTAGATAATAAAATCAATGGATGCTCAAGTCCCATTATATAACAACCATGACAGTGAAGTGGGGTCCTCTATCTAAAATGACAAAATCAAAATTTGCCTTTGAGAAAACTAATCAAGCTGTGGATGGTGGAATCTGTGGCTAAAATTGATGCAAGGCCTATATGTTTTATCTTGTGTCTGTGAGTGCTGTTACAGTTTTATAGTTTTAATTATTGTAATCTATTGTTATTGTTGTTGAGTTGGTATATGATGTTTATACATGTGAAGCATTTAATTTTGCCATTAATGGTCCTGTAAACTGCTTTGAGGTCCCCCAGGGGTGAGAAAAGTGGTATATAAATGCAATAAATAAATAACTAATTAAATAAGAGACAGCATACATGCATCCACTTATTATTCATATCCACCTTTTCCATACTGGTATTCTTTTTAAAGCAACTCCCTTCTTATATGCCTGGCATCCTATTGCAATCTTAAAAAATTATATTATCTAAGAGTGCAATCATTTCTCTATCTATCTATCTATCTATCTATCTATCTATCCATCCATCCATCCATCCATCCATCCATCCATCTTCATGTATGATGTGGATTCAGGAGTGTATTATGTGGGAAAGATGGTGGCATTGCCCTACAAATAGGAATTTCACTCCTCCTCTTCTGAAATTTTCCTAATACCCAGCATTGCAGTACCTTATGTTTTCAGTTGAGAATGTAGAAATATCATTCAGTCATCCAAAGAAAAAAGGTAGACAAAGTTACCAAGAGACTGTAAACAGAGCAAATATAAGAAATCTGGGTCCGAATAATATTCAGTGTCTCACTCTCTAGAATGCTAGAAATTTGGGGACTGAAGGGAAATTTCATTTGGGGGAGCTGAGAGAGGCAGTGTCCTCATTTGCGCCCCCCTCCCCACTTCTGATTTAGCACAGCCTGCGTATGGATACCACCTGAGCTCACCATTGAACAGCCTGCTGCTCCTGAGCAGGGAAAGTGGATGTGGACAGACAGTGATCACACAAAGCACTTCACGTGAACGAATGAAAGATAACATAAAGGAAAGAAAAGCCAAGAAAAGAAAAGAAAAGATGGCTGATTGGATCCTCGCAGTGATTCATCTAGGCCCCTGAGCTCTCTTTTGAAAGATGGGTTATATATCTGGTCCCTTGTGAAACACATTAAACTGCATTATAGTCTTTCAATAGCCGACTTCCTTCATGTGAACCATTTAGATTAGACAAAACATTGCGGACAAAAAGAGGACAATCTATAGTGTTGGTCTGTGATGGGGCAAATTGTGAATTTCTTTATACAGTTTCATTTTTTGCATTCTTTGTGCCAGTTTTCGGTTAGCATTGTTGTTAGTGATGGTGTTAAACCTGCAGGTTTTTTGCACAGTTCTTTCCTAGTTTTCCTGCCTCAACTGGGCCCATTATTACTCAAGGCTGGCTGACCATTTAGGCATCATATGGGAGCATGGCTTATCTTTTGATTCCTGCTCCTTTCCCTCTATTTCTGGAATTAATTGCCTCTGTAAACAGGCACAAACAAAATTCTTGTGTCTGAGTAGAACGTCTGTACAAAATCTCAGGGATGTAAATGCAATCTTTGGTCATTTTAAAGTGACCTAATTTTATCTCTTTCGGAAACCAGGCTCTTTCTTCTCCAGTTTGCGCTGACTTCTTCCTCCTCTAACATGTGGAACAAATGTGTCCTTTGGACCAGGAGGAGGCAACTCAAGAGAGGTCGGCAAAAATGCTGCCGTTTGGACCCTGGGCGAGTTTTATTTCCTATTGAATCTTGATGGAAACGCATACACAGCAAGTCAGGGGCCCACCCCTTTTCCCTTTGCGCTCTTTTTCTTTCCCTCTCTCTCTCTCTTTTTTATTTCTTCCAGGAGTGCTGATGATAAGGAAAGCAATGTCTAAATCTTCTTAATGGTGTTTATGCAAGCAGTTTTGCTTAGCTGCAGTCTATGCCACCCCCTCCTTGATCCCCCCTCCCCTCCCATCTCCCTGCTAATATCGCTGCTTCATTCCTTTCCCTGTTGGCTATTACTATGGACTACAGCGAATCTAAAACTAAATAATCCCCTTAGTGTCAAGTTTTCTGGGCTGAGCAAATAAATCTAACCAAATGCATTATCTAGGTAGAGGAGGCTGTTGTAAAGGAGGGGGAAGGGAGATAAAAGCTATTTTACTTTAAGGCAAAAGAGTAAACCTCATTCACATTGTACTTTTTAAAAGTTTTTTCCCCCAACGAAATGTTTTGAGTTTGTTGCTGGCAGGTGGGGTGCCATTTTTTTTTCTAAATTAAAATTGGAAATTCACCCTGTATATATGAGTATTTTCTTAATCAGATCAGTGGGCACATGTGCCCGTTCACCTTGTTGGAAAACATAAGGTAAAGTTAAAGACTTCCCCTGTCATTAAGTCTAGTCATGTCTGACTCTGGGGGGTTGTGCTCATCTCCATTTCTAAGGCAGTGTTATTTGTCGACACCTCCTAGGTCATGTGGCCAGCATGACTACATGAGGTGCCATTCCTTCCCACAGAAGTGGCCTTTTGATCTACTCACATTCACATTTTTTGAACTGCTAGGTTGACAGAAGCTAGACCTAACAATGGGAGCCCACTCCGCTCCCGGATTCGAACTGCCAACCTTTCGGTCAACATGTTCAGCAGTTTAACCACCAGGGGGGCATAAAACATAACCTCACTCATATTTTATCTTGCTTTCCTTTGTCAGTTAATAAGATCTCAGGGATGGAGTAGCATTTCTTGGGCACAGGTGATATTACATGTCAATAATTCATTGAATAAAATCAGGACACTTGTGCCCAAGTAGTATCACAGTATTGCTAAGGTAGCAAAATTCATTAATGATAAAGAACAGACAAACTATGCAAGACTGCAGCAGTTTGCTTTTACATGAGCCTACTGGGAAGGCCAAGATCCTCCCCCCCCCCCCCCCCACACACACACACACTTTTCTTTTGCTGCTGCTGAGTGAATTGAGTGCAAACGTCTTCTGCACTTGGAACTCAGTTTTCAGCAACTGAGGGGGAAAGCGGAAGGAGGAAACTGGGTCATTTTAAACACAGATGGGTGGCAGGGGATTAATCAAAATTGTCAGTGCCAAACAAGGACAGTTAGGGAATGTGGTGATATTTCAGCCATTCTTTCTTATATTTCAGCAGTCTGCATGGGTTGCATCTTAGATCCTAGTGTAGCTTTTATTCATTGGGCTAATGCCACTTGACCCTTTGTTGTCCATGAAAGTCATTAGGGCTGTATGGGTTTTGTTTGTGATGGCTTAATTTTCAAGAAATAGGATGTAATTAGTCAGGCAGGAGGAAAGCGGGGACAAAGGAGTGAAAGCGGAGGGAACTGTTTCATTTCCTGTCATCTTTCACTGTCTTCTGGGATGGCTTCCCATCACACGTGGTTTCCTGTACTTTCCCCGCTTCTTTTTCTGTGCTCCAGTTAGGGTTCGGGTAACACCCAACTCCTCCAAAGTCACTCTGAGCTCCATTTCTCCATGCTGCCAAAACAGAGCCCCATGGAGTCCCACCAGAAATTGCTCTGCATCATGTGATGGGCTCCATGAGACTCAATTTCAGCAACAGGGAGAAGACACAGAAAAGTTTGTGTCTGATAAAGTTGATACTTGTTCCAACATAAGAATATACCATAAAAGCAATGCCTGAAGGTGAAGTTCATTTTACTGCAAAGTTGATGCCATTAAATGGATCTTAGGGTGCATCTACACTGTGGAATGTATGCAATTTGAACTGTTTGGATTAACACTATGGAATCCTGGGATTTGTAGTCTGTCGAGGCACCAGCACTTTTTGGCAGAGAGGCTAAGCAGTGGTTCTCAACCTGGGGTCCACAAATGTTTTTGGCCTACAACTCCCAGAAATCCCAGCCAGTCTACCAGCTGTCAGGATTTCTGGGAGTTGAAGGCCAAAAACATCCGGTCCCCAGGTTGAGAACCACTGGGCTAAAGACCCTGTAAAACTACAGTTCCTATGATACCATAGCATTGAGCCATAGTAGTTCAAGTAGTTTCAAACTACTTTAACAGTGTAGATGCACCCATAGTTGCCCAGTCTTGGTTTAAGATCAAAAAGGCACATAATGAAGGAATTTTGTGCCAAAATATGGGCCTGAGCATCTTTTGGAATCATTAATTCATTTTTGGTACTTGTAGCTTATGCTATATCACATTATATGGTTTGTAGAGAGATGTATCTGAGTGAAAAGGTTTCTCCTGTCTCTTCTCTTGGTAGGAACAGTTACCCGAATCACGGCAAAATATATGTATTGTTTATTTATATACCATCCTTCTCATCCCTGAGGGGACTCAAGGTGGTTTACAGCATACTAATGGCAAAAAATTCAGTGCCAACTTGTGACACAGAAAAGAACTTGTCTGTGCCACAAGTAAGTTTTGTTTACTTCTGAGCTAATCAAACAAACACTCATCCCATTCCCCCTGCAATGTTTAGCTTGTTTCCTTAAACTGTATCACGTTAAGGGAAATTTAAAAAATGATAATATTTTGAAAGGTGTGTATGAAATGTATGCATTTAGAAAAGCATGTTCATAGAATCAAAGAGTTGGAAGAGACCTCATGGGCCATCCAGTCCAACCCCCTGCCAAGAAGCAGGAATATTGCATTCAAATCACCCCTGACAGATGGCCATCCAGCCTCTGTTTAAAAGCTTCCAAAGAGCGAAGCCTCCACCACACTCCGGGGCAGAGAGTTCCACTGCTGAACAGCTCTCTTAGTCAGGAAGTTCTTCTTCATGTTCAAGATAGAGAACTGTGCATTAGATAAATGCTAAGGATTTTTGTGCAGACTTTTAAAAAAATCTAATTCACAAACTGATGTGGAAATGGGATAGAAATATCCTTTCAGGAAACTGAGTGAGTGGAATTGAACTTGGCAGATTCACCCAGTCAACATGCAGACCTATGAGGTGTCATAGCAACCCCACTTAATTTTTAAGCAACTATATATTAGACAAATATGTTGTGTTGGTTTTCCTTTGGAGTTCTAAGGGTTTTTTTTATTCCGGAGAGGGTGTCAATGGGCAAGGTGACTTCAATGGCTCTATTCACACGACATCCCACAAAGACAGAGCAAACAAGCAAGCAAGGTAGAATGAAGATGTTTCTCCTTCCTTTTGTGACTGCTCACATGCTTTTAGAGAAGAGGTAAACAAGTAGCAAAAATGGAAAACAGCAACAGCCATGGGCAGAGGTCTCCAGGGGTTGGATGTGAACTCCAGCCTCGGGTGACAGGGGTCCACCAATGCTGACCCCTTGTGCTGTCTTTTCTTTCTCTATACAGGAAGCCAGGGAGAAAAAGACAAACCAGAGCTAGTATATAACAAGTGAAAGCCTTAAGAAAGATTTGACAGGGCAAACGAAATTCAACCAAGGGAAAAGGTAGCATTTTTTTAGGATGCTGATTTAGAAGACTATTAAAAATGCTGCCCACATAGCCTTTTAACCCTCAAAGATATCAGATAACTTTTTTCCCTTACTGCGAGATGAAGTGGCTGTCATTATCTGAGAAGGTCTGTATCATATTGGAATCTGTCAGTGCAGGTCAGGGAGTCCATGGTGCTCTGGTCCCGGCTCCACCACTGAATTACATTTCCCAGGCACAATGGCTGCAGAATGGGTGGGTGCTTTGTCATTTAAACTGCATAAAGAGGCAGAAATTGATTTTTATTGTGGATCTTCATATCTAATAAAGCTCTGAGGGGCTCTTTTCTTCTCCGATTGAATGGCCATTGAATGCTTTCAATCTAGTTCTGTGTTTCATGCCTAAACTGAATAGTGGCAGGAGGAAAATAGATGGCGGGAGAAGAGGCCAAGTCACTTTCCAGATTGAAAAGGATACAACAGAGAAAGAAATAAATAAAAAAATATATAAAGTAAAATGAATCAGAAAAGCGTTTAAGTGGAAAGGGGAACTTTTTTGATGCCGAGGAAAAATTGCTTTTTCGAGGTTGCTGCGAGCAAGCCTGTTATGTGGCTGCATCGCATAGCAAGGGCACCTGTGCATTAGTGTCTCCATGTGCCCATGTGCTGATGGGAAAAGAGGCATCACATTTTGAAATGTGACCACAGGAACCTTCCATGATCAGGCTACGTCTTACTGTGCTTTCATTTGAAGTTCTCATTTCCAATGTAAAAAGGGGGGAAAGGGGAGGGGGGAATAGTAATCGCCTCTCTACTCCCTGTATAACCATCTCACAAGGGCTGGATATTTCCTTAGATTATCCACTATTAAGTCACCTTTCATTTAAAATTAATTCTCAGCTAATTTTAGGCAGCTTTGTGTTTCAAGGAGAGGGTTCACGGAGATGATACGTCTGGCCCAAATCACTGAGTAAAAGAAGGACACGTTTTTGGATTTGTTGACACCTCCCAGACACTGAAGGATTTGGCATTAAAAGAAAATTAAAAGAAATAAGGAAGAAAACAGTGGAAAACCTTCAGGTCACTTTGTATATTCTATTCATTTTTTTATTACAACCTTCACCATCCTATCGCCATCAAACATGATTTAATGCAGACTTCATTATACATTTAAAAATTATAAATATACCAGTTTCTAATTAGAATTGACTATTTACAGGTTTGCGCAGCACCCCTACTTTGATATTAGACATATGTGACCTAGGGTGCATTTACACTGTAGAAAAAATGGTACTAAAGACATTAAGGAAGTATCTACTGTTGGGTGAGTGGGCTTCATAACAAAGACCTTCCCCATAAATGTACAGCAGAGTACCTTATTAGCAGCAGCATGACCTAGCACCAGTAACCCAAAGTGATAAAAAGAACAAAAACACACAGACCAATGTTATCTCTTCCATAGGAGGCTTTTCTTTGTAGTAAAATAATATGGTTGCACTATTTACAAGAACAAATAAACAAATACATAGTAGCTTTATATTGGGAGTTTCTCACACAAGGCTTTTCTCATACAGAGGTTTGCCTCACACTCCTCAGGATGACAGCTTTGGCCCACTAACTCTAACAGGCTTAGGCCTACTCACTCTCCTCAGGACAACACTAGCTTTGTCCCACTGACTCTAATAGGTTTCAACCTACTAACTCTTTCAGTGCTTGACTCACACTTTCGTAATCAAAAATAACTATTTAATATTTAATATTTCTGACACCTACACTGTAAAATGAATGAAGTTAGACACCACTTTAACTGCCATGACTCAATGCTATGGTATCACGAGAGCTATAGTTTCAGGTACCAGCCCTATTTGGGCAGAGAAGACTTTCTAAAACCATAACTCCCATTATTCCATAGCATTCAAACATGGTAGTTAAAGTGATGTCAAACTGCATTAATTCCATAGTGTAAATACATCCTTAATGTCTCAAGTACCAATTTTTTTCAAGACTATGGGTAGCATCTACTAGAGAGGCCAGTCAAGACCCCAGTGGGTTGGTTTCCATTTAAGGGAATTTTATTTGCTTCAGATTCTTAATTTAGAGAAAGCAAAGACTTCTTTCTCAGTAGTGTTGTGAATGTAAAGCCTGGGTTTTGTCCCAGACTTTAATGGTGTAGAAACTCATTTGGGGGATAGGGTCCAACAGCTTGGGTTGCTCCTTTCAAGACTGGACTGAATTCCAGAACAGATTTATTTATTTATTTATTTATTTTTACCACATTTTTATCCCAACCTTTTCTGCCTGAAGGCGACTGACAAACCATTGGAAAGAGACCCCCCAACCACAGATTTCTTCAATGCTAAAAATAATAATTCTGTGCAGCCATCATTTTTGGTGTGAATGAATATTTATGTACAGAAGTTATGTTCTATGCAGAAAAAAATCTTCACAGAAAGATTATTTTGTGCAGAGAAAATGCTTCCTCCTGAATAGAAAACGCTGTTTTCTTCACAAAACAACCATTTGAAATTTTTTGCACATAATAAGTTATGAACTGTGAATCATCTGTAAGAAATGGTACCATCTTGAAGACATTCTCACAGCATGAAGAAAATTGCTAAAATTACTTATAGATTCCTTTGAGGATGAAATTAAGGAAGAATTACACCTCTGGTATTGAAACCTTCAACCAACACATTTATTTCCACCTCTTATTAGGGATGGGTAGAATTTTCACATTTTTGTTGCTTAGTGAAGAAATTGATTTCCTGATGCATGGGAAAACCAATCAAGAAAAATGTGATAATATTATGCAATTTTAACCCAATATTCACACATCCCAAAATGTTTCAGTAATATATTCTGCGCAGAAAGATGTTTGGGAAAAGATTTTGTGATAAGTATGGGATGCTGCATTTAAAAAGACAGTTTCCAAACATCCCTGTGTATTTTGTACATGATTTGGATTTTCTATTTTAAAAAACCCAGTAATCTGACATGAGAAAAAATCTTACATGGAAAATAAATGTCTTGCACAAAAATGCCTCATGATTTTGTTGAGTACAATTGCTGTTTTTTGAATAGAAAAGTACAATCCTGCTCCCTTCTCAAACCCTCAATTCACATGTGAAAAAATACGCAATGGCATATACAATCCTAACTTTAGTATTCAGTGATACACCATTTGGGGATCTTTTCCAGTTTCTTCATAGCTGCCCTTCTTAGTCTTCTTATAATTTCTTTGATGCACTCTCAATTTTGATTAATCACTAGGCAACATATAGGAGATCTTTGACTGTCACAATGTCTGCCTTAAAGTGAGGTAAATTATCTGTGATCATTACTTTTGTTTTCTTATTTTCTGTGGATTCTAAACAAAGCCAAGCAGAGATGCAGACTATATCTCATGTACTGAGTGTAAATAACAACTATTTTGTATCAATATGTGTTTTAATCATCATTGTTTACAAATTATGACTGTAACAAGAGAAAATTTCTTGACTTCTTTGGAAATCTATCACTTCATTTGTGAGTTTCTGTATCCAAAGAAGTAAAATAAGGCAGGAACAGACAACAAGGGACCTCCACCACTTTGAATCCCTTTGGATGTTGAAAAGGGGAAGGAAGAACTACATTGTGTCTACTGTGTACCCTTTTTTTGTCTCATTCAATGAATAATGGTGGCGCAATGGGTTTAACCCTTGTGCCAGCAGGATTGCTGGCCAAAAGGTTGGTGGTTCAAATGAGCTCCCATCTGTCAGCTCCAGCTTCTCATGCTACACACACACAGAGAGAGAGAGATACATTTATATACATATACATATACAATGTAGTCTTATGCCAAAATCAAGGAAGGCCAACAAGGAATTACAATTTGCAATAAAGTTTCTGTCCACTGGGTAAAGCTTGGTTCAAATGAGTCCACAAGGCAGGTGCTATATGGGTTTTTCTCAGCTGTACAGGAAGCCCATTGAGGCTTCTATTCAGTCATCGTAAGGTCAAGATGAGTGTAAATGTTCTTCCTGGCCAATCAGTTATTCTGTGACCTCAGTCAAAGTGACCTGACAGCACCTCAATGTCATCAGTTCCATAATTCACTTCTGAGTCAGTGTGATATCAGTCCCATGAGATGAGTGATTTTACCACTTGCAGTGGACAATTGTGATTCCAAGCGGAACAAGAAGAGGAAGGACCGTGAGATCTTTTCTAAAAAGAAAATGCACTGCCTAGAATTAGTGCTGGACCAGAATATTCAGATCAATGTGTGTGAAAACATTACATTGAAAATCTCCACAAAAGATATGAGGTAGTACCTTTTACAATACTTTTAGATACAAGATGGAAAAAGGTTTTAACCACAGCTATTGGTTTTAAATGAAAAAGAAAACCTTTCCACCACTTGGATGCCTATCTGACAATGTCTTAAGGGTCAAAACATGATAGCTATGTATAAGTATGTGAGAGGAAGTCATAGGGAGGAGGGAGCAAGCTTGCTTTCTGCTGTCCTGGAGACTAGGACATGGAACAATGGCTTCAAACTAGAAGAAAGGAGATTCCATCTGACTATTAGGAATAACTTCCTGACTGTGAGAGCTGTTCAGCAGTGGAACTCTCTGCCCCGGAGTGTAGTGGAGGCTCTTTCATTGGAGGCTTTTAAACAGAGGCTGGGTGGCCATCTGTTGGGGGTGCTTTGGATGCAATTTTCCTGCTTCTTGTCAGGGGGTTGGACTGGATGGCCCATGAGGTCCCTTCCAACTCTATGATTCTATGAATATAGCTCCAGGTACAACATCACACAATGAGTTGTTGGTTTTTTCCTGGGATGGGAGGAATACAACTGTCCCTATGAATACACCTGGGGAACAATACTTTCTTATGTCATGATAACATGCCAATGAGCATTCTGACTTATCATGGGAGCACTAGAAAGCAGTCTCTAGAAATAAGGCTTCTATTTGAGAATGGAAAAGAGAATTTGAGGAGCATGAAGAAAACATGGATCACACCCTGTGATTTTTTCTACTTTATTCAAAGTTTCCAGGCACTCATCCTTCATAAAAGGACAACTAGTTCTGGAAAAGTAGGCATTTATTAGGCATACTTTCACTGAGCCTTTCATAAAGACCGAAGTAGATAGCACAGTGGGACATCCATGAGTGGATTTCCACAGCAAGAGGGAAAGAAGATAGCTACAATATAAAGTGAAAGAATACTTGAAATTGTTTTTGTAAGGTTGAAATATATGCTTCTTAACTGACAAAGAGGATCGTGGACTGATGAAACAGCATCTTCTGTCCAGATAATAACAACGTTTTGTACAGAAATATCACTTCTAGGAAGAAAACAAGATTTCTACATATTACTGTTATATTCTGCATATGCCTTTTCCTGAATATGCAATGCAAAACAATCTCTTGTGAATTTTTTTGTAGAATAAATCATGAACTACAAAGTTTTCAAATACGTTCTTTGCAGCAGGAATTGAAATTACTTGTTGCTTCCTTTGAGAATGAAATACAAAAAAATAAGTAGGAGCTGATACACTTTACTACCAGCCCCACCCTGCAGTTGTATTACACAAGCCTTTGCCCAACTCTCTCAGCTCTGAACACACCCATTGTGCTTGGCTACTGGTTGTTAGTTGGTGATGGTTTATGTTTTTATGGTGTTTTGTACAGTTTTTGTTTTAATTTATTGTAATACAGTGTATTTTACTGTGCTACATTTTAATTCTGTTGACTGGGCCTGGGCCCCATGTAAGTCACCCCAAGTGCCTTTGAGGAGATGGTAATGGGATATAATAATAAAGTTATTATTATTATGTAGATTACATTTGGTCTGTGATCCTGGGAAGGGGAATTATTTTTAGATTGCTCCCATCCCTAGAGATTGTTCTATGTCCTGCTGGGAAAAAATGCTACCACTATTGTTCCCACCACTATTCCCAAAAGTTTCAGTGTCTGTGATTTTCACTGGAAAAAGGAAAATAGAGATGGAAGTTGTCACTTTCTCCCAGAAACAGAAAACACATCTTCTAATCGCCTTATTGAAAAGCGTAAGCCCAGCTACGGTCAAATCTAATATTGCCTAAGCCAAGCAATAAACTGAGAAAAAGAGTAAGTAAAACAAAAAAAAATGAAACATCTGTTTCACAAGCATAGAAACCTCTGATTTGCAAAATCAGGCCACAGGTTGCCAGGAATGACCGGCTTGACGCTCAGAATGCCGAATCAAAAATGGCAACAGTCCCTGAAACCAATGTATCTTCAAAATGGAACTCTCTGCTATTAAAAAAAAGTCAGGCCAATAACCTTCATAATCTTAGATAACCTTGTACTACCACACTGCACATAATTTACAATGGAGGCTTCCCAAATCTATAATGCTAGAAAGTAAGGGTCCTTCCAGATAGGCCCTATATCCCAGGATCTGAACCCAGGTTTTCTGCTTTAAACTGGATTATATGAATCCACACTGCCAGATAATCCGGGACAAACAGAAAACATGGGATCAGATCCTGGAACATAGGGCCTGCCTGGAAGGGCCCTAAGGTGTCTGGACTGCTATTTGCATAAAACCAGGTGTGGTTCTGGCCAAACATTTGCAAAATAAATAGCTGAAAACCCTGAATCTTTTCAAATGAATTAACAGCTTCAGAGGAAGTCAAGAGGACATAATACAATCAGTTAGCTTTTTCTCCATACGAGGACACACACAAACCTCTAGGGTTGACACCTGGCCTCAGCTAAACCTGCATCAGGCTGTTTCCTCCTCTTGTTTCTTATCAGGTTCAATTTCCACTTAATTAGGTTCTAGGTCAAATAAAATGGCACTTATTTAACTCCATTTTCTATGTCTGGTGTCGTTATTCAATGGCTAATAATCAAATATACTTAAAGATTACACAATTTCATGAGATCTTGAAGTGGAGACTCAGACCTGGAACTACAATGGGAAACTGTAGAGATTTTTGCCTTTTTATAAAAAATGTACTCTCAAAGATTACATTTTTTAATTAAAAAAACAAATACACATCTGAAAAGCTTTAAACTAGCAGAAGTTGCACCGAAAGAGAGGTGTTAAGTGTACTGGCTAGAAATATACAGAGCACAGAAATATACAGAGATATATAATTACATAGATAGTAAGCTAGATGGCACTAAAGTATACTTTGACATTGCTGCTATGTGACTGGAGTGCAGTTTCCTCCTATTTAACATTCCCTGGAATAAGCATGCTAAGTAACTTCTTAATGCTTCTCACTGCATTATATAGAAGCAAAACCAAAAGATGTAACTGCCTATTATGCTGGGGAACACGGTAGGATTTTTATGGACAATCCGTTACTGTTGCCCACTTTGTTGTTCTTTAAAATCTAGCATAAAACCCAGTGCTAAATCAATGCATATCTCTGGTGCTAAGATGGGACTGTCCTTGGAAACCCTTTTTAATGGCACATCTATATATTCTGCAACAATTTACTGCTTATTTCAGATCAATGCTTCCTTTCCTTCTGTAGGACAATAGGAAATTATCCTTGAGAGCGGAAGGGAGAATCTGTAAGGCAAAACGGAGCTTTTTTAATGCCACAGTAGAAGCAGAACCCATTTTGAAATGTATGGCAGCTTTATACGCTGAGCATTTTCCTTTGATATTGTGGCAAGAATGGACGTAAAGACACCCCCCCCCCTTCCCTTAGCAGGTTTACCCACAGCAACATCTGCCTGCCAGCTTTGAATAGAACAGATACTGTTGGATGTTATCACCTGCAGTTTGAAAGACAGCAATCCCTGCTTAAGACCTACCTAGAGAACTAAAGCAAACTGGCAATTTTAGTTTGTGGGAGCATTAAAGGATCCCAAACAGTGGTCAAGAGCATGTACTGATGCCAGCGACAGGTATTTGAAGATGGCTAGAGATCAGCGATAAGAAGAGCATGACCAGAGGTTGAGATCCACAACAGCTGATTTATTTCATTAGGTTTAGAACGGCATAGGATTTTCATGGTGTTAGCACACATTCCAAACCTAAAGAGGAAATAGAATATAATTGGTCTAAATCCATATTTTGAATGTTCATGCTGTTCTCCCTCACCACCTTCTCTTCTTCTCCCTCCTTCTCCTCTTCCTTCTCCTCCTTGAATGAATACCTTTGAAACATGAAATGTAATCAAGGCGAAATGCACTACTGAGGGAGAGGGGGGAAATTACCCAAAAAAGTGGGTTGTTGTAGGTTTTTTGGGCTATATGACCATGTTCTAGAGGCATTCTCTCCTGACGTTTTGCCTGCATCTATGGCAAGCATCCTCAGAGGTAGTGAGGTCAGACCTAAGGATGCTTGCCATAGATGCAGGTGAAACGTCAGGAGAGAATGCCTCTAGAACATGGCTATATAGCCCGAAAAAACCTACAACAACCCAGTGATTCTGGCCATAAAATCCTTCAACAATACAATACCCAAAAAAGGTTACATGTGAAGATTTTGCACAAAAAATCATACAAAATGTGTATACAGTAGAGTCTTGCTTATCCAACCTTCGCTCATCCAACGTTCTGTATTATCCAACACAGTCTGCCTCCCATCCGGAATAACGTCTGGAGTGGGAGAAAGAAAGAACCCTTGTCTGTTTTGGTGCTAAATTAGTAAACACAGTAAGTATCCTACACAAAGTAACTATGTATTGAACTGCTTTTTCTGTCGATTTGTTGTAAAATATGATGTTTTGGTGCTTAATTTGTAAAATCATAACATAATTTAATAGGCTTTTCCTTAATCCCTCCTTGTTAACCAACATTTTTGCTTATCCAATGTTCTGACAGCCCATTTATGTTGGATAAGTGAGACTCTACTGTATTTTGAAAGTTGCACATAAAACTTGGGACATAAATTTTCATTTGGACTGCGAAAAATATATCTACAAATCTAATGTAGAAATGTAATAGAACAAACTCTGTAGTGGAGGAAGGAAATGAGAACCTGAATAAAATCAAGCTTAACATTCCTGCTCTACAGCTGCTGCATGACTTTGTTCGGGGTGTTGTTGATATACGTCACTCAGGACGGATGGATTTGTCTGACTTCCTGTCAAATTGAGATTTCTCTTTCCCGACATGGAGTTCTGTTTTGCTAAAGAAAAACATGGCATTCTCCCTATGTGGATTTAACAATGGCTCTCTCCATTGTCAAGTTCTTGACAATGGCCCTTGCTCCATCAGCTGATGTTTTAGTATTATTATTATTATTACTACTACTATTATTATTATTTACCGTATTTATATAGCGCCTTTCTCAGCCCAGGGGCGACTCAAGGCGGTTTACAATCGGCACAATTCGATGTCCCAACAACATAAAATACAATTTAAAAACATTTAGCAATTAATATAAAAACCATCCAAAACCAATAAAGTATTAAGCCTATTTGATGCACAACTTCTATACTGCTGAAAGATAAATATAATTTTGCATTGCTTGCTGTGCGTCTGCCTGGATTGTGTACTTGTTGCTGACAATAATAGGTAAAGGTTTTCCTTTGACATTAAGTCTAGTCATGTCTGACTCTGGGGGGTTGTACTCATCTCAATTCCTAAGCTGAAGAGCAGGCATTGTCCCTAGACACCCCCAAGGTCATGTGGCCAGCATGACTTCATGCAGTCCTGTTACCTTCGCACAGAAGCAATACCTATTGATCTACTGACATTTTGCATGTTTTCAAACTGCTGGGTTGGTGGAAGCTGGGCCTAACAGCAGGAGCTCACCTCGCTCCACAGATTCGAACCACCAACCTTTTGGTCAGCAAGTGCAGCAGCTCAGTGATTTAACCCGCTGAACCACCAGGGGGTTGGTAATAAAAGAACTTAGAAAAGTTGGTTTATTGGCCTACAGCTTCCAGGAGACTTCTCCCCCAGTCAGACAGCTAAGAGTCATTTAGCTGGGAGATTCTGTATATTGTAATCCAACAAAGTAACTTCCACAGGCTCTGAATTTACAGTTTTCTAAGTCTTTGAAATTTTTGAAATTTTAAAGCTTATCTTCATTCCCATTCCTTACCTCCATTTCTTCTAAAATGGGCCCATGGGATGGATATTGGCCTTTCTAAATCCAGTCATTGTATAAAAGTCTGTATTATATGCTTTAAACCAGAGATGAGGAACTTGTGGCCTTTGGTATTATTGGACTACCACAATCTTCAGATAACATGTCCAATAGTCAGGCATAATGAGACAGCTGGTAAGTCACTATACCTCTGCTTTGAACAGATATATCCCAACACCCCCTTAGGTAAGGGGTAATGTCAGTCAAAAAGAGGACTTACATGATGTGACTTTCTCCAACAGAACCCTTCTACAAATGGTAGATTATAACACTCATAAACTCCGCTATCTGCATGTTGTCTGAGAATGGTGGGATTTCATAGAATCATAGACTTGGAAGAGACCACATGGGACACCCAGTCTAGCCCCTTGCCATGCAGGAAAAGCACAATCAAAGCACTCCCGACAGATGGTCATTCAGCCTCTGTGTAAAAGCTTCCAAAGAAGGTACCTCCACCACACTCTGAGGCAGGGAGTTCCAGTGCTGAACAGCTCTCGTGATCAGGAAGATCTTCGTAATGTTCAGGTAGAATCTCCTTTCCTGTAATTGCTTTAAGTCTCCAGATGGCAGAAAACATGCCTGTTCCCTCTACCTTATGGCACCACTTGACATATTTAAACATGGCTATTATGTTTCTTCTAAACCTTCTCTTCTGCAGGCCAAACATACCCAGCTCTTCATAGGACATGGTTTCCAGTCCTTTGATCATTTTAGCCATCCTCCTCTAGATCCATTCCAGATTGTCAATATCCCTCTTAAATTGTGGAGCCCAGAATTGGACACAATATTCCAGGTGAGATCTGATCAATGCAGAATAGAGGAGCATCATTACTTCTCTTGATCTATACTCTATACTCCTTATGATGCAGCCTAAATTCCCATTGGCTTTTTCAGCTGCTGCGCTGAAAAAACTCTATCCACGGGGATACTTGTAAGACATTCACCAGTAACCTTATGTGGTAATGTAACATGCACTCATTTTGGTTGGTATGGGGTGGTATCATTTAATCCAGGCATGAATTGTGCCTCTGAAGGTGACAGCAAATTATTCAAATAGAAAATGAAGAATTACAAAAGTAAAAAGTTAAATAATCAAGCACTTCGTAAGAGATGTGATTCAATTTAACTGTAAATATAAAGTAATTACACATCTCAATTCATTGTGATTATGTGACTTCAACTTTGATGTGTTTCCTCTTAGGCTGAAATAATGTGACCTTTATGTAACCAATGGGTTTCCATGGCTGAAGAGGGATTCAAACCCTTGCTTCCCAAAGTCCTTGTCCAAAATGCACGCTACTACACAGTTCTAGCTTTACATGTCTGAATAATACGGTAAAAATCTTAAATTAATATAAATGCTGCTGGAGTTAAATGGTTAAATGGAGACAAAAATCATCTTGAGATCTAGTAGAAAGTACAGGCAGACCCTGAGTTATAAACATCTGACTTATGAACAACTCATATTTAAGAACTAGGATGAGACAACAAGAAGTAAAAGAAATCTATCCCTAGGAAGGGAAATTTGCCCTTGAAAGCGTTATCATGTGGAAAGGGGATCAACTTAAGAACAAACATACAGAAACTTTCTTGTTCATAACTTAGGGACTACCTAAGTAATTTTAATGTTTGTATATATTTATGACTTTATGTCCCAGCATTTAATGTTTGCTGTATGTATGTTGTGCTCTGCCCTGAGTCCCCTGCGGGGTGAGAAGGGCGGAATATAAATGTTTTAAATAAATAAATAATGAATACCTATACATGAAATTACAGCTCAGTGTGCTGCAGAAGAAGGAGAAAAAGGGCAAATGAAGGTTAAGAGTGTTTTGAAAATGATTCCAAATTTAAACAAGCAACATGTTGTCATCACCACATCATCTATATGCAGTTCATTTGTGATTGGAATACGTGGCTAATATGTGGACAATCATAATGACCAGAGTGATAGATCTTCCTAACAAAAAGGCATTGGGATTAACAAAAACAAACACACACACACAATTAGCTATTTGTTATCCCACTTTTCTTCCTATTGGGACCCAATTTATTCCTTGATCCATGCCAGGTATTGTTAATTGATTTGTTTGTTTATATAATGCCATCCCTGTATATGATGCCTTATAAGCAAAAGAACAACAAAGTAATTTCCTGCCCTCAGGCTTACAAGTTAATTTGGCCATGACACACACACACACAAAAGAGATGGCAGTGTACCAGGAGATTGAGTCCTACAGATACAGTATCTTCTTCTCCCCCTCTGGTGCAGGGCAGAGAAGGTTTGTTGGAAAGTTCAAGACGAAGTATGGGTAGTCCACCCATGATTTTCTATTGTGTGTCTCACAAGGCTACAATAGTTGCTTTGTGGTCTTGCGCAAGGAAGGAACTGTAGAACAATAATATATGTATCCTTTCAAATACATTCATTTATTACCCTGAACAACCGCAGAACCAGGCTATTACAGTGGGCACTAAGTATCTCCTGAAGTTTGGTTCCAGGCCCCCTCTATGGATACCAAAAATGTAGATGCTCAAGTCCATTATGTACATACAATGTTACAGCCAAATAAAATCTCATTTATGTTAAATGGTAACATCAAGATTTGCTTTTTGGAAATTTTAAACTATTTTCAAACTGTGAATGCAGAATCTGATAGAATCCATGAATATGGAGGGTATTCTCCACCATGACCTGCTGGAGATCTTCCCTAGCTTTGTCTGACCATTCTTGGACAGAGAAGTGTTAGCAAGATAGATGGTTTTCTCCCCCAAGTACATCCTTAGATATCTCATTTGCAGAGTGTGATTGGTTGTGTTGCCCTCCCTTCCTTCTTTCCTTCCTTTCTTGTGAGCGTTCCATGGGGTTGCACAAGGATTAGGCAGGATGTTGAGTTGGATAGCTCAGTATTGTGCTCTGCATGTCTCTGTGCCTATAAAGACTTGAGATCAGAGGAGTATCTCGTAAGAAATCCCATGTATGCAAAGCATGATCTCTTAATGCCGTTGAGCAGGTAGCAACATTAATGCTGTAATTCTAAACCTACTGTAGTGTGTATGATAAGTAGTTTTCATATTGTTCTCATTATATTTGCCTGTGACAATACTTTGCCTGTTGGTACATGCTCTTTGAAATAAACTGCCATATCCATTCAGGATTATGCTCTACGAATATCAAAGAGCACTTCTCAAAGCTCCTAAAAGGCAGCATGGTCATTATTCCATTCCTATCCTTCTGCAGCTCTTGCTGCTGCAGCCAGCTCAGCCCCAAAGACACCGCTTCCAAAAGTCTCATCTCTACGCCGGAGATCTTGCTTACAGCAGGCGCGTACAGCACTGAAAGCCATTCCTCTTTTCTATTTAAAAATATTCAAAAAGCATGTGAGGAATAGAAGTTTGAGTTAATTACAATTTATTCTCATTTTCCCTAGCATTTTTATTAACAAATCCACATTAATCCAGTATTAAAGCAGGGTGGGATTATAGGATTTCTATCATCTTGAGCTTGGAGCAAGGGAATGTATATAATACAACCACCCCCTATTCATTTGACACAAAGCTCCCCTGTCAAATCTACCATACCATGTAGAACACTCCCCTCTCCTTCACACACGTATTCTCTCTTATGACATGCATATGCCATCACACACAATAGAACCGGCAATTGTGACCTTATATATGGAATGTGGACACATACTAAAGATAGGTGGAACAAGAAAGACTCCAGTTTACACCCGCTTACCCTGAACAACTATATCTCATTATGAATCAATTGGCTAAATAATGTCTTGCCAAAAAATCAAGCTTAGTGCCCATGGGACAGGGTCCGATTTGCACATGCTAAGGAAGGTTGATATCAAGTCTTTATAGACACAGAGACATTAAATTACAAAAGCGTTCCTAAATAATTTAAAAAATAAAGAAAAGGTGATGTTATGCAGCTCTTTTCATTTAACATTGCTGAGAAACTTGGGATGTTTTAAAAATAATGCTGCAATGGAAATTTTTAGTTAGCTAGGAATTTGGATCTGTTACATTTTACTTTTTATTGTTTGCAGTTTTCAGACGGAAAGACATGTTAGTCTATTGCAGCAAAAGCAACAAAGAATCCCGTGGTACCAATCAATTTTTAATACAGTAGAGTCTCGCTTATCCAGCAAATTGGATAAGTGAAAATGTTGGATAATAAGGAGGGATGAAGGAAAAGCCTATTAAATGTCAAATTACGTTATGATTTTACAAATTAAGCACCAAAACATCATGTTTTACAACAAATTGACAGAAAAGGGAGTTCAATACATGGTAATGTTATGTAGTAATTACTGTGTTTATGAAACAGCTGTGGATCCGTACAGGAGGCAAACAGCGTTGGATAATCCAGAACATTGGATGAGCAAAGATTGGATAAGTGAGACTCTACTGTAGTATGATATTTGCTTTAATTTATGCATTTATCTATCAAACTTACATATCACCCAAATAACAAATGTCTTTGGGTTAGTTTGCAATGATAAACATCAAAGAGTCAAGAAAATGACAAGACAAGCAACCAAAGCAAAACAAAAAATGAAAAAAAACCAGGCAATTCCACAGTTAAAATCTTGAAATGTTTAAAACCAGCAATGAAACTAGGAACAAAAACAAGATCTTAGTCTGATGTCTAAACGAATATCATAAGTCACCAAGCAGACCTTCTGTAATGCAGGACTTCTGCAGAGAAGATCATTCACCTCCTAGTTTCTTGACACACCATTTCAGGTGAGGACACCCAAGGAATAGGCTATGAGGAATAACTGAATATTCAGGCAACACCACATGGGACAATGTTTTCCTTCAGATAGCATCTAATGAAGCAAACTTCGATTTTGCCATTTTATATGATTGTATACAATGGTATTTGAATATCCTTCATCTATTGAGCTTTCTTCAATCTGCTGACAATTAATTCAAGACAACACTTCATTCAAAAGCGATTGTGTAGACAGTATAGGGCAGGCATGGGCAAACTTTAGCCCTCCGGGTGTTTTGGACTTCAACTCCCACAATTCCTAACAGGATACTGGAGTTTACGTCCAAAACACCCGGAGGGCTAAAGTTTGCCTATGCCTGCCCTATACTGTCCAAAACACCTGGAGGGCCGAAGTTTACCCATGCCTGGTATAGGGAGATTCATGATAATCAAAAAGTTCCAGAGTGGGTTTTTAACTTTCTCTGCCAAAAAGTGCTGGTGCCTCACCAAACTATAAGGCCTAGGATCCCATACCATTGAGGGCCCATCTACATGGGCCATGTGCTCCACAGTATGCAAAAAATCACTCCATGTTATTTACCTAATACATGAGTCCATCTTGCTCATAACACCCAGCAAAGCCATTTAAAGCAGTTTTGCCCTGCATTAGGAAAAACTGGAGAATGTTCCCAAACTTCCCCAAAGCTCCACAGCAGCACTGTACTTCAAGATGATGTAAACAGTTGGGCTGGTTCCAATTTGTGACATGGAGAAAATGGGATAGCACTTAACCTGTGTTTTTTTTTTTCCATTGCCTTAACAACAGCCACAGAGTTCTGAAGAGCACCGTTGCCAATGTCTGCAATGGCACCTGCATGACTTGCAGAGGAAAGGGGGAATCACCACTTTCCTTCCCTCTGTCCTCTCCAGGTCATGCAGGTGCATTTGCTGACATCGGTAAAGATGCAAGCAATGGTCAAGGGCTCTTTGGATCTCCATGACCACCACTAGGGCAACAGATAAGGTATTAGGAATTGTGCGAGTTGAAGGGTTGAAGTTTGCCAATGCCTGGTATAGATCCACCTTGAAAGAGACTGGCCAAAGACAGGACACTTAATTAGCTTCATAGAAGAACAGGGATTTGAATATCTCATCTGCCCAGTTTTAGTTCAGTGCATTATGCCACAGCAATTCAAACTCACAATAAAATGAAAAGAAAAATGTTGCAAAGCTAAATATATATTGTTGAAGGCTTTCATGGCCAGAATCACTAGGTTGTTGTAGGTTTTTCAGGTTGTATGGCCATATTCTAGAAGCATTCTCTCTTGACGTTTCGCTACATCTGTGACAGGCATCCTCAGAGGTTGTGAGGTTTATTTCCAACAAACCTCACAACCTCTGAGGATGCTTGCCACAGATGCAGGCGAAACATCAGGAGAGAATGCTTCTAGAATATGGCCATACGACCCAAAAACCTACAACAACCCAGTGAATATATATATATTAAAAATCTGTACTGAAAAACCATAATCAAATAAAATCTGTGGCCCTTGGAATAGCTGTCATCAGTCCATTCAGATAATAATAATGGAACGTGATGGAGCTACATGGGAAGTCAGGCTGGCTTCATCTCTGTTAAGCTTCTGGCAGGCACTCAAATCTCTATTATTCTGCCTGGCCTTTGGTTTTTAAAATTGGCTTTTAAAATTCCTTTTAATCTGTTTTGCAAGAATGTTTTTAAGTATGTTTTATTGTACATTGCTTTGGGGGACCCTGGTGGGCAGGAAAGCAATTAATAAATATTTTTTTAAAAGAATGAGTAGCATAATACAAAAATAATTATTTTAGCTGCATGGATATTTTTGTATTTTGCCTTTGTACGAAATGGCATATTTTCTCCACTAAAACATACTATATGAAGTTAAATAGATCTGACAAAATGAGAGGCAGTAGAAAAGTGTGTGTCTCTCTGTGTGTTAACGCTATCCTTCCCTATTCTAAGAGTTCATGGGGTGTTTTTCACTGGAAATTTGATTCCTTGAGGGCTACAAAATGTCATGGCCACCCCACAGCTCAGCCTACTTACATAAAAATATATCACATTCCATCTCATTTTTTTCCTAGGCTGTATTACTCATTCATTTTGACCAACATGGCAACATGACATCCTCATCTAGTGGCTGGAGGAATTAAGTTTGCCATTTCCCACAACAATGACACTTATTGTTTTGACTTATCTATTCTGTGCCTTACAAGAGGACCCTGTGACCAGAATGGAACATAAGATAAAGGACTGTGTAATTCAAATCTGTTTCTTCTTTTGCCTTCTCAGTTTTTTAATGACTTGAAATTTGAGGCAATTTGCTATCTCATCAGGACAGGGCCAAATGAATTATAATTGAATCAATGCAGCTTGCCTGAGATATGTTTTGATTTCTGAACATTATGGGTAGTGATCAACAGCCCCAACTGCAGATGTGAATGTGGATTATAGCTTTACAAGGAATCTTATAATAAGTTTTTATTCTGTATATGTTTGGTTTGGCTTTCATATATGTGTGCGTGTATGCATGCCATATTGTGACATTAGTGCATTGGGAACTTTACTTATTATATACAAAGGTGTAAAGTTGGTTCTCTGTGTCCATGCATTCTATGTCTCTGAATTTACCATCCATGGCTTGAAAATGTTCAGAAAAAAATAATTCCAAAAAGCAAACTTTGTTTTTACCATTTTATGTCAAGGATACTATCTTACCAATCCATTAGGCTTAGCCCCGATCAGTTTGACTGAATGTGATTTATAATATTTGGTGGTTTGTTTCATATAATCCCTGAAAACAGAACAAGAGGGCGGAAACCGGAAGGCCGGCCAAAACAGATCAAGAGAGCCGGATTTACCAGCTACTGGAGAGGATAGAGTTAAGTCTGCAATATACCTGAGGCAGGGGTCTGCCATGGGAGCTCCTGGAGAAGATGGGATTAACTGTAGCATCTTTTTTTCCCTAGGTGCCTCCTCCAGAGAGCACTCTGCTTTCCCAGCAGCACTTGTATGGGGTGGGCATTGAAAAGTATCTGAGTTCCTCTTGGAGCATCATGGGAATTAAAGTTTGTTTCTCTCAGTGTCTCTCAGCCAATAAAAAGTCTGGTTGCGTTCATGCGTTCATGCTCTGATTGACTGAGAATGGACACAGCTGGTGACTATAATTCCCAGAACCCTCTCTTGAGGTTTGTCTTATTTAAAAAAATGTTATGGTAAAACTTAAAATAATTCTTAAAAATCATTAGATTGGTGAGTTATTCTGAAACTTGGCAGACGTGTAGTTGTAAATGGGATCTAAAACGGAGGCAGGTTTCATGTAGACAGACCTTAAAATGGCTGAGTATCGAACCTTTAAAGTTTCCCATTGTAGCCATTGGGCCGAGTCTTTGCCATATGAAAATGGCAACACTCCTCTCGATTCGAGTAACTTCCCAGTAAAGAGAATGAGAGGTTAGTAAAAAATGGACCCTGAAACATCATGCCTTTTGGCCGAATTGCACAAGTCTACAATCCATTGTATATAATGAGATTTGAGCCTCCACAGATACTGTTATCCACTGGAGGTCTTGGAGATGTACCACATATGAATCATGCACAAAGTTAAAATCAAAGAATATACCTATGAAATACCCATAGGAAATATTGGACACTGCAGCTATGTTAACTGTACTGTATCCCTCCAAGACAACCTGCTTTTGTCATGCACAATGGGAGATGTAGTCTGGCCATGAGTACTATTAGCTACCACAAGTATTGGCCACAAGCAGTGATGGCTAGTGGCCTTGTGTCAAAAGGATAGTAAATTCCCTCCATGGTTAGTCTGACTTTAAATAAACAAATAGGTTCATCGCTACAGATAACTCCTTTCAAATTTGGACGAAAACCCAGGATGGATTCTCCACCCCTCTGACATGTAAACCACTCTGTATGGGCCTTTATTTCTAATACCAATCATTAATTTTTGGGTCAACCACTAGACTTAGCTTCCCCAACCTGCTTGCCTTAGGTATGGCTATTGGCATGTTGAGTGAGACTAACAAGAGGTATAATCTAAAACACCACAGGCCACTATGCTCAGGTAGGCTGTCCTATCATGAGCAATTATGGCCCAAGCCATAGTTGGAAACGCTCTAGTTTAGAGGCCCCTGACTTGCACTATATTCAATTATTAGACATCGTCCTCAGAACTAATGAATGCCATCTGCTCTGAATAATTGCACAGCAGGAGCATTAACAAGTGGATGGTTGATTAGAGAGTTCAGCAACAGCTGGTTTAATTTCAATTAGGCAACGTCTTGGGTCATTACTTTTATCCAAGGGTTAAGTTTTCTGTTGCGATGTCATCCCCAACTAAGCCGAATATGAAGTACTACAATTAGAGCTGTGTTAAAGGTAATAACACTGAACTTATAACACTCCATAGTCTTGTGTTATGAGCAATGTTTACTTGTTTTTTCAAAATATTTTGGTGGGGGAGAGGTGTTCTGGAGAGTCTGGAAACATTTAGAGATATGCTTAAATAATGATTTAAAAATAGCATTTCCTGCAATTAAGTAATATATTGTATTCGGGTCTTGTACACAAGTGATAAGAGGAAACCATGATTAATTATTTATTTAAATATTTCTGCCCAGTCTCAAGGCAGTATTCAGTGGGACCCTCTTATCCACAGGACTGGTATCTGTGGTTCCCATTATCCACATCTGCCAAAATATTTCCTCTCTAGGCATTTTCTAAGTCCTCCAGTGCAAACCATATGACGTCAAGAAATGTATTCCCTGTGGATACACTGGTCGTGTTGTATTATAAAATGTGTTTGACTAAAGCCAAAACCAGAAACCAAGATTGCATCTACACAGCAGAATGAATGCAGTTCAACCCCAGTTTAACTGTCATGACTCAATGCGATGGAATCAGAGGGATTGTAGTTTTACAAATTATTTAACCTTCTCTGCTAAAGGGTGCTGATGCCTCACCAAACGGCAAATCCCAAGATTCCATAGGTGACTTGGCAATTTACACACCACCCTTTCCACATACATGAAGCTACCAAAATTTGAGATTTTGCATAATCTCCACCTAAACATGACTTAAAGTAACTGGACACCATGAATCAGGCCCTGAGATCTGGTAATCCTAAGTAAAAGATTTTGTGGATGCAGTTTATTCCAAATATGAAAAGAGTAGAAGGGACCTGACATTTCCACATTTATTCAAATGATTTTTGTTGAATAGGAATGTCTAATTTTTCCTTCCTTTAAGTGATTTTTTTAGTAGGCAAATGAATAGGAGGCAAGGATGAAGTGCAAATTTATTTTTAAAACAACATTTTGCAAACCTAAATTGCTGTCTCTGCTCCCAGCTTGACTTAAGTTGCCTTCATTTTGGTGGTCTGAGGCTGGTGGACAGCAAAGGATGTCTCTACAGCTCTCTTCAATGACTGATAATTCAAAATAAACAACTCCTTTGTGTTGGATGCTTAAGGAGCCTTCTGATAAACAGACCTGCAGATGACTGCTGACTTAAATAGATGAGGCTCCTTATGTCCTCAACCCGTGCCAACACGTTGGGCAAAATGTGCCATCTGCAGCAGGGTGCTATTAAGCAAATTAATGCTGTGAATTTTTTGTCAATAATAATTGTGGAAAATAAACAAGGAATCCATTTTCCATTCAGTAATGATTGGCAAGAAAAATGGCGGCAATCAACTGGCATCCTGACCATATATCACTTTGCCCATTTATATCAGCAAGTTTCCCTACACTCCACCTTTACTCGGAGAGCACTCTGCACAGAGAGATATATTCCTCTTCGTAGACAGTGACTTGATTGAGTTCCCTGCTCTTTTCCTAGATGAACAGGAAAAGAGCAGCCAAGGCACGGTATAGCTGTCTGTATCTTTTCTTCCATGCTTGCTCTCCCTCTATGGATTCTTTTATGCACCATGAAGATCCCCACGTAATTGCTGCATTAAGATGACCATTCGGTTGCATTCCAGAGGCACTGTTTACATGGAATTGCCAGGGACATTGCCCCTGGAACTACAACCAATAGATATTCCCAACTCTTGCCTGTTCTGCCCTCAGTTTCACCTAAGGCAAAATAGTGTCCTTCCAGGAGTCATTCGGACTTCTATTTCCTGTACCACAAGTGTCCACTGCTGTGACCTCCAGACTACTTGGAATGTAAGGTAAGCTTTGTCCAAACATTACTTGCTTCCACCATTTGTCCAAGGACCTCATCACATGGATGCGGTCCAACATAATGACTTGCCAGCCTCTGTGGCAAATCAGGGCAGCAGTGGGGCAGCAACAGAACAATCCCAGTGTCCCAATTGGCAGATAACATCTCCCCATCACACATGGGGAAGCATCACTGCACAGCTAATGCCCATGAAAGTCCTGTTGTTCCTTATGGAACATGGAGAGGGTTCCATTTTGGTGGTAGCAGCATCCTTCCACAATGCTACCCTAGTTTACCCACGGAGCCTCGCCACCCTCATCTGATGGGTGGTGTGGGGCTCCATAGGTGAATTGGGGCAGAAGCATCCAAGGATGATTTTTTTTTGCCCCATGTGATAAGGCTGTGTGACCAGCCTTGCAATGCTTAGATCCCAGAATGCAAAGCCCATAAACAACCAGCATCTAGGATAATATTAGGCAAAAAGTAGGATCAAGTACTTTTTAAAATCAATGTTCATCTAGATTAAATACATCTTTTTTATTTAAAAAATACACATTTTGTTGTCATTGACCACCCTTCAATTCATTTTCACACATTTATATTTGTATAATAAAGTTGGAAAGACATTGGTGGCACACCCTACCCTCAGTATATATTTATGATGAAGTTAAAAACAGAGCTTTTAAATGATTATTTGGATGCAGATAGGGTTGTACTGAGACCTTACTACATTAACGGCCAGAGTACAACACAGGTTCGAGTGTAGGAAATGCTGACATGATCATGATTTTGTCCTTTATTGTATACAGTTGCTGGAAACAGAAAGAACATACCTATTATAATTATAACATACTTGGTGTACTTAAAGACCAATGAGAAAGATTTATTTTTTATCTCTTATCCAAACAATAGATAATTATGGCTGGAACTCTCTTGATGGCATATGTTTGCACACCTGGGATTATGGAAGCACAAAAATATGATATTATAGTATTTTACAAGATAGTGCATAGTATCTTCTTGGATAGTGGTGTTGTGACTCAGCTGGACTCTCAGAGTGATAGCATTCAAAGCACCCCCGACAAATGGCCATCCAGCCTCTGTTTAAAAGCCTCCAAAGAAGGAGCCTCCACAACATTTCAAGGCAGAGAGTTCCACTGCTGAACAGCTCTCACAGGAATTTCTTACTAACTTTCATGTGGAATCTCCTTTCCTATAGTTTGAAGCCATTGTTTTGAGTCCTAGTCTTCAGAGCAGTAGAAAACAAGCTTGTTCCCTCCTGCCTTCTTTCCTTCACATATTTATACATGGCCATCATCATGTCTCCTCTCAGCCTTCTCTTCTGAAGGCTCTGGACCTCTTCACACAGGCTTGATTTTGACAGTGGTGGGAGGGTTTTTTTTTAGTTCAGCCTCAGAACCCAATGGCTCCCATCACACTCTGGAAAAGTACTTCCGGGCAGCTTGGTGGCCGAACTGAAACAAAACCACTGCCGCCATCAAAAATTGCTAGCAGCATACAACGGGAGGCTTCCCTGTCTTTCCATAGGAAAGATGGGTCGAGGCAGGCTTCCTCCCATCTGATGACAGAGCGAGAAGCCGGGATGGTGCAGAACATCACCACAACACAGCGATACTGGCCAATTCTGGAAGCACATGAGACAAGGTTCCAGGACACTGAAAAATGAGTTCAAATTGTGGAAATGATAGTCTACCTAAACATAAGGAAGAACTTCCTGATGGTAAGAGCAGTTTAGCAGTGGAATAGACTGCCACAGAGCATAATGGGATCTCCTTCTCTGGAGGTTTTTAAGCAGAGGCTGCATAGCTATCTGTCGCAAGTGCTTTGATTGTGTGTTCCGTATGGTAGGGGGTTGGACTGGATGGTCCTCATGGTCTCTCCAAACTATTTCTATGATTTACATTCTACCAATATTCAAGAGAAACATAGTCCATGTCAAGTGAACTATTAGATTAGATGGTAACTACTTGCAGTGATTCTCAACCTGGGGTCCCCTAACAGCAGGTAAACTGGCTGGGATTTCTGGGAGTTGTAGGCCAGAAACATCTGGGGACTCCTAAGTCTCTTTTTTATTACAATCCCCAAAAGAATATCCTGACAATACTGGTAACTAATTTTGGAGAAGTAACTGAATTTAGATCTCTCTCACCACTAAAACAAAAAAACAAAAAGAGGGATGGAAAGGGAAACGGAAAACCAGCAGAGGATACTGGAATGCAAAAAGTTTGCATAAGAATAGAAATAATTGTATACTTGTTAGGTGACTTCAAGTTGACTTTGTTTATGGTGAACATATGAATGGGAATACATTTAATCACCCTATTCCCAATAATCCTGCTCAGGTCTTCCAGACTGTAAGACAGTCTTCTTTCTCCCATTGCCCTCTACTTTGCCAAGCTTTATTGTCATTTCTTTTCAACTTTCACAACCATATAGAGAAATGATTCCGATTACTTAAAAAGTTCCTATCTGGGACATGCACTTTGGCAGAGAAGGCTAAATATCTTATTGAACTACAACTCCCATTATTCCATAGCATTGAACCCTGACAGTTAAAGTCTTGTCAAACTGCATTAATTCTACAATGTAGAATTCTACAATGTAGATACACCCATATTGGGAGAGTGTCTGTGATCTGATGTCCAGTACCACTCCAAGTGATAATAGTGGTTGGACAACTTCAAAGCCCTTGCTCCTACATATCAATGGTTCTTTGGACTCAGAGTGACTCACAGATAGAATAACTTCAAGCGCCCGGTGGCACAGTGGGTTAAACCCTTGTGCCGGCAGGACTGAAAACCGACAGGGCACAGGTTCGAATCCCAGGAGAGCATGGATGAGTTCCCTCTGTCAGCTCCAGCTCCCCATGCGGGGATATGAGAGAAGCCTCCCACACGGACGGTAAAACATTAAAACATCTGGCCGTCCCCTGGGCAACATCCCTGCAGATGGCACCAGAAGTGAGTTGAAGTTTTTCAAGTTGCTCCTGACACACGCATGCACACACACAGATAAAACCTTCAAGCAGAGGACTGCCTCCTACAGTTGGTCTCTTGGCCACTCTACATGTCCATTGTTCTTTTGTTCGAATGAATACATGTTCACACATTCTTGGATGCTGGACCTCCCTAGTTGAGTATTCATCTGCCTGCAAAAAATTCCTATTTGTGTGGGGAGGGGGAGTAATTAGACCATCTACATATAATAATCTGTCTTTTGCACACGGATCAGCCAGATCAAGGCAGCAGCCTCCACAAAAATGTACAGTATAACGTGTGCCTCATGCAAACTCTACAAGAAGCACAGAAGCAGCCACCCTTCAAATTTAAATGCTTTATTACAGAATATTCCCTTTTTGAAGTGTGTTGATTTTATTTTTATCATATTTTAGCACAAACCCTTTTCATGTTATAAATTAAGTAACTGCAACAGAAGGGTGATGGGGGGCTTTCTCCTTGATGCATTTCCTTTAAAGAGATTTTTAAAGTTTACAGTTGAAAAAAAAAGATTGTGGAAAGCTGTGTTGAATTATATGATACACTGAAATTAAAATGAAATCCCAAAGAAATTATCATGCAGTCATGGGTTGATGTGGACTGAGTGATAATAAATAAAGGTTAAAAGGACACAGGCAAGTCCTTTTTTCATGGTTTTACTTTTTCTTCTTCTGTTGTTTGTAAAAAAAATCACTTAGAAGATTAAAAATAATATTTCTTTCCCTATTGATTTTTCTTTTCCACATTGGAAAAAAAGTATTAATATATTTTCTGTGCTTACAATGGCACTAGAATGAATATGGCTCTGCCTCCTCCTTCCTTTGCTTTTCCTTTTGCATCAGCATTGTTGGGAGTGTTGGCTTTCTAATGCCATGTCTAACGGAGGAAAAGGAACTGCAGCAGCACTTTTCTGTAAATGGCAACCAATTGAACTTCCCAGCAAGGGTTTTCATTGCCCAAATCTAGGCTCTTAACCCTCAAACACTACAATTGGACATTTCAGTCCTCCAGATGCCCTTTTCTTTTGGAGAATGTGCACAGGAAGAAATCAACAATGGCTGGGATTCTGTTTGTGACACACACACCACCCAAAAGTCACTGTTGCACAACAGACTTATTCTGCTGATTGTGGTGGGGGTGGTGCAAACACCATGTTTCTCTATGCCATGTTTTAGCAAGTTGTGCACTATGAATTACATATTGTGGTTGCATCTTGTATAATGTGGTGCATTGTGGTTGTGTATTCACTAATTTGCATTGTGCCCCTGCATCCTAGTTTTGCATTGTGAAATTGCACCTAGGTATAGCCCTATGTGCCATGCAATGTTGCTGTTCTGCATTGGGTTTATATAGTGCTCGTGTAATGTAGCTCTGCATCCAAACATTTATGTTATGCTGAAAATATGTTGGGTCACACCCAACGAAGCCAGTGTATGACATTGTCATCTGAACAGTTGCAAATGGTGTCCACATTTTAAAATGCACAGTTATCACAACAATTCATTTAACAATGGCTAAATCTGATTGCTACTTCCACCTGAAGTAGACCCATTTAGTCAATGGAGTGTAATACTTATGAACTGACAAAGATGTCCTTCCTTCAGTGGGTCTGTCTTTGGGTCTAAAGACTGGATTTGTGCAGAAATGTTCCCCCAAAATCTATTGATTTCTGTCATTAGGGTACATTTTTGTCTCAGCCAACATAACATATTGGGACAATACTGTTCCGTGAAAAGTTAATGACATTCTAATGAAGGAAAAGACTGCTTCCACATCCTATGGCACTCCAAGAGCACAGACAAAGAATAAAGTGGCAGTGGGAGGAAACAAAGCCATTAATACAAAATAGAATAATAAAAATGATTCCTCTGTTTTTATACTGTGTGTTTTCACATTCACACAAGTTGTATTGGCATCCAGTTTAGAGATACACATATGCCAAGACAGTGATGGGGATTTCCTCCCATTTAAGCCTACTTAAGACTTCCATCAGCATGTATCATCCTTTTATCATATTTACAGTAATTATCTAATATTATAAGCATTATTAATGTGACTGTAATGAGTCATTAAAAAGAACATTCACTGATTTGTTTATTTATTTAGATGTGTTTTTTTCTGCTAGAAGATCAGCTCAGCTATCTTTGAATCCTCTGGATGAGGGTTTCACCTTGAAATATCAAGGACAAAGAAGTCATTTTCAAATTCTATTTATTCCATTGGCAGAGAGTGCAACTTATTCATCTCTTTGGAGACTGCTTAAAAAACCTCTTCCCCAATATTGTCCCCTTAGTATTCTATTGAAATCAGCAGGGATTAATAACACAATCCTTTGTCTCTACACACAAGAAAATCCCATGAAGTTCAATAAATTAACCACTGTGCAAGAGGGGTACCATTCTAAAAGGGAGTCTCACTGAGTAATAATAATAATCACAATTATGATCTTGAAAACAAGAACTACTACTTTTTTTATATTGCCTTGACTTTCTCCCCAAAGTGGACTATAAAGCTAGTCACAAAGTTATTTGTTCCACCCATTCTTGTCACTGTCACCTTAAGTTGGGACCTCATCACATTAAAGTTTTTCAGTGTCCTTGGACGCTTCCAGGACACTAGGAAGGTGGAGCCTGTCAAAGCCCATCAGACAACACAGGGCTACTTCCACTTGTACTCTGTGCTTCCAGTGTCCTGGTAGCATCCTAAGACGCTGCCCAGTGAACATGGGAGGCTTCTAGTGTTCTCATAGATAAGAATGTTGCGAGGGGGGGACAGGCGGTAATGCTCCCCCGTGGGATGTGTAAGGGGGCGATGTGGACAATGAGGGCCATGGGGTAACAGTTTCCCTCACTACCTACTGTATTCACCACACTGCCTGGTAAATTCCCCCACTATCACCTGCTCTTTGAACCTCAATGTGATGAGGTCCCTAGATGTTTCTGTTCAACAATTCCCTTTCTAAATACTGTTGTGCAACTGACACCGAAGCCCTACCTTATATTGAAAAGCCCACAAACATCAGGTCCTTTGTTCTGCCAGTGCTCTACTACTGGGATTGTAATTCTGCCTTTCACACTTTACTATTGACCTCATCACAAAGCAGCATGTGCCAGTTTAGCCCAGGTCACCCAAGGAACCTGCTGGCTCCCATCGAACAAGAACAGCATGGGTTCATGGGTGAAGGAGGGCAAAGTCGGCACATGTCACTGCTGCTGTAACATGGGAGGCTTCCCATATTGCCATTATAAGAAATGGAGATGAAGCCATGTGATTAATGCTTCCCCCCATGGAATTATCTGGGAGACGAGTCGGGTGATGCGGGGGGGGGGCACCGGGTTCTCCACACCCCTTGACATGGATTGACTCTGGCAACCATGTAACAAGGTTGTAATAGTCCTATGATTGTAGCAGTTATTATAACAATGTAGCTCTCCTGCAGAGGGAGCAGTTTGGGATGTCTACCCAGTACACACACACACCACATTTCCCTGCCCCACTTTTTCTTATTTAGGTCTTTCCTGGAAGGTTGTCATCATTCTTCTCCGCCTTTCATTTACCACTTTTAATTTTTCTGACTCATTCAGTCATTTATATTCGTATTCACTGGTGGAGACTCGCACAATTAATAGATTTATACCTGGTATTCCTATAAAAAGGAGCCCCCGGTGACGCAGTGGGTTAAAGCACTGAGCTGCTGAGCTTGTTGATCGAAAGGTCGCAGGTTCGATTCCGGGGAGCGGCATGAGCTTCCGCTGTCAGCCCTAGCTTCTGCCAACTTAGCAGTTCAAAAACATGCAAATGTGAGTAGATCAATAGGTACCGCTCCAGCGGGAAGATAATGGCGCTCCATGCAGTCATGCCGGTCACATGACCTTGGAGGTGTCTACGGACAATGCTGGCTCTTCGGCTTAGAAATGGAGATGAGCACCACACCCAAGTCAGACATGACTGGACTTAATGTCAGGGGACTACCTTTCCCTATTCCTATAAAACCCTTCTCTACCAAGGGTGTATACTGTGTGTGTGTGTGTGATCAATAAGGTTGGACCTGCATGCTAAAATAACCTGCAAGAGAAACCCAGAAATGAAAGTGACAGAATGCCAATTGTTGTAAGTATCAACTACAACATCAAGAGTCCATTCACCAGCTCATCTTCTAACAGAATATTTACTATCTTCTGACAGCAATATCCATCTGCCTTCTACATAAGGCAAGCAAGCTAGTATCAAAACAGAACAAACAATAAATTTGAATCTGTTATCAATTAAACTGTAATTTTGAAAAAGTCATTGGAGGAACATTTCAGTCTTTCGGGATACTGCCATTCTTGATCAAAGAAACTTCAAAACGTGACAGCACCATAAAACTGCGCAATTGCAATTTCAGTTTTTTCCCCTTTTTGTTCTGAATTGGGCAATGAATGGCCTAAATCCATTTGTTTATTCCAACTACAGTAGACTTACTGAAGAATGGAAACCAGTATGCCAACAGTCAGGCATGTAGTCCATGAGAAGGCCTTACTGGTACATTATTTAAACTGTTATGTTTTTCATATCATGATATGATCACCATGCTCAATATATCCCATATACATGGAGGTATTGGGGTAACAATACAAAAGGTTTGCTAAGGTAGACTCTCTTTCACTCAGACTCAGCCCCCCCCCCCCCCCGAATCAAACTCAGCTCCCCCCAAAACAAAATCCTGGCTATGGGCCTGCCAACAGTGTTTGTGGGACTAGCAAATAATTTTTGGCTGAACATTACTTGATCACCACATATATGTTAGTTAGTTTTGTAATATTATTATCACCACTGCTTTTTAAATGGACACCAGTAAAACAATTATTAACGTTACTATATGAGAATTTCCTTTTGTTTCCATCAGACCTCTCTGTTTACAACTTCATACTATGACTGACCTGTTCATATGTAAAATAGTATTACATTCTATGGGGTGTTAGAAAAAGATGGGCCAAATGTATTTCTATATTTAATGCATTTCTTAGTTTTAAAAGCCCAGCAAGACTCTTCACTGTTGGTGTTTTATTGCAATAGGCTTGCAGCACAATTCTTATGCAAAGATGTATTGTCTTTAAAGGTTTAGGGTTAGGGTCCCAATTTCTTCTGCATGCAGAAATATCCTTCCGCTGACAGAACCCTCTTCTGTGGCTGATCTCTTGGCAAAAGAGCAGGCCAAAGAGCCAAAAAAGGCCAAGATGGAAAAATCAAGCATTGTAAATCCCAAGCTTCTCTAGTCAAGAGAAACACAGAAATGAGACCAACAAATCATTTTCTTAAGTAATTTTCAACATCCCTTATCTATGGGGAATTAAGATTCAGCTCAGCTTCAATCTTTGTCCAATTGGGATTATGCTCTAATATGGTGCTCCTCTGAAAATCTTACCTGATTTGTAAATTGCTGTCTAAGGGCCTCATCACAAAGAACAGGCAAAATGTCTCACTTTGCTGACAAAAGAGAGTAGCAGTGGAGTGAAGCCTCCCATGTTGTGAGGAAAGCATCCAGTGACACTTTCACCCTGGTTGGAGGCAGGGCCTCCGCCAGAAGTGTGGTGGCCAGCATGGGGTTCCATCTATTAGATGGGGTGAAAGTGTCCTAGAACTAAATTCCCCTGTCTGATGAGGTCACCTATGTCCAGAATCTTGTTTATAGTATGTTTATGTATTTTTAGCCAAAATCATGGCATTAACTTAACCAAAAGTATAATATTATATGCTTTTTTCTGGCTCAAAGTTTTATATGAGCAGTTTGCTAGCTGAAAAAGCTGTGCTGCCTTACAATTGGGCACTGACAGCATGGAAATGAACATTTGAAAAGATTTCCAAAACCTCCATTTCACCTTTCATCATGCCCCCCATATACAATTTCCTTCTATAATAAGGCAAGTAGCTTCCATAATAAGGAAAGTAGCATCATATATTGTGGAACGGAAGAAAATTTGGGTCTGTGAGTAGAGCAGCTTCTTGTAAATGCAGGTGAGCCATAAGGATGTACAGTATGTGTGATTAGTTTAATAGTACCCCATATAGCTCCTGATAGGACAGGCACATAAGGTGCTCCGTCATGAGCCTTTGGAAGAAGTGAAAACAGAAATGAGACCTTGGGATTTTTCGATTTCCTAGTGAGAGATGCAGGGAGGGAAGAGGAGCAACAAGTATACGTGTGAATTGCTGAAAACTTCAAAATTTCATGCAAAGAGACTTTCTTATCTTTCTGCCTACACAATGTATGCAATACTTTATTAACATCTTCCACAGTAATCCCAGGAAAACTGAAGAGGGGGGAGAAAGTGTCAGATCAAAAAGGGGAGTTTGAAAGAAGGCGGTTAAGCAGGTTGCTGGGATTCTAATGATTGCTTCCTTCATTCTCTGAGTGTCACACACAACATCTCTAAGCCCGGCGGAGAGCATAAGCCACACAAATAGCCATATTTGTTAACATTCATATGACTCTTTCATTTGAGCTATATTTCCTTGAGTACATCACAATGAAGAGTTTCTTTTAATGGGGATCAACAGGGGAAAAACAACTGTGAGGGACTTCTCTCTCTCTCTTTTTCTCTCTCTCTCTCTCTCTCTTACTAACTCTCCCTCTCTCCCTCTAAACCTTTTACACTGCAGTTGAACAAGCCTCTGGATAAAGACTTTATCCAAAAAAACCCTCTTTAAAGTTATTTCAAATTTCTCTGCAAGGCTTTCAGAAATCTGTTTGTTTGAGGGCAGAATTAGATGTGACCGGCGTTTTATTGTGACATAAAACCATATTTCTTCCCCGGAAGATTAAAAAATAAAATCGGTTAATAAGAAAAGCTGTCAGCAACAGAAAATGGCTGACATAATCCGTTTATCCTCCGAGCAATAAAGATATTGGTCCTTGGGAGTCTATCCTCTCTCTCATGTTATTTCGCCCAAAACATTATCTTCCCAGCATTCTGATGGATTAAGAAGTCATATGGGAGATAGCAGGGAAATGACAGATACAAAAAAATAATATCCTTTCATTTTCCCCTCCTCCCTACTCTCTCTCTTTCTCTCTCCAACCCCTCCTTCCCCTCACCTCTCTTTCTCTCTCTTTTTTTCTGTCCCCTTGGAAAGTGGTGGATCTGTTTATTCCCAGAATTCCAAAGCTTTGTGATAATCCTTATAGTTTAAACCCAAAGTGATGGTGCTAAGTACCATAGCAACTGTGTTGCCTTGTGTACAGCCACAGAAGAGCCACACAATACAGAGAGAAATGTGTGCATCTCCTGTAAAATATATGTGCAATTAAAAACAGCATATCTTAACACTTCGGTTTTACAGCTAGTCCGCTAAAAACCACAATACAAAAGTCTAGAAACAGGGATACAAATAATAGCATGTTTTTTCTTCTAAATTCCATTTTCTTTCCAGACAAGAGTGAATACAGAAGAAAGTGTAGTCTGAATGGTATGTGCAGCTTGCTCAATATTAGATTTATTGGTGCTTGAGAAATAGTGTTTAGGGAGAAAGGTAAGTTGAAAGGGGAAATTTTGCCTTTTGTTGAGAGAACAGTAGGTTCTTTGTACTTTATTTTATTTTTGCGGAGATGAGTTATTGAGTCCCTTCCTAGTCCATAGAAATTACTGGAGTCAACAAGCAGCTTCAGCTCCATTGTGTTTTGGATTATGTGGAAAGTTATGGTTCTGAAGATGGCCTTCACATTTCTAAATTAGTTTAATCCTTTCATTGGCTTACTTTTTTTTTTTATTAAACCAGGAAATCTTAAAATAGGCTATTTAAGACATACAGCTAGCTTAACTGCCACCAGTGAAGAAGAATGGGTAGTAGGCCGGCTATTGTACTAGCAGATCATTCACAATGACCACCATCACCACCATTCATTACAAACTTTCACTTAGGATTGAAACCCAGACCTAACTGATTAAGCAACATCCCCTTTAAGAATCATTTCAAGATTACTCCTATCCTGTTAAATCCATGTTGCAATGGATAAAGTTCTGAGAAATCAACTGGCACCATTAAAACACAAGAGTGAAAATGCCATTGGGGAAGACATTTTCAAAATGGAACACAGGATTAAAGCTAGCATTAAGTATCACAACAGCTTTTAAGGTAGAGCGTGGAATATGTGACTGCCCAGATGTTGGGCCACAGATGTCATCCTTCTTCAGGCTGATAGCAATTGCAGTCCAACAGGCTCTAGAGGGCTACATATTTCCCACACTTGCATTAAGGCTTCAGTGTAAAGATCTAGCCCAGCTAAAAAGCATGCACATTAGCTACAGGCCCTCATTTGCTAGATAACTTGTGAGGAACTGTTTAGATAAGGGTGACCCTAGGTGCTGTTGGACTCTAGTTCTCAGTGCTTCTCACTCTTGGCCATGGTCCCTACAGTCCAGGTACATTTATTACAGCACCTGCAGTCCAACCACATCCTGAGGGTTACATTTTGTCCATTCCTGTTTTCTCTTATCCCCATTGCACACCACAGTAAATTTGCAATTTCAACTACCTGACTCCTTCATCTTCAATGACACACATTTCATTACTCTTCACACCATTCAAACACATACACAGAGAGAAAGATATTAGTTGAGCCTTCTGACATACTGAGCTTCCATAGCCACAAATTTGGAATAGTATTGTGATGGCCATAGAAGGATGCTTACATTAAATAAACTAGATCATTCCTAAGGCACCACAGAATTTCTTAAGAAGTTCTGAAGCAACGCAATCTTCTTATGAGATCTCCTTTGCTTTCTATTTCTGAGATCTGGTGTATGACTAAAATCCAAAATGTCCCCAATATAATAAGTGACATTTGAAGTGAAGTTGATGAGGGTAATGACATCCATATTTCCCCAAAACCAGAACTTATAATCTTCCTAAATGATCCAATTACAAATTTAAACAGAGTATAGTTAACATACAAAAGGTCAACATTAAAATGGAAGTAAATTATCAACAGCATTACATTTTTCTTTCTTTAATTTATATCAATCATTTCCCCAACAGAAGACCCAACACAAATGTACAATTAACAAGACTAAAGAGCAATTTATTAATAGTACAGTCATTCCTCCACATTCGTAATTGTGGATTTGCTTATTCGCAGATTGGAAAAAAAGTATCTCTAGGAACCTCTAGGTCCTCCAGTCTGACTCTTATGATCAACTTACCCCTGTCATGCTGGAGCACCCAGAGATTCCTAGAGAGACATGTCCTAGAAATCTTTAGTCCTGCAATGCAATTCTATGTTCAGTTTTTAGCCGATGTCAACCACAAAATTGTTCTGGCAAACCTAGCAATTCCTAGAGAGGTGTTCTCTCAGGTAAAAACAAGCAATTTCTGTGCCCTCAACCTCAGCAAATGTCAAGGGCTGACTGCTTTTTTAAATGCTGCTTCTTTCAAACTGTTTAATTCTCAAATACGTTGTAGGGTTTTTAATGTCTTTACTCACTGACCAAAGATTAACAAACAGGAATCATCCCAAGAAAGGCAATTCTGAAACCTAGGGTAGGGTTACCATATATTAAAAAGCAAAAAAGGACACATTTATTGATAGACCATTTCAAACTACTGGTAACTATAACAACTCTCACTTTAAATACCCCTGCTGTATGTAAGCTGATGATACTGAAGTTAGGATTGTCCATGTCATCATATTTCCTATTTCTATGTCTGCTCGTAAAAGCTAGACATTGAAGAAAACTGATAGGAAGAAATTCAACTAATTTGAAATGTGACGGAGAAGAGTATAAAACCATAAAGCCATAATGGCTATTGTAGACTGCTAAAAGACAGATATAAAATGGGTCATAGAGTAAATCAAACCTGAAGCTAAGACAACAAAACTGAAATCATATTTTTGGCTCACCGTGAGAAGGCATGATTCACTAGAAAAGACAATTATGCTTGATAAAATAGAAGGCAATAGAAAAAGAGAGAAACTGCATTACAGATGGATAGACTCAATCTACACTGGGCATTTAATGCAGCTTGAAGTTGGCTTCACACGGCGGCAGCTGCAAAACACACACACCAAAGTACATTGCAGTACAAATTAAAAGGTTTAAAGAGAGCATCACACTAAGTTGAGGGAAAGTCTGAGTTAAACCCCTTAATGTACTTCAGCAAGCTTTAAATCTAAACCACATCGCATGGCGAAATCGGCTCTGCAGAATGTGAAGCAATTTATAGATGCCCAACCGCACTGGAGCAGTGTTTTAAAATTTGGAGCACAGAGTGGGGAGAGCTGCTGAAAAACACCTCAAAAGCATAGTTGGGCAGCAGAAGGCTAATTGACCTCCTAGGATAATGGATTATGGATAACCTCCACTGCTAACTGTCACCCCTCCCCCAATGCCTATTATGTTTGGGTAGGACTGGTGAGCTCGTCATCCTGAAATGGAAAAAAATTGCAGATTCTTGAACCAATTTGGGGCCACCTTCTGTGGTTAATGTAATCACCATCTGACCTCAAATCTGTTCCAGACATGTCAATCTAATCATTCACACATCAAAACCATTTTCTTCAAACTGGTTCCAAATTGACCAAAGTAGCCAGTGTAGATGTTCCCAGGACAGCCACAGCCCTGAGTCTGCAAGGCCGTTCATAACAAGGTGACTTGGAGGTTTCCCATTCATAGGATTTCCATAAGGCCAAAGTTGACCTCAAAGCACTTATACAGTGGAATTAATTGCTACTAGAAATTAACTGCATTTAAATAACAACATGCATCCATTCTAAAATAGTATCCTTTTAAATTATTTGTTTGCCTGCAGTTTTTGTATTACCAAATAGTTCCCTAGGATCTGTTTTGGCTGTAACTTATTATGGAGCTTTGTGCTATTAGAATATGAAAGGATTAAACATTGTTATTATAGAATGTCATATTTCTTCATGCATTAATTGCATAATGCAATCAACAAACAGCTTCCTTTACAAAATAGCACCAGTCTATTGTGTGCCACTTGTGTGTGTGTTACACTTGCTATCAAAACATGGCGAATCTACATGTGAACATTGGAGCAGGCTAGCCTGGCTCATTCACATCCATAATTCTATAACTATCTTTACATAAGAGGGAATCAGCCTAAATAGATCTTCCTCTATATGCTATATGTGGATACTCTCCATACAATCAGGAATCAAAAGAAAACAGCCACTCACACACAAACAAACATAAAGTGCCTGTCACATGGAGTGCATCCACCTGTAGCTGGAATTTTATTAATGCCAACAGATCTACACATTAGGAGAGTGAAAAATGGAGATGGAGTGGTGCAGAAGTACATGGCTCATTCTCTTCACATGTGGATAGAACATACTTGGAGCAAGTCTACACTGGCATGAAACTGCAGATTCACTATGAATTGACTACTGGATGTCCTCGTGGGTATCTTGGATTATCCTGGGTTAAATCAACGTTGCCTCGCTTTAGGCAAAGTTGAAGGATACTCAGAAGTTTGCTTGAAATTCTGGAGTATCCTGCGGCTTTGAGATTGTATGGATAACTGGATTGTGCCCAATTTGGACCAATTCACTATCCACATGGTATGCTGTCACCATCACACTTTCCCTGCACTCATCAGCACAAGGATAAAGTGATGGATGGACCATGCCCATGTCCCCACTGTCGCCACTCCCAGGTAGCTACAGAGTCCCTCCTTCAAAGCCCCTTTGATGATGTCAGAGTGGGCTGTCTGTAACCAAGAGCTTGCACAGAGCTCTGTGATCAGCTGTGAGCAGTGAAGACAACATGGAAGGTGGGGGGTCATTGTGGTCTTGGCCCAGCTAGACAACGTGGATGCCAACCTTGCACCTCAGCGGATTCAGAAGGGTGCATGTGACCAGTAGAGCTTCACCCTTGTTTAACAATAGCATAAGGCTTAAATCTTGTTATTGCCTGCATATTACAAATTGCTTTTCTACCTACCTATGAGCCCCATCACCAAAGTTTACCACATGCCCCCATTTTAAGAGAAATATCTGATGCATGATATCAGGCAACAAGTTGGCTTCAATTTGGATTTCCCTCCAGGGTTTTATGAATAATTTAAATTGTGCATATATTGCACCAACCAGGGCAGTACTAAGGCCACACAAGCCCACTAGAGGCATAAGAGGATTTACCATCAAAAGATTTATATCATGTGTCCTCTCAAGTCTTATGTTTTCCCCAAAATAGTAGCATTAAAGCAACTGAATAAAGATAAACATCCATCCTTAGGAGATTCTTTCAACCCAGAAGAGGGCAGAAACTTGGAAATATCTTATTCCTTGCTCCCATATAACAGTTTCTTGTAGCCATGAAGGACAAACTCTTCACTGAGTTACAAAATGTTGAGTTCCCTGAAGAAAGCCTCAGCATAGCTGCGTTATCGGCACTAGTGATGTGTCAAAACTGTTACCGCTCTGGTAAAAAAGTGAATGGGAGCCAGGGGTAGGTATGTCAAACAGCTAATGGAGTACTCTGGTCTTCAGTCAGCAAATGCTGAAAGTCCACTGAGGTTACCTTGTGAAAAACCACCAATCAGCAATTCAGTTCAAAGTGATTTACAGAGTTCATTCTATGATTTTGCTACACAACGAAAGCTCTTCTGTTTTCTTTTTCAACTTTTCAGTGACATTGGTTTTTGTTAGTTTGCTTGTTTGATTGCTTTGCTATTTATTTATTTATTTATTTATTTATTTATTTATTTATTTGCTTGCTTGTTGCCTTTCTTACAATGGAATCAAGAAAGCATGTATCCTGACAACCACCCTTTCATGTTGGTTAGATTTTTGCTCTTATGGAATATTTGTAATTTAATGGTTCATCTCAAAGAACTGTCAAACAGCAGAGATTTACCCTTTCTTTGCATACAGACCCCCACAAAATCCTAATTTTTTGTATATATGGGTCTGAACAGTGAAAAACAAAAAAGGAGGATGAATATATTTTTCTGAATCTTGGAAGCATAATTTCTTCTAAATTAGTTAATTAATTTGGAAGAAAGTGGGATCTTTCTCAGAGTATATCAATACTATGTAATCTGATGAATTTGTCATTTGCTGAGACTTAACATTCACTGCTAGTAATTTGCAGTGTACTACAGCACTAGACTACAACAGCAGAGCTTCTTAAGAGAGCCTTCGAAGTTCTCATCTACTTGGCTACTAATCTGAGACAAATCCAAAGGAGGAATGCTGTGGATTTCCTCAGGAGGAAGCCACATAAATTATTCCCACTCCATGCCTCATCAAGTCTGGACTCAGTGGGGCAGAGTCCAGATGCCTGGCCAAGCTAAGACCACTTCCACCTTGCTGGATATGGAGCCTGCGGTGGCGCAGTGGGTTAAATCCCTGTGCTGGCAGGACTGAAGACTGACAGGTCGCAGGTTCGAGTCCGGGAGAGGCGGATGAGCTCCCTCTATCAACTCCAGCTCCTCATGCGGGGACATGAGAGAAGTCTTCCACAAGGATGATAAAAACATCAAATCATCCGGGCGTCCCCTGGGCAACGACCTTACAGACAGCCAATTCTCTCACATCAGAAGCGACTTGCAGTTTCTCAAGTCGCTCCTGACATGACAAAAAAAAAAAACCTTGCTGGATCATAAGTTTATTATCTGTGTCACCTCTGCCACTGTCAGATGGCCATAGAGCTCCATGGGAACTCCTGGCCATTGCAGCCTTCCTGTATTGGTGTCAGCAGAGACACCTGTATCACCAAGAAGAAAAATGGACCCAATCCCATGTCCATCAGCTATTCGTGTGGGTGCTTTTGCCAATGGCAGCAAGGGGCATTCACAATAATCAGGAGCTCTCATTGAGCTTTGAAGATTTGGCAATTTATGTTATTTATTTACAGTATTTATATTCCATCCTTCTCACCCCGAAGGGTACTCAGGGCAGTTCACAAAATGCATATATGGCAAACATTCAATGTCAATTATACAATGACAAGACAGACAACAGATAGAGGTATATGAGGGCTTTTCCCATCTTTTGGCCCTAGTTTTAAATGTGTCATGATGTATTGTTTTGATATTTTAGTGTTATTGCTTTAATGTTTATTGGTTTGCTTTATGAGTTTTATTGTTGTATTTGTTATGCTGTTGTTTTATTGAGGGCCTTGGCCTTTGTAAGCCGCAGCGAGTCCTTCGGGAGAGGTTAGCGGGGTACAAATAAAGTTAATAATAATAATAATAAGGCTGTGGTCGGTTCTGGCCATGGAGCTTTCTTGCTGAAGAGCTTTCTTTGTAAACATCCTCCTTTTTCTGATCAAACTCCATACCTAAAATACCTTCCCACTTTAATGGGGTTCCTATTTATCTACTCATGTTTGTTTTTGAACTGCTAGATAGGCAGAAACTGGGCTCAAGATCAGATCCTCACCCTGACCCAGGCTTCAAACTGTCAACCTTCCAGTTGGCAAGATTTACTGCATCTTGGTGATTAACCTGCTGTGCTAAAGCCTGGCAATGGCAATGGCAACAATATGAGCCTAATTGATCGCCATTTGATCAACTATTGGAAAGTGGCTTAACATCTATGAACACTTTGATTTACAGATTGGGACTACCAGTAGGATTCAGGCAATACTATCTTCCTAACTACAAATACCCTGGCTAAAATTATTCGTCCAAACCAGGGCCAGACCTAATACCAACCAAAGTGAACCAACCATTTGTAGGTGAGGTCATAACTAGCCTATAAATAACAACCAATATTTTCCTACTCACTGTTTCCAATTCCATATGTAGAATTATCTGTTTAGGCTTTAGTACCTTGGCCCTTTCTATGAGAGAAATGGTAATGTGGAGGATATACAAGGTGGGCTCTACATTCTCGAAACTATCCTACTGTCCTTAGAAGCTGAATAAGAGATACCTCTTTGGCCATGCTGTCTAAAATTAAACTGCTAGACTGGTTCACTTTTGTACTTGTAATGGAGCAAAGCCTTGGACAACCATCTAGACTTGTGTTTGTGTGCACTGTATAAAGTATGTAATTTTTATTAATTTTCTTTGTGAAAGAAGCAATTGATCATTTTAGTTATTCTGTCCTTAGTATAAGAAATCATTTTCAAACATAATACAAGATTTGAATCCTATTTGCAATTCAAGGTTTAGTCTTCACAAAATGTTCACAGGATTGTTTTGCACAGGAAACAGATTATTATGGCTGCTGTTAACTGTTATCACAATTTATACAGAAAGGGGTGTTTTCTACATAGAAAATGTTGTTCTCTGTGCAGATTAGCCACATGCTGAAAATTTCAATAATTCCAGGATCTTTCTTGTCAGGATTCCCTTACCCTAAAAAAACTTAGTTTTGACATTCTAAAAAAAAAAAACACCTCTTAATATTATTTCCACTGCTACACGATATTCTCTACTATGGCTCCCCATGATGTCGTACTCCAAGATCTTGTCTTTTCCACTACCTGCTACTTAGTTCTTTCAGTTCATCACAATGAAGATTAAATCCAGGGCTTTGTACCTATCCTGCATCATTCCCTTTCCAGTTCAAATCTGATAGTTTAAGAGATATTGTTTAAAACTTGAACAATAAAAAAGCTGCATTTTTAATTGTAGGACGCCCAGAGTCCTTTGGTCAGTATGGCTGCTGGGCCAGCCATTCCAGTGTTGGGATTCTAGGAATTCTAGCCCATAAAGGTAACTTTTCCAACTCGTCTTCAAAGTATAGATTCAAATTTAGGAGGCTACGGCTGCATTTTTAGAGACCTAAGGCCCTGTCCATGCTAGGCTTCTTCTTGATCTAAATTAATTCTTTTAACTGATAGATCAGTTGTATTGATGTAAACCAATTTAACTTTCAAGTTAAATTAGCTGATCTAAGATGATTGTGTAATCCCCCTTTTTTTCTTCATGTGTACATGTTAGATTTTCAGATCCAAAAATATTGTCTATAAAAATAGCATATATATTTCTTTTTAGAGATTATTTTAACTCTTCCTGTCCCTGCACATTTAGGGTTAGAAGTAGAAGTTTCATTTGAGTAGACCTTATCCAAAATGCTTGGAACCAGAAGTGTTTTTATGTCCTTTATATTTTTGACTTTGGAATAACTATTTGGTTAAGTGTACATTAGGAAGAACTTCCTGACGGCAGAAACTGTTCAACAGCGTGGTACACTGCATTGAAAAGTGAAGAAATCTCTTTCTTTGTGGGTCTTTAAACAGGAACTGGGTGCCCATTTGTCAGGAGTATTTTTTATTATGTATTTCTGCATGGCAGAACAGGGTCAGGCTGGATAGCCCTTGGGATATTTTCCAACTCTGTGATTCTATAATCTTCCTAAAATTGGAAGACCTAAAGATGGTGGGGCACACACTAGTAACCTCAAGGTTGAACTTTACATTGGGTTACCTCTGTACCAAGTAAAGAAACTCCAATTACTGCAAAACGTGGCAGCCAGATTGTTTACAGAAGCATCTAGGAGTCCGCATATCTCACCAATATGAAAGTCCCTTACTGGTTGCCAATCAGTTAGTGTTTTGGCCAATTATACTTTATAAAGCTGTTTAGGAAAGAGCTACTCTAAAATGTGGGAGAAGGAGAGATCCTAGCTACATTCAGTAGTTTGCTTTGGCGTAAGTTTACAGGAAAGGGGAAGATTCTATCCTCCCCTCTTCTCTGCTACTCCTTGCTGAGATAGTTGAGTACAAACTTCTTTTACACTGTTCAATTTGCAATTAATTAAGCAATTACAGTAAACCAAGGACAATCAAAATGGGAAAAGGCGAGAACAACTGGAACACTTCAAAAAAGAGCTGAAAAAGTCCAATGATTGAGGATTGCTCAGGATTGTCCCCATCAAATCTGGATGGTTGGAAGGTATGGGAAAAGTAAAACACAAAATGGCAATGAGGCATGTCCTGCCACCCTCCAGAGTCACACAGCCCTTCCACACAGACCCTAACATCCAAGAGAAACCAGGATAAGAGGAGGGGTTGCAAGATGACATTTGCTGAAAATGTGCGCTGAATCTCATCAGTGGATGCAAAACACTGGATTTTAAAGATGAACTTAAAATCCAAGATCAGCAGAAAAATGTTCATATTCACATCACTGTATATCCCTGCACTCAAGAAAAATACTTCGTTACAATACACTGGTGTGGACTGTTCCAGCTCAAAATTCTGAAATAACAGATGAGGGCTGTAAACAGATGGAGCCACAGACACACAGGTAGCTAAATGGAAGCACAAACGAAAAGCAATTCCCATGAGAATGCTCTGCAATCATTTCTTTGTTTTCATATTTATGAAATTAAACAGAGCATGAGTTACACAGTGGGCACCAACATGGCAGACAAGTTACACTAAAGGGAAGCAGGCTTCAAGAGGGCAAATGTAAAGGCAGCAGGGGGGTGAGGGGAAATATTGTCAAGAAATATGTGTATATCTGTATCAGCGCTTATGAGGTCCAGCGCATTTTGGAGCATTAATAAAAAAATTAAAAGAAAACTTCCACCGAATGCCCCTTGTCTGTTTTGCAGATTTCTAAAATCCACTACAAAGAAACCTTTCAGGACGCCGGGGAACTATTTGCCAGGAGTGACAGCTCCATGTTTCGACTTGCTTCCAGGTACTGCAATTTTTAAATCAATTTCTTTGTCCTTCATTATGAGGTTGTCTGGAAGAGCCCTCAGTGGAGCCAAGAATAGTCCACTGTGAAGCCCTGCAATGTGTCCTCCTGTGCTCTGTAAGCTAAGATCCTTCAAACATATTGGCACGTATCCCTCTCCCTTTGAAAGTCACGAGTCTAGTTTAGACTCAGTATTTTCCCATACCTACTATCCTTCTGGTCCGTATGTAAACACAAGGAGAGGATGGTGCAGAGAAAGAGAAACAAGTCTAGCACACACAGGAAAGACAGAGGGATAAACAGGATAACAGGAGCCATGAAAATATGCCAACCACTGCTGTCATTGGCCTAAATGCAGATAGGTATTGTGCAGAAAACAAAGATTGCTTGTACTTTGTAGATAAAGACGGGTTTTGTTACAAAGTGCTTTGTATGGAATTGGGTCACAGTAGAATATGAGCCAACTCCTCCTCTTTCCCTCCCTCCTCCCTCCTCCCAATACCCCCCTCATGTGACTATCCTTTGAATCTACAGCCAAATCTCAAGAGGGACTGAGTAGAAACTGCTGCAGCTTTTCCAGTTTTCCTGGCTGATGTTTGCTCTTAATTATTGGGATGACACTTGTAGCTTTCTAGAATTCTACTGTACTGAACAAGACAGGCTAGTATTTGCACTCTTGGTGATGTGTTTAATCCATGCCTTGCCAAGGAAGGGGAACCTTCAACATGAGCACACCTTTTGAATGTCTTGTGCAAAGCTCAATAGTGACCAAACTCTCACTTTTGTAGCATGGTCAGCACCTCTGTTCGCTCATATAGGTATTATGTTATATTGTGAGGCATACAGAACTCCTAAAACTCCCCCAACAATTGATTTTTTAAAAGTAAAATGGAAATGTTACTTGTTACATAAACCTATTGTGTGATTTCAGCTCTGCTAAAATCATGGTTTTTGGGGTCCAGGGTGCCAAGCTTCCAAAAGATTAGATAAGCCTCAGGTGGGCAAAATCAGAGGCTTTATTCTCAATGGCCAGAGAGGATGTCAGTGGAGATAACATTCCAAATAATGGACACTCCTAAATGTAAACATGCAGACATATTTATAGCACTTTGACAGCAGTTTCAAAGAAAGGATTTCTGATGCTCTGAGTGTCAATTTTTCCAGGTCGTGGCAGGCTAGAATCTGCAGGCTGGTTGGCTGGGATGCGCTGTCTGTCATTGCTGATTAGTCTCCAAGTTTGGAGGAAAATTTAATAAATTGTCAGTTTGAAGTTTTGCTCAGTTTGAAGTTTTGTGGCCATTGCTGGTTCTACCTCTCATGGGGTGTGTGAAGGGAATTATATGGGTGGTTTTGAGGTAATGGATGCTAATGATGGTAATTTCCCCAGTCTGAAGAGGACAATGATATGCGCTGGTGAAACCATGGGTAGCAATGGGTGTTAGCCAGCCTGAATGGGTTCCCAGGAGGAGGCTAAAGGAGGTTTGGGGGCAACTTCTGAGAGCTTTGGTTTGGTTCCATTGTTAGGTCTGTGGGGTCATTGTGAGGGGATTATGGTAATGGTGAGGTAATCTCCTGAAGTCCTAGGTGTGGTGGTGGAATTCCAGTGAAATTCATGAATGTGGCTTGCTATTTTTCCAAATGGACCCAAGTCGAATAATTCATAATTTCGGGGTCTAATGTTTAATAACATACCCATTAAATATTTTGTTTCAAATCACTGTCTTGTTTTTGAGCTGTAACTTTGCTGTCTTATTGCAAAAAAAGTAATGAGTTACAGGGAATGATGTTACTTGTAACTCATTTCCAAGATCTGGTTCTGTTTTCATTGCTAAAGGTATGACCCAGCTGTCAGTCCAGGTTGCTTCAGGATATGGAATAGAGCCAGGGGTGGGGGAGAGTTCATTATTTGCCTCAGGCAACAAAATGCCTTGCGACACTCTCACTTCAAGTTTATTTGTATGTGTGTGCATTTACCTGCAAGTCACCATTGACTGGAGCTCCCGGTGGCACAATAGGTTAAATCCTTGTGCTAGCAGGACTGCTGACTGAAAGGTCAGTGGTTTGAATCGGGGGAGCAGGGGGAGTTCCTGTCCGCCAGCTCCAGCTTCTCATCCGGGGACATGAGATAAACCTTCCACAGGGTGGTAAAACATCCAGACATCCCCTGCAGATGGCCAATTCTTCTTGCAGATGGCCAATTCTCTCACACCAGAAGTGACTTGTAGTTTCTCAAGCCACTCCTGACATGGAAAAAAACCTGTTGACTTATAGCATTCCCATTAATTTCATAGTGTTTCCTAGGCAAGGAATATTCAGAGGTGATTTTGCCAATTCTTCTGAATCCTATAGCAACTGGTATTCATTGGCGATCTGACATCCATGTCTGACATCCTATCTAGTTCTTAGCATCTCAGACTAGATAGGACATTACCTTAGGGTATTACATGATTTATTTTTTTTAGCAGAGTTCGCAGGTTCAAACTAGTCTTCCAAATCATGCCTTTGCAATGCAGGAGGACTGATAGTCTACGTTGGCAACTGGATCACATTCATATAGAGAGAAGTATTTGACTATTTGTATCTGTAGCACAGCCTTTTATGCTGACCATTCAGAGCACTGTACACAAGAATATTTCTGACAAAACTATTGCTTGGGCAGATGGACCCAGATGATAGGGAGAAAATAAAGTTCTTGTTGAACAATAGTGATAAATAGGTCATGTATACAGAGAGTATGTTTCCAGCATCCAATGTAGGAGAGAATGGAGAGAGAGAAATTACCTTCCTCCAAGTAAAATGGGAAATTGCCATGCTGAAATATTTCCCAGATGGATCAGTAGATGTGGATTCCACACACATATCAAGTGGGTTTTGCATTGTTTTAAATGAATTTTCCCTATTGTTTTCATTTGATAGTGGTTCTCTCTCTTTGGTTGCTGAACAATAATTGCTTTGATTGATGGGTGGTTGACGTTGCTTCCTCCCAGCTATTCAGACATTGTTTAATTATACCTGCGCTGAGCCATTCTTGGGAAGCACACATTTGCCAGGGGGGATATGCTAATAGAGATACCTGTTAGATGAGGTGTGACGTCCCATTTCTTTTATTTTAGTTAAGAACTTCAAAACCAGCAGCATATCCAGATGATGTTTTAACTAAAGTGATTTGCATTGCTCAAATATCTACCAAAACACCAGTACTATGTGCATGTATGCATGCAGAATTGTGTGTGCATGTCTCTGTGTGTGCCATAAAATCACCTACATACCCTAAAGGCACCACACCAGAAAGCTAAGGGTGCATCTCCAAACTAGAATGATTACAGTTTGACACCACTTTAATTTCCATTGCTCAATCCTATGAAATTGTGGGTGCTGTAGGCAGCACTATTTGGCAGAGAATGCTAAAGACCTTGTAAAACAACAACTCCAATGATTCCCAGTTTTACTCACCTGCTCCCACTTCCCCCCTTCATTCTTGGTTTACATCTATTGAGTTCAAAGAGCAAAAGTACTCAGGTAACTCAGCAGGGAAGAGAGATGAAAAGGGGCATAATTTTGTCCTTTCCAGGAGGTTCAGGCAAAAGTAAGCTGTTTTACCCTCCCCTTGCTTGTGTGTTCTTCCTCGTTGATAACTTTTGCCATCTTGACCACACTCTGATATTGCTAAGCCATATTTGTCCCAATTTCCATATGTGAAATGTTGGAGGTTATGGAAGGATGGGGGCGAACAGGTAATCTCTCCCAAAACCTCCAACATGCCACAGATGAAAATTGGAACACATCCTTATGCTTCAACCAATAAAGTACATATTCATCAGTACCTTTCAGTTACACATTTGCATACTGGCACTCCTTGAGTTACAAACATCTGACTTTCAAACAACTCATAGTTACAAACAGGAATGAGACAATAGGAAGTGAGAGAAATCTTTCCCTAGGAATGAAAATTCACTTCTGAAAGAGTTATCATGGGGAAAAGGTGTTTCCACTGAAACTTTATCACCAATCCTTGTTTCCACAACAAGCCATTTTTTTTCAAAATCCAATTACCACAGGGACAGAAAGTGAGGTGAAATCGTCTGAACAGGGGCACAGACAGCAAAACAAATACCACAGGGATGTTAGGCCTTCCCTATGCTACCCAAAGCTAAAAAAGATATATTTTGGCTTGCATTATACCCATACTGACTTACAAACAAATTCAACTTAAGAGCAAACCTACAGAACCGAACTTATTTGTAATTTGGGGACTGTCTTTATGGCTAATGTGATGCTAGCCTATGTTCCCTGTCCTTTTTTTCATGGGGGCTTTCTAATCTCATCACTCTGCCTTCCAGAAATGTGATACCTAAGGAGCATAGAATCAAGGGATATAAGGACTTGCTGTTTGTCTATAATTGTTTGACTTCACCAAAGCAACATTCATTAACACCCATTTATAGGGGGACTGTGTTTCTCTGAAAGGACAAACAATGCAAATTTGTTTCGTGTCACTTCTGGCAAATTGTATCCCCCAATATAGAGTTTTGAAAAGTTACATTTGGGGACCAAACTTTGGAATTTCTCAGGCAGTGTGGCTGGTTGGCCAGGTAGGCTAAAGGAATTCTAGAAGTTGTAGTTCAAGGCTAAAAACCACCTGCTAGTCTAATAAAAGTAGACCCTTTAAATCAGTGGCCTTTCCATAAGTATTGGCCTAACATTCAGCAACTGATTGAGTAGTTCTACTTTAGCTGAGACTAACAATTGGAATTTAGTATTGTAAAAAAGTAATAATAATAATAATAATAATAAGTAATAACTTTATTTTTGTCTCCACTTCTCCTCATGGCTTGAGGCAGGTCACAGAACAATTAAAACACATAAACACTGCAAAAACACCAGATATATACATATTAAAGCGTACCTCTATAAAAGCTACACACCAAAACGTATCTCTATAAAATGCATATTAAAATACACAAAATCGAGATTAAACAAAGAACATGCATTTAAAATTCATGATTTCATATTGTCTGGGTAGCCCTGTCAGAAGAGATAGCTTTTTACATGGTTTTTAAATTCCGACAGCTTATTTGCCCATTGAAGTTTTTCTGGCAGGTGATTTCACAATTTTGCAGCAGCCAATGAAAAGATTCTCTGGGTGATGGTCGCCAGTCAGGTGGCCTTGGAACATATCAACTGTGATAAGGGAGGGAAAACTGTATTATAGGAGTTTGTTTTATATGTTTCTGTTATTCCTAGGCATCAAGTAGCAGAAACCATACACTGAGGCCGAGGTGTTTTTGTGGAGTCCAGGATACTAGACAAAGGTGATACAGGCAGGCAGCCCACTAGCTGTGAAAACCAATTCTCCTGATACCCCCCAGTCACTGGCCATTTTGCCATAGGGTTGAGTGCTGCCCAACATTGTATGACAGCCATTATCTCAGGTGAGGAAGTACTGAACAGCTCTTTAAAATATAGATTCACTATAGATTCATTATGCTAGTCTAACGCCCCAAGAGAATTCCACCTAATTTTGTCTCTCTCCCTCCAAAAAACCATTATTCCCTGCTATAAATGTACTTTTATGTGCGGATACAGCTGAAAGAAAAACAAAACAGACTGTCTGCCGATCCTAATTTCTTCAAAAATGTATATTTCGATATGGATGTGCTTGATTAAATTATTTGTTTCTGCAGGGGAAAATAAATAACTTAATCAATTTCTCCTCACTGCAAGCACACCTTTTATTACTTCACAGTTTTCAAAGGTGCCATCACAAGGGGGGGGGGGGCTTTCAGTCTCCACAGCAGTTGTACTTTCTTTGTGGTCTCCCACTATAGTAGCCAATGCAGAGGGAGGGGAGCAGCTGGGATGAAGGGTACAGCTTTGAGAGGAGATTTGATGCTGGCATAGACCAGCATAGTGATCCTTGTTGGAAGGCAGGCCTTCTACTAACTTCTATGGCAGAGGTGTCAAACTTGTGGCCTCTAGATGTTTGGACCTCTAACTTCCAGAAGCCTTTGCCAACTTGTCCATTGGCCAGGAATTCTGGTAGCTGAAGTCCAAAACACCTGGAGAGCCAAAAGTTTGACAGCACTGTTCTATGGCATGGCAGAAGGGTGGAGGATGGCCTGTTAGGAGTCTCATTGTCCGCTATACTCTGTTCAACATACTCTGTTTCTAAGATCTCCCAAAGGTTCTCCAAGACTGATTTTCTCATTGTTCACCAGCCAGGAACCTCTTTGCCAGCCAGGAATCTCATTTTCAAAACAGGTCAGTCTTAACACTTGCCAGAGTACAAGGTTTTACAAGGGGAAGACACCTGTTTTGGCAAAACGAATCTCCACAGTTGTCCTCAGTGCATGGGCCATTAAAAATGTAGCTCAAACAAGAGATACGCCAATATTAACACATCAAAGGGCATATCTCTCACCCATAAGTCCACGAAATTGCTAAGCACCAGGCCAGCTGTACCAAGTATGGGAAACATGTGGTCCTCCAGATGTTGCCATTGAGCAACCATAGGTAGCATAGCACATATTAAGCAATGATGGGAGTTGTGATTTAACCATATCTTGACAGCCAAAGCTTCCCCACCCTGAAGCAAAGCAAATTTGGCCTGTTATCAATTTTCCTTCTTACAAAAACAAGATAAGGATGTATCCTGTCTCAACATCTCTTGTACACAACCACACATACACACACAAAGATCATACTTCATGGGAGATATCGCACACATACTGCTTTCCTGATGCTTTTTCAAAAGCCTAAGGAACCCGCTCTATCTATATTCCGTACAAGGTTTTCACTTGGGGAAGGGGGAAAAAAACACCAGGGTGAGCGGCATAATTTTAAAATCAAAGAAATTCATTTCAGTAGTAAAAGGTTAACAGCCTTTAGGAGGAACACTTTTTAATCACTCTCGTCTAGACTCTATCACTCGAATCACCCTCAGCAGGAGTGAAATATGGCTAAACCCCCATCACCAAACAGCACCTAAAGACTGTTGTATTTAATCATGTCTGTGCACTAGTTATGGATTTTCATTATGATTCCCGATGCTGTTGCGCTGCGTAAAATATTAATATCCATAGTAATGATGCATGAAGCTTGGAGTGTAATTTCTTCACTCTTCTTGTCTGATATTAAATTGTTACCACTTTATCATTTGTGTAGAACTGCACGTTTCAATTAATCTTTCTGTATCAGCAGCCCTGATTAATATAGATCATGATTCATAAGCTTATCGTCACTATAGTTTTAACAGATCATTTATAAAGATCTTAAATTTCAGGGCCTGGGAGGCAAAGCCATTCTGTCCAAGGTTTTTCTTCCTTCCTGTTCCAGCAGGTTGCTCTATTCTCTTTCTTTCACACAATTAATTTCGGGAAAGAAAATTAGCCAGATAAAAATGGAACTCTGCCTTGATACAGCTCTATTCAAAGGCCTGCCTGAAGTTCTCTCCCATTTGCATTGAAGGCATCCATGTTTTGGGGCATAACACAGCCATGGCACCAGCTCTGAAAGAAATTCTGTTAACTTATGGCTATTGAAACATTTCAAGTCTTCTTCTGGATAGTTGCCACAGTCGTTCCAGCGTTGAGCTACACCATTTCTCATATATGCTTAATATATAGAAATTTGGATTCATGGTGCAACTAAATTAATGATCTGGCCAAAATGACCTCCTTTACCATAGAAACATCTACTCCTTAAATGAGCATGCCCAGAGCTCTTGCCTGACTGTCTAGACCAGGAGTCCTCAAACTAAGGCCCAAGGGCGAGATACAGCCCTCCAAGGTCATTTACCCAGCCCTCGCTCAAGGTCAACCTAAGTCTGAAACAACTTGAAAGCACACTACAACAATCCTATCTCATTAGCCAAAAGCAGGCCCACACTTCCCATTGAAATACTAATAAGTTTATACCTGTTAAAATTGTTCTGTATTTATTGTATTGTTTTTAAGTGTTTTTGCACTACAAATAAGATATGTGCAGTGTGCATAAGAATTCATTCATATATTTTTTTCAAATTACAATCCGGCCCTCCAACAGGTTGAGGGACTGTGATCTGGCCCTCTGTTTAAAAGGTTTGAGGACCCCTGGTCTAGACCTTCAGAGATGAAGCCCCCCAACTCCAGCAATTTCTGGTGAGATGGATTTTACAGATCCATTTTAATCTGGTCTCAGTCCTGGTTATGGGGTGGGGATGGCCTTGACACCCTGTAGATTACTTACATGGGGAACTTGACAGAGGTAATACATGTCTGTGGGTTCTTCTGGAACCTTTAACATCTTTCAATACCATCAAATGTGGTATCCTCCTGGGCTGCTTCTTTCTTGGATGGGACTTGTGAACATGTTTTACAGTGGTTCCAGTCCTTCTTGGAAGGGCAAACTCCAAATGAACTGCTGAGAAAGTCCTGTTTGACACACTGAATGTTGGTATTTTGGGTCCCTTGGAGTTCCCTTTTTTCTCTCTCATGCTGCTAAACATCTACATGAATCCTCTGTGAGGGTTTGGGGTTTTGATGTCACCAATATGATGATACCCAACCCTATCTCTCCTTTCCATCTGATTTCCAAGGAAGCTATGCTGATCTGAACCATTGTCTGTTCTCAGTAACAGACAGGATAAGAGCAAACAAACTGAAGCTTTATCTACATCAGGTTACTTGAAAGGCAGATCAAGGTATAGTTTCTACCTAAGCTGGATGCAGTTACACTTCCCCTAAATTCTCAGGCTCCCAGTTGACATGCTGTCCTGGACTTAATGCTGACCCTCAATGCCCAGATTTCAAATGTGGCCAGGAATACATTTGTACACTAAAATTAGTGTACCACCTCAATTCCTTAAGGCACCAGATATTGCCATAGTGACAAGTGCCTTGAGTGCATCCCTTTTGGATCACTGTAACACAATGCATGTGAAACTACCTTGGAAACTACTTGGAAAACTCAAATGCTGTAGCCAGAATGTGGACTGGGTCCAGTTACTATCAGTATATAATTCCCTTGTTACAAAAGTTTCACTGGCTACCAATTTGTTTCTGGGTAAAGTGCTGGTCAGGAAACCCATAATATCTGAAAGACTATATCGCCTCTACAAATTGTTTAACATTTGTATGTCTTTTAAAGGATTTTAAATTGTTCAGTGCATGGCTTTTTAACCGTCTTTACATTTTTATTGTTAAGGTTTTTTAACTGATCATCTTGGGAGCAAGGCGGCATACAATTGAATGAAATGAAACAAAATGAAATTTCATGGGATAGCATCTTTTCTGTAGTGGCATCTAGTGGTTTAGTTTGGTATTTTAAAACTATCATTTTAATGCTTTTTATAGGGTCAAGTTCTTTTTAGATGGTGTTGTTTGTTACTTCAGAATTTTGAGTAGTTTCTTTCCAAGGTAATCAATTTCTGTTCCTCACTGCAATGTTTCAAAAGTAAAACATTCTTGTTACTCGTTGCAATGTTTGAAATGTAACTTGCTATGCCATTCAGGACATTTGTGCATCAGTTTTTGTTCCTTTCCCATTACATTTTTTAAAAATAGGATTGATAAGAGGGAGAAAAATACTCAAAATATTCTAGAAATGGAATGGAAAAGAAAGCAGGAAAAGCAGATAGGAAATATTTCTTGTTACAAGGCATTGTCATAATTTCCAATAATCAATTACTTCTGAAATGTAACTCCATTACAGTCTTGTAGCCCCCTCAAATTATGCTAAACCAATTGCATTTATATGTTTTATGTCTCTGTTGCATTTTAAATGTATGGAGCCACAGTGGTGCAATGGATTAAACCCTTGTGCTGGCTAAAGTGCTGACCTGAAGACCTGAAGATTGGCAGTTTGAATCTGTGAGACAGGGTGAGACCTGAGGGAAGCCTCCCACAGGATGGTAATACATCTGAGCATCCCCTGGGCAACATCCTTGCAGATGGCCAATTCTCTCACAACAGAAGCAACTTGCAGTATATTCAGAAGTCGTTCCTGACACAATTTAGAAAAACTAAATGTATGGTGCTTTTTATGCATATAAATTATTCATTGTTTTGGAACCTTGTTAAAGATAAAAAGCAGGTTTTACATTCTTGGGCAAGGTAATAATGTTTGTATTACCTTACCCAAGCAAACAATGGCAGTGAATGTCTACTGTCATGGTCATTTGTACAGGCCAAAATCCAAGAGTGTTGCTCTTGTGCGATGGGGTAGTTCTCCTATCTATTCCCCCCTCAACATCTGATTTAGATGTCTAGGAAACCTCAAATTTTTGGGTAGGTTGGGAGAAGGCTACAAGGGAGAAAGAAGAAAATTCTGTTATGTTAGTAGCACAGCTTAGAAACTTTATCTTTTTGGACTGGAACTCCCAGTATTGCATGCTGGTTGGGGCATTCTGGCAATTGTGCCCCAGAAACATTTTTCCAAATTCTGCACAACTAGTGGTGCCACCAATGTTTGATGCAGACCAATGTACCAATAGCAAATGAAAAATTAGCTGGAAGCTGAGAATGAGGAAATATGGGTGTACAAAATATTCCTCAGTTTCTATTATCAAATATAAAATAGAGTTCTCATGAGTCAGAAATATTTCTAGAGGGCAGAAGATTTAACTGTAAAAATATTTCTTCAATCTGCTCACCACTATTGTATCTCCTTGTGCTCTCTGCTTCAGCATCATTTTTCCCATTCTAATCACTATGTTGTCTTCTTTCTAAGAGTGGTCCCAGCCAACTAATGATCATGTAACAGATAGGATGCCATCACAAGAGCAGGCAGATAGCTAGTTAAGTTGCCCAGAGGCTGACACTACTGAGGACAAATGAGATCAATTCAAAGTGATCGGGTGTTTTCTGAATAAGTGAACATAACAAGGACATGACATAGTGGCATGAGCATTGCAATACAAAACTGGAAAAGTAGGTTTTCAAATCCCCACTCAGCCATGAAAATCCATTGGGTGACCTTGGGGAAATCACACACTCTAAGCTAGCATTTCTCAACCTGGGGATCAGGACCCCTAGGGGGTCACGAGTAGTTGTCAGAGTGGTTGTCAAGACCATCAGGAAACACAGTATTTTCTGTTGGTCATGGGGGTTCTGTGTAGGAAGTTTGGCCCAGTTCTATCTTTGGTGGAGTTCAGAATGCTCTTCGATTGTTGGTGAATTATACATCCCAGCAACCACAATTCCCAAATGTCAAGGGAATTGTAGTTGTGGGTGGACTTTTCCCCAAAGTCCACTAGTGTTCACATTTGGACATATTGAGTATTCATGCCAAGTTTGGTCTAGATCAATCATTGTTTGAGTCCATAGTGCTCTCTGGATGTAGATGAACTACAACTCTGAAACTCAAGGTCAATGTCCACCAAACCCTTCCAGTATTTGCTCTTGGTCACGGGAGTTTTGTGTGCCAAGTTTGGTTCAATTTCATCATTGGTAGAGTTCAGAATGCTCTTTTATTGAAGATTAACTATAAATCCCAGCAACTACAACTCTGAAATGACAAAATCAATCCCTCCCCAACCCCACCAGTATTCAAATTTGGGCATATCGGGTATTTGTGCCAAATTAGGTCCAGTGAATGAAAATACCTCCTGCATATCAGATATTTACATGACTCATAACAGTAGAAAAATGACAATTATGAAGTCGCAACAAAAATAATTTTATAGTTGGGGGTCATGAGGAACTGTATTAAGGTTGTGGCATTAGGAAGGTTGAGTAACACCGCTCTAAGCCTAGGGATATCTTAGGATCCCTGTAACTTAGAAAAAACTTGAGATCACACAACAACAAACAACAGCAACAGCAACAACAAAACAGATATTATTTTAAAAAGAAAAGGAAAGTTATCCAAAGAAGAGATGGTGCTGCCAAAATGATCCACGGTAAACATAAGGTATTTTGATTTACTTTATAAAAAATCAGTGGAAGTAGGTTCTACAGGCTTATAAAGAAGCAAACACTGTTAAAAGGTATAGTATTAACAATGCACCAGTATCTAGTTAGCAAAGAAACAATTTTTAATACTTGAAATATCCACAATTATTGACAATTCCACTAAACAAGCCTGAGTAAGTTTGTGTGATTGCCTATCATGATGGTCTATCTTTGCAGCAGATGATTCAAGTCTGAAGAAATGTGTCTCAGGAGGGAGACCAAGCCATGCTTTGAAGGTGAGCTGCAGAGTTAATCATGACTTTGTGTGGTCTTCTGCTATCATCCAGCCTCTCATTCCACAGGTTGGCATGGCTCTGCAAATATCGCAGGTTGTTGTTAGTTGACTGCTTGCCCCCTCCTCTAAGTGTGGAACTATACCTGAAGTCTATATAGAGCAGTAAAGCAGCTGTTAGGTGGTGTACCCACACACATTATGGAGCAGCAGTGAAATACAGCCTGGAATTTGTCTTCAAAGATGAGATAACGTAGCTGCTTTAACAGCTGCACCTGTCAGTTCCAAATGACATATGGAGCATTGTGTCGCGTACATTTGCAGGGCAATTTTCCAGTTGGAATAAAAGGCTTTCTGAGGTGAATTTTCCTTGGTTTTTATCCCTCTCTCCAAGATTATTTATACATATATATTCTACAAATATTGACTGTCAGCATACGCAATAGCAATAAAATATGGGACAAGAGAAAGTGGTGTTCTCAAGGCATCACAGGTGCCCTCCAATATGTGCTGAATGCTCTGTGTTGGACATCCAAGTGAGAAGTGTATCCCTCCTGCTACCAATAGCATAGTTGTTGTCTATTTTTGGCTTTGTCATTTTGCACAGCCTAGTCTTAAGTCTCATTGTGCTGAATGGTATTTACTTCCACATAAGTGTGCAGAGAATTGCAGCCAGTCTACTGTCAGAAACTGAAAACAACATGACAACTTGGGGAGGCATAAGGTAATAAGAGAGCAGGATGTCACTGAACAATGATCTAAGATGTCTAGAAAACTGATAGGCATACTAAATGTTTGGGGAGATATACTAGGAATTGCCACATTTGCCAACTGGCATTTTATGGAACAGTGTCAAGGGAAAAGCCAAAGTTTACCTTTAAAACAAGGTGCCTGAGGAGTGTGAGCACCATATACAATTGCACTCATACAAATCTACAAGTCTAATATTTCTCATTTCAGATAGCCATACTCCATGCATGGCAAGGAACAGGGACAAAAATAATATATTCATTTATTTGTCTCCTAGTTAAAAATGTCTTTATCAATACCGAAGATCTCACACATACACCAGTTGGGAAAAATAATAGAGTAGCAAGACATTTATGATGTTTTCTCCCAGTATTTGAACATTTTGAACTGTTTTTGAGGAATTATTCTGCAGAGCAAAAATAAGAGATTTTGGCTCAAAACATGTTTTTTGTATAGGAAATCAGTTGTCTAACTATAATGAGCTTCAATGGAACCACTTCAGCTTAATGTAGCTTCAAACAATCCAAGGTCCTAACGTGGAATTCATTTAGAGTTTAAAAATTCCCTGGGAGAAGAACTTTGGAATGATGGGAAATCAGTGAATGATTTTGATGCTTCCTTTAATAAAGTGCAAACCCACCAGAATGGAACTATTGTTTTGTTGGTTCTCTTTTGGCCAAGTTGAAATACAAAAAAAATGTGACTCTCTTGTCTTTGTTACTTTCTTAGAGAAGAGCAGAGAGATCAGAGCAGGAAATAATGCATCAAGTAAACGCTTAACAGGGAGAGGTAAACCTAATCTTATAGTCTTGCCTGGCAGACTTTCAAATCCCATATCGACAGTCTTGTCACCTGCAAAATTCTCCCTGAAGCCACTGCTTTATTTATTTATCCCAGTGCATACAATCAAATCTGAAAGATGCCTATCCATGGTTCTAGGCACCTTTGACATGCATTATAAAATATAACTACATCTAAGACTAACCATAAATCCATCTGCCAAGCCTTGATGCCCCAGCATGACTGACCTTAAAGATGACAAATGTACAAGCTGCTGGTGTTTGGTGTCACTGCTAAGGGTGTGGCGGGGTTTCTTATAGGAAGAAACCGCAAGTGATGGATACAGATCATGGGAGAACAGACAGAGTGGTGTTGTCTTTGGGCAGTGTGCATTTAGCGGACACTTTTTTAAAAAGTATATGCGGGTAGAACATAAAATACAGATAAGTCAGCTGTGCTGGTCACTTAAGGCAGTATGGCATTTCTCCACTTTCTAGTACTGAAGTATCTCTAACTGCAGTTATAACTCCTCTCTTTACTGAATTTTTTAAAAGTTCAGGGCAGTGTTCGGATCCCATATTGATAAAGTCTGTGACAAAACCTACTTGAAATACCATCATTGTTTATTAATGTTGCAAAGCTACATAAATAATGGTTCCAGATGAAGGTCTCCTAACACTACCAGTGATAAGCTATTCCACCATTCCTTGCCAAAAAAAATTGGCAGGGGAAGCAACGGGAAGACATGGTGGACTCACAAATGGAAGGCAAGGTCATCTCGACACACACACCATAAGATTCCATCAGTGATGGGGCAATACATTGCAGAACACAAGCCTCATATGGGAGCACTTAATGAATTCTGCAACTTCAACATGTAACCCATTCATTGTGGCTTGAGCTATCACAAGTTGCAGCCCGCCTCATCACACACAGTTTAAATTTCTCTCTTTGTCTCAATGAACATTACAGAAGCAATTGGACCACTGATCCCAAGATATTCACTGAGTGTAAGTGTGAACCTAGGACAGTAATAATGTGCATTTCCATTTTTTAAAAAAGCCCCCAGCTGCTGAAGTTGAAAAGAAAAAGGATTTTGTAAGCTGTAGTCCAAAAAAAGTAACATTTCCAGTCTCTAGTCCCACCTTTCCTCACAGGAGTCCAGTGTGGTCAGCAACCTACTTGAAATCCTACTTAAAATCACAGCTCTAAAATCTCAAGTAAAATAAAATCCAACGTGTTCTAAAAAGGAATTTTTTTCCATGTTTGCCTTCAATAAAGGCTGCTATTTCATGACAACTATGCATATTTTAATGTTTATGCATCTATTTACTTAATCAATTCCTAACCCATTCCCTTTGTGGCATCTTGGCACTTTGTAAATTCAAATGTCTAATGAATGCTACTAAACACACAAACACATGCATAGACTTGAGGGGAAGCACCTTTAACTTGTTTAGCACTCTGGATATCAAATACTTGTTTTGTAGTTTTCTCAAATATCCTTATTCTACTCATTTACTTTTTTAAAATTTACATATTACCATACTACTCTGCTAGGTTTGTTTTGGCTGTATTACATTTATATTTACTGCTTTGTGTTTTCATTGTCTGTGGTTGCATTAAACTTGCTATGGAGAGTGTCTGCCCAGTCCACTGGGAAGTGTTGTATGCTCTTATGATGACTTTCATGAAATAGTTCAAGTGCATTTAGAAACTGCTAGCTCTCCTCTAAAGCTGAACCCTTCATAGGCTGTCTCAGCTCCTGCTCAGTGCTGAAGGGGGAGGTCAAGAGAGTGGGGAAACCTCCATTCAAGGCTTTCTAGCTTTAATCTTCTCATGCATTGGTGTGTCTGACTTATGGCGATAGGTAAATAGTGACAGTAGCAGGATTATACTTTAAGCCGCTGGCTATGGATCTGCACATGTGCTGTGCCAATAATAGGGTCTTTTGTGTGTAAGTTTGGTCTTCCCTTTCTGTCCATCTGGCAAGATTGAGCATCACATCCTCATGATAACCTGCTTACCTCAAACAGAGAGAAGCCTGGGAAAGAGGCCTTGACAAGCCTGGTCTCCTTTAAAATTTATCAGTTTATTATGATTGGTTGGTTTTCTCCTTCCAATTGACCTTGGAAGAAAATTTTGGCCAGACTTGTTTGAATTGATAGAAAAGGGGAAATCTATTTGATAATGCTCATTGTTACTTTCTAGGTCTTTGAACTGGGCTAGAGGCAGCATTGACATTGTGGTATCCAGAGGCAATGACATCTGGCTGTCAATGCCCATTCATGTACACTTTCTTTGAGGCAGAAAAAACTATCTCAATGTGTACAGAATTCAAGATCAGCCATGCGTTTAGGTGAGTGGCTGCCCACCTAACCCCAACTTTGTTGCAACTAAAAGGGAGGTACAAGGTGTACTTTGACCTTCCAAAGGAGGAAGGACCATAGATGTAGTTGATTTCTCTTCTCTGGACTTCACCCTTGGTTTCCATCATTTGACAAAATCCTTTACACCATTTCACCATGAAGTAACACATTACTACTTGAGGACTTTTTCTACTGATCAAATAGAAGGCAACAGTACAGTGAGTGCCTCACAAATCATTCTAGCAATCTATAACTGCATTCTGAGTAAAACAAGTTAAGTCACTGCAGAAATCACCTTTTGACACTAACGTAATGGTCCACACTAGGGTGAAACATTACAATCGAGTCAGCACTTGAAAATAAAAGAATTATAACATAACTAGGTTGTAGGTTTTTTGGGCTGTATGGATATGTTCTAGAAGCATTCTCTCCTGACATTTCACCTGCATCTATAACAGGCATCCTCAGAGGTTGTGAGGTTTGTTGGAAACATATATCTGTGGAATGTTCAGGGTGGGACAAAAAACTCTTGTCTGCTGGAGCTAAGTTTGAATATTTCAATTGGCCACCTTGGCTTCTCTGTGTAACCTGACATGATAGTTGTTAGAGTGGTCCAGCATTTCTGTGTTCTCAAATAATATGCTGTGTCCAGGTTGGTTCATCAGGTGCTCTGCTATGGCTGACTTCTCTGGTTGAAGTAGTCTGCAGTGCCTTTCATGTTCCTTGATTCATGTTTGAGCAATGCTGCATTTGGTGGTCCCTATGTAGACTTGACCACAGTTGCATGGTATACTGTAGATTCCTGCAGAGGTGAGAGGATCCCTCTTGTCCCTTGCTGAAAGTAGCATTTCTTGGATTTTCTTGGTGGGTCTATAGATAGTTTGTATGTTGTGTTTCTTCATCAGCTTCCCAATGCAGTCAGTGGTTCCCTTGATGTATGGCAAGAACACTTTTCCTCTGGGTGGATCTTTGTCCTTAGTCTCATGGCTTGTTCTTGGACTTGCAGCTTTTCAGATGTCTGTGGTGGAGTATCAATGGGGCTGTAAAGCCCAGTTTAGGTGGTTCGGTTCATCTTGGAGCAGGTGAGGTTTGTAGATTCATTTTGCATGGTCTACCTCTGAGGATGCCTGCCATAGATGCAGGTGAAACATCAGGAGAGAATGCTTCTAGAATATGGCCATACTGGTCAAAAAACCTACAACAACCTAGTGATTTGTTATTTGTGCCCAGATAAATAGGTGTTATATTTTTACCCACTACATACTTTCTTGGACCCCGTGCTACTGAAAAAGACAATAACATTGGAATTTTCATACTGGACTTGGATTGTATAATTAGTATTGGTATAACTGGACACTGCACTAGTCCTAAGCCCACAGTAATGTGACATATGTTCAAATGTAGAATCAAGGCAACAATAAGAGGGATGTACACCCCATAGAAATAACCTATTCTCTTTCCAACAATGATTTTGCTAAGAGATATGTGCCTCAAACTTGAAAATTATGTCTGTGTTTATCGTCCAATGGCCAATCATAACACGAAGCACATTATCTACAAGATGCCTAGGGTAAGGAAAACCACAAGCCACAATAAGATGATCTTCATCACTTAATAGAGCATCTCTGCAAACAATTCCTCTAGTGTGACTCTTGATGAAATCTGTTTTGTTATTCGTCTGTGAACTTTTCATCTTCTCAAGTCCATTTTTCAAAAAAATCAAGTTCTTTCCACCTCATTTGTAAAGAAATTTGTGAATTTGGATAAAATTAATCAAAAATAAAAATTTAAAATTCTAATACATCTTCACTGGCCAGATGTTGTATTGCTCCCACTGTATCAGTATGGAAAAGATTACAATATAAATACCTGGTGCTAAATGTGGTGCATTACAAAGAAGATGAAAGAAATGGCAACATTGATTCAGCACTTTGAAGTCTAAGCAGTCATCTCAACTGACATCTGGGCTCTTTGGCTCAGGGAGAAGATGCCAGTGCCTTGTTGTTGCACCAGTGTGCAAGAACAAGGCATAATTTATAAGCCGGGAGTTGCGGGGGGACACATAATTTTGAAGCAAGGAGTATAATACAGCATTACAATTTATCAGTCTTTCTGTACCCATTCTGGAAACAATGTCATAGGACCTAGAAAGACATTCCTCTAGAACTGGTTGAGACCATTCCACAAACTCCAGCAAGGAGTTCAGGTCCCAGAAAAAAATATCCCCCAATGTCATGTGGATTATTTAGGTAAGCCCACATGGGGTGGAAGACTAGTGGAAATCCTCAGTAAATACTGTGTCTGGAAGGTATGCTCAGGTTGCCTTTTTGCCCATTTCCACAATCAGCTGATCAAAAACCAGCTCTCACTTGGCTGCCAAATCTGACTGCCTTGCCTCTGTAAGTCTAAGTAGGTGGTTCACATTTACAAAGTCAAGGTTATCAGCATTGGAAACACCTGAGAATGTCCATATGCAGTGATCCTGGGTCCAAACTGCTTCAGTGCTTTGGATATGCCCAAATTAATATTGACCTATAATCTATACTACAGTCTACATTTCATAACTTCACAAATCCTTTGGTACACTGTAGAAATGCAACATAATCCTGCACATCTAGCCAGAGTTCTCTGATGTGCATTGGGGACTTCTGATGTATAATCAGGCACTCTTGTGTTTCAGTACTTCTTAGCCAATATCATGATGCACACTGAGGCATGTCCCCAATGTACATTATTCTCCATTGCACATTGGGTTGTTGTGTATTAGTCACTCTATTGGTTACTATGGTGCAACATAATGGCAGCCTTCAAGTAAAATCATAAACATTATAAAGCATCTCAGTTCTACTTCACACACTAACAATCAATTTATGAAGATGTAGGTTCCACACTGAATTCTACCCATTAATCAGATCCTGAAGTTGGATCCAGAAACAGTTTGGGAACAATTCTGTATCTACACTACTACGAGATGCCCTTGAAATATTAAGATTATCCCCACATGATCAATTATTTCCTAATTGCCCTGGTTAGTGCTTTATGAAGACAATCCACCCCTGTTTCCGAATGCTCTTGTGCTCCTTCTCCTTCAATTCACAATACTTTGAGCTCAATCCCAACGAAACCCAAACCGTTCCTGCCTCTTATACTTGGCAGTGCTGTTTCCTTACATCTTTATTAAACTCTATAGCCACTTTGATAGGGAAATTGAAAAGCAAAAGATACGAGGGACAACAAAAAGCCATAATTATGAAGATTCAATTTAATTTTAAAGGTTGCAGAAAGAGAAAAAATGAAGCAGGAGAAGAAGAAACCAAATTAATTTAGCAAGGAAGCATTGCATGAAATATTGTTGGCGCTTAATAACCATGCAAAGACAGATGATATGTGTGGAAAAATTAGTTGTAGGACCTCATAATAGTCTATTAATATTTTCTACAGGCACAGAAACCCTTTGCTGAATTATTGTGACAAAGTAATTTTTTTAAAGGGAGTTTGAAAATCTTCAAAAGGAAGGGACAGCAAGGATGTAAGCAAAAAGAGAGAGAGAGAGACAGTGAGAGCCTCATTCAACATTAAGCTCTGAGCTAGACTTCACACCATTTTATCACTGTCCTCTGTTTCACAGAGCAGCTGCAAACTATCTGAGGCCTTGTACTTGTGTATATTATGCACAAGCTTTTCTGGCATACACCTAAGATATTTCCAACTATATACCTAGATAGATAGATAGATAGATAGATAGATAGATAGATAGATAGATAGATAGAGATAGAAAGAACCTACAGGTACACACATTGATGAAGTTCCCTACTAAGTTCATGGAATACTGTGTGTAAGCAAGAGACTTTTCACTTATCTGGCCTGGGTGACTGCTGAAACTTGATCCTTCACATGGAGATACTCAAACATTAGTAGTGCTAATCTGGAGGGTGATTTTTTTAATATGGTGCTGTGCAGCTTTTTCTTCCAAGCACTTATTTCAATGCAGTTATCAGCCATTAGTATCCATTCACTTTTTCAATGCACCAACATGTCAGTTTACTGGCTGATTATATGTGTATATCTCAAGTTGCCATTACAATACACTGCTTATACTGTAGAACTGAATCCTAGCTACCATACTTCACACTACTGAAGGTATCTGAATTCGAAGGTACAACTTTATGTCCCAAAGAAGCAGAAACCTCCATAGCCATGTCATCTCTTGTCTGATCCCGCCCCCAAACACACACACACACACACACACACACCATAACCATTTTCCTTGAACTGGACACCACATGGAGATATCAGCTTCAAAGACATTCAAATAACTGGAGATGAATATAAACCCTATTCTACTACTTCTGGGATACTTCTGGGCTGAAAAGATAGGAACAGACAAAAGAATTGTGATTTTCTGACACAGATTAGAACAGGAAAGAAACTTTGTAAACTTCTTCCAAAAAGGTCTTGTCGGATATTTCTCCTTTAATAAAATATTTCACTATGTTTTTCTTTTCAATATCAATCAAAGAAGGGGGTGAAATGAAAGAAAAGACTATTCCTGCACTGATTCAGAGAGTTCAAGACCAATTTCAAACCTCCGAAAATCTAAAAACTATTTTTATCTAGTTGGCTTTATTGTGTTTGCCATGAACAGACCCAGGTTTGTGTTCACCAAAAGGAGACACTGAAGTGATTATGTCAGAAGTCTCTATTCACTATGAGCGGGTTTGTCATATTCACACCTTCCATCTGTCACCTTGGGCTGTGAGAACAAAGACTGGGGGCCCATCCATACAGTACCTTTATTGCATAAACTTCTATAATAAAAAGTGGGCTGCCCAGACAATGTTCTGAACAATCTCGAATTAATTCACCACAAACCAGGAAAAGCCTGATTTGTGGCTAATTAATGTGATAGTGGATTTATTCTGTGCCTTCTTGGAAGGCATGGGATAAACCCACTACTTTCAGTGTCTGGACTGCAGTCCAGACACCATTCTCACAGTTTTCCAGACTAACTGGATAACACCCACCCACCCCTTCCCCCACAGCCCCCAACCCCCTTACTTGGCCTCCATTATAGTCTTACCAGAGCTCTCCTGGTGTGTAGAAATGACACACCAGGAGATGCTCCTCCTTCCCCCCCCCCCCCCCCCGGTCCGCTCTCCTGGAGCATCGTTTCTGTGCTCCGGGAGAGCTCTGGCAAGACTATAATGGAGGCCAGGTAAGTTTATTTTACTTTTAAAAGGGGTTTGGGGGCTGTGGGGGAGGAGGGGTCCTCAGATGTTCTGCCGGGCCAGTCCTCGCAGAACATCTGGACACCCACCCCAGAAAGTGCGCGCTTTCTGGGGTGGGTGTAGACAGGCCCCCAGGAACATCCACTATTTTAAATGCAGATGCTCCTGGGATAAAGTGCTGTCTGGAACCACTCTGGAAATAGGAAGTATAATTTTGTTAAACTTCTCATCTCCCCTCTTGGTTTTGTCTCATGCAAAACAAGGGGAAGGAAGACTGAGGTAAAATAGGGTTTTGACAGGAACCAAAATCAATCATCTGAGTAGATGTTTGATTACTAGCAAATGGCAAATTGTACCATATACTTACTTTGGCTTTGTCATTGGATGAACTTGCACTGTTTGATAACAGAAGTAGACAGTTTTCTTTACAGGGTTGTTGTAGGTTTTTCCGGGCTATATGGCCATGTTCTGGAGGCAATTTTTCTCCTGACGTTTCGCCTGCATCTATAGCAAGCATCCTCAGAGGTAGTGAGGTCTGTTGGAAGTAGGAAAATGGGTTTATATATCTGTGGAATGACTGGGGTGGGGCAAAGAGCTCTCTGCTGAAGCTAGGTGTGAATGTTTCAGCTGACCACCTTCATTAGCATTTGAAGGCCTGGCTGAGCCTGGGAAAATGTTCTGTTGAGAGGTGTTAAGATGTGCCTGGTTGTTTCCTCTCTGCTGTTTTGCTGTTGTAATTTTTGAGTTTTTTAATACTTGTAGCCAGATTTTGTTCAGTTTTCTTTACAGTATCACACTTAACCAGTTTTTCATTCTGTAGATTCAAACATCATGATTTTTTTCACATCAGAAGTGAGCCAAGGGTACAGTTGTAATGTATTTTTAAAAACACAAAGTTTAAAAACTTGGCATTTTATTAAATGCCTTTTGACCAGTAGCTGGCCACTTGGAGTGCCTCTGATGTTGATATAAGAAGATCCTCCATTGTGCATGTGGGAGGGTTCAGGCTGCATTGTAATAGGTGGTCTGTTGTTTGCTCTTCTCCATGTCCTTCCCTGCAGGATTGCAACACATCCGGGCATCCCCTGGACAATGTCTTTGTAGGGAGCTGATTCTCTCACACCAGAAGTGACCAGAAGTGACTTGCAGCATGCAGACATCATGATGCTGAGGAGCCACAATACATGTTATTGGTGTAGGCAGTATTTATCATTGTCTTCTATGGCATGTTTTGGTCAATAGATACAGTTTTCTATAGGGAGCAGCTCATTTCATGAGAAGGATAGCTATGGGGCTACATGTAGGGATGGCAATAATGTTATTGCCAGAAGACCGGATGTCTCCCAGCATAAAATGCTGCTTAGAGTATCCTTTCTAAAGAGAGCATGGTGACATTTATGCTCTTGCATCTGATGACTTTTCTTGAACATCTTTGCTTATACCACCAACTAAATAAATTGCATCATGTCAACAATGACAGATCGCAGAGCCACTTAAGAAAAGAAAAATACATTCTAATTCATTGAGATTTTAATTTCATTGGGAAAGATTTATTTATATCTGATTTGGTTTAGACTGAGACAAAACAACAGGATCTACAATCATCACATGAGTACCCAATCAAACAGAATTTGGTTGGACATGAAGGTAAATAATGCCAATGACAGTAAAATATGCCAATCAAAAACAAGAACAAAATTCTCCATTTTATTCTTCCATTCCTTATTTTAATCTTTCATGCACTGTCCATTCCTAGACTCCACACTCCCCCGCCACCCCGTTCCTTTTTCTTTCTTTCTTTAAATACAGTCTAATCCCGAGTGTGAACTGATGTAGTTTGTCTATTGGGGGGGAGAGGCAAAATCTCTCTCTCTCTCTTTCTGCCTTTTTTCCTTCTTCTTTCCTTGGCCCAGTTCATTATTTTTCTTTCTTGTCACTCAGTGTGATAGGTTGAACAGAAGTGCAGAGATGAGCACTGAAAACGGTGTCACAAGGCCTTAATCTAGTCTTTAATGCCTGACTTCAGAGATGTCATTTATCTTCTAACTGCAGCAGGCATCCACCAACTTTATCTCTAATAATATATTGATGGATTAAAAGGGTCGGGCAGGAGACCGGGCTGGAAAAATTGCTTATTGACATCAAAATACAGTGCCCTCAACCTGATAAACATGGAGGGGCTCGTGTATCTCCCAGAATAGTTGGTGTTGCTATAATTTTTTTTCTCTCGCATGTTTCTTGTGGGTTCATGGGGTGGTCCGGCAAAATAAACAAATAGAACAAATAAAGAGGAAATACAGATTATTATTATTTTGCTGCATTGACACAAGCAAGTGGATGCAAGATATTTCACTCAAGGTTCCCCCTGCTTCATATTACTGTATCTGTGTGCCTGTCATTAGTGTTTATTTATCATGTTATGTGTCAGATTTGTTGCTGAACAGAAATGGGGAATAGCAACCCTATTTGGGTCGGCTGGAAAAATAGGATACTGGGACTTGCTTTATGATATATGGCAACCTCCGTTAATAGTGGCTCATTATGCTTTTACACACTATTCTTTCTCAAAGGCAATAAAAGCCTGGAGCTGTCTAGTAATCTCAAAGGCTGAAATTCATCCCACCACACAGACACTATTCAAGGAAAGGCATTCTTTTGAGAATTAAGCAAGGATGGAAAGAGAATTCAATGTATGACTTTAGTAGAAAAAGTAGCCCTGCCTATCCTTTTGTGATAAATTACAGCTCTTGTTCACCACCAGAAACGTGTAGCCATGGAGCTCTTCTCTCCCATTCATGGAAGGTGTAACACCATTTAGTGATGCAAGCAAGTCTGTGGTGGGTGGCATGGGTGGGGGATCCGATGGATCACAAGAGAGACAAAGGCATGTCTGGGTGGGTGAGCGGAGTCCCTTGGGCTAGATTTCCAAGAGAAAAAGAGCTGTATATTTCACATTAATCCTTCTGATACAAGCCCCCTCCACTTTCTCTGAAATAAGCCCCTTATGTTTTAATGCAGCTAATTTAGATGATACATTTTTAACCACACTTGAAATATAATACAGTTTGAGTATCCCTTATCCAAAATGATTTCAGGTTTTTTACATTTTAGACTACTTATATTTGCATATATATACACATAATAAGATATCTTGGAGATGGTACTCAAGTTTGAGCCCGTAATTCAGTTATGGTTCATAGCCTGAATTTTATACACAATATTTCAATAATGTCATCCACAACACAAAGTTTGGATATATATATATATATAAACCCAACAAAAGTGTCACTATCTCAGCCACCCTTGTGGACCATTTTGCATTTTGGAGTATTTTGGATTTCAGATATAGGAAGGTTAACATGCACAGAAAAATAAAGGGATGCAGGCATCTAAAGACCTTGAAGTCATTTCCTGTATACAAACAAGATAGACAGAGTACTGTAATTCTGATTCTTTACATCTATATTGCCATTGTTTTTGAGTATGGCACTTTATTTTTCATATTATCAATATACCTTCCTCATTCTTTATGCCATTTAATGAGTAACTTTGGAGCTGAGGGTGTATTACATTTTTTTGCTCTGATTTATAGAAAGTAACAGAGAGAATGTGCACTGGAAAAGAGAAGGTATGATTATTTTGTCAATAATGTATATAATGGAACACTGTCATCAGAGATGGGCAATTCCACAAGATTAAAGTGAGGACAATGTTTGGTAACTCACACCCAGGATTTTGCACGGAAGTTCTGGGTTTTTTTTTCCAAGTTGATGTAAATGTACTTCTAGATTCCGTTTCAACAATGTTGGATACCTGAGGGATTGATGGAGAACTGGATATTCCTCAGTAACCAGACCTGAAAATTAAGCCCAGCTTTCAACATGACAAAATGATGTCTTTTTCCACTAGAGAGAGCACTTCTTCTAAAACATTTGCTTAACAGATAATCTAGTTTGACTCTAGTGATATAGCAGCAGTTTAGGCATAGGATGATAGAAGCTAACAGTGGCAAAAAGAAAGAGAAGGGAAGAGAAGAGAAGGGAAGAGAAGACAAGACAAGGAGAGGAAGAGGGAGAGGGAGAGGGAGCGGGAGTGGGAGTGGGAGTGGGAGTGGGAGCGGGAGATGGAGAGGGAGAAGAAAAAGGAGAGGGAGAGGGAAAGAGGAAAAGGCCAAAACTGACACACATACATACACACACAATAAAATCATGCTCTTTTTCCATTCACAATAGCAGCACGTGTTTACTAGTATAAACTGTAGTACTGTTACTAACTCTGTCCCTACCTGCAGTTCAAAAACACTTTCTTGTCCAGTGCTGAAACAAATACAGTCACCCTATACACAGCTTGAAAATATTTCCCCAAAACATGGAATTCTGCCATTTTATATAAGGGACACCATTTTACTCTGTCATTATATATCATGGAACTTTTGCATACACTGATATTGAGTTGTCAAAGGCTTTCATGGCCAGAATCAGTGGGTCACTGTGAGTTTTCTGGGTTGTATGGCCTTGTTCCGGAAGCATACTCTCCTGACGTTTTACCCACATCTATGGCAGGCATCCTCACAACCTCTGGGGATACCTGCCATAGATGTGGGTGAATCATCAGGAGAGAATGCTTCTGGGACAAGACCATACAGCCCAGAAAACCCACTGCAACCCAGTACACTAACATTGTTATCTACAGGGATCCTGGAACCAAATCCCAGCAGATACCAAAGCCCCATTGTATCTAATTATGCTTCCTAATTCTGAAGCATTATAGTGGGCCCCAACAGATGCCAAGGGCCTTCTGTAATTCCTTATTTCTAACAAAAGGACGAATTAGTTAGTTTGGTTTTGTTTGTGGCTGTCTCAGGCCTTTTGTACTTTTGAAGATTTGTCATCTCGAGCACCTTTTAGGGAGGTACAGCAGCATATAGCTAAAACTAATAAGAAGTGTATATGGTTGCTAGATGACAGCAAGCAGGAAGCATTAGATTCTCATTGTTTCTTAGTAGCATTGCTGTTTCCCACTCTCTTAGGCTGGTAATCTAGGGCTCATTTTTGACTTCTCAGCGCCTCCTTTTTTTCCTCTTATGTCCCATCTACTGCCAAATCCTTCTGTTCCCTTTTCACCATTTGAAAACACTCCCTTCCTTTTCTGTTGTTTTAAAATTTCATGGACTTTCTTTTAGTGGGACAAAGCATGACAAAAGGTATTAGAATAGTTTTCCAAATGCAACTCATGCCTCTTTTCCCCCTTTTGTTGCTATGCCTTTGTTCACAATATGTAATTTTCAAAACATTCAAGGACATATATCACCTCCAAACAACCCCTAAGAATCATGGCTTACTGGGAGGTGACAAAGAAAAGAAATATTTGAATAGCCAGCTTCCATCTCTTGGGAGAGGGGGGAGGGTTGAAGACTGTGTGCAAATAATATAATATTGTCTCTTTTTCTGCTCTTGCACATTACAAATGCTAGAAAGCCAAAGATGATTACATTGCAAAAGTTATGTTGCCTTAATCTAAAACTTGCCAAAGAGAAAATTGTGCACTATATATGAGCTGTTTTACATTCAGTTATACTACATGAGCCATGATCCTATGGCATATACGCATAGCGTAAATCTGTATGCATGTAGTTAAGGGAATCGCACTATGCTACCCATCTTCTCAATGTGCAGAACCAGATGTGATTCCCAGTGGACTTCTATATGGTCCCATTGTGCAACAGGGAATACACAATGACTGCCTCTGCAACCTTAAGTGACAGCAATCACAGTATGGCCTCCTTAGTTATGGATTCGATATCCACATTTTCACTTGCCTATACTCCAAAAAAATCACCCCAAATATCTGTGGGTTCCTCTAGGTCCTCCAGTGTGATTTTATGGTATGCTTCCAGCTCAAATCATATGGATCACTATTATCTATGGTTTCTGGTATCCAGAGATGGTCTTGGAACATATCCCCCATGGATACGGGGATCTCACAATTTGAGGTGGTAAAACTACATGTGGAACAGTTATACTTGTGGAACTCTGTTTGCCAAATCATGAACTGAAAATGGGCAGATATAAAACAGCTCCCATAGGGCAACCACGTGCATCAGGTGATGTGCGTGTATACAGCACAAATAGGATACTAGCTATTTAATTGATATATACAGTAAGTCAATGGCCAGTATTCTGCTAGTGTATCTGAAATTGATTACCACTGCAAAACGATTATATCTCTCAGTAGAGAGTGAAGAGGATAAGACAAGTGTCTGGTTATGTACCTGAAGCCAGATGCAGAGCAGTGGTATCATCCACTAAGACTTCTGGAGAACCTTGGCAAATCTTAGTGGGTGATGACACTATTTCTGGTTCCTCTGGTCCCTCCTCATCCTCAATCTATCAGCATCAAATAACAACAACAACAACAACAACAACAAGTAGTAAACTGCTTAAAGTGCAAAAGACAAAGAGTGAATACCATAAAAACACAATCTAGAGCAGAAGAGAAAACTGGCCAAAGAAGGCTCTCCATTGACAGTTCTTAGGAAAAATAGAGAATCAAATTGACAAAGAAAAAAACATGAGTGTGGCTCACAAATGGAACTCTGAAAAAGGAGATGGAGGGCCTGATTCTGGCAGCCCAAGAACAAGCCATTAGAACAAATGCAATCAAAGCCAGAATTGAAAAGTTGGTGACCAATCCCAAATGTAGACTCTGCAAGGAAGCAGAAGAAACAATAGATCACATCCCCAGCTGCTGCAAGAAGATCACGCAGAGAAACTACAAGCAGAGGCATAACACCATTGCTCAGATGATTCATTGGAACTTGTGCCACAAATACCATCTGCCTGCAACAAAGAACTGGTGGGAATCACAATCCTGAAAAAGTTACAGAAAATGAACACATCAAACTGCTTTGGAACTTCTGAATTCAGACAGAGTTTTGGAGCACAATACTCCTGACCTCACGATCATATTCAAAAACAAAGTATGAATCGTCAATGTTGCAATCCCAGGTGACAGCTGGATTGGGAAAAAACAACAACTGGAAAAGCTGACACAATATGAGGATTTAAAGATTGAACTGCAAAGACTCTGGCACAAGCCAGTCAAGGTGGTCCCAGTGGTGATCGGCACACTGGATGTAGTGCCTAAAGATCTTGGCCTGCACTTAAACACAATCGGCGCTGACAAAATTACCATCTGCTAGCTGCAGAAGGCCACCTTACTGAGATCTGCATGCATTATACGCTAATACATCACACAGTCCTAGACACTTGGAAAGTGTCCGACGTGTAATCCAATACAACAGCCAGCAGAGTGATCTTGTCTGCTGTGGACTAATCTTGTTGTATTTCAAATAACAACAACAACAACTTTATTCTTTTAAGGGACTTGGGGTGGCTTACATATGGCACAAAGTGCCTAAGACAAAGCATAAAATAAACACAACGTATAATTCAATAAAGTAAAAGCTATAGCTTATATAAACAACAAATTGGCATGAATACCCAATATGCCTAAATGTGAACACTGGTGGAGTTTGGGGAAAATAGGTCTTGACATTTAGGAGTTATAGTTGCTGAAGTTTATAGTTCACCTACAATCAAAGAACATTCTGAACCCCACCAAAAATAGAATTGGGCCAAATGTCCCACACAGAACCCCCATGGCCAACAGAAAATACTGTGTTTTCTGATAGTCTTTGGGGCCCCTCTGACAACCCTCATGACCCTGCCCCCAGGGGTCCCGATCTCCAGGTTGAGAAACACTGATCTAGTCCCTGAATCTTTATTTGTGAGCACCCCTTCCCGATCGTTTCCACCCATCCTAACCACATTTTTATTATTTGTGTTAGGCTGGCTCTACATTATAGAATTAATACAGTTTGATCCTACATTAGCTGCCATGACTCAGTACTATGGAATCCTGGGAGGCACCAGAAATCTTTAGCAGAGAAGGCTAAAGACTAAAGACTTTGCAAAACTAAACCCCCTTAATTCCATCGCACTGACCCATGGCAATTAAAGTGTTACCAAACAGTATTAATTCCACAGTTTATTTATTTCCCACATTTGTACCCCACCCTTCTCACCCCAAAGGGGACTCATGGTATCCTTACAACAGGCAGCGATTAGATGCCAATACATATAAATCCAAAAATAAACAAATATAATTAAAATCCAACCATTAAAAGATCAATTATTAAAACAACAGTTAAAATCATGCAAAGTTAGATACAATGTTTTGAAGACTGTATGAAGGGACACAGATTCATAGAATCATAGAGTTGGAAGAGACCTCGTGGGCCATCCAGTCCAAACCCCTGCCAAGAAGCAGGAAAATTGCATTCAAAGCACCCCCAAAAGATGACCATCCAGACTCTGTTTAAACTCTTCCAAAGAAGGAGCCTCCACCACAGTCCGGGGCAGAGAGTTCCACTGCTGAACAGCTCTCACAGTCAGGAAGTTCTTCCTAATGTTCAGATGGAAACTCCTTTCTTGTAGTTTGAAGCCATTGTTCTGCATCCTAGCCAGGACAGCAGAAAACAAGCTTGCTCCCTCCTCCCTATGACTTGGTTATAATACATGGTTATCATGTCTCCTCTCAGCCTTCTCTTCTTCAGGCTAAACATGCCCAGCTCTCTAAGCCGCTCTTCATAGGGCTTGTTCTCCAGACTTTTGATCATTTTAGTTGCCCTCCTCTGGATTCATAGAACCATAGAATCTTAATAGCAGAAAAGACCACAAAGGCCATATAGCCCATCTCCCTGCCATGCAGGAACACACAATCAAAGCACTCCCAAAGCCTTCAAGTCATTTCTGACCTATTGTGACCCTAAGGTGAACCTATCTCAGGGCTTTTGTGGCAAGATTTGTTCAGAAGAGGAAAACCTTTGGCTTCCTCTGAAGCTAGGAGAGTATGATCTGCCCAAGGTCACACAGTGGGTTTTATAGTTGAGCAGGGATTCAAACCCTGGTCTCCAGAGTCATTGTCCAATGCTTAAACCACTACACCATGCTGGATCTTGAGTAACATTAGCATAAATCATTCCCAATTCATTAGAACTGCCCATACCACCATTTCCAGATGGTGTTTTAATGGTATATTATAATTTTAATATATATATATATTTAAAACTGAGAAGTTCCAGTTGAAAGGAAGCATTAGCATAAATAAATTTCCAAAAGATGTTTATATGCACTAAAAGCATGATTTTCAACCAAAACGTTAAAAAAGAAAAACCTTCCGCTCAAGCCCACTTCCCAAATGTGATTTCTTCTGTAAGGAGCTTTATTGAAGAAAGTGACCAGCAACTGCCCTAGACCTGTAACAACTTAGAACTTTTCTTTTCCCTATTTTCAGAGAACTGAAAGCTGGGAAGAAGGGGATGTAAGTTGCCAATCACCAGTAAAATCTACTAACAGTCAATAAAAATTCTTGTTTTGAACAGCTGTCCTTGAATGCAGAAATACAATCCCGCCAGTCCTTGAAGGCCAGTTTGACTACACCAATCTTTAAAAGTCTGTTATTCGCAAAGAGCAGTACTAAAAAAAAAGACATTAGCAAGTCATAAATGCAGCGAACATTAGTATGACAGATATGTCTGGAGGGTTCATTGTCACATCTCCTCTAACTTATTCTTTAAAAAAAAAAAAGAACTGAGGAAAACATTGCCTCCCTGAGTTTTTCCAGGTGACTCAGTAATGTTTTCTTTTCCAACCAGTGGCTTATGTCAGTCTTATATCCTGTGGGAGAAGTCTGAACCTCTGACTTTGTGCCCTACACTACAGGGGAAAAATCTCCCTTTTGCAAGGCTTCCCAGTCCAGGCCTGGCATAAAGACAGAACACCAAAAGAATGGAGCATGGGGCCCTGATGTTCCCTACAACAGAGAGGCTATACCTAGACAGCAGTAATGGAGGAATTTGGTGACTCCAACATTTGTAGATTCATCCATCCCTAAAGAAGAATCCAAATGAGGATTGAAATCAGATCTTTCACCTAGGAGATGGTGGTACGAGCTTTCCTTCTGGATGGGAAGTTCTCTCATGCAATAGTGCAAGTGTCACATGTATGCCCACAACACCTGGAAGAAGGATTACAGGAAATCAGAGAAACATAATCAGAAAACTTTTGGATCACAGGAGGTTATGACAGCTAGACAGCTCAATATCTGAGAATGTTTTCAGTTGTCATCCAGGTTTCAGTACTAAGTTTTGAATCAAAGTTCAAATAGGGGCTTTTGAAATTGGGATTGGGATACCATGTTTTCAGTTGCTCTCCAAGTTCCAGTGTCTAATTTCAAGTTGAAAAACTAATGTTGAAAAAATGAAGGACTGGTATAAGTCACTACGAAACAATGGTAGACTAGACACCTCAGGATTTGACAAAGAGTTTTGGATTTTAGTAGACAGTTGCCAGTCTAAATTGTACATAAAAGGGAGGCTTCAAAATTTGATGGAGTGTTTTTGTTTTCACACAAGTAACAGGACCAGTTTCATATCAAAATTTAAAATTAGGAGCTTCCTAGAAGCAAAAAAAAAAGGGAGCTGTCATAACTCTGGTAAATAATTTTGAACAGTCTAGAAAACAGGAGAGAGCTTTCTGAGACATGGCTCTATTTCAGAGGAAGCAACTAGCAAAACCCTCTTTAAGAATTCCTTGTTTAAGAAAAACCTATGAAATTCTATGGATCATCACAGGCTGACAGGCTATTTCAAGGCACTTACACACATATAAACACACATCTTGCTCTCATGCCAGAAGTGAGATGTCTTCTGCAGATTTGAAAATCCTTGAGGGGGTATCTTGCTATGTTTAGGTCATTTGTCTCAACTATAAATAAGACACTGATTAATTTAATCACATCCCAAATTCCATGGAGGGAACTGCAGTTCTGTAAATTTAGGGTGCTTTCCATATCTATAAGGTGGGGAAACAAGGGGAGTACCAATGGTTACTTGGAATCCCCATTTAATGGGTCTTGTATTGGTTTGCAATTATTTTCTTCACTCGTGGATGGACCTTTATCTTTTCTTCTTTGAAGAAGACCAGAGACTTCTGGGGGATACAAAAGGAGATAAGGAGAATATTAGGTTCTATGCCAATATGCACCAGTGCAAGAGATAAAACCAACCTCCATAGGTGCCATCTCCTCCTCTGATCTCTTTATTTTCCTCTCATTTCTTCTCATTCTGCCTTTGCTTGCATTTCAAGGTTAAAAAAAAAGTCAGGCTACAATAGTAAATATGTAAGATTAACTCCTAAAATATGTTAGCAAGTGAAAGCTAAAGAAAACCAAATGATTTTTAGAAAGGCTTTCTTGAAGCTTAGAACACAGACAGTCCTTTTGATCCTTTATCTCGCCTTAACAAAAAAACAGCAAATTGTTAATATATATACACACATATGCATGCATATGTGTGTGTATTTATATAGATTCTATGTCTGTATGAGTCAGTGTGTATGTGTATTTTAATTCACACAGGCTTTCTTTTCTTTAAAATGCTGCAAGAAGCTCTTTTTTGCAGATTTCGTTTTCTTTCTTTTCTTTTCTTTTCTTTTTTCTTTCTTTTTTTCTCCTTTCTTTTTTTGATATTTCAAAGCTGGCAGTTCAGTAAATGGCTGGAACTGCCACATCTCTGTTCTTGCTAAAGAAATCAATGCTAATCCTATTACTGGCAGTTATCACCTATCCCAGAAACCGCAGCTAAAAGAGAAAAAAACCACTGAGATGTCAAAGTAGGAAAAAGGGCTGCGGGAAGGGGGGGAGGCGCCCTTCTTTCACTTTCAAACAGTGATTGTTTTCTTATTTTTGATCATTTTTTCCTGTTAAAAGAAAAACTAAACCACCACCAAAACTACCCCCCCCCCCCCAAAAAAAAAGATGTGTGCTCCAATAACATAAAGGATCATGATTAAACCTTCCCTCCCTTGAGAAACACAGTTTGAAGCCAGAGCTGTTGTTTGGCTCTGCATTGTCCACATTGTGCCTAAGAGCTGCAGTCTTGAGGCTTCATTGTGTTCCATGCCAGGAAGGCTCATGAGGGAGGCGGGTCTGATAATTTTACTGGGAACTCATGCTACATAGTGCTAGCATGTTCACTTTGCATGGAACACTGGGGGAAAGCCTGAAGATAGTGGTATGTGACCAATTTCACAATCACACGTCCCGTTTCTTCCATAATAAGAGATTCTTTTGCTCTGGAGCTCCACACAGTGCTGGAGCTGGAAACTTTTGTTGTTATTTGTTCAGTCTCTTCTAACTCTTCATGAACTTATGGACCAGCTCACGCCAGAGCTCCCTGTCAGCTGTGGCCACCCCCAGCTCCTTCAAAGTCAAGTCAGTCACTTCAAGAATACCATAATACCATCCATCCATCTTGCCCTTGGTCAGCCCCTCTTCATTTTTCTTTCCATTTTCCCAAGCATCATTGTTTTCTTTAAGCTTTCCTGTCTTCTCATGATGTGGCCAAAGTACTTCATCTTTGACTCTGATATCCTTCCTCCTGTGAACAGTTGGGCATCATTTCCTGGAGTATGGACTGGTTTGATCTTCTTGTGGTCCAAGGCACCCTCAGAATTTTCTTCCAGCATTACAGTTCAAAAGCATATCTTCCTTCACTCAGCCTTCCTTATGGTCCAGCTCTCGCATCCATAGGTTACTATGGGGAATACCTTTGCTTTAACTATGCAGATCTTCATTGCCAGTGTGATGTCTCTACTCTTAACTTAGCTGGAATGTGCCTGGTTGCAAAAAGTCATGACATATTAGGCGTATCCAAAACAGTAGGGGGAGGGGAGTGTTTGGAAGTATTAAGAGTTACCAGTTCTTTTTGTTTTGATTTTACCTGCATATTCCCAGATTTGCATCCAAACCCTTTCTTGAAATATTCTCCCCTCCCTTGTTTTCTTCCTCTTCCCCCTCCTAGTGATTACATGTCACATCCAGGTCCATGCAATATTTCTGAAAATATTTTCACCTGTCTCCACTGACCCTTCTTTATTATTATTAACTAACATTATAATATAATAATAAAACTTTATTTTTATCCCGTTACCATCTCCTCGGAGGGACTCAGGATGGCTCACAAAACACACTCAATAGTGCAAGACAATACAAATACTGCAAAATATAAAAGGTAAAATTACTAACAATAATATTTACCCCATTACACATAAAACGATAAAACCCCTATCTATTACAGATACTAAACACCCTGACAAGCTACAAAATACTGGCTATGTACAATATCAGTCCTCGTAAAGTGCAACAGTGACCAATCACTGAGTCCTCTAATATAGTGTTTATAATCCCATCAACCGCACTTGAGATGTAGGTGGGACAGAGAGAAGTGCCTCCCCAGGAGATCTTAGGGCCCATGTTGCTTCATAAAAAGAGATGTGGTCTTGAAGATAGGCTGGACCTGAAGCCTATTGTAACTGTGGGCATCCTGTTTTGGTCCCCACCCCCAATTCTCCTGTCCCTAACTATTGACATGAAAAACTCATCAATAGTTTTCAATCCTGCTACATTCCCTTGGTGCAATGGGTCCCTTTTACTTCTGTGCGGGAAGACAGGGAGTGACATCATGTCAGGGGGCAGAATTATTTTCCTCTCCTCTCCTCTTCACTGTTCCCAAGAGGGTTGTTTTCCCTTATATTTTTATGTTTATAATGTTGAAAAGTGCAATTGCATCAAAAATAAAACAACAACAACAATGTGTTAGATTCCAGTTCATTTTGTAAGCCACTCCGAGCCCTAGGGGAGTAGCGGCATATAAGTTTGAATAATAAATAAATAAATAAACCACAGTTATCCAGGAAAACAGGGTTATGAGAGTGTGTGGAACTATTATCCTAGGACCATAGAATATTGAATCAACATAATTGTGCTACCAAAGAGAGGTGTGATATCACTAATCTATATGAAAGTGATTGTAGTGGAACAACAGATTAGTGTAATAATGTACTCTGATTATTTTGTTTTGGTGCAAATATCCCTTTGTCTCACTCTTGATCTCTATAGAGCCAGTGTCCTGGAAACAATATGCATGTGTACTGGTAATGGACATCTTAGCCAGGTCTGGAGTAATACAATAATATAGATAGCCAAATGGAAATATTTTAGAAAATATTGGGTTAATTTCAACAGACCTGGGAAGTAAGAATGTAAAGTCCTTGGTAATGTTGAGAGTCCCCAGATCATACTTTGAATGAAACATGCATTATATGGAACTTTAAGAAAAATGGGATTGTTCAGGAACAGAATGAAGGAGTTCAAGAGACTATTTTTCTCATATGGAAGGGACCCATAGCATCAATTTCTATAATTCATCTCAGGACCTTCTTTCTGTGTTTCCCACTGACAGAATAAAAGAAAGTATTGTGTACATGAGTTGGAGCAATCAATACAGGTGAGAGCATCTGAATCAAACACCAAGCTACAAAGAATCCTCCGAATAGAGCCCCAAAGGTTCTCTGATACCAAACAATAAAACTGCTTGTGTGGTTGAGGAAAATGACTTCAAGGATTGTAAGGCTCTTCCTCCAAACACAAGCTAAAATAGCAGTGCTAACTCCAAACATCTTGTAAAAAGTGAGGTTTTGGACTGCATTATGCTGATAGGTGTCTGAGAATTGTAGTTGTGGCTACAGATTTTTATGGGGCCACTGTTAAGAAAATTGAATTCCTTCAATATTGGCAGGAACAATTCAGGACTGGTCCTGTTACTAGGTGAAGCAAAGTGGCCATCCTAGGTGGCAGATTTTGAATGACATGAAAAGACAGCAAATTGTTGCCTTTTTTAACCAATGCTAATTTAACGGCCAGAGAGGCAGAGGGGTGCCAAAATACCTGTCCAATCTAGAGATATTGGTTGAGATTCTACATTAAGCAGAAAAGACCTAATGTTCCACCCACAAATGTTCCATCCTCCTGAGTGTCCCAAGATGGGTCATTGTTGGTTTTGCTTACATAGGAGCAACATGGAGGCATTTCAGACAATAAAGAAGTAACTGATCTCAGCTCAAAGGAAGGAAGAAATGATGACATACACCCTTCTTTTCCTTCCCTACAAGCCAGCACAGCCATATTTTCATTGTTGAATTGACTCCTTTCTTTCCCTCCTTCATGCAAGCAGCTGTAGGAGAAGGAGCACTTTTAGGGTTGTACAACTGCTGGAGAAAGATTTTGAACAATCCCCTGGTCTCTGTCCATATGCATACCTGTGGCACCAACATGATGCTGCTTGCTATGTATCTTGACTCAAATGTGGCAAGGACACTTGCTGCTCCACCTCAGGCAGCAAAATATCTTGCACTCATCATAACTCAGGTGTTTTTCTATGGAGCTGGAGTTGTTGTGTCAGCACCACCAGCAGGGAGAAGACATTTAATGTCCTGTAATACTATTGTGGAGAATGTATGTGGCTATTCCTAGATTCAGATACTTTATTATTATTATTATTATTATTATTATTATAACTTTATTTGTACCCCACTAGCATCTCCCAAGGGATTCGATGCGGCTTACAACGGGCCGAAGCCCACACAATACAACAATACAACAATACAGTACCTAGCAAATAAAAACAGTTAAGCAAAAACAATAACAAAGCAGTACAACAAGACATTATTAAAAACTGAGCCAGCCAGAAGTAAGGGTACAGGATTAAAAGTGCTGATGTGTCGGAGGGATATGGGATTATAGTATAAGTGCGGTGTGCGGTGATCTTGGTTCTAACTAAAGTGCTTCTGGGATTTGGTACTGGGGTTCCTAGTCTGAAAAGGCACATTGGAATAGCCAGGTTTTCAAATTCTTCCTGAAGACTGCCAATGTAGGGGCTTGTCTGAGGTCTTTCGGGAGGGCATTCCAGAGGTGGGGGGCCACCACAGAGAAAGCCCTGTGTCGTGTCCCCACCAAGCGCGCTTGTGACGCGGGCGGGATCATGAGCAGGGTCTCTCCAGATGACCGGAGTGAACATGTGGGTTCATAGACAACGATACGGTCACGCAGGTAGGTGGTCCCAAACCGTTAAGGGCTTTGTAGGTAAGCACCTGCACCTTAAATTGGGCTCGGAAAATAAACGGCAGCCAGTGGAGCTCCTTAAACAGGAGGGTTGACCTCTCTCTGTAGTGGGCCCTAGTTAACATCCTGGCTGCTGCCCGTTGGACGAATTGGAGTTTCTGAGCCATTTTTTAAGGGCAGCCCCACGTAGAGCGCATTGCAGTAATCCAGTCTGGAGGTGACTAAGGTGTGGACCACCCCGGCCAGATCAGCCTTAGCGAGGTACGGTCGTAGCTGGCGCACAAGTCTCAGTTGTGCAAAGGCCGATGTAGTGAAATCTACCTTTCAGGCGACCAGGCCGAAGCCTGAATATCAGTAGCTTTCATCTGGAAAGACAGGCAGCAGCAGGAGGAGGAGTCAAGCCGACTCCTGATTGGGTAGAGCAACTGGGGGAGGAGTCGGTGGAGAGAGGAAAATAAGCTGTCAGCTCTTGACAGAGAGAGAGAAGTGTCTTGACCTCAGACACAGAAGGATAGGATTTTAAGAGAGGAAGCTAGTTAGAGTTCTGACAAGGAAGAAGAGTTTTAAAAGTGAGCCTTTAGGTTAGGGAATAAGGTTAAGACAAAGGCTAGGGTTTTACTGTGTTAAGAGGACCAGTAAAGGAGAGTTTTGTCTTATTAAACTTAGGAGAAGTTTAAGATATCTTATCACCCTGTGTGTGAGACAGAAGGATAGAACAGTGTGTTTAAGGAAACTCACAGTTTTAAAAGCTTTTACCTACAACACATTCACACCTTTGGTTCCTCAGACCAAGAAAGCTGAGGTGGCGGCGGCTAATACTACCAATAACATTGGTCATTGATATATTCAACTTATGGTCAGCCTTAATTTCGTTACAGCCCTCCCGGCCACCGCCGACGCTTGAGCCTCAAGCGTGAGCGATGAGTCCAGGAGGACTCCCAAGCTACGGACCTGTGACTTCAGGGGGAGTGTAAGCTCGTCCAACACAGGTTGCCACCCTATACCCCGATCTGGTTTACGATCGACCAGGAGGACCTCTGTCTTGTCGGGATTGATCTTCAGCTTGTTCGTCCTCATCCAGATAGACACAGCGGCCAGGCACTCGTCTAGCACCCGAGAGGCCTCCTTGGAATTAGGTGGAAAAGAGTAGTAGAGTTGTGCGTCATCTGCGTAGAGATGGCACCCAACTCCAAAACTCCGGATGACCTCTCCCAGCGGTTTCATGTAGATGTTAAAAAGCATGGGAGATAGAATAGAGCCTTGCGGGACCCCACAGGTCAAGGACCAGGGGTCCGAGCAGGCATCTCCCAGCTTCACCATCTGGGTTCGTCCCTCCAGGAAGGACCCGAGCCATGACAGCACCGAGCCCCCGAGACCCATCCCAGAGAGGCGACCCAGAAGGATACCATGATCGATGGTATCGAAAGCCGCTGAGATGTCCAAGAAAATCAGCAGGGTCACACTCCCCCTGTCCAGTCCTCTACGGAGGTCATCCACCAAGGCGACCAAGGCTGTCTCGGTGCCATGACCAGGCCTGAAACCAGACTGTGCCTGATCTAGGTAATTGATGTCATCCAGGAAGTCCTGGAGCTGGAGGGCGACCACCCGCTCCAGCACCTTACCCAAAAAAGGGAGGTTGGAGATCGGCCTGTAATTGTTCAGCACCGTAGAGTCAAGGGAAGACTTTTTAAGGAGTGGGTGAACCACAGCCTGTTTTAAGTTAGATGGAAAAATCCCTTGCTCCAACGATGTGTTAATGATCAACAAAAACCAATCAACCAACCCCTCCTTGGCAGATTTAATAAGCCAGGATGGGCAAGGGTCTAGGGCCGAAGTGGTCGCCCTCACAGCCCCAAGAACCTCCTCCACGGTCTCAGGAAGAACAAGCCGAAAAGAATCCCACAAAATTTGACAAGCAGAAGCCTCAGTCACCTCCCCTGGCACTGCGATGAAATTGGAGTCAAGCTCAAGACGTATCTGGGCAACTTTGCCTGCAAAATGGTGTGCGAAATCGCAACATCGAGCTGCTGGGTCGTCCGAGATCTCCTCCGCCACAGGTGGGTGAAGGAGCTCCCCGACAACCCGAAACAGCTCTGATGACCTATTTGCTGCAGACGCTATACGGGTGGTTGTGAAAGATTCCCTAGCCATACTTGAGACTGATAAGAGCTCTGGGGGAAAAATGTAATGGCTATGTGCTGAATTGTCCACTCATAGATCTTGAGAACTCATAAGAGTGGGAGGTTGGAGTAGGAATCACCCCTGAAAGCATTTCTAGGTTTTCTGCTGCAGTGATGGGGTCCTTTACTGTATTTTAAGGATAGGTATCAGGTTAATATTTCTCCACCCCATTACTTGCATGAGTGAGTTACTAGCACACATGTAAAGGCTCCAGGAATTTACGCTCAAAAAAGCGGGGGATGAGTTACTGTTCAGCAATGGGACTTTGGAGAGCACCCTTGCCCCTTAGAATCCAATGATTCAATTTAATCAGTAGGTTTGAAATGGGAGGCAAGTATCAGGACCATGGACAAGGCAAAATTATTATTTAAAGCAGAGGTGTGGAATTTGCGATTCTTCAGATCTTACTGGACTACAGCTCCCATCACTCAGAGCCAGTAAATTTCTATGATGGGGGATCCTGTAGATGTAGTCTGACAACACTGGGCAAGCTGCACAATTCTCATTCAACTTGCAAAGGGTCCTTCCCACCACCCCACTACCCCAGCTTCCTCTAGACTGCAAGATTTGTGAGTGAAATACTACCCAGGCATTTATGTTTAACTGCAGTGTGCTAGTTGTTTTCACAGAAAGACCACCTGACTGGCATTTAGATTGGGTCCTTATTGAGAGATAACACAGAGAGGGAAAAAACAAAATTCAGTGGAGCCCAAGGCCAGTTTTTAGATTCATTCAAGGTTAAATTGTGAAAGAGCAGTGTATTTTAGAAACATTTGTTGTGATTATTTGCTATCTTTTATGTACTTCATAGTGTACTTCATAGGAATTCAATAAAGAGGGTAGGAATTCAATTTAAGCTGGACTGGTTTGTCATTCAGTCTGGAGTGCCACAAAAATGTCTCTGGTCTAGAGGTTAAACAGATAATGGACTCCGCCATGGGCTTGCACTTTACTGCCTGTCATTTGTCGTGCCTTCTGGGCCTCTGCTATAAGGGCTGCTTTTTCCTTCATTGAAAGGAATCCTCGAAGGGACCACTCTAGAGAAGGAGGAGCAGAGTTGGTGCAATGTTAGACAAGGAAAGGGAAAGCACTAGAGGAGCTTGAAAAACAGGTGTTGGCCCACATTTTAACAAAGAGGTGGGATGCTTAAGAAAAGCCCTTAAAGAAATAAATGTGGTCCCCTGCATTTGTGGTTTTCTTTTTCATGTGTGAGTTTATGGTTGCTGCCAGTTTGACCTCTTTGCCCCACTCCTTGAACTGTCCCGCTGCCTCTCATCGGCTGTCCTCCCAACAGTTCCAGCCCTAACTCCCTTTCCCAGCTTCCCACCACAAATCCTGAGCCAGATTTCAAATCCTTCAACACTTCCTTTCCCAGCTATAAAAGGGAAGGAGGAACTGACATTGTTTCCAGGACAGCAATGGAGAAGTGGAAGGGCAGAAGAAAAGTAGAGCAAGGATGCAGACCAGAGGGAAAGGGGTTTCAAATATGATTGAGGTTTCGTGCTGGGAAGCTGGAGAAAGGAGCGAGGGGCTGGGCCTGTTAGTGAGAAAGGAGTTTGTAGCATGCATGTTTAAGGGGGCTTATGATTCATGGTTATTCCATGTTTACAAGGGTCATACATTCCTAAGCCCAATGAAAGGAGGAGGCTGACTGTATCTGAGGCAGTGGCAGCTGTAGCTTCCATATCAGTGGTTTGGTGAATCTGCTTTGGGTTGCAATCTGAATTTTAAAGGAGTTATCCAAGATGATGGCTGGAATTCACGAAGTTATTTAAGAGTGCATAACTCTAATTTATGCACTTGAAGAAAATAGATTTGGAGCAAACAAAGGGTGAATGAGCATTTATTTAAATGGCATAGGCTTTATAACACCACTGCAGATATAACCAATTGCCAATGTATTAGAACTAAGGCTGCCACAACCTTGCCACTAATTCCAGTTATTAAAATGGACTTTCTGACATCTCCACCCTCCTCAGACTGTCCTTTGGCAAAAAGGCAATTGCTTCTCCAGAAGTGATAACTGACATTTAAATAGGTTTCAGGTATACCATGCATTGTTTAGCATTAAAAAAATACCTATTTGTCAAAACCAAATCTTTCAAGTGCTTCTGGGATGATTTTCTTTGTGTTGGTTTGGGAGATTATTATGATTTTGTAGTTCATGGGCTTGTCCACATGGACCAAAAAATCCAGACTTGTAACAAGTGTATCACTGGAAGCCTTCACAACAGACAGATATTTCTGGTAAGTATCCCCATTATTATATTTTAATCTGATTTTGCCCCACTTTAGAAAAAATCAGTGGATACTCTAGAGTTTGCTTGAAACTCCAGTGTATTTTGAGTTTTGGGACAGTCTGGACATCTGGACTGAGTCCAACTGAAATAAGAAAATGGAGCAGCCATGCATCCTCTTTTATTTTGAGGGTATTCTTTTTCTGAAGGAATATTGGATCCAAATCTAGTTTAAAGCTCCAAACCAATGGAAAACAGAGGCATTGCAATTTCCCATCAATAGTGAGCATGTACTGTACACGTAGACAGAAAACAGAAGCAGTGATACAGGACACAGGTTGCCACTCTTCTCTGTTAATGGGACTGTACTGATATTTAAACTATAGAAATTACACATATAATACAAAAATATGTAATTACCAAATGCAAATTTAATGAAAAGGTGTATCTTCTTTTGACTTCTTTCTTGGTATTTGCAAAAGAGCCATTATTTCCTGAGACACCCAAGAAGGAAATGCATTGTATTATCTATACCAGTTTTCAGCTGTGTCCTTTCACTGAGAAAAAAAATCTTATCTTGGGTACAGATAAATGAAGCAGAGCTTCCTTTTTTGAACTATAACACCCAGAATCCCCAATTCCCTAGAGCTTCTGGAATTTGTAGTCCAAAAAGGTAATTTTGAAGATCTGAAATTAGATAAACATAATGCAATTGGCATGAGTTTACCTTTTTAAAGGTTTGGAAGCTTCAGTTGATTAAAACTTTATCTGCTAGGTTTTCAGAAGGCCAGAACATATAATTCTTCTATTCAGTTCAGTTCAGTTAGGCGATCCCTCGTTGGACGAGTAAGATGGTCTTCCATCATGGGTTTCCTTGTGGGTCTGCATGTGGCTGTGGAGCCCTATTCTTGCTCTGCATCTTCTTCCGCAGTGAGGGCATTGGTTTCCAGGTGGAAGGCGGTCCCGGTCGGGGTTGGCTTGACGCGCCTTCCTCCTGGCACGTTTCTCTCTTTTACCCTCCACTCGTGCCTCCTCGAATTCTGCAGCACTGCTGGTCACAGCTGACCTCCAGCTGGAGCGCTCAAGGGCCAGGGCCTCCCAGTTCTCAGTGTCTATGCCAGAGATTTTAAGGTTGGCTTTGAGCCCATCTTTAAATCTCTTTTCCTGTCCACCAACATTCCGTTTTCCGTTCTTGAGTTCGGAGTAGAGCAACTGCTTTGGGAGACGGTGGTCAGGCATCCGGACAACGTGGCCTGTCCAGCGGAGTTGATGTTGGAGGACCATCGCTTCAATGCTGGTGGTCTTTGCTTCCTCCAACACGCTGACGTTTGTCCGCTTGTCTTCCCAGGAGATTTGCAGGATTTTCCAGAGGCAGCGCTGATGGAATCGTTCCAGGAGCTGCATGTGACGTCTGTAGACAGTCCATGTCTCACAGGCATATAGCAGGGTTGGGAGGACAATAGCTTTATAGACAAGCACCTTAGTATCCCTACGGATGTCCCGGTCCTCAAACACTCTCTGCTTCATTCGGGAAAATGCTGCACTTGCAGAGCTCAGGCGGTGTTGTATTTCGGCGTCGATGTTGACTTTGGTGGAGAGGTGGCTGCCAAGGTAGCGGAAATGGTCGACATTTTCTAATGTTACACCATTAAGCTGTATCTCTGGCATTGGAGAGGGGACGGCTGGTGACTGCTGGAACAGCACTTTGGTTTTCTCGATGTTCAGTGACAGGCCAAGCTTTGTGTATGCTTCTGCAAAGGTGTTGAGAGTGGCTTGTAGATCTTCTTCTGAATGCGCACAGACGACATTGTCATCAGCATACTGGAGTTCTATAACAGATGTTGTTGTGACCTTGGTTTTGGCTTTCAGTCTGCTGAGGTTAAATAGCTTGCCGTCTGTCCGATAGATGATTTCCACTCCGGTGGGAAGCTTCCCATCAACAAGGTGAAGTATCATGGCGATGAAGATGGAGAATAAAGTTGGGGCAATAACACATCCCTGTTTGACACCCGATTCCACCTTAAATGGGTCACTTTGGGAGCCATTGCTGTCCAAGACTGTTGCCATCATGTCATCGTGGAGGAGCCGCAGGATGTTCACAAATTTGTTTGGGCACCCGATTTTTTGGAGGATGGTCCAGAGAGCGCTGCGATTCACTGTGTCAAATGCCTTTGCAAGGTCGATGAATGCCATGTACAGAGGTTGGTTTTGTTCCCTGCATTTTTCTTGGAGCTGTCGTGCAGTGAAGATCATGTCCACAGTTCCTCTGGAGGGGCGGAAGCCGTTCTGGGATTCTGGGAGGGTGTCTTCTGAGAGGGGCAGAAGGCGGTTTGCAAGGATTCTTGCGAGGATTTTTCGAGCAGAGGTTAGAAGGGAGATACCTCGATAGTTTCCGCAGTCTGTTCTTTCCCCTTTTTTGAAGAGGGTGATGATGGTGGCATCCTTGAAGTCTGCTGGGATTTTCTCGGTCACCCACACTTTTTCTATGAGCTGGTGGAGTTGGTGTGTCAGCGCAGGTCCTCCCTCTTTAAAGATTTCAGCAGGGATCCCATCCGGTCCGCTGGCTTTGTTGTTCTTTTGTTGGCTGATGGCATTGCTGACTTCTTCCAAACTAGGCAGTGCTGCAAGCTCATCCCTGGTTTGTTGTTGCGGGATTTGTGAGAGGACCTCTTCGGCCACACTGGAGCTGCGGTTTAGGAGGCTTTGGTAGTGTTCTTTCCAACGTAGTGCAATTGACTTTTGGTCCTTCAGGAGTTTGGTTCCGTCTGATGAGCGTAGAGGCTGTATGCCATGGTTTCTTGGCCCATAGATGACCTTTGTGGCTTTGAAAAATCCTTGAGCATTATGGGTATCTGCCAGGTGTTGGATTTCTTCAGCCTTCTTTGTCCACCAGGTGTTCTTGAGTTCTCTTGTCCTTCTTTGGACCTCAGCTTTTGCACTGGCGTAGATCTTTTTCTTAGCAGCACAGTTGATGTCTCTCTGCCATGTTTGGAAGGCTTTCCTTTTCTTGTCGATTAGCTGTTGGATCTCGATGTCATTTTCGTCAAACCAGTCTTGATGTTTCTTGGCTTGGTATCCAATAGATTCTTCGCAGGCTTGGATGATGGAGGTCTTCAGTTTGTTCCAATGTTCCTCAACATTTTCGGGGTGTACTGTGGGTAGATGGTCCTTGAGTGCTGTTTGGAGATGGGCTCGCCTGGAGGGCTCCTGAAGGGCTTGGGTGTTCATTTTGCGCCTTGTCTTTCTTCCTTGGAGTCTGCGCTTGGGGGCGATCTTGATAGCCATCGTGGATCGGATTAGCCTGTGGTCGGTCCAGCAGTCATCAGCACCTGTCATGGCTCTTGTGAGGAGTACGTCACGGCGGTCTCTGGCACGTGTGATTACATAGTCTAAGAGGTGCCAATGCTTTGACCGGGGGTGCTTCCATGATGTCTTGAACTTGTTTTTCTGGCGGAAGAGCGTGTTGGTGATGACCAGGTTGTGCTCCGCACATTTGGTGAGAAGCAGGATGCCATTCGAGTTGCTGTTTCCAACCCCGTCTTTTCCTATGGTGCCTGGCCACAGGTCGAAGTCTCGCCCGACTCTTGCATTGAAGTCCCCCAGGAGAATGATTTTGTCCTCCTTAGGTATCCCCGATAGGACGGTGTCCAGCTGACAGTAGAATTTCTCCTTGATGTCTTCATCAGCGTCTAGTGTTGGTGCATAGGCACTTATGATGGTTGCCCGTTGGTTTTTGGCAAGATCAACTCGGAGGGTGGAGAGTCGTTCGTTGATGCCAGTGGGTGCTTCGGACAGATGTTTCACCAGATCATTCCTGATGGCAAAGCCAACTCCGTGCATTCTTTGGTCTTTTTCGGGCAGTCCCTTCCAGAAGAAGGTGTAGCCTCCTTTTTCTTCCTTCAGCTGTCCCTCTCCTGCTCTCCGGGTCTCCTGAAGGGCTGCTATGTCGATGTTGAAGCGTCCCAGCTCCCTTGTGATGATGGCAGTTCTGCGTTCGGGGCGTTCACTGTCACTGTTGTCCATCAGTGTCCATACGTTCCACGTACCGAAGTTCATTTTTCTTTTTTGGCCGCAGGATGGTGACCCCACTGGACGCGGCAGTCCAGTCAGGGATAAGTGAGGCAGACTATGTTTAGGGCACCTTTTCTAGCCCCCTCCCCGTGTGGGGTGAGCAGAGTGGGTCCTCAAAAGGGCTGCTCAGTCGCGGATACAGCTGCCGAACTACTCAACTGCCTCGGACCTTGAGGTAGAACGACTGAGTCCGTACCCACCGCCCGTGTGCCAGTCTGTGACTAGGGGCTTCCAGATTTCACAGTCCTGCCCCCGTCGCCACTCGCTGATCGCCATGGGACTTTGGTTGCTTGGTTTTTATTTTCTTTGGAAGACGCCTGTGCGTGGGTTTTTTTAATGTGTGGAGGTCAGTGCACAGCTGAACAACACACAGTCTTCACAGATGAGGTTCCACTGGTGATGTAGTTTAACACAATGACCGTGGCTTCTCAGTCTGTTGCAGCCTTCTTCCGCCTTCGCAGCCGTTGTAACATGTGCCATGTTATCCTCCGCCTGCTCCGCCGTTGAGGTCTTTGGGTCTTCGGACTGTGCTTGGTCTGGGACCTCCCCCGCGGCCACTCCTGGGAGTGCACGACTCCAGTTGTTGTGCCCACAGGTTCATCGGAACACGCAAGCCCCCTCACCACGACAAGGTGACAGTCCATCGAGGGGGAATTCTTCTATTATAACACCTTGATTAGTTATATTTGTTTTTCTGGGCATAAATGAAACTGATGGTCTTTGCATTTAAATCTTTAAGGATCCTAGAATCAGAAAACCTTAAGTACCATCTGTTCCAATATATAAACCTTCCTGACAAAGCTCAGTGTCCCCCTGCTGTCAGAAATATACTGGCTGGAAATAATAGACCAGAGCTGGAAAAGTTTTTCTCCCTAAAAGTAATTCATTGCCCAGTGTATTGCAAAACCCGAAAAAGTAATTTATTGCCACTCATTATAAATTATTTCCTTTTTTTTAGATTTTTAAAAATCTACTGTGAAAACAAGAAAACTTGCCCAAAATTTGAAAAGAAATAACCATGAATAGCATTTTAGGTCCCATAACATGCGGCCACAAGGTTATGAATAAACATAACATGGAAAAAGGTAATTACATTGTGATCATTACCTTATTTCCAAAGGAATACTTTGGAATACTGTCCCGTCCTCATCCCTTTGTCATTCCACAAAAATGTATTTTAAGTAACATTAAATGTGATGTTTCACAGTATCCCCATATCCCCATATTCTTGGACTGACTGTGGAAACATAAAATTACATATAATAATGAGCCCTACTGAACTGAATGACCTCTGGAGTAAGCATGTAGTAAACTCATGCTGGAGAACCTAGAAAATGCCTGGAGACAATATCTTTATTCAGATACAGATAAGTGAAATCATAGGTAGAGGTCCCACAGATATGAGGACTGTGCTTCCAAGTTCTGATACAGGCAGGACCTTATTTATCTATCTTACAAGAATACTGGACTAGATTACATGAACTATGGCCATTGCCTACTTGCTTGCTCACCTGCCAACTAAGGGCCCTTCCACACAGTTCTACATCTCAGAATATCAAGACAGAAAATCCCACGTTATCTGAGTGTGGACTCAGATAAGCCAGTTCAAAGCAGTTATTGTGAGATTTTCTGCCTTGTTATTCTGGGATATAGGGCTGTCTGAAAGAACCCTAAGAGTCCTTCAACACAGCCATATAATAACCCAGAATACCAATGCAGAAAAATCCCACAATATCTGCTTTGAACTAGCTTATCTGAGTCCACACTGCCATATATTCCAGTTTAAAGCAGATAATGTGGGATTTTATTCAGCTGTGTGGGAGGGGCCTTAGACTTGGTAGAAGCATGGACAATGTTCATTCCCTGTTCAATGGAATTAGTATCAAACTGTCCTTTTCTTGGGAAAGGTGTATTAACCATAATTGGTTTTAGCTGGCTCTGGTTCCATTCTCTGATAATGCTTGCTGCTGTTCTGATGTTTGCTATGTTTATAAATAATACTTAAAATAGAACATTTATAATTTTGCTTGTTTTGTTTGTCCCCTCAAAAGACAGAAGCTAACACTCTGGAGGAAAGTTCACTTGATCCATCACTGCCTTCATTTGAGATTACTGTAAACATGTGATCATTCCAATAGACTTATGGTATTCTGTAAAATATATACATGTTTTTAAAATGATATGTCCAAGCTCGTCTTAGGATATTTATGAGTTATAATGCTGTTCTATGTTCTTCTGTTATTTTCATCATCTTAATCAATATTTATTTTCAGCCTCTGAATATATTTTTTCCAAAAAAAGGGGACAAGCTGAACATTATTAGAATTAAATATATCCTAAACCTGTAACATTCTAAAAGTTTGACAATACAAGTGATTGCTGGAGAGGTAAGCTGTAGGCATGTGCAATCAATTAAAAAATGGTTCAAAAGTACTTAGAAAACTGGGGGACACTGGCACTTCATTTCTAAAGTGTTTCTCAAGTGTGCCTGTCAAAAATTTCATTACTATAATGAGCCTTACTCAATTTTGTTACTATTTCATTAATAGTAATTGTGCATGTGCATTAATTAAATAATTACTATCATTGAGGAAACTTCAGGGGCTACACTCTCCCTCATTTTTAGAGCTATCATGATGAAACATAGATAGAACATATTCACCACTCATAACCCACCAAATTTCAGAACTTTTTGTATGAATAGTAGATGTATGAATATTTCTGAAAGTTGGGGGGAATTATCCCCTGGTATTATTGTATAGAAAATCCCCTATTATTATTGTATAGAAAATTCAAGGAGCTGGTTCTTGGATTTTTTTAAATGTTTATAAAAACTTTGAAAATTCCCTAAAAATTGGTGAATAAGGGCCCTTCTACACAGCCATACCCAGAATATCAAGACAGAAAATCCCACATTATCTGAATGTGGACTCAGATAATCCAGTTCAAAGCAGATATTGTAGGATTTTCTGCCTTGATCTGAGGATCTTTGAATTTAACAAGAACTTTTTATACACCTTAGAACGATATACACCCACATATACACGCCACTGTCACTACCAAAGAAATGGTTTGTACTATCCACTTCACTTTGATGATCACCCAACAGCTTTTTTTTAAAAAAAAAAAACCCTTTAGTAATCCAAATGATACATATGGTAATGGGAAAAATTGGTTCTTTATCCATAAGTGTTTCTTTTTGAATATAACTCTTTTGGTTCCATACAAAAAGTTCTGGTTTCCTCATATAGATGTATTTTGGTAGACTGGAGGAATCAGTCTATTTCTTTGGGCCACAAGGACTGCAGGATCAGATGATATGTCTCACCTGCTTTTCTGGTTTTGACATCTATGTAAGCCTCCATCGTGTGTTTGACCTTATTCAGTGTTATATTATTTGCATAATCACTATCTCTAAGATTTGAATTTCAAATATGGCTTCATAAACTGGTTTATGTACACTTCTGATTGTAAAAAATGTCATAGTGGATACTATACGATGTTGTTCCTGCACACTAATTGTATACTCTCCATTAACGACTCATTTAGTACATGTGTTTCAAAAGATATATTGCTCCAACTAAACGCTTGAGTTCAGCATTATAATTTAATGCATGTGATGCACATTAACACATCAAGTCAGCAGTCCCTGATCAGTCACTGAATGTGCCTGGATCTTGTCCTTTTAAAGCAACGAAGTGCTGGGAACCATTTCCACGTCCCTGTTCTTCCTGCTATTGGAACATTTGTTTTTTATTCTGAATATTTCCGCTCATCTATTTACCTGGCACTATATTTAGTACCACAGTGCCAAGATGGCATATATAAAGATTCAATTGCAATTTCCATCTGATGTCCCTTCCCTCTCCTTTTTACCCCCTTTTTTATGTTCACACTCTGAATTCAGCACAAAGTTGGTGTGTTTAATTTAAAAAGAAGTAAAACGGTCCTGGAGACACCTCAGACCACTGCAAATCACCTGCTTTATAGAGGCAGTAAAATTGTGTATCGGATTAGAAGTGATGCTGATCTGAAATTTATGATAACTTTTAATGGCATTATAATTTTTTCCCCTGTGCGCTCCATCATGGAATCGTTTGGATGCACAGTGTAGCAAGATGAAATTTGTAAGGAGAGAACATTACAGAGGCAAGCACAGAGGAGAGGGGGGACATGATGGAATAATGCAACAACCCCATTTGGGTTTTACAAATGTGTTTGCTCTCTGCCTTGTGAGGGAGCATCTTAGATTGAACAAGCGATCTGATGATGTGTGTTTATCAATAAGAGAAGATACAAGCTGGGATGCTGTTTGCACCACGATCAAGAGCCATGCTTGCTGTAGTCATACTTCACTACTGCAGACTTTTTAGACTCTGATCTCAATGGATTCAGGAAGCATACCTGGATATAAAATATGCATGTGGCCCCAATCAGGTGTGAAAGATGCATAGCTGGAATAGTAAAAGTCTCCAACACATCAGGCTGCCAGAATTTTTAAAAGAGATGTTCAGAGTTCATCCTGGATTCACATGCCAGAATGAGACTGCATCTGCAGTTTCTCCTACAGAAGACTCATCCCATAGGTTTAGTACAAGTATATATATTTAATATAGCACAGAGCATATTGTTCTTGGATAACATATACAGTATCAAGATTTTTCAAACTTTGGTCCTCCAAGTGTTTTGGACTTCAACTTCCCAAATCCCCATTTCCTCATTAGTGTCACATTGCCAGGGCTCTGTCGATACACAGGAAGAGGTGAACCAAAGCAAACAACCAGCTTGTGTCAAACTGTTTAATTAAAGCAGCACTTACTGTCTGGCTGTTTCCATAGTCCAAAATATAAATATAAAGATAGCACTCAGCCACAGAATAATAAAACAAAGACTGGTAGCAAACACTGATGCAGGTTTGAGAAAACACCATAGTCAAAAAGATCCAGACCAGTAGACAAATGAAGAGAGCTCAATTAGTAAAGTCCAGGGATCAAGAGCCTATAAAAAGGTAAAGGTAGTCCCCTGACATTAAGTCCAATGTCTGACTGTGGGGTGTGGTGCTCATCTCCATTTCTAAGCCAAAGAGCCAGCGTTGTCCGTAGACACCTCCAAGGTCATGTGGCCGGCATGACTGCATGGAGTGCCTTCAAGAGCCTATACCATAGTCAATATCCAGTCCAGAAATTCAAGGTTCCAGGGTTCCAAGAGTTCAGGAGACAGGTCAGGATACCGAAAATGAATGCATACAGCATGGTGAAGCACACCAATGAAGCCATCTTTGCCAGTGTGATGCTTATTCCACCGATAGCATATGGATGAAAGATGCATGATAACTACATTTCCAGCTTTTAAATGCTTTTAAAGGCACTGGGATTCTGCTTCTCACCCACACACCCACAGCCCTGGTGCCCTGCAGATGTATTGGTCTATAAATCAATCTATCATTCTGTAGTGGGGATGATAGAAATTGTAGTCCAACATTTTTGGGAGACAGTTACATGAGCATCTTCCAGCATCTCCCTTTCATTTCTTCCTTTCCTTTACCGTGACAATTTCTTCTCATACTCCCAAAACATTTTATAGAATCCCATAAAGTTTGTCTAGCAGGTAGAACACTTTCTTCTCTGTTACATAAGAATTTACCCAATCATCAAAAGCATTACCTAAAATTTAAGACCTATATTTTTCATCTTCCACTCTTTCTTAAGGATTCATTTTGACATTGCTATTGTTGTTCTTAATTGCTATCAAATTAGCCTTGACGTATAGCAACCTTATGAATAACAGACCTCTAAGACTCGCTGTTATTAACAGCTCTGCTGAGTTCTTGCAAACACAGGGCTGAAGTTTAAGATCATCAGGGGAGACCCTGCTCTCAGTCCTGCCTTCTTTGTGCATGCATTTGGCGGGGATGAGAGATGGAGCCTTCTCAGTAGTGCCCCCCCCCCCCCACCGGTGGAACACCCTCTTCAGTGAGATTAGGTCAGCTCCATCCCTCCTCTCCATCAGGAAGAAACTTAAATCATGGGTTTGGGACCAGGCATCTGGGAAGCAGGCTTGATAGCAATTGCAACGTTTATGTGAACTGACAACGGACATGTTCTGTCAAGTCTTTGGATGCTGAATTGGATTGTATTAGGCTACATGATTGCTAATAATGTTTTTAAATGGGTTTTAACTTAATAGTTTTATTTAATGTGTAATGTTGTGATATATTGTGTATGCATTCTGCATGTGTTGGCATTTAATTGTTGCCGATGTAAGGGGGTTGAGAAGGATGGGATACAAATGTGGGAAATAAATAAATAAATACATCCATTAGTTATATGGCCTTCCTCTTTTCCTTCTGTGTTCAACTTTACCAACTATATCTTGGAGCACATCTGGGAGAAACCACAGTGTGTCCACCCCAACACACACAGAGAGGCACACCAGAGGTATAGTAGAAAAGAACTAGTTATGGTTGTAGAAAGTAATTTTCTACAAGCACAAACCTAACTAGCTAATAACAGAACCATTGAATCTGTGGGAACCTGGAAAGTCACTACTTAGGTAGGTTCCATTGTTTCAGGTGCTCAAACAAATTGGATTTAGGATATTCTATAACAACACCCCTCCCCTCCGGTTTTGGAGCTTTCTTTTGCAATTGAAGGAGCACTCAGACTGATGGAAAACCCCCAAATATTGTTCTTGTTCTTTCCGGTGTTGTATTGGGTTATGATAAACAGACTGGAGAGAGGTGGTATAAAATATCTCTGTACTGGGAACTGACAGTAAATATTCTGAAATAAACAAAACATCAAATATAAAGTCTCAGATTTTCTGGTATATTTAATCAGTCTAGATGTATCCTGGCATGCAACATTTCAATTCATGAATACTGAGCAATACCAGTTCACAGTGGATTGTTTTTGGTGTATTTTGTTCCCCTAGACTTTTTAGGGGTGAAGGGAGCAACACAGAAATAAACTTTCATGTGACACATAAATAAACTTTCAGAGTCCTGCCCTAAGGGGAATTGATCGGGTGACATTAACTTCTTTGTTTCCCTGGTTCCAACTGTTGATTGAGCAAATAAACAAACAAACAAAATCAGAAGAAGGGGCAATGCAAAAACTGAAATACAGCTTTATACTATTCAATGTAACCCTATAGGTATTGAAATGTAACACCAGAGCGTCATTCCCATACTACAACATAGTTCAAGAAAATCTAATCAGATCGAAGTGGCATTTACATACCTAGAGCTCCTGAGAAAGGAGGAGCTGTTGCTAGTATTGAAACCCTCTGTGTATGTGAACAGTTCTGTCAAGTTCTGTATATTAACATCATGACATTTGTTCATATCACTGTACGTGCACAAAAAAAGGCAAAGGCCAGAAAGAAGGAAAGAAGATAGCTGGTACATTAAGGAATGTTATCATAGTATGATTCCTGATCATCATTGACACATAAGTGAAATACCATATTTTCTGACATTATGCAATTCAACAAATAGGAAGGTAACTCTCACCATTCTGTAGCTATCTACTTGGAGAGACAACTGAATACAGTAAGGCAAATATGTTTTTTAAAAGGTAGATTTACAAAATCAAAACCATTCCTTTTTTATGGTGGTCAAGTAAACACAAAAACGAGCATGCGGTTGTTGTTGTTGTTGTTGTTGTTGTTGTTTTTTGCCCTACACAACTATTTTATTCTGCGGGGTGGGGGTTGTTTTGTTTTTGCCACTGAAAACTCAAAGAGTGCAAGTCAGCATTTTAATTCCTTAGTAAGGCTGGAAATTGTGTTATTCTCTTGGTGACACTTTAACAGGATGGTAGAAAAGTTTCAAATTAAAGTAGGTTGTTCTTGTGGTTGTTTGCTTCCTTCCCAAATTACAATATTCCTCCACCCCTGACTTCTAAAGTTCCAGTAATTTTCAGTATTTCCTTTGGTTTTGCAAAATAAAAGCTATTACGGGAATCCTATATGACCTATATGACATAACTTTCCATATGTCTAGCTTATTAGCAGAAGCACTAAGAAACCCTATATTTAATTACTAAGATGCATAAATGGCCACTAGTAAGAATGCCATATGAGATCTCATCTCAGAGGTGATCACTTGTGGGCAAGTATGATTGTTTTCCAGGGACCGAGTCCTGGTGGTAGATCTGTAAGCAACTGTAAAGGCCTATTCTGGATCTGCATGGTCTTTCACCATTTTTTTTCCATGTCAGGAGCAACTTGAGAAACCATCTTTCACAATGAGAACATATATTTCCAGATGAAAGGTGGTCCTGACAAGGGTTTGCTTGACGTGCCTTCCTCTTGGAACAATTTTCCCTTGGCACTTTTCTGCCTAATGTGCATTAGTTTGCAAATTGTACAATGGTGCATGATATACATCACTGTATGATACATATTGTACAATGCACATCTCTGCAAAGTCGTAATGTAACAGCAGTCTTCTGCTGGATACACATATTTTGCAACTGTACAAGTCAAATTTCCATAGACATGAGTCCACTTACAAAGGCACAAGGCCCCAACAGGATTGTGGCAATTCATTTTGGAAAACAGTTTTCTCTTTCACACTGTCTAAACATTTAAATTTTATTTGCTGAAAAAATATTGAAAACTATTACAATTTTTAAAAAACAGATAGAGTTAATCATCATAAAATAACAAGTGTAATAAATTTTGTCAGAGCTACATTCAGTCGTATCCAACAATGCAGCTTTAGTCCTAGAGCATAAGATGTTCTACTGTTCAAGATATATGGATCTGGCATTGCAAGTTGCCTGAATGGGAAAACCCTGGGAATTATTTGTATGCTGCTTTGAGCTCCCTTTGTAATAAAATGAAGATATAAGTGGAAAGGGGGTGAGGGCACTCATAAATCCCATTGGATGCTGAAATTTAATTCAGGGTTAGAAAACTGAAAATATTTTGTCTAACTATAAAATGAATCTGTGGACGAAGATGTTTATCTTAAAGTTACAATTAATATTGTGCTTCATTTATTTTTAGTATGGTACATAAAAATTCAAAGAAGTGTGTCTGGAGTCCTCTAACCTCAACTATAGTGAACTGTTAAATCATGTGTTGACTCAATAATTGATTCACTAAATCAATTATTATGGACAATTGAGATTATTCAGTAAGATCCAGTTTGGTAAGTTCCATTGCAGAAAGTCCATCTGAATTCTACTCCAAAGGCCTGATTCTACTGTATTTTCTAGAGCAGTGGTTTTCAACCTGTGGGTCCATGGCCCAGCAGTGGACCACAAGAACCAAAATCTGGTCTGCAAATCTTTTTTTTAAAAAAAATATTTTATTTCTGCTCCTTTCTGCAGAGCTAACCAGCCCCACCCCTTTTGGTACTAATGTTGGAGAGTGTTCCCTGGTCAAAGTGGACCCTGGTCAAGTGGTCCCCTGTCAAATGGTCCCTGGTCAAAGTGGACCCTAGCCAAAAAAATGTTGGGAACCACTGTTCTAGACACTTGGCAAGTCCCTGATTTCATTTTTCCATTGATTGGTTCATGCTACATCAGTGATTCACAGACCCCTTTTACACTGGCCCAAATTCACATGAAATTGACATTAAAATGGACATTGATTTCATGTTAATTTGGAGGGCACAACAGGGTGCAAAGCCCTGCCTTTTGGTGAGAGGGTGTCCAGACACCCACCTGAGCCTAACCAGCCTACATGATGTGGCAGAATTCTGGAGAAAGAAGGGAGAATTCCCCCTCCAGAGCTCTGTGTGTCATTTAGATGGGGCACAAAGCCTTCAGAAGCCTCAAAACTCACTAAGGAGACTTCCTTTACCTTTTGAACGGGGGTCCAGGGTGGGAAGGATGACACTGTTAACCTCCACACACCCCACACCTTCAAAGACCCTGACCTTACTGAAAAGTTTTTTAAAAAAAAAAACTCAGCACGAACCTGGATTTCCAGGTTTATTTCAGGTTAATGTGTATTATCATGAGGCATCATTTTATTTTCTTAGAAGGCAGGATCATCAAGTTTGCAGACGACACCAGATTGGGAGGGATAGCCAATATTCCAGAAGACAGGAGCAGAATTCAAAATGATCTTAACAGATTAGAGAGATGGGCCAAAACTAGCAAAATGAAGTTCAACAGGGACAAAGGCAAGATACTCCACTTAGGCAGAAAAAAATGAAATGCAAAGATACAGAATGGGGGACGAATGGCTCAAGAGTAGTACATGTGAAAAAGATCTTGGAGTCCTTGTGGACAACAAGTTAAACATGAGCCAACAATGTGACGCTGCAGTTAAAAAATCCAATGGGATTTTGGCCTGCGTGAATAGGAGTATAGTGTGTAGATCCAGGGAAGTAATGCTACCCCTCTATTCTGCCTTGGTCAGACCACATCTGGAATACTGTGTCCAATTCTGGGCAATTCTGGGAGACATTGACAAGCTGGAATGTGTCCAGAGGAGGGCAACTAAAATGATCAAGAGTCTGGAGAACAAGCACTTTGAGGAGCGGCTCAAGGAGCTGAGTATGTTTAGCCTGAAGAAGAGAAGGCTGAGAGGTGATATGATAGCCATGTATAAATATGTGAGAGGAAGTCATAGGGAGGAGGGAGCAAGCTTGTTTTCTGCTTCCCTGGAGACTAGGACATGGAACAATGGCTTCAAACTACAAGAAAGGAGATTCCATCTGAACATGAGGAAGAACTTCCTGACTGTGAGAGCCATTCAGCAGTGGAACTCTCTGCCCTGGAGTGTGGTGGAGTCTCCTTCTTTGGAAGCTTTTAAACAGAGGCTGGATGGCCATCTGTCAGGGGCGCTTTGAATGCAATATTCCTGCTTCTTGGCAGGGGGTTGGACTGGATGGCCCATGAGGTCTCTTCCAACTCTTTGATTCTATGATTCTAGGAGGCAGACTGCGTTGGATAATACAGAACGCTGGATGAGCGAAGGTCAGATAAGCGGGACTCTACATTATTATTATTATTATTATTATTATTATTATTATTATTATATAACAGCTTTCAGAATCTCCCTTTTTCAAAGCCCTGGTTGCCAAGCTTTGGAATTATCTTGCAATAGAATGTCAAGACTAAAGACAAAAATGGGCTCTGTCTGAAAGTTCCTCTGAAGAAGAATGGCATTTGGTCTCAGTGTGGAAGAAATTTCATTTTAAACCTTGAAGTTCCTTCCTTTATTGGACTTAATGCCTCTTCATCTTTTGTGTTCAAGATTTGAATGCAAAAACATGTTTGACCCACTTGATTAAAATATTACCGTAGCCTTTTGTAAAATGCAGTGCTATGGGCGTTTCCCTGCATTCTCTCTGAAACTTTGACCCATTTCTAAAAATTGTGGACTGCTTTCAGTCACTGTAACTCATAACAATAATATAATGCAAAATTTAATAGGCAATTAATGTTATTATTATTAGGTCATTCATCCACTTTTGTTCATTGATGCCTTTTTTCAGCTTGTCTGCCTGTGATCCAGAATAATTGATCCATGGGAACAATGAAGATGCCATGCTACACAGCGGAATAATCAACAAGTGGGGAGCTCAGCTGTTGCTGTTTTCAGAAATCTCCACATTTTCCAAGCACAGACAGTATGGCCCCAGGCATACTGCTTGTTATCAGGCCTCCTCTAAGCCGAAAGATGGAGGAGATGGCTAAGTGGAAGCCTGGGCTTTACTCAATTGCTATTATCAATCTTAATATAAAAGGGGGGAAAAACACAACCAATTATCTCGTGTGGGAAATGAATCAAGTGCGTTTCCTCAATCAAGAGTTTCCTGTGTTCTCCTTTCTTGGAGAATTAGTCCCTATTGATAAGACCCAGGTGAAGAGTTCCAGAAGCAATTAAAGGGAGTGTTGTACCTCGACGCCATACCTTGATAATATTTCTTTTCGCCTCTTTTCACTGCATCTTTATCGAGCCCTGGAATCAAAACTAGGTGCATTGGAGATGCTGCCTCATAAAGGGAAGCTGTACTTTGCACTGACAAAGCCTTGATCCAACTGCACTTCAATTAACAGAGTGCAAGACTCCTGCACAAGCTGCAGCTGTGTAGATTAAGGGAGAGGGAAACCTCCCTCCAAGGGGAGAGCATCTATGGGGGTTCTTCCAAGGTTTTGTATCCTTCATAGGTCCATTCCTGAGACGTTTGCTATATTTTCTCCTCCCACTGACAGTCCCTTGACCAGAAGTGTGGTCTTCAGATAGATACTCATCTCCAGGTCAGAAATAATATATTCAGTGAGCCAATCAGATATGTCAGAGCCAACATTGCTTCTTCGATCACTGAGATTTGAGGCTTAACCTCATCAAAATGTTTTCACAACAAAGGTCAAAATGTATGTGGCTGCAGGACCCCTCCCACCCTGACATCCGAGTCCCGGTTCTGGTATCAATTGATTCATCTGGATGAAATCCACAGACATGTCAGGACAACAAATTAGATACCCATTGATTATTGATTTTCAAAACCTTAGAGATCTGAGAGTGGGTCTTTTTTTTTTTGGAAGGGGGGTGACATTAAGTAATAAATGTGCATCTGCCCAAGTAATAGATTTAATTGGGGCAAAGACTACAACCTTTATAGCTTTAGGATTTCCACTCTGCATATCTATCATTTACTTTAAACTTATCTTATTAACTCTGGAAGGCAGCAGACGACATTTTGCTTCCAAAGCCAAAGGTCAAGATAGTCCTTTTCATGTATGGAAACTGACTTGAATGCCAGTTGAAGTTTATGACAACACTTCCCAAAAAAACACTATCTTACATAGCACTGGAAAGCAGCAGTTGATTCAAACTGCATGAACAGAGATTTCACCTAACATTAGGGGAAAAACTTCCTGAGGATAAGAACTGTTAAATATGATGCCTTGGAATGTGTTGGTGACTCCTTCTTTAGAGGTTAATACACAGGCTCGATGCCTATCAGGAGTGCTTTGATTGTGTCTTCCTGTGTGGCAATGGTTGGACTGAATGGTGCTTGTAGTCTCTCCCAACTCTACGATTCTAAGTTCATTTGGGGGATGCAAGGCAACCATATAGCATTTGTAACTCTTTCTGCCAACAAACCAAAATGGCTGGAGGTCTCAAGAAAAACTGGGAGCAATGCAGTTGCAAATCAATTATTTTCATGAATAGTGATCATATTAGTTTGTAACTGGTTAAAAGTATAGAAAAAGGATTTCAACGAATATTGGGATGGGACTTTTGATCAGTGGAAAACTGGACCACTTTATTGCATCCTTCCTCTCTATGATTCTATCATTCATAGAATCATAAAGTTGGAAGAGACCTCATGGGCCATCCAGTCCAACCCCCTGCCCAGAAGCAGGAAAATCACATTCAAAGCACCCCAACAGATGGCCATCCAGCCTCTGTTTAAAAGTCCCAAAAGAAGGAGCCTTCACCACACTCCGGGGCAGAGAGTTCCACTGCTGAGCAGCTCTCACAGCTAGAAAATTCTTCCTAATGTTCAGGCAGAATCTCCTTTCCTGTAGTTTTAAGCTATTGCATCCTAGTCTCCATATCAATCCTAACTGCAAGAAGAGAACAAATATTTGTATTTGTAGTTTAAGATGACACTGAGGTTTATATAACAGGTGGGAAATCTCCATATGGCTAGTTCTCCAAAGCGCCACCCATGCCCAGCTGGTATGATAGATAAATGATAGAAAATAGATAGATAATAGATAGATAGACAGACAGACAAGACAGCCAAATATAGATAAACTCGCCTTCCACAAGGCCTGTGTCAAACCAGTCTTTCCTGAGTTGGAACCCTCTAAATGTGTGGGATTAGAACCTCCATCAATGGCCATACTGGCTTGGGACAATGAGAGCTGAAATCCAACCCTTCTGGTGAGCATCACATTGGGGAAAGCTGTGTTAGTCCTCTGAGTATGATTTCATAATTTATCTGTGAGAAGAGGCAGGTGTTTCACTGAAATTCTATAAGGTAGTGTTATCTAGTCTCCTCCTCTACTTTGTGTGCCTCTTGATTCTTTCTTCTAATATCTTTAGCCTCTATACAGCTTCTCTGCTATGCTCAATACCAGATACTTTTCCACTTCATATTTTCTTTAGCTTTTCAAACAGAGATGCAAACAGTTTTTGTAAAATGATAAACACTGTGAGATCGGGGGAGAAATTGGCCAAGTAGCCATTACTACAAGGAGATATGCATATTATAATTACAAAAATGCCATGCAAACGTAATATGGGGATGATCAAGGTTACAGTAAAACTCATATGGACAACTTGAGCCCCTCCAAAGGTTGTTATTCTCCAAACTCTCATCACCCCTCCTCATTAGTCAGGCTGGCCTGAGTTGGTGGTTCACCTTGTGTTCAAAAACACCAGGAAACCCAGCAATGGTACACTCCAAATTAAATGAATCTCCAGTGTTGAAAATGCCAGTTTCCTGCAGAAATATCCTTTTCTGATCACTAACCAAGTGCCTGATCATGCGGGATACATTGGAAGAAATAACGGTGCGTCCACCCGCCCTGGCTCCTGTTTGCTGGCACAATCAAGGACAAGAGAGAAATAATATGATGACAGCTTTCTTGTTAACTTACTCCAGCCCTGCCAAGAAGCTATGCCAGAAGCCTTCAAAAAAGGAAGCTCCAGTATTGAGAGCATGATACGCTGTGGTAATGATGCATATCCTGGTTGATGTCCTCTTTATTTTTAAGCAAGAGTGCTGTTTTGGCTAAATATTCCCTAGCACAATGCTCTCACGACTCAGCTATGCTGTAGCAGACACAATGAGATAAATTTCAATTAACATTGACCTCAGCAAGCAAGTACATCATAACATTGACATTTCTAGTCTGACTGCTGTTTTCTGGTACCCAATCACTACATCAATCTGTGATGTTAGTTGTTACTGGTACTTGCCCTCTCTACAAGCCTTCATTATTGAGTTTGGCATGATTAGATGGTCCTCCTGCTTCTCTTCTCATCATTGTCATAGCCTTTTCTGTGTGCATCAGAACTTTTACAAAGTGTTGACTAAATAAGAATTGAAACTTACCAGTAGCCTAAGGGTACAGTACAACCCCTACATCCATAGGCTATCATCTGCAGTTTCACTTACATACATTTGAAAAAAATGTTCCCTCTAGGCATTTTCTAGGTCCTCCAGTGCAATTCTGTGGTGTGTTTCAACTGGCTGTTGTCCACAGACTCACAATGAGGGGCATAGAAATGCTAGAGAGAAAGTGTTCATTTCAATAAAGTTGCTAGTATTTATAGTTTTGGGTTTCCACAGGTAATTCAAAAACATATGCCTAATTTTATGGGGATTATACTCTAGATACTTTGAATCCATTGTTAAATAGTGGGTCAGCATTTGCAAAAATCCAATTTGTTCAAATAGAATCATAGAATCATAGAATCATAGAATCATAGAATCATAGAATCATAGAATCTGTTCTACCTGGAACTACTATAAACGTTTGGCTTCTGAAACTCAAAGTGATGAAAAAAATACACTCCATCGCAGCTGCTACTTTGACTTTTGCCCTCTTTTTAATATTTTATCCCACTGGTTTTCAATACCATCATGCCTTAAATCCCCATGAATCATCTAAAATATTATTGGTATGTTCTCCCAACTTGTCTCTGCCATGTTTAATGTCATAAAATGGCCTAGATGCCCTTATTTTGGGCCATCCCTCTCAGGAGACATGCAGGCTGGGGACCAATCAAAAGCGAATGTTTAATAAAACCATGCCATTGTCCCCCAAACAATTATACATTCTTTATACATTTGGAGCTGGGAAAAGAGGGATTAGATATCCAGTTACAAGATATTGAATGGGGATTAGTATTCTTCTTGCAGCTGACACTGAGGAAAAAACAATTGGTTGCTTGCTAACTAGAAGCACCCCTGAATTCCTTCAACTTCAGAATCATTCACAACATTGCTTTACATGCCAGACTTTTTTTTTCAAATTACAAGTATACAGGACTGACCCACTTTTTGTGATGCTTCATCTGGAGTCTTGCTGGCTCATCTAATCATTATTGCCATATACTAATCCGCTTTCAAGAGCAAGAAAAGACAAAACATGATATTTCCAACAGATTTTTTCATTTTTTTATTTGAAAGCAGCACAACCTGAACTGCATCCATAGCATACGGAAGGTAGGTAGTAGGAACATCATCAACCAGCTTGACTTATTTCACTTTGCAAGGTAACATGAAAATTATTTTCATTTATATCCCTTATTTTCTCCTAAAAGCTCAAAGTAGCTTATACTTTCTTTTGCTCTACACAGGTGCATGGGAAGACAAGGGATGAGGGAATTGTCATTGCAACAGTCCTGTGAGGTACAATAATAATAATAATAATAATAATAATAATAATAATAATAATCTCTGCAAGGAAGCAGATGAAATAATGATCACATACTCAGCTGTTGCAAGGAGATTGTGCAGGTCGACTATAAGCAGAGGCATAATCCTGTTGCTCAGATGATCCACTGGAACTTGTGCCACAAATACCATCTGCCTGTGACAAAAAGCTGGTGGGATCACAAGCCTGAAAAAGTTACACAAAATGAACATGTCAGACTACTCTGGGACTTTCAAATTTGGCTTGATTGAGTTTTGAAGCACAATACTCCTTACTTAACAGTCGTGGGAAAAAACAAAGTATGAATCATTGAGGTTGCCATCCCAGTTGACAGAAGAATTGATGAGAAGCAACTGGAAAAGCTTACACGATACAAGGATTTAAAGACAGAAATGCAAAGATTCTGGCACAAGCCAGTAAAAGTGGTCCCAGTGGTGATCGGCACACCGGGTGAAGTGCCTAAAGATCTTGGCCTGCACTTAAAAACATTCAGCACTGAGAAAATTACCATCTGTCAGCTGCAAAAGGCCACCCTACTCAGATCTGCACGCATTTTTTGCCAATACATCACACAGTCCTAGACACTTGGAAAGTGTCCGACGAATAATGAAGTACAAAGGCCAGCATGTTGATCTTGTTTGCTGTGTACTAATCTTGTTATGGGAGCCCCCGGTGGCGCAGTGGGTTAAAGCACTGAGCTGCTGAGCTTGTTGATTGAAAGGTCGCAGGTTCGATTCCGGGGAGCGGCGTGAGCTTCCGCTGTCAGCCCTAGCTTCTGCCAACCTAGCAGTTCGAAAACATGCAAATGTGAGTAGATCAATAGGTACCGCTCCGGCGGGAAGGTAACAGCGCTCCATGCAGTCATGCCGGCCACATGACCTTGGAGGTGTCTACGGACAACGCTGGCTCTTCGGCTTAGAAATGGAGATGAGCACCACACCCCAGAGTCAGACATGACTGGACTTAATGTCAGGGGACTACCTTTACCTTTACCAAATCTTGTTATGTATCTAACAACAACAACAACAATGCCTTAGGCTAAAAGACACAACCACCCAGTCAGATGTGATGCTGAGTGGAGATTTTAACCTACGTCTCACTGCCCTGAATCCGGCTCACCGATCCCCATGCCTAGAGGTTTTCCCTGCTGGAGGAGAGCTATGCTCCCTAAATACTAAATAGGCGTGCCATACATCCATGTTTGCCTGCTTCTATCCTACTTCAGTTGATTAAAAATATGCTAAAGAGCATTGGTGCTACTCTAAATCCTAGGGACATCCTACTGTTAAATATTTGGCATGTTGAAAATCAACCGTTTATTCTTACTCTGAGCTAGTTTCTAATCCATGGCAGCACGTTGCCTTTCACACCATGACTACTTAGTTTCCTTTAATAGCCTCTTGGGAGGGAATCTGTCAAAGGATTCTTGAAGAAAAGTATAGATAAATTATATCAACACATTCTCCTTTGCTTATTATTTTTACACACTTAAATAACTCTTCTATGCAGCAGCGGAATCATTATCTTTAAGGGAAGATGTCTTGATTTGTCCCTGTGGTACTATGTTTATCTAAATGATTTAAAACTCTTTTTAGTTATTGTTTCACCTCAATTAACTGATACTAAAATAATCCTTATTGGTCTTCCATGGCCTACAATATTGGCATTTGCTATGTTTCAGTCTCAATTACTGACTTTTCAGTAATATCCTTACGCTATGTAGTCTGTCAACTCAGGTTGGTTCTAGAGGTGGAATTTTTCACTGATTTTCTTCTTCAAGGAAATATGTACTTTAAAAAATTCAGCCCTCTGTTAGAAAGTCTGAAAACCATACAATTTTTACAGTGCATTCACAGTTCAGCACAAAGCTTACACACAATTGATTTGCACAAAAGGACCTTTTTCTAGTTGGGAAACAGCTTTTTCCACACAGAAAGTAATACTTCTATGTCAAGAGGTTGTTTTTGGTGCAGAAAATGCTGCCAGTTGGATAGACTGAACCACAAACTTGAAAAGAAAGTAGTTAGTGTAGTCAATTCTGTTTACTTAGATTCTTCCTGTGACACTTGGATGAATACAGACTACTGAAATTGATAGGCCCATGGCCATAAAATAAATCATTCATCCATTTCATCCTGTTAACTACGAAGAGGAAAGCTTCACCACACATCTGAACACTGATCAGAAAGTTATAGTTAGCATGCTGCAGTGATTAGAGTGATGAAGTATGCTTCTGGGAAACTTGGGTTTGAACCCTGCTCTGGAAAGCCAAGTCATACTGTCTCAGCCTAAGAGGACATCAATAGCAAACCTTGTTTGAATAAATCTTTCTAAGACATTCTGTGATAGGTTTCCCATTGGATCCTCCTAAGGCAGAAGTGACTTGAAGTCTCATAACAACTACAGGTATTGGTGAAATCTGCCCCATCACCTGGCAAGTTGTGTAAAACATTACAATAACTTTCCAGGTGATGAGTCAGATTCCGCCAAGAAAGATCATATACACAGCTTGGTAATATACAGTTTGCTTGGGATATTTGTTCAAATATTGGCCTTAGAGGAGCCAAATCCAAATTCAAATTCCATTCAACCATCAAATTTATAGGACAAGTTCACATGTTATAACAAGCCATGGTTTGTGTAAACCATGGTTTGTTACTTAAGCCACAAATAGTGCAGGAAGCAAACAAATATGGTTTGATTTTTCCTTCTTTCTCCCCAACCTCTTTTATCAAGACTTATTTCAGGATAAGCAACTAGGCAAACAAGTTAGTGACAAGCTATAATTGTGGTTTTCAACATCACAACAAGCCATAGTCTGAATAATCCTGGTTTAATAAGCATTGGTTAAGTTTCCGAGTTGTGATTAGTTTTCAAACAATATGGCTGCGTTTTTAGCAGAACTTTGCACAAAACCAAAACTGAACAAACCAAACAGGACTTGATCCTTTGTGCCTGGATGTCTATGGAAAGATATCCCCTTAGTCCAACCTGCCACACATAATTATTTTGAAGACAACATGGACAGACAATATATACATCACCATGGCATAGGTTAAGGACACAGTAACAAGGACATGAATACATTGTCTGTTTATTGGTGCAGAAACCCACCACCTGATGAATTTCTTCATTTTAACATCATTTACTTTTACTTTAAAAGCTGGAAATTTTAAGTTGTACATGCAGAGGCAGCTTAAAGTGATTGTGAAAAAGAAGGGTGAAAACCAAAACCCAGTGTTTTTGCAGAAAAGTTTGGAAAGAGCAAGGCTGATAGACAAGAGCAAGCAGGAAACAGCAGAAGGTTGGGATCAGGAGATTCATATGTGATGTATAGTGATAAAATACTGTGACCCTTGCAGCTCCTCCACACTGTATATGTTTAAAGTTGTGTTTCCTCCACTTATATCAATACCCCACCATTATTTCCTACAGCAAACACATAGAAGAGGAAGAATAGATACGGAGATAGCCAGCAGCAAAGAATCATGACCAATTCTATCACAGGTCCCCATTTCGGTGTGCCTGTTCTGCACATTTCATAATAATAATATAATACTTTATTTATATTTCGCCCTTCTCCCTGTGGGGACTCAGAGCAGATTACAGTGTAAACAGATACCAACAAACATTCATAGAATCATAGAGTTGGAAGAGACCTCATGGGCCATCCAGTCCAACCCCCTGTCAAGAAGCAGGAAAATAAGCACCCCCAACAGATGGCCATCCAGCCCCTGTTTAAAAGCATCCAAAGAAGGCGCCTCTACCATACTCCAGTGCAGAGAGTACCACTGCTGAACAGCTCTCACCGTTAGGAAATTTTTTCTCATCCAGTGCCTTGTTACAATTCAATGAGACATACAAACACAAACAAAGGCAGAGGCTTCTCCTTTTTTTCCGACTATGGAGGCGGTTCTCACCTCTGGCTCTGGGGGAGGTGCTGTTCTCCCATTTCCAAGCTGAGGAGCCTGTGTTGTCACCTGCTGGTTGTGTGCTTGGAGCATCTTATGCCTTTCCCACCGAAGAGGTACCTATTTATTCACATTTGCATACTTTTGAACTGCTAGGTTGGTAGGACCTAGGGCTAACAGCGGGAGCTCATCCCGTCCCATGGATTTGAACTGCCAACCTTCAGGTCAGCAACTCAGCAGCACAAGGGTTTAACCCTTTGTGCCACCATGGCCAACAATGCAGTGCAAAATGTTTAACGACATTGGATCATTGCCTGCACATTTAATGTGAGCTTCTTCAGCAAAATACTTCTGATTATGTGAGAGTACAGCATACTATGCTACAGCATCTCAAGTCAGCCCTTGTTAACCCATATTGCTTATACAAACTGCTATCAATTCTCAAAAGTTTCAGACAAGAGCCTGAATGGAAAATATCAAGAGTTGGACCTAGGATCTTCTGTGAGCAAACTATGTGCTCCACTGCTGAAATGTGTGCCACTCTTGCTCACTTCTAACCCAGCTACCATGGAGCTTCTGTAACATTTCTTCTCCGCTATGGCTCAAATCATGATGCTGCTCTTCCTCACATGTCTGGGTTTCATTTTACTGGAATACTAGGCAGCCACCAGGCCACCAGGCAGCCTCATCCAGCAACTTATTGAAGAGGCTTTATAATTTTTTTACAAAAAAAGGCACCACACACACTTGGTTCACATTCTTTTCCGCCTTCTCAGAAAGGAAGAGTGAGCGAAAGGGAGCGCATTCAAGTGGAAATGGTTGGAGTGCACTTAGAGGAATTTAGCCAAAAGGAAAAGGATAGATGATGGGGGCTTTTTATTTTTTTTCTCATTCCCTCAAAAAAAAAAATCCTCCAGAAGTTAAAACTGTTTTAATCAGCTGAAAAACATACGTGGGCTTTACAGCTCCAAGACAGCTTGCACAGGCGCCGATAAATGCCTATCGCTCATTTGCATACGCTAACAGCTACACTTTAATCAGCCTCCTAATCCCTGATGGTATTAATGAATTTTTTTATGCTCTCTCTCTCACACACACACAACCCCCCTCCCCTTTTTTTAGTATCATGTTTGCTAATTCAAAAATGATCAGCGGCTTCTGTGTGCCTTTTTTTATGCAGGAAATAATGGGTGAGCCGGGTACTCCTGTTATCCTACTCTCACAAATAATTAAGACTACAAAGGGTACAAATCAGTCTGAATGCACTGCACAAAGGCTCAAGCTATGCAAAGGCCCTTCTTTCTTTCTCTCTCTCTCTCCCTCCCTCTCTCTCTCTCTCTCTCCCCCCACCCCTTCTTCTCTCCATTTATTCTCTTCTTCTGACAAGAGGTGGGTAAGAAAGACACTCAGCAAGCTGACAAACTGGACGCTCCCAAATATCAAAAACATACAAGCTATTTTAAGCACTTCTGCCAAGAGAATAATCACATTTGTTTCTTTCATTATGGCTTCCTCTATTTCTTGTTGGGAAAGGGCTTTTGTCTTTGGAGGCAGAAGGTATGGAGTGTGTGACCTTCTAAGAAATTATTTTCCCCTTCTTTACTGCTCCCTTTCATCAGAGGGATCACAGAGCAGAGATAGCTGCATGTTTACTTGGAAGTAACTTTCACAAATGGGACTTACTCCCCGATTAAGACTGTGTGCAAGATTTTGGTATCAGACAGAGGTAGATCTGGGAAGGTTTTGTGTTGCGTGCCATACTGATAAGAGAAGAGCCAACGTGGTGTAGTGATTTGAGTGCTGAACTAAGACTCTGGAAGTGTTTCCATGCTGTACAATTATAGCAGTTTGATACCACTTTAACTACCATGACTTGAGCCTGTGGAATTCTACAATTTATAATTTCATGAGATAAATAGACTTCTCCAGGAGAGACCTCTCACATTGTAATTCAAAAGATTGCACTGGGGACTTCTAAGAACTAACCTACAAACCATTGGATTCCTAGGAAAATGTGGCAATTAAATTGGTATCAAACTACTATAATTGTGCAGTGTGGATCACTCTGGGAGAGCAGGGTTCAAGCTGAATCAATCTTGCCAAAACAACCTTAGGTTAGGGTTGCTATGAATCAGAATCAACTTGAAGGTCCATAAAAACAACAACGGAGAAGGAAACTTTGACAGCACTTTTTCATCCAAGGAAATAAAATTTAATGTATGATCTGAAAGGAAGTCTAATGGACCACGATCCTTTCTGTGGACCTTTATTTAACAGTGCATTAGTGTAGTGGCTTGAATAGGAGTTTGGAGGACCAAGATTTAAATATCTGCTTCATGATGGAAACTCACTGGATGACCCTGGGCAAATCACACTCTCTCTGGCTCAGAGGAAGACAAAGACGAACCTCCTCTGAACAAATTTTGATAAGAAAATGCTGTGAAAGGGTGTCTTAGGATTGCTAAAAGTTGCAAATAACTTGAAGGCACATAACAAACAACTCAAAGTAACATCCTGAACTGGATAAGCATGAAGGTAATACATATATTACCAAGAAGGGGTTTTTAGACAATGACACTTTAGGCTTCCCAGTCAATATGAATTGAGATGTGGCCCAACCATGCTTTCCATAAATCACTTAAACTGTATTCCTTCATTCCTATCATAGATGTTCTTGTAAGCAGATGGTCCAGCTTTGATGAGTTCACCAAGCTGTCAAAAATATCCTGGCAGTTATAAAGAGTACTAAAGCAATATAACACTGGTACTTAATATGAAAAGTAACACCAAAAGAAATGTCCATCATTTGCTTGTGAAAAGAGCTACCAAGTGACTTCAAAAACAGCCTATTGGAAGATAAGATGAAGGTAAACTCCAGTCAAGCAGAGTCTAGAAAAGTTGTTTGGTTTTTAAACGATATCTTTCAGACACCCATCCATGCAGCACTAACATTGGCCAAGCTTCAAATCATCATGAATGTCTTAGAAAAGAGGGAGAGGAGGAGGGAGAAACTAGGACATTTAAAAAGCAGCTGCAAAAGTGAAACAGAGGGATAACCATGACTCCTGTGTGGTTTGGAGGATATGTTTTCACCCGTAAGATGTCACTCTTTCAGTAAAAACAACTATAACATCTCTTCTCATCTCAGTTCATCCTATATAGTTCTAGCCCAACTTACCTGTCTGAACACATCTCCTCCTATGAGCCTACTAGAACTTTGACATCATCTGGAGAGGGCCTGCTCTCGTTCCCACCTTCTTCGTAAGCGTGATTGATGGGGATGAGAGACAGGGCCTTATCAGTGGTAGTTCCTTGGCTGTAAAACTCCCTGCCCAGTGACATCAGGCAGGCTCCATCCCTTCTACTTTCAGAAAAAAACTTGGCTTTGCACACCAGCGTTCAAAGAATAAGTTACTACGGGTTTTGACACGATCTAAATTAAGGATTTAAGCAAGTATCAGATGAATGGAACTATGCGCATTATATTTTTTTAATTTGTATATTGTTTTATGTGTTTTATTGATTAACTGCTAATAGTTTTAACTGTGGGTTGTGGTTTTTATTATTTATTGTTGGTTTTTACCAGTATTGAATTCTTGCCAGAGCTGTAAGCCGCCTTGAGTTCCCTCGGATGAGAAAAGGGGGGGGGGGGTAAAAATCAAGTAAGTAAGTAAATAAATCCAGAACACAGGTCTTGGGTAGGTTACAGCACTGCCACTGTAATCCAAAGATGTAACTTTCCTAAGATCTGCCAAAATGTGTAAAACTGGAACATGCATTGGACATTGTCAAAATGCAGAACTTACAGTGGTCTCTAATCTATTGAATTAGTGTGGGATGCAGTAAGCAGAGTGAACAAAAATGGGCTCAACTAAAAAAAGCAGCACATGGTTGCTAAAGCATCATGCAAAATGTCATCTTTTCATTCAGTCTAGATGCCGTATTCTGAACTTATTCAACAGAAACCAAATGGCAGAAGGCTATAAACATGATTACACTTCCTCTGGTGAAGGTAAATCAGCTCATCCATTTCTCAAGCATATTCAAAGTTATACTGAACCACTTCCCAGATTATGAGGAGTGCACAGAAAAGGCAGACTCTACCTAGGAGAAGACCCATGTAGGTTCCTTCAGTCCTTTTAAATCATACATAACCAGAATCTATTAATTCCACACATGATCAAAAAAGCTAGCCACAAAAGAGTGGACTATTTGAATAAATGGGCTCTAGATGGAATTTAAAAGGGTCAAGAGATCATAACTGTCAAAAAGTGGAGGGCACTTGTAGTATTATTCTGTTAAAACCATTGGCAACCATTCCATTTGGAAAGTGTTATCCATTTGGTGGGTAATGCTTCATCTATTTCCAAAATGCAAATCCTGCTCACAGTTTCCCAGTCCTTGTAAAGATGGTTTCTATTTGTTGCACATGCCTGTAGATTTCCCCTGGCATCCTTGCAATTGTCATCCATTTCAATGCAGAGAGGCAGAGTGGACCTGCACAATGTGGACCTCTTTGTGTGCAGCTTCTCTTTTTAAACTGCTGAAGCACCCAAGAGGAAACAAAAAGATATTACTCAAATGTAAACACTGTAAAAAGTGTTTACTGGCATTGGATGTCTGAAACAGGCAATCTTAAATCACGATTCTTCCATATATTTGCAAAAAGAAAGTTAACAACTGCATTTGCCAAAGACAATAATTGGAAGGAGGTCAAAGAAAGGCAACAAAATGGCAAAAGACTTGTGAACCAGATAGATGATTGATAAAAGAGTATGAATTATAATCCTAAAGATACCAATCCTAATTCTTACATTTGAAAAAATCAGCATAAGTCAGTTTTCCAGTGTAAGGAAGTTTCATAACATAGAAAAAAGAAGAACCTAGCAATGCCACTGATTCCATCCCTGACCTTCACAAATGAAGGTGTGCACAAAGATGCACTTTTTCTGGCCTATGGCGGTATGCTGCTGGCTCTGTGGCTGCCAAATGCTCCTCGAGGGGCTAAGAGTAAAACTGTGGAAGGGTCCAAACAACTACAGTCAGACTGTTAGCTAGGGTTCACATACATCTCCCCTGTTGTAGCTGGCTGCCAGTCCATTTCTAGGCAGCATTCAAAGTTATGACCTATGAAATCCTCTATAGCTAAATGTAAAGTTTTCTGAAGGCTGTAGGACTTCATCAGATGCAGGATCCCCCCTGTTTCTACTCACTTTAAAAACAAGATAAAGACGGAGCCCCACAGAGTCCATCATACAATGCAAAGCTACTTCTGGCCCTTTCCCATGGAAGTCCTGATAAAATGTGTTCAAAGTGTGTAGAAACGAAGGTTTTAGAAGTCAGGAAGCAATTGTCTTCAGAGCTCCCAATTCTCACATAAATGGGTAAAGGCTCTTATTTACATGTGAGATGGAAACTGTCAAATTCCCCATTTTAGGTCATTGTAGTGACGTTAAAAGTGTAGACGTTCCTGTGGGGAATCTCAAAATGAGTCTCGATGCTTCTTTTCTTGCCAGTAACCCTCTTGCATGAAACTTTTACTGTAATTTTCTTCAATTAATTTATTCTTTCAGGATCGCACAATTCCGATATATCAACACTTCACTGTGGCTATATTTTCCCCCCTTTTAGACCTATATTTTGGACTTCTGTGGTGTTTCCCTTTTTAGAAGAAGAAGGCTGTAGAATGGGCAGGGTCTTCCTTCACCCATGTGATCACTCAGAATGCAGAGGATCATAATAGAAACAGACAAAAGTACATTGTGTGTGATGGAAGTGAATATATTATCTGTTTTCCTTATGAATGGAACAAAATAGAACACTATGATCAGAAAATGATCCCCCCGCTCCCCTAATGGGATGTGATCCTTATATGTCTTCACATTTTCTGCAGAACCTGTTCCACCACCCTCTTAGGCATATTAGGTAAGAACACAGGCAAGGGTTTTTACAGTGCCTGCTTCCAATTTCCTTCCTAAAGGAGTTAGATTGGTAGCCTTCTTGCTATGAGGAATAATGACTCGGGGAAAGAACTTCTCATGTATGCTATTCATACTTGCTATTCTTTTTAATAGTTATGCTTTTAACTGTTTTAAATATTATTGATAATAATTGTACATATGTTTAACTTTTGCACAGTGTAATTTTTTTTTTAGCTGTACTTTTTTAACTTCTGAAAGCCACCTTTCTTTTAAAGTAGGGTGGTGATGATAATGGCAGGAATCCACTATCATAGTCTATTTATTTATTTATTTATTTATTTACTTAATTATTTACCACACTGGTGTCCTGCCTTTCTCACCCTGAAGGGGACTCAGGGCAGCCTTACAATGGCAACAATTCAATGCCACATATATACATACATTGATAAACAAACAAAAGTATTAAAATCTAGACTAATTAAAACATAACATTAAAACATCACTTAAAATCACACAATCCAGGTTATATTCCAGGGCCAGTTGAAGTCGTCATTATGTTATTATGTAGTCTTATTGCACTGCTCCTATTTACTGACCAAAAGCCTGGTCCCAGAGCCATGTTTTTTCCTGATGGTCAGGTGAGAGGGTGCCAGTCTAATTTCACTGGGTAGGGAGTTTCACAAATGAGGGGCCACCACTGAGAAGGCCCTTTCTCTTGTCCCCATCAGTCGTGCTTGCAAGGAGGGTGGGACCGAGAGCAGGGCCTCTCCCAACAATCTTAACCTTTGAGGTGGGTCATAGAGGGCGATAAATTTGGACAGGTAAGCTGGTACAATATGCAAAATTATAAATAGTTAGCTATGAAACAGAGGCACTAAGAACCCTTTTAGTGAATTGTGAAGCTGTATAACAGGACCCTGGAAAATGTGTCCCAATGTGCCTTGGCACTACCTATCAGTCCCAATGCACAATGGGACCAATGCACATCAGGCTCAATGCAAATCAGCCCAGCTATCAATCAGTTCCAATGTACATCAATCAATTATTTGCTTGCTTTCCTACTTAGGAATGTAACACCATCCCTGCTGATGTAGGTCCACTTATAAACATGTAAGTCCCCAATAGGATTCCCACCAATCATCATCATCATAATCATCATCATCATCACCATTATCATCATTATCTTATTATTCCATATATCCAGGTAAGTAATTACACGTATGGTTCTATGTTCCTCCAAAACTTCAGTTTGCATTGGAAAAGAATTTCCCTTGGCATCAAGGCAATTTCTCCCCAGTAGAGACCATCGTTTGAAGAAGTGACATTCCTCAGGACCTAAGAAGGGAAGAGTTATGCTCCTATCTGCTTGCCTAGACTTCAATAATTCAGAGAGAGGAAAGTTGCCATTTGCAGTTTTAAAACACACAAAGATATTAAGTGTGGCAGTCTGTTTCAGAAAAGCAACAAAAAAAGAGTTTTGTGCTAACACAAATTTGTGGTTCACAAATGCTTATGCCAAATAAAGTTTCTCCTTAAAGTGCCACAAAGTTATTTGTTATTAAATACATAGACACATTCAACAGCCTTGCCTAATTTGGCTGTGAGCAGATTATGCTGAGTGTCCAAAAATGTGAGCCATTATTCAGAAAATTCCCAAATCAAACATCACTCTCACAATATTGTCTTATTGAGGACACCTCTTTTTCGGTCCAAAGTCAGAGCACCTCTGAAACCTTTGCCCCAGATGTTTAAGACCTGGTGTGTTCAGTAGTTCCATTTGGGATGACAAATCCAAGCTGGGGAGCAATTCCCACTATTATGGGAATTATCCATGGTGCTGATTTTGCAACTATACCATAACACTGTAGACCAGTGTTTCTCAACCTTCCCATGCCGTGACCCCTTCATACAATTCCTCATGTTTTGGTGACCCCCCAACCATAACATTATTTTTGTTGCTACTTCATAATTGTAATTTTGCTACTGTTATGAATCACTATATAAATATCTGATATGCAGGGTGTATTTTCATTCACTGGGCCAAATTTGGCACAAATACATGATATGCCCAAATTTGAATACTGGCGGAGTTAGGGGAAACTGATTTTGTCATTTGGGAGTTGTAGTTGTTGGGATGTATAGTTCACCTACAATCAAAGAGCATTCTGAACTCCACCAATGATAGAATTGGGCCAAACTTCTCAAACAGAACCCCATGATCAATAGAAAATACTGTGTTTCTGATGGTCTTTGGCGACCCCTCTGACACCCCCTCGTGACCCCCCCAGGGGTCCCGACCCCCAGGTTGAGAAACACTGCTATAGACAGCTACCATACAATCAGGAGTAACTCCAATAAAAACCAGTGTGGCTCAACAGAACCACTGGCCCCTGCTGACCAGGACTTCCGAGAGTTGAAATCTTAAAACATTACAGAGGCGGCAAAGTTTCCTCATTCCTATGTTAGCCTAATCTTCCCATACAGAGACCATTTATAACATTAAGATAATTCTATTGGCCTTGTTTGAGTGAGGT